>NW_024429191.1:71119044-71814044 GCF_017639785.1 Mesocricetus auratus | reverse complement strand
TGTGGAAATGCATGGAGCCCCCGAGAGCTGCTGGCCCTTCCCAGCTAGCGCTGGCTTCAGGATCACTTAGGTGTCTGCTTATTTCAGGATGGAGAAATGGGTCTGATTTATTGTGGAGCGCTCCCCAATTTCATGCCAAAATGATTCAATTACAGTCACCCTCAGCACTCAAGAGGCTTCCCGCTGGCTCACAAAGATGAGGCCAGGCGTGGCCTGGAGCGTGTAAGGAAATTTCACCTTATTATTTATTGGAGAGCGTGCAGCATTTCTCTAGCTTTGGAGTAGGTTAGTTAATCATAATATATGGGAGAAGAGAGAGGAAAATGCTTCCTGTATCCAAAGCAAATTCAGGCTTTAATGAGGAGATAGGGCAATGTTTTGACTGTATTTCCCTGATGGCATTGTGCCTCTCAGCATTGGGTTACTCCTGTGCTGCTGAAGGAATACAAGTTCACTGGTTTTCTACTAGCATCAAACGTCTGGTTTCTATGGAGTAAGCATGCCCTTCGTGCCAGGCACTGTGCTAGGCAATTTACGAGTAATCCTTAAGATGAGCATGAGAAGCAAATGTTGTTAGGCTTGCCTCTCAAATCTGTTGGCTAACAGGCTCAAGTAAATGATAGAAACAAACATAACTCATGCCCTGGGATTTAAGTGAAGCTTTCCTGACCTTGGAGATTTTATTCCCTTCAGAAGTGGGATCAGGCTTATTCTTTCTTTCCACCTTTCCCCCCTCAAGGTGTTGAGGATTAAACCCAAAGCCTTGCACATGCTTAGAAAGCCCTCTACCCCTGAGTTCTGATTTCAGGTCATGATTTTTTATTTTTAGTTTTCGAGATAAAGTCTTAATATATAGTCCAGATTCCCCTCAAACTCGTGATCCTTCTGCCTCAACTTCTCCGGTGCTGGGATGACAAGCGCATCCCACCATACTTGATGATAACATGCGTGGTAGTTAATACTATCAACTTGATAAGACTTAGAAGTACACAAGAGAAAAGCCTCCCAGCATATCTGTCTAGGTTATCTGGATTTGGTTTATTACGTGGAAAGACCCATGCTTAATGCAAGTGGCCCTAGCTCATGGGCGGGGTTCTTGGGCTGCACAAGAACTAGAGCACTATCCCTCTCTTTGTGTGGATGCAACTTAACCAGCTGCCTCAAGCTTCTACAGCCATGGTCTCTCCACCATAATAGACTGCACCCCTCAAACCAGGAGTTAAATTAAGTTCTTTCTTCCTTAACTTGCTTTTGCTGATCATTTCATCACAACAGTGAGAAAAGTAAGTAATAGACCATGTTTTTTGAGTGTTTGATCTTCATATATCCTTTAGGTATCAACCTCCTTATGCACTCTCTTTCTAGTCCTTACTTCTAGGTTCTCTCTTATATTGGGTGCTCACCCCACACAGAACCAAGCATATATCATCATCACATGGTGCTATTATTGCTTGTCTCTCTATGCAGTGTTTTTGAGAGAAAACAGTGCATGATGAGTGTCTATCATCAAGCAAACACGCCATAATTCTTTATTGAATGTGTAAATGAATGAGTGGCATATACACAAATATTGTCATGAGAATTACTATGAACTTTAGATATCATTTGGGAACAGTGTTATAATTCACAAAGAATACCCAAGTATCATTTAAAAACCTGTAGAACCTCAGGAGGTGAAGAGTCAGAGTTCAAGGTCATTTCTTCTCTATTGTCACCATCCCTTTATCCACACCCCAAGAAACAGCAAGAATGCTGTCTACTTCCAGGTATTGGGAGTTTGATGGGGCAGTTCACAGCATTCATATTCGTGTGAGTCTCTGGGTATCTCCACACTCATTTGCTTTGTACTGTTGAGTATGGAGGGATGAAGGAGCCCCAAGCCATCACATCTAACACGTGTGTGTGCTGGTGTCACCTTGTCACTTCTATTTCCTTCATCCCAAATGGTGGACTTAGTGTTCTCCATTTCACGTACAAAGGTTAAATGGGAAAAATGTAGAATGCATGAAGGATGAGTCAAATGATGGATTATCATGAGTTTACTAGGACAAACTATTGATATTCAGCAAAACTTTCAAAGACTTGCTTTACTGTATGCAGAAAAATTCAAATTGGTTTCCATAATGCTGACATTCACTGCACATAGCCACAGAAGGGATACACAATGTGGTTTTGTTTCTGGCTAGTATTTAAACCTTATTTTTAACATATCTATAATGGATTTACCTGTTTACTTACTCCTTTTCTTGCCTCAAACTGATTCCTTTAGGTCCATTTGGATGCAGGTATATGACCAGGAACAGTACCTTGTCCCAGGCTATGTGCCGTGTGTCTCTGAGATAGCTCATAGGATACTTTTGGTTAATATTTGATGACCCATTGATGAGCTTCTCTCTCTCTCTCTCTCTCTCTCTCTTTCTCTCTCTCTCTCCCCCCCCCATTTTGTTTTTTTTGAGGCAGTGTTTTTTCTTCTTTTTTTTTTGTTTTTGTTTTGTCTTTAACAAAACAGTGTTGGCTGTCCTGAAACTAGCTCTGTAGACCAGGCTGGCTCAAACTCACAGAGATCTGTTTGCCTCTGTTTCCTAAATTATGGGATTAAAGACATGTGGCATTACCTCCTGGCTGAGCTTCTCTTATTTATCATATAGGAGGGGAGAAAGGCACAGGTGGGACTATGGGAACCTATAACATTTAATCCCCAGGAAGTGGGTTCTGTTTGTATGGTTTGTCTACCACTCCTGACTCACCATGCCAGGTAAAACCATCCATATGCCATGCTCCATTGTGGGAGGCATGTAGGTCCTTATGCTCACAAATAGGTGTTAGAAGAACCAAGAATGATAAACACACAGGGTTGTCTCTTCAAAGGGTGACATGTATAACCTGCTTTATTCCCAGAAGGCTGGGAGTAGACATGCTACTAACCTGGTGACCTTTGTGCTATATGTGTGACCAGGTCACACTGGAATCCTCCTCTAGACCCTCATCTTGAACTCATTTGTCTTAGTTGATTTATAGTACTATCCTCCCCTAGACTTTATGAGCCTGTTTTCTTAGCCAATCTATAGAACCCATCTTTGTGGAAGTTGTTATATGTACTTTACAAAGAGTTTCGGTGTAGTAATGTCCTAAGTTTTGTTGTGCACATGGGATTGAGTTATCACCAGGTAATTTTTTCACCAAATTGTGCTGTGCTTAAATATACCTAAAACAAATTACTCAGAGTCAGACTCTCAAAGTTTGAACCAACACCAATACTGAGTCATGTTGAACCGAACTATCTTGTCTCTTGTAGATTGACACTCGGCTGGCCATGTTGTTTTCACAGATTTCCACGTCCTGCATTTTTATATCCCTTGAACAGAATCCCCAGACTGCTCAAGGGTGTTCCAGGAAGCCTTATCACTCCCTGCTTAGCACCTTACTTTCCCCCTTTACCTTCTATCCCGCCTTAAGCTCCTTGACTTGATCACAGTTTCCCTTCCTATGTTTTAATCATGGCCATGGTCTTGCTTCAATCTGAATCCCAGGCTCATTCACATATGACTTTATAGTCTTAAGCAAATTCCATGACTTCTCATCAGTTGCCTCATTTGTAAAATGAGGGCACGAGCTGTGTTTGTCAGAGAACCACAGAGAAGAGTATATGGATTAATAGAGTCTTCAGAGCAGACTAAATACTTCTTTGCCACAGCTATGATTATGCATGTGAGTGTGATTGTGCTGTCCTTGGGCTCTCAGGGACTGTCAGGAAAAGGCAGGCAATCTCAGCACAGGACAGATCCTTGTAATGTCCGTGACATTTTCAGTAGTGTGGTAACTTACTTAGGCTATTTCCAGAAAGAAAGTCTTAGCCTCAGCCAACCAGGAAGACCCCACCGAGGCCAGAGGGAGCAAATCTCTATTGTTCCACCAGGTCACCTCTCTTTGTGTAGGGCACACTTCTTTTTGGGAAGACCCTGTCTGACTATCCTCCTCTCCCCTGCCAGCTAGGAGCCCCTTGATCTCTCCAGGCTCTTTCTTCTTCCCCTGGGGTTATGGCTCCCCCTGAAGGACTTCACTCCATATATGTTGGACTTTCCATGTCTTCCCAGTTCTGGGTACCCCAACCTGACTTTGCTATTATGTCACCCTCTTACAAGAGAACTTGGGAGGCTTCTGTCCTCAGTGCCTCTCCTTCTGCCTTTCCTAAGACTTTTACTCAGGAAAGTGTGTGGGAAGAAGAGGGTGAGGGAGTGGGTAAGGACACCACCTCTGTCTGGTAGGACCCAGGAAGATCAAGCTTATTGGTGGTGGGGTGGCTGGGGTGATGTCATTTGGAGAAAGCAAACAGCTTAGGATCCAGCTGCATCCCAGAGTGTGATTTCAGACCACACAGCCAGAGCCTGACTCTGCTACTAAAAACCACCTGCTCTCATCAGCATGCAGACCCCGATGGAAAGAGGCACTAATTTACAACAAAGGTGCCAAGTAGCAGACATGTGTCAATACGGGACTTTCAGCTCGGGTGAGGAAATAAATCTCTTTTTGGAATTAATGTCATGATTGACCGAGGAGCACATAAACTTGCTATGCAATTGATTCTGAAGCAGAGTGGGAATGTGACTAAAAGGTATGGGTTGTATACCTCACACTGTGCTCGCTGCCTTCTCTCCCTCATCTGCTCTATGTTGCTTTAGGTCTAACTCACATCTCTCATGCTGTGCTCGGGTCTATTTCTGCACATTATCATTACCATGGCGATGAATAGCAATGGGTCTGAACCTTCTAAGGTTGTGATAGTGGCTGTCTTATGATCACTCTATCCCCAGACACATGTACCACCAATAACACTATATTTCCATCATGATCTCACCCATCTCCTCTTGGGATTAAATCTGTGAGTATTGCTGGGGGATGGAAATTTAGGCCATGGGACTCTGCCTCTGGAAAGAAGGTATATAGCTGAGGAGAGAACACATCGCTGAGTTTTAAGAGTCTGAGTGCTGTGGCTTTGAGGCTTGGTCTGATGTATTTACGGGCTGGCCTCTGTCACCCAGAGTACAGCATTATATCAGCTAGTGTGCTGAAGGTGCCCCCAGTGGTTTATGGCTATGATAATGGAGTTGTTATGGGCCCTGGTGAGCTGGAATTTATCAAGGCTCAGGTTCCTCTTTGAGTAGCTGGTGCAAATAACAATAGGAATAGCAATGATGATGATGATGATGATAAAATAGCTTGTGCCTGCTTAAGTTTTACTATGTGTCTGGCTCATATGTTAATAGTCACCATACATTATCTTGTTCTATTTATTAACTTTGTAAGGTGGAATCATTTTTATAACAAATTTATGGCTGGGAAAAAAGGCAGGTTGAGGTTAAATGGTGTCCTAGAGGCCATACATGTAGTGGGATTTGAGCTAGGAATTCAAATATGGATTAGAATTCAGAGCTCAAATTATCTCAACTCTCCCACAGTCACAGGAAGAAGAGGGTACCCTCATTTTGACACTTACAAACCCAACAGACTCTGTCCAAGGGAAGCTGTTGTGAGTACTGGAACATTGTGGGTTACCCTGGTTGCCAGTCTGGATTTTGAGTCATCTTGGTCTTAGTCTGCCCAAGTCCCACTGCTTACTCTATAATGTGGGTTTCTTGAGCTGTTTTGGAAGGGTAGGCCAAGGAGAAAAGACTAAGGTTACTTCCCACCCTACAACTCTTCCATCTTTCATCCTAGATGCTAATCTCAGGCTCTTTGTCAGGCCCTTCACATTCAGGCTGAATGGGTCCTTCCTTGGGGACCATGTTCTGCACCACAGGGATGGCTGTAATGCACACACCTCATTTAGACTATACAGCATGCTGTGAGGGAAAAAATGGACTCAGATAGGGGAGGCAGGGAGCATGACTAATAAAAATAAGCCAAGGGACTAAGAGACTCAATGGTTTCCAAGCCAAGCTGTAGTCTAATTGGTGGATATTAATGCAGTGAAAGGGAGAATGAGTCTTGCAACAGGGGAACGGGTTAAATAAATTATGGCAACTACTTACAACAGGCCACCATGCAACCATTAATTAATGATAAATAAAAGTATCTGGTGACATGAAAAATTAGTTGCTATATATTATTTAGTATGACCACCACGTATGCACACTTTAATGCCGTTCTTATAAAAGTATATACATGCACACGCGCGCGCGCGCACACACACACACACAGTATTTGTTTATGTTGTTCATGCACTATTATATGTGGAAAAACAACTTGGATGTTTATATTTCTAAATATTCAGTATGCTTAGCCTAGGATTTTGAATGTTTTAGATTTTTTAAAATGATATTTATTTTTTGAAATTTTTAGGAGTGAACCTGAATTTGGAATCAGATAAACATTTGTTAAAGAAAAAAAAGAGCAAATTATTTAAAAAGAGGCACTTAATACCAATTTTAGGAAAAATGGAGAAACCAGAGAGAGAGAGAGAGAGAGAGAGAGAGAGAGAGAGAGAGAGAGAGAGAGAAGAGAGAGAATAGAAAATCACTCTTTATTGCAGTGTCCTTGCCATTAAGATTCGAATTTAGAGCCATGAGAATTCTAGGTCCTGTATCTAGAGATAAACCACGATCTAGGCCTCACCTTGACTTCCTGGCTGTAAATTCACACTCACTGAGATTTTAATTTGACTTTTATGTGTCTTGACATTGGGAATATTCTAGTTATGTAAAGAATATTTTTCTTCTATTTTAGAACTCAGTCTTGGTGTAGGACTGGCCTCATGGTGCCAGGAGACAGATAGATTTAGCACTGGACAGAGTGTCAGTTGTTGAATCATTTACTGATGGAAGCCTGGTTCTGGGTAGCATCTAGATTAGTGATTTGGCCTAGAAAGTGGGAGCATGCTTAATCCTTAATCCTTGGTTGGCTTTAAGCTCAGAACAAAGAATTAGGCACATACTCAGAGTCAGGGACTATGTACTGCTCTGTTTCATTTATTTATGGTTTGTAGAGAAACTGGAAGTAAACTAGCTAGTGTTGTTCCTGGGTATTCACGGGGGACCTACTCAATATGGAGGCAGTCATATCAAGGCAAATCCAGTCAGCTGTCTGAGAAATAGTCACTTTGGCATTCATGTATAATGAGTTCCTTTGGACTTGGTTAATGGGAGTCTATTCCAAAGTGATCTATCAATCAACTCTTGGGCCTGTGATTTTTAAGGATAAGGCTCCAGGGTTGTGGCAACAAGGCCTAGGGACTCTCTGCATGGAGCTGGTCCACTGAATTTTCCTTCAAGATGGCTCTCCTTTGGAGACAGTGTGATACACTGGAAAGGGTTTGAACTTGCAAGCCAGTAGGCCCATCTTCAGATTCTTGGTCTGTCATGTCTTAGCAAATGGACACTGAACTGCTGACTTAACTTCCATGAAACTTGCCTTTCTCATCTGTAAAGTGGACACAGTAAAACATCATGTCCTCTAGGATATACAGGACATGAAGGTTCTTGCCTTGTGGATGGAGTAGCAGTCCCCTCTTGTATGGCCACAATGTCAAGGAAGGCAAGGATAATGTAATCTAGGGAGATCACAGTTCTTGTTTATGGGGACACAGCAAAACTACTCTGATCTTGTTCCCTGCTTTCTCCAATACACCTTTGTGTCTATTTAGAACAGGGGTTGATAAGCACAACCCAGGGGCCAAATGTGGTATTTTTTTTTGGTTTTACGATATTGTCCATATTTTTAAAATAAAGTTTTATTGGCAGACAGTCACGTCTTTCCACTGATGTATTATCTAGAGTAACAAAGCTGGGTAGTTATGGAAGTCTGCATGACTTATAAAGCCCAAAGAGTGGCTCCCTGGTTCTTTATAGAAAAAGCTGAGTAGTCCCTGGTGGAGAACATTAATTCCTACCCAGATGGGAGGAATTTCCTAGTGGGGAAATCACAGAATTATAAAAGCAAAAAAACTACCAAGGGGTTACAGAAGAAAAGATCTGGGAGGAAATTGCACTTTTTAGAGAAAGGAAGGAGGGAAACTAAAGGAAGACTATAGACTTCCACAGACCTGGCAATAGCCCCAAAAGACAAGCCAGGAAGTATTAGGAAATCAATAAATCTGCTTCCTTTAATTTCTTTGTCTCTGTGGGGGATGCAAAGCCGTTTGCAGAGATTATGAGAAAATATGCGTTGAGGAGCTGGCAAAAGGCCAGGTCTCAAGATGGCCCTTCTGAAAGCTGGCCGGCGACAAGTCTGCCATCTACTATTTGTCTTCCATGCCTCTGGGCCCTGACTTTAAGATCTGGGACTTGATGTTACTTGCAAATCTATCATCCGCTTGACCAACTGGTTACTAAACCTTGCCTGCTCCTCACATACCCTTCCAGTCTGTCCGTTTCTTTTCACCTCTACTGCCTTGATCCTAGGTCATCCCTTACCATTTCACTAGGATTACGGTAATAACCTGTGCTTCCCTGTACATCTACCCATCCACTCTTCTATCTGCCTATCTACCTATCGACCCATTTTCTCACCAACCCCCCCATCCTCTCATCTACCCACCCATCCACCCCTACATTCATCACCCATTGAGCTGTGTGTCTGACACGGCCATGTATTGGACTATGCCCAGAGACACAAAGCTGAGTACAGCATGGGCTTTACCTCCAAGGGCTCACTAACTAACGGCCATTTATAACTGAATCCTACTTTCAGCCACACTCCTCCCAGGGTGTCCTTCCTGTTCTGCCAGATGATCATATCACACCCCCATTTGTGTACATGTGTGTTCGTGTGCATGGCTAGGTACACATGTGGGAACCAGGTGTGATCTTTCAAAAGTACACATGATTCTGCTAATCTTTTCATTAAACCCTTTCATAGTTCCCATCATCTACAGAACAGGGTCCAAAGTCTTTAGTAAGGAATTTAAGTACCTTTGTAAATTGATTTCCAACTTTCTTCTTTGCCCTTTCTCTCATCCATCTACATTTTAGTGAAAATTTTGTTCTTGTTCAAGCTTATCACGAGATTTCACACTATATTAGGGCAAGTGGCAGCAGGCTGTGCTACAGTAACAAATAAATCCTGAAATTTCAGGATTTTAATGCAACAACCATTTGTATCCTGGTTTTGCTCAGTCCAATGTTATGTTTCTGGTTGGGTACCCTTCCTGGCTCTCTCTCCTCTGTGTGATGACTCAAAGATCCAACACATCTCCATCTCTAAGAGTGAGTTCAGGCTCATCCCAGAGTTATCCAGTCAGTGGGTGAAGGGGCAAAAATGCACAGAGAAGAGCTTAAGAGATTTTAGGAGTCAGGTCTTATGTCACTCTGGCCCATTTCATTGATTCAAGTGTGTGATGCTGCCAACTAGAGAGAAGGCCAGGAAATATTTAGCTGAGTGCCCAAGAGAACAGATGTAGGGTTGATGGACAAATGGTGTCCTTATCTCTCACACCTTTGTGTCTTTGTCTTGGCTGTTTTCTCCGCATAGACTCGCTTTCCTCAGATTTTCTGGCCATGTGAACCCTCCCTCATCCTTTCAGGCCATGCCTGGGACAGCATTCTGTAGCCCATGTTCCCTCCTGTGCTGCCACAGCACTTTGTTGCTAGCATCGGCCAGATTTTTCCAAGTGCCAGATGCAATTCTAATCTGTTCACATGCACCGACTCTTTATGAGGTCAGTACTCCATAGCCCAAAGATGAGGAACCCGAGGCTTATGAGATAAAGCAAATATCCAAGGGCTTTATTACTGTGTAGCAGCCCATTGTACTAATTTTTTCCAGTCTGTTGTTCTTTGGACCCCTGAGCTCCTCTTAGGCAGGAGCCTGGTTTGATTCATTTCTTTTTTTATGCCTGAAATAATGACACATCCTCAGGAACTGTTAATTGCATGGGGCTCTGTAGCCATGAGATATGTTAATATGCTTATCAGTTGGTGAATTTACTTAGTATTAATTCATAATGGAGTATATCCACCAAATACATTTTTCTAACAGTTGGTTTAAGAACCGAGTCACCCACTGGGTGTGACTAGTTATGGAGGACTCACTCTTTTAGAATGGGTACGTGACCAGCTGGACATCCTGTGGTACTTGCTGATGCTGCGGCAGGAGCCTGCTTCTGACCTAGCACTTGCCTTGTAAGCTGTTCTCTTGAGTAAGTGAGACAGTGCCAGTAAAGTACACAGTTAGTTCTGGGCACAAAGTGAGGCTGGTTAGGCTCAGCTGCCGTGAGTACAACGTAGTGCGATGAGTGTCATCAGTCAAGCACTGTAGAAGCGCAGCATCCCGGTAGCCTTGGGGATCCATCCGGAGGAGGCCAGTGTTCACAGAGGCAGTGCAATTTGAGTGAGACTTCAGCAGATAACTAGAAATGCACCAGAGAGCTATGACAATGGTGGCAATAGGACTCAAAGGTAGAGGAAAACACAGGCACAAAAGCAAATTTTGTTCTCTGAGGATAACTGTAGTCTTTGGTGAGAACTGTAGGGGGTACCACGGCAGAAAGGAGACAGAAAAGATGCTGTGACAGTCAGAATATGCTCCCTACATCTCAGATGTCTTCATCCTAATCTCTGGCACCTGTGACTGTGTTGCCTTATGTGCTAGGGGATTTTAGTTGTAGCTGGAATTAAGGTACTAATTAGTTGATCTTAAATTAGGGAGCTTATCACAGATTGTTTGTGTGACCTCAGTGTATTCACAGGCGTCCTTAAAACTGGAAGAGAGATGTGAAAATAGTCAAGGAAATCCAGAGTGAGAATCATTTAACTTGCTTTGAATCAATTGGCTTTGGAGATGGAGAAAGGAGCCACAAGCCAAGGACCACGGTGATGCCCAGAATCAGTACAAGGCAAGGAAATGGATTCCCTGCAAGGTTGCCTTTTGTTTGTCTACAGCCCTAAACAGAAAGGTACACCAAGGTTGTGGTTGTTTGTTACAGCAATGTCTTAGTCTGTTTTCTGTTGCTGCAGCAGAATACCTGAATCTGGGAAACTTGTAAAGACAAGAGGTTTATTATGGCCAGTGATTCTGGAGGCTAGAAGTTCGACCTTGAGTGGGATATCTGTTAAACATCTTGTGAGATATTCATGCTTCATCAACTCAGGAAGAGAAGAGGGATAACAGGTCGTTACAGAAGGAAGGGGGAAGGGGGAAGGGGGAAGGGGGAAGGGGGAAGGGGGAAGGGGGAAGGGGGAAGGGGGAAGGGGGAAGGGGAAGGGGGAAGGGGAATGGACACTTTGTAACAACCTGCTCTTATAAAGATCAAGTCCTAAGAGAGGGAGAACTCACTCCTCTGAAATTCATTCATTCATTCAAGAAATATTATGGCTATGAATTGTTATGGTTTGAATGTAAAATGTTCTCTCATAGGCTCAGGCTTCTGAATATTTTGTCTCCAGCTGTTGGGTCTGTTTCAGGAAGTTGTGGAACTCTTGGGAGGTGGAGCCTAGTTGGAGGAAGTGAATCTCTTTAGGCTAACCTGTGCTATAGCCCACTATCTCAATCAAAACAACAAAAAAGAGTTGTGTGAGCTTAAACAAAGGAGGAGCACTTGAAGAATATACTTCAGGAAACTGATTCAGAAAATGATTTGAGGTGCAATAAGAAATGGTGAATAAATAAACCAGTAAAGAGTAATGAGCAGGCCAGATGACCAGAGCATGTGCTGTGCTGGGAAGAGTTAGTGGAAGTGAAGTGTTCTAAAGCTTTTGTCTTAGTCAAAGACGGATGCATTTAATATGCTGAAGTTTACACTTTTTTTATCCTGATAAGAAGGAAACATGATGTGGGTCTCCCATTGACACAGTGGTGCAGAAAGTCAGAGGCTGGTGACCTGGGGTTGAAGAGGGCTATGACAGGCCAGTGCCAATCTTCCAGAAATGAGATTCCACAAAGGACCGTTAAATGGGGAGAGAGGGAAGAGATGATTCTTTCTCTTTGCCTCTAAGTGTAGCACTTGCCTTTTAGACAGGGAAGGCTGTGTGACTACCTTCTAGAGTCTGAGGATGGGGTCAGTAGATGGAATGGCAATGACCTGGGTGCATAAGAATCTCATTCAGTAAAAGGCCCTATTTTTGGATCCCCTGGAACAGGAGTTACAGACAGTTGTGAGCAGCCACGTGAGTGCTGGGAATTGAACCCAGATCCTTTGGAAGAACAGCCAAGGCTCTTAACCACTGAGCCATCTCTCCAGCGCCAAAAGGCCCCCCCCTTTTTTTGTTTTACGAGACAGGGTTTCTCTGTATTGTTTTGGAGGCTGTCGGTCCAGCCTGGCCTCAAACTCACAGAGATCCGCCTGCCTCTGCCTCCCGAGTGCTGGGATTAAAGGAGTGCACCATCACTGCCCGGCAAAAGGCCCTATTTTTAAAAATAAATTTTTATATGAATTAAAGAAGTCTTATTTTACATACCAATCCCAGTTCCCTCTCCCTCCTGTCCTCCCATGCCTCCCACCAAACCCCCATCCCACTCCCCATCCATTCCCCAGGGAGGACGAGGCCTCCCATGAGGAATCATTAAAGTCTGACACATCATTTGGGGCAGGATCTAGGCCCTCCCCTGTGTATCTAGGCTGAGAGAGTATCCCTCCATGGGGAATGGGCTCCCAAAGCCCATTTGTGAATTGGGGATAAATCCTGGTTTTGCTACCAGAGGCCCCATAGACTTTCCAGGCCTCCCAAATGACACCCATGTTCATGGGCCTTGGTTCAGCCCTATGCTGGTTCCCCAGCTGTCAGACTGGGGTCCGTGAGCTTCTACTTGCTTAGGTAAGCTGTTGCTGTGTTGTCGTGTCAGGGTGGCTGAGTGGTCTAAGGTGCCAGACTCAAGTTCATCTTCCTCGAAAGTAAAAGACCCTGTTAATGAGAGGGGTGGGTAAAATGTTTTGTTTTTCCTCAGTAGTAGTGGATTGCTGACTTTTTAGAGGTAAACCATTACTGCTGCTTCTATTCCCCACTACTCCATGTATTGAGCTGCAATAGCTGTTTGTGGGGGAAGAGGGTGTCTTAGTTAAGGTTTCTATTGCTGTGAAGAGACACCATAACCACAGCAACTCTTGTAAAGGAAAACTTTTACTTGGGGTGATTTACATTTTCAGAGGTTTAGTCCATTATCGTCATGGTACAACATGGCGGTGTGCAGGCAGACATGGTTTTGGAGAAGCAACTGAGTTCCCTACATCCCGGCTTGCAGGCAACAGGAATGGTTTGGGACACTGGGCCATATCTTGAGCATATATGAGACCTCAAAGTCCACCTCCACAGTGACACACTTCCTCCAACAGGACCACACCTACTCCAACAAGGCCACACTTCCTAACAGTGCCACTTCCTTTGGGGGCCATTTTCTTTCAAACCACCACAGGGGTGGGATGATGTTGAAAATTCCCAGCCTTGGTGTTGAGCAGCAGCATTCTCTAGTTGAGGATGGGTTGGGCACACATATACGTGTCTTCCCTTGGCCAACTTGTCCTGCAGATTCAAGGAGCTGCCACCTGTAAAGTTGTCCTCTGCTGTTTCTCATCCAACCACCAGCAGCATATTTGAAGGTCCCAGTGTGGTTGCACTTGGTGTTCCAGTCTCTATGTATTTCCTGGGGAAGATGACACATGAATCAGTCTTGTAAGGATGTCAGTAGCAATATCTAGAAAATCCACGGAGTGAAGTAAGAGGTTTGCCTGACATGTACTTTTCTTACCAGGATTTCAAGACAGGGACATGGAATCTGCAGCCTAGGAGTGCTTAGAAGAGTTCTGGGGAGGTGGTGTCTGGGCTGTTTCAAATAATGTGCATGCATCAGTCAGATGAAGAAGAATGGTGTTAGAACAAGGAGGACAATACGCACAGAGGAAAACAAGGGAGTGGCAAACGACAGCCTTGCCTGCATGTAGGCTGGGAATGTATGAGGTGGGGCAGGAGCTGGGGAGATGATGGGCCCTGACTGCTATGCTGACATCCCAGGGTTACTTTTAGCATAAGATTAGGGTTTGGCAAAGTTCCATCTCCATTGTCTTTGCATCATAACCATCTGCAGCGACAGACAGAAATCTGCATTCAAGCTTTAGAAGAAGGCACCAGAAACCTGCATTTTAAATAAGCTCTCGGGGGATTCTGCTGTTTCCTGACGTTGAGGACTACTACAGAAGGAGACAAGAGTCATAGAAGAGTTTCAAGTGGCTGAATCTGTGCTTCAGACAATTCTCCCCGCAGTGGAACATAGGGTAGAAAAGATAAAGGCAGGAGACCACTTGGGAGGCTCTTGAAATAATACTGGTGGGTGGCTGAGGACAATGTGACCACGGAAGAATGAGGCAGGATGCAGAGATGCTGCTATGGCCTCGGTAGCAGCAGTCTGTGAGTGAACATTGAGACGGCTGTCTGAGAACCGGCTAGCAGGATGCCTGCATACCCAGTGCACATGTACTATGCACACATACTCATGCAGAGAGCAAAAGATACTGCTGTCAGTTGTAAAAGGAAAGCTGTTCAAGTTTTCAATTTTTATGAAGAAGGCAAGAGAATTTTAAAGACACTGGGTCTTTTTTTTTTTTTTTTGGACTGGGTGATGGGGTCTTATGTTACCAGGCTAGCCTTGTATGTAGTTGAAGATGACTTTGAACTTCTGATCCTCCTGCCTGTACTTTCCTAGCTGGGATTTCAGATGTGTGGGCCACACCTGGTTTTTATGTGATATTGGGGATCAAACCTGGGGCTTTGAACATTTTAGGCAAGTGCTTTACTGAGTCATGATTTTAGACCACACTGCGCAATTAAAAAAAATTTAAGGAACTTTCATTGCATCCGTGCATTTATTTATTTTGTGTGTACGTTCACAGGAGTGTGCATGCATGTGGGCACGTGTGCCATAGCAAGAGTTGGCTCTCTCTTTCTACTATGTGGGTCCCAAGGAGAGAATTCATGTTATCAGCTTGAACCTGATGCCAGTGTCTTAAATGGGGGATTTGAGTTTTCTCTTCAACCCAAATCTAGTTTCCTCCCAGGACTCCATTGCTAATTGTTTGTGCTTAACATCCCAGACTTGCCTCCACGTATGAAAATACACATTTCCAAGCATGCATATAGATTTTTTCATGCATGCTTGCCTTTTCTACATGAATGGGACACCGTACATGGGTTATAACTGAAGGTGGTTGTAGTGGCTCACACTTGTAATCACAGCACTTAGGAGGCTGAGGAAGGACGATCATGAGTTCAAGGCTAGACTGGGCTAAATAGTTTCTAAGACGTTGTCTTAGAAAAATATTGGGGCTAGTGATACAGCCTGTGGAGCTTGCCTAGAATGCCCAAGGACCCGCCTTCAAACATCAGCACTAGAGAAAAACTGTATTAGATTTTTACTCTTTTAGCATTTTTTGGAGGTTGTACCCTAACAGTTTGTATATATCTGACTCATTCTTTTCTTTTACATATATATTTTTAAATAATTTATGACAGGTTCTCATTGTATTGCTCAGGCTGGTTTTGAACACCTGACTTAAGTTTTCCTTACTCCTCAGTCTTCTGGCTTCTGGGACTACAGGTGTATGTCACAGTGCTTGGCTTAATTCATTCTTTTTAAAGAACTGCACTGTCTCTTCCTCCATTCCCCCCAAGACGCTGGTTTCTTCTTCCTCACATGCAAATGTTCTGAATCCAAACACAGACCCATTTCCCTCTAGGCTCTGAAACCTCTCAAACCAGGGTTTCATATTATTTTCCAGCATTTGCATTCCATGCAGTTTAACTTCCTCCTAGCAGACAGCATGCTTTTTAAAATTTATTTTTATTTTATTTTGAGACAGGGTCTCCTTATGTAGCCTCCATGGCCTTGAACTTAAGATTCTCTTCCCTCAGCCTCCTTGGATGTTGAGATTGCAGGTATCTATCTGCAGGGATCTAACAACTTGGAACCTGTGCCTCATCCCGGAGGAAGGCTTTGTGGCTTCCATAAAGGGCACGTTGATCTCTGGCATGCCCCTTCTCCTTCCCCAGCCCTGGGATCCTGAGTGTACTTCTTGTGTTGGGAGCACTCCTTCAAGCCCAACATTCTCATTCACTTACTGTTCAGTCTACTGAACTACTACAGGAAACACTGGAGAGAACTCACCGGAAGAAAAAAGTACTTGAAAAAGGGTTTGGAAAAAACACATTTCTCATTTCAACACTTGAAAGAAATGTGAAGGTGACAGTAGATTTGTTCCAACTGCATCTCTTCATGTGGACCTCGCAGAGGTGACTTGTAACCACACTGGTCCAAAGCGATGATTTATTGGCTGAAAATAATTGGCAGGTCCTTGTGAACCATGGAATGAGGGTCGCTGTGCCACCGCCGACTTCTCCACCCACATGCTAATGGAAGAGCCGTGTGGGCTTACTTAATTGAAACAGACAAGAGTGGAAACCGCAGAAAACCTGCTGCTTCTATTTATTCTCTGGGTTTCTATGGAGAGAAGAGCTCCGAGGGGTGATCCTTTAAAGTATGATGAGTGAAGAAAACAGCCCCCCCCTCCCGGTGGTGAGGGGGACACCTGGTCTTGGGTGGAGCTGGGTTTGAGGCATGTCCTGTGGTTATGCCAAAAGGAGGAAAAAGGAATTTACATCCACTGGGTTGAACCAACAGTAGTTCTAGTTGTAAAATGATAAAAGCTTCCACATTCTTTTGGAGAGGACCTGTTGTATTCTCTTCATTGTGTTACTTATTCCTCAGGCATCCAGGAGGGGAACAGCGTGATGGTGGTTACTCTTGTTTCACTTCCAGGCCTTAAAGAGGTTAAAAGAGCTGCTGGCAGAGGAGCAATGGCAGAAAGACAGACTGGCAGGGAAGGTCCTGGCTCAATTTATTATGAGATTATCAATTCTAGACACTCTCAAAACCTTAACCCTAATCCTAAACTTTAACCCTAACACTAAACCCTAACCCTAACGCAAACCCAAATTCAAATCCTAACCCAAACCCAAACCCAAACCCAAATCCAAATCCAAATCCTAACCCAAACCCTAACCCTAATCCAAACCCTAACCCTAACCCAAACCCAAACCGTAACCCTAACCCTAGCCCTAATTCCATTAGTCTTTGTAACTGGCTCGCTGGTAGACACAGGACTTGGATTTTGTCAGTGCTCTCTTTCTTGCCTTTGGTTTTGACACTGGGAAAATAGGAGGCTGTCACTGCCAGCATCTGCTTTGTTGGGGAGGGGAGAACTTTGTTAAGAGCAACAGATGCCACACAACCTAGAGAAAGAAATTCGTTTCTGATGTCATCTATTGAGCCCCTGCATCAAGCTCATACTAGGATGTGTCTCCAGATTTTCCTGGGGGAAATGTGAGAGAACAGTCTATTCATTCCAAATAGGGAAGGAGATGATAGCTCAAAGAGAGATTTGGTGACGTCCAGCTAAGCGAGCAAATGGGTTTATTGGATTTACTTACAGGGTCATGGGTGACTCACAGCAGTGGCACTGTAGAGAGCTCCTATCTTCCTCAGTCAAGTTTTTATCTTTTATGCCATTGGTTATGTTCAGCTGGGGCAGGAAGGTGTGCTGATTAGAATCTCAGGGGAAGGTCTCGTGAAGATTTTGTGACCCTCTCTCTGCTTCTTCAAGAGGGAATGTTAACAGCCTCATTACCATAGATTTAGCTCTCTGCTGTCTAGTTATGTTCATTTTGTTGCCGCGACTGTGGGCAAAGGTCTCTGCTTCAGGATGGTGTTGATCATACATTAAACCCAGAGGAAATGGCTGTACTACAAGATGGAACACTCAGAAGGCGCATTTGAAGGAGAAATGATGGGATTATTTATAGAGGATGAAAGGAATGAGGAAGCTCAGCAAAGCACCTAGTGACCACCAACAGTGGGGAGCTCTCAGCATCCTTCGACCTGCAGAGGGAGAGAGCAGTGTTACTAGAGACAGGCAAGAGTTGAACCATGAGAGAGGTCTGTTGGCCATCATGGAATGCAGGCAGTCAGGAAGAAGGTGAGGAGGAAATGGGATGGGCTTGAGAGAAGCCAATATCTCACCTTCCTTCCACATGTCTTCCCATCTCCTGCTGGTGCCTGTCATGGATGGACAAAGTCAAAACTGGAGACGAAGCTCTGCCTGTTGGGTGTGAAGCAGCGTAGAAAAGGACAGACTGTCTGCGGTGGAGGAGACAGATGGATACAAGCAGCACCAAGATGTTCCTGATGCTCTGATAGGGTTGCTAGCTTAGAGTCAACAATGCTCCTTTTTATACGAGCCAGCATTGGGTGGTTGTTCTGTCATTCGTGCTGCCAGACTCCTATGTGATGCACATATCTTATTAGCTAGCTCTCGTTAGCCTGACTGCTTATGCCACCTTCCTGTCTAAGTGTAAATTCTTGGAGAGTCAAGACTCATTTTACTTTTCTGTCTTCTCAGTATAGTGTCTGTCACTTGTATGGCGGATGTTGAAGAAATGCTGGTTGTGTTGCACTGAATTCCAGGCAGAGAATGACTGGTGTGAGCAACCACCGTAGTGCTTGGTTGCAAGGTGGTGGCTGTCCTGAGCTGTTCAACTCTGTTGGTTGCTAAGAAGGCTCGAGCTCCTGGAAAAGGAATTGAGACAAATGTGTGGGAGGTTGGGAGGGGACCCAATCACCATGTAGGTAGGTTCACCAAGGTGAGACTTATCAGAGGAAAGTGAGGTACATGTTCAGCAGGAAAATTTAGGGCAGAAACTTAGGGTTAAGAGCACCATTATGAAGCAAGCTTTGTAGTGTATATCTGTAATCATAGCACTTGTGAGACTGACGCAGGAGGATTGCTCTGAGTTTTAGGCTAGCCTGAGCTACATAATGAATTCCAGGAGAGCCTGGGTTGCAGAGTGAAAGCCCCCCCCCTCTCTCTCACACACACACACACACACACACACAGTCACAGTTATACCCCATAACCCACCCAGACAGTCACATAAAATGCCATTAGAAGTCGGCTGATGGGAGTCACAGTGTGGGGTTCAAGTGTGAAGGTAGGATGCATGACTCTAAAGCACCATCATAAAATTTTATGGTCAAGCATAATGTGCTTCTACTGCAGGGGAAAAAGAAACTGCAAGTTAGAGAGGGAGAGGAAAAAAATCAGAGAAAGGTTCTGATTGGCTGGGTGGAATTTGATGCTTATGCTTCCCACCAATCACAAAGGCCAGAAGTTCTTATGCGGCTTTCTGCACCAGTTACTGGGAGGTAAATTCATTCTGTATTCCTTCATTCTGTATTCCTGTCTATTCTGTCTAGCACAGAGCCAGTGTATCTTGTTTCTCCCAGAATGCCTTGCAAAGATTGCAAACAAGATAGGCAGCTTGGGCTTCCCAGAGACCATAAAATGCTCCAGGCAAGAAAGAGGTGGGATATTCTTAAAACAGTGGGCTGAAAAACCCAGAAGGAACACAGTTAAATTCTAAACACATTCTGGGCATTTAATCTATCATACCTCAAGCCAGTGATTCTCAGAGTGTGGCCTAGAGACGCATGGGGAATTCTGAAACTCTTTTCAGAGGGTCCTCCAAGTAAAACTAGTTTCATAATAAACCATTATCTGCTTTTTTCCTCTCATCCTTTCGTGAGCATGCTAGTGGGAGAGAGGGAAATATTTTAGGAGCTGCCTGGAATGTGGTAACACTCCAGACAGAATGCAGAAGTCAGCCATCAAGTAAGTCTGAAAACAAAACGAAACAAATAAAAAACCAGCAATAATGCTTTCTTACCAATTAAATTTGTTTTCTTAAAGTTACTTTACATAAAATAAATTGTTTGCATTAAGGTATCATCTGTTTACTATTGCTAAAGATTAGTTAAATATTTAGAGATTTCTCAGGGTTAATTTCTGGCTTGTAAGTATTAATGGGTTTAAGCCACATAAACAAAAAGCTCGTTAGGATCTTAATTGATTTTTAAGAGTGTAAAGGGGCCCTGGGATTGGATGGTTTGAGAGTTCTGCTGTAAAGTCACTTTAAGTCCTTGGTAATGTGCAGGAAGAGGGGATTCACCTTTTTTTCTGCTTGCATCTCCATTTCCAGTGTTCTGCCTTTATACCGAGGTTACATGGAGTGAATGAGAGTACTTGCTATCCTCTGGAGATCCCCATGGAGACCGGAGAATCTGTTGGGTTGAGCAGGAAGTTCCTGCACAGACTTTGGTTTTGTGGTCCTGTCTTCAACTTCCCTTACTGTTTCTGAATGGCAGTGTCTCATTGGTAAAATGTGGATGGAAGCAGTGACCTCCTCTCTGGAATTCTATAAAAAGTAAATGAGGTGCTTATAGAAGCCCTTAACCCAATGCCATGTATATAGCAGGTGCTCCCCTTGCCTCAATCCTCTTTCCTCCCTTCTTGGTTGTGGAAGGATCAGGCCCTGCATCATCTCCAGCGAGAGTTCTTGCTTGCAGGGTTTACAGGGGTACTTCATCCCGACCCCTGGCTCTTCTTTTATCATGTCTTTTGCTCTTAAAGAACCAATTTTCTGTTTATGGAACCCCTTCTTTTACAATGCCATGAACATTGACTTACATGTCCTGGATTTTCATTTAAAAGAAAACCTGTGTGTGTGTGTGTGTGTGTGTGTGTGTGTGTGTGATATCTGAGCACACTTATGCCTGTGAATGATGCATGGACCGTGCTGTGTACCTCTGGGTGTTAATCTTTACCCTCCATCTCATTTGAGACAACATCTCTTACCTTTTTCAGTGGAGATGTTCAAGGACTTTCTGAGAGTCTCCTGTTTTCACCTCCTATCTCCCCATGGGGGATGCTGAGATTCAAGACCTTCATGCAACCAAGTCAGGCTTTCTACAGTAATTCTAAGGGTTTGGATTTTGATCCTTGCATCTGCGGGACAAGCACTTTATCCACTAGGATATCTTTATAACTCATCTCCATGGTTGTCACAACCATTTTGTTCTTATTCCTTTGGGATCAGAATTAGATTGGAGGAAATGGGGCAAGTGTGTGTGTGTGTGTATGTTGGTTTTGTTTTGTTTGTTTGCTTGCTTGCTTTTCCTGGTTGTCTTGGAACTCACTATGTAGACGAGGCTGGTTTCAACCTCAGAGATCTGCCCACCTCTGCCTTCCCATTGCTGGGATTGGAGTTAGGCACCACTATACCCAGCTATTTTGGTTGCTGTTTGTTTTTCTTTGAGAGTTACCTAGCAACTATTGGGACTCAGGTGAAATCTACTAATTGGACTGATATGCAATATGGTTGGAAGGAGTTTCCTAGCAACCAATGTTCTCCTAGACCTCAACATACATTTTGACTGACCTCATCCTTGCTGCCTTGCAAAGGGTTTCCTCCAAGTTTGCTTACTCATGGAATATTTCCATTTATATTAAGATGCTCTCTCTCTCTCTGCTGTGTCTCTCCCTTGCAGGCAGGTGAAAGAGAGCTGGATTGTCTGTGAAAGAGTAAGATCTACTTGAAAGACCATGAGTTCTGCAGCCAATCAAATCCAAGTTTCCAAACCATTCTGCCACAATGAGTTAAATAATTTACCTCACTTAAGAGTCACCATCTTCATGTTGGAGAGATGGCTCAGTGGCTAAGAACACTGGCTGGTCTTCCAGAGGTCCTGAATTCAATTCCCAGCAACCACATGATGGCTCACAACCATCTGTAATGAGATCTTGTGCTCTCTTCTGGCCTGTACAGATACATGCATGCAGAACACTGTATACATAATAAATAAAAAATAAAAAAGGAGTCACCATCTTCATCAATGAGCTAAGAGATAAAGCATAGGTAGAATTTGGTCACATGGTCCTGTCTTTAACGTTTGGCTTCTCTGGGCAAGTCATCAACATTACTTACTATTTCTGAACCATAGGTTATCTTCAGTAAAATGGACATATCAACAGCTGCCATCCCACAGAGGGTGAGCTCAGAAGGTTACTCTGGAGTTACAATTAAAAGAGACTCGAAGTGCTTGGTGTATGTTGGTATTCATTGACATTTCTTCTCATGGACTCAATCACATAGTAACATAAAATACAAATATTACAGATAAATACATGGTGATTATTAATACATACTTTTATATTTTAGACCTCCTGGTCCACTGACACATGAGCAAGCAGCCTTACACTCCTGTCACCACATCTGTATGCCACACTTGGTGCCATGCATTTCCCACTTTCCTCCAACTATAAGACAAAATAAATCCTTGCTCCCTTAAGGTCTTTGTTCATAGGAACTATGAAATTAGCACTGAGTAGTTGGGTTTTTGTTGCAATATACCTACCATGTAGTTCGTAGGCCTTTCGAACTGGTTTGCAGGAGGGATGTGGAAACATTTGGAACTGCAGGCTAGAGGAGCCCTAGAATTCTTGCTTGCTCGATAAGGTATCCTGGTGGAAGTATGGAGAACCAGAATGCTGATAGAAATGTGGATAGTCATTAAAGGCCATGCTTGTGAGATTTTGGAGGACAAAGAAGACTCAATTAGAAATTGGACCAGAGGCTATTTGTGTTATATCTTGGCAGAGCACCTGGCTATATTATTCCTGTATCCAAAAATTTGAGCGAGGATGCATTCAGAGCTAATGGACTAATTTATTTGGCAGGGGAAATTTTAAGATAGCCTAGCATTCAGGCTATGGCATGGTTATTACTCATTTATGGAGAAAGAAAGGGAGGGACGGAGAGAGAGTGAACAAAAATTGGAGCAGAAAGATGTGAACCGTATACAAGCTTGCCAAGGAAAGGAGCCTGAGTAAGTCTAAAGATGCTACAGTTGTGGGTGGATGGGAGTAGAACCCATCTAATTGTTAGAGATTAATGCTATTAAATAGAAACCATGAACTTTGCACTGGAACAGTAGGAAGGTGTGCTGAAGGCAAGACACCATCAATTGGGGGCTCTAGGATGTAACAATGCAAATTCATTTGAAAGGAGATGGTGATAGATCTTTCACAATAGTCCAAACAACACCAGCAGCAGAACTTGGCATTGTCTACATTGGGCTGGTTTCATGGGCATGCAAGATAAAAGAGTGAGTCAAGGAAGCTTTTCCCAAGGTTTCAGAAAGCAGTTGAGGCTAAGCAATGTGTAGTTATATCAGATTTGCTATGTGAAATTCTTGAGTGGGCTAGACATGAAGCTGTGAAGGGAATGCCCAGGTATCAGTGGAGACCCCAGGATACTGAAAATACCCAGGACATGGGTGTCAGCCAAATAGAGCTGACCCAAGAGAGGCACATGTACTACAAGCACAGAGCTGGAAGGGCCTGGGACCCAGATATACTCACCGCATATAGCTTTGGTATTTGTTGGAATTTGGTCCTGTTTTGGTCTAATATTTCCTTGACACCCTCCCACTCCTACTTTTTGTAATAGGGATATTTACTAGAAGTATGTATTCTTTTAATTTTTTTACATCAACTTATTTAAGAGCATGACTTAAGTCTCAGAATAGATTTTTAGACTTTATCCTTTAAAACAACATTGAAAGTATTGACTCTATAAGGGACTTCTAGGGTTGTATTAAACACATTTCACATTATCAGATGGCCATGAGCCTATAGGCACCAGGAGTGCTATGATTTAGATTTAAAATGTCCTCACAAGCTCACCTGCGTGAACACTTGTTCTCTGGCTGGTGGTATGGTCTTAGGAGGCTGTATAACTGGGAGATGGGGCTTAGCTGGAGGAAGTGGATCTCTGGGGGTGGAGCTTTATCCTACATCCCACCTGCTCTCTGCTTCTGATCTCCTGAGATGTGAGCAAGCAGCCTCATGCTCCTGCCACTACTGCAAGCCATACTTGCTGCCACACTTAGCCATTATGACTTGGGGTATCCCTAACCAATATAATAGCGCCTTAAAAGAAGTTACTATTTGGGGCTAGAGAGATGGTCCAGTGTTAAAGTGCTTGCTGTGCAAATGTAAGGATCAGAGTTCAGATCACTAGAGCCCACATGCATTTGGAGTTGGTATGGCACGTCTGTAATTCCAGTGCTCAGAAGGCAGGGACTGTGATATCTGAGCAAGCTAGTTAGACTAGCTGTATTGGTGAGCTCTAGGTTCAATTGAGAGACCCTTCCTAAAAGAGTAAGTTGGAGAGTGATTGAGCAATATTGGACTTCCATACACACGCACAAACATGTGCGCGTGCACTTACACACATTTGTGCATGCCAGAAACACACACGTATGAGAAGAATTACATTCTATTTAAATATATTGGGAACAATTTCACCCACCAGTTCTTCAAAATTAGACATGGGAAAAGAACAAAACATATTTGCATAGTGGTGAATTTTTTTTGTTTGCCATCCTATACATGGAAAGGGTTATTAGATCAGAGTGGTTATTTTTAAAACTTAGGGTACTGTGTTGAAGCAGCTTCTTAGAGATGGTCAGTTCCTAACTTCCAAGACCTCTAAAGGTGTAAATTCCCATGCTACTAGAGGCTTGTAGATGACTAACACAGGATGATGCAGTCAAGAGACTTTAGAGGATCATGGGATCCTTCTACGGGAAAAGCGTCAGGAGAGTGACAGGCACAGAGATGGGAGAACAGGGCAATTCGAAGATGTTCCATGGTTGATTCTGAGGAAAGAGTGGGTCATAAAGCATCCAGGTGGCCTCTAGAAGACGGGAAACACGAGAGGATCAACCTTGAAGCCTCAAGAGAAGGGCAACCCTGCTAATAACTTGATCTTCTACTAGGGAGATCCATTTTACAGGTGTAATATCCAGAATCATAAAGTGATAAATTGTGTCATTTTAAAGCTCCAAATTTGTGATAATCGGCCACAGGAAAGGACTACAGATGACTTTGAGAGTTTAAAAGAGGCGCTTAAACACCTAGGGACAGTCACTTCCCAGTGTCCCACGGTGCCTTTGGCTAGCTGAGGCAAGTGAATTCTTTCTTTACAACTCATTTTTTTTCCATCTGTTTATTGAAGACACTGGATTAATCTAGAATGTCTCTTGGGCCACTTCCCGTGAAGTGTTTGTATGACTTTCTGCCCCAGTGCTGTCTAGTAGAGGCAGTGGAGTGAGTAACCAGGCATTGTGACATACACTTCGAAGGCCTTGTGTTTAGTCAACAAACTGGGGGCTTAATAGGCACCAGGTGCTGTGCTGATTGCTGGGAGAATAAAGACAAAGAAGCTGTTTCTGTCCTTGCAGAAACCAGAGTCTGCTGGAAGAGGGAGGGATGCTAGCACACAATAACTGCCTGGGGGCACTCGGGAGGCAGTGGAGGCAGAGCCTTGGTGGCTGACCCTTATGAGGGTCAAGCAAGATTCCCAGAAGAGGTAAAGGCCATTGGTGGGTAGCAGGAGAGGTGAGTGAGGGCTATTTCTATGGCAGAACCTGTGGACAGAGAGGGAGATGTGGGACTGTGGGTGGCTGGGTTGCAGAAAATAGGAAATTTGTTTGCAAGAGCAGAGGTCAGAGTGGTTGTTTAGACTATAGGCGAAAACACAAACCTGTGCTGGGACAAGGTGTGTCCGTCTGGTTATAAGGCACATGGAGGGAAGTGAGGAGCTTGTGATGGCCGGTCTTCCATGGGCCTGGCAAGGTGTCCTTCATGTGTTGTAATGTTTTTTTTCACTGTGATCTTTAAACTAGTGAGGTGATGGGTTAGAGAAGTTGTCAACTAATGACTGTTATACTGAGGGTATTAAGCAGTGGGAAGACCTAGAAGAAGGTTTGTTGCCATATTAACTCTGGAGCTACACTACCTGGCATTCAGTCTTGGTTCTACCCCGTGCTAATGGTATGACCTTGAATAAGTCAGCCAACCTGTGACTGCCTCAGTGTCCCCATTTATAGAACAGAAGGCAGTGGGAGAAGTACCTCAGAGAATTAAGTCAGTATAAGGTGCACACTGCCTAGACTACCACCAGTATTGTGTCTTTGTTTTCTATTGAAATTCTGATAATGCCCTACACATCAGAGTCCATCTGACACTGACCCTCAATGACACATTTTTGGTTAAGAGAGGGGTTCTTTCAGGATGTGTTCAAGGGACCTCATTATTGCCCGATATTGGGTGCCAGGGTGGACCTTGTTAAAACAGCAACTCTGCTTGGCAGCAAAGACTCTAAGGAGGCCATTAAGGTGACACTGAGGTATTTCAGGAATGTTCTATGTATCCTAGTGGCCCCCAGCTGATGAGGCCTGGCAGGTGACCCAAGGCAAACTTGTATGCTGCCAAGATTACTGTTGACTTCTTCCACTTTCTCTCTCGAGAGTCTGCCAGGCCAAGACTCTATCTCTTTGAGGCTTAACTTTCTTGCTCGTAAACAGGAGATAGTGATAATTTCATCTTTACCTAACTCAAGGAATCAAGCACTCATTGTGTTGAACCTATGGCTATGCTATTACACTAAAGTTAGCAGCATAGAACAACAAATACTTTATTGTGTACCTTTTTTTCCTGATTGGGAACCTGGGCAGGGCTTAGCTGAGTATCACTGGCCTTGGGTCTCTCAGAGGTCTGCAGTTAAGCTGTGGCCAAGATGCAATCCTGTCAAGGCTCAATGGTACTGTAAGGCTTCAACCACTTCCAAGTTCACCATCTTGTCATGCTCCATCTACTGTTCTGCCAGTGTGGTTGTATGGACTTAGAGAATTAAACAGCAGGAAGCTTTCTTATCACAGATCTGGAGTCTTGAAATCCAAGACCAAGATGCTAGCAGGGCTGGTTTCTCCCGAGGCTGCTCTGTCTTTTAGATGGGAACTTCTTGCCACACCCTCCCATGGCCTTTTTATGTGTGCCTGAACACACACAGCCTCTTCTTTGTATGAAGTTCCCAGTTCTGCTGTGTTAGACTTGGACTTGGATTGTTCCCATGCCTTCATTTAACTTTAAAAAAAAACATATTCAGAGGACTCATATACAAATACAACACAATCACATTTCAGGGGGTAGGCTTTCAATGGATGAATTGTAGGGGACCATAATTTGGTTAGGAGTGGTTGCTCACCACAGGGGAGAGGAGGTATGTGTACTTTACATGCTGGCTGAATGTCCTTAGCTGGTGACTCCCAAATACTCTCTTTCAGTAAACTAATCTTGGAAGTTATATCTCATCTCTTTTGCAGTGACCTATTTGTCAGATCCTCTGGCCCATCTACATCCAAGGAAAGAAACTATATGATGTCAGATATATATGTTCTCTCATAAGGGTACCCATCACAACCCTTCTTACAACAGAAACTTACTAAGTATCATCTTAAAAATTTTTCATGTGTATGGATGGGTGTTTTTGTTGTGTACCACATGCCTGACTAGTGCCCTTGGAGGACATAAGATGGTGTCTGATCAGGAGCAGAAATAACAGTTGATTGTGAACTGCCATGTGGGTGCCTGGGACCCTGGGAGCCCAGGTCTTCTGGAAGAGCAACAAGTGCTCTTAACCACTTAGCAATCTTACCTGCTCCTTCTATATCAAGTAGGACAAAGACAATTCTGTACTTAGAGCACCCGCACTTTGCCAGAGGGGATACTGTTGCGGAGGTTCTTGTCTGAATGGGTCCCGCTGCCCTTCTCAGCCCCAAATAAATACACAATGCTATATTAATTATTAAACTGTTGACTGATGGCTAGGGCTTAATATTGGCTAGCTCTGGCTTAATTATTAACCCATTTCTATTAATCTATATATTTCCACATGGTCTTATCTTACAGGAGAATGCCTCGTGCATCCTTTCTTCCTGGTTACATGATGACTGTTCGACGTCCCTCTCTGCCTACCTTTCCCAGAATTCTTGTCATCTCCCAGTCCCACCTATCTTCCTACCTCTCTGGCCAAATGGTGTTTTATTCACCAACCAATAAGAGAAACATATATACAGAAGGACATCCCCTATCAAGATATACTATACATCTACAGCTCTCTCTCTCTCTCTCTCTCTCTCTCTCTCTCTCTCTCTCTCTCTCTCTCTCGCACTCTCCCACCCTCCCTCTCCCTCTCCCTATCCCTCTCTGAGTGTTCAGTATACAAAATGGAGTCACTCTTGTCATACCTACTGAAATGGTTAACCTTGATTATCAACTTGATGGCTATAAAATTACCATGGAAACAAACCTCAGAGGGAGTTTCTAGATTGAGTTAACTGATGTGGGAAGATCCACCCTAAATATAGGTGACACCATTCCAAGAGACTCATAGACTAAGTCAAAACAAAAGAGAAAGTTAGCTGAGTACCAGCATTCATCACTTTGTTTCCTGACTGTGGAGACAGCGTGGCCGGGTGCCTCCTACTGATGCTGCAGAGATATCCGCACTCCCTACGACGGACTGAATTTCTCAAACCATTGGGCAAAACAAAGCCTTATTTTTTCAAGTTGTCGTTGCCAGGTACTTTGTCAAAGCAATGGGAAGAAGTAACTATTATATGCACTAACATAGCATTGTGGGCCATGAGAGAGAAAGGGAAATACTTGTGCCATGGATGCCTGCCCAAACAAACAGTTACTCTCTATTGAGCACATGTGTATATGAGTGCAGGTTCTGGCAGAGGCCAGAAGAGAGTATACATTTCCTGGAGCTGGAGTTACAGGAAGTTTTGAGCCACCAAACTTGGAGACTTAACTTGAGTCCTCTGCAAGAGCAATGTGTACTCTTAGCCACTGAGTCTTGTCTCCAGCCCTCAGTTATTCTATCTTTAAGACTCTCTGGCACATAATGATGGGCCTGTTAACTCTCACCTTAAGACTAGCTTTGTATAGCTTTCCAATCAGAGATTTCTAGCTCCACAAGCACCAGAGTGTAGTGAGATATCCATCCCCCCTGCACCTGTAGTTCTGACCCACGCACCAAACAGGCATGGTCACAGGTGCGGACATGACAGAGAGTGAGTTTTAGGTCTGGGGTGAGTCAGGTGGCACTCTCTTGAGTCATGTCAGGTCACAGGGAGCAGCCTGTGTGGATCCTTAGAGAGGGAACCTGCGGTGGCCATCTATTTCTTGTGTAAGCGACTTCTCTCCGAAATAAATTATATTTAACTTGCATTTGAACCTAGTCCTGTGAATCATTATCCATGCCTCCACACCAGAGTGCCAAAAAACCTTCATTTAAAATAACTTTATAGATTTCTCTGTTCTAATAAAAGTCACACCTTCTCTCTGTGGTCCATACATATTAGGCCCACCCTAACCTGAACATGGCTATCTTCATTTATCCTAAAATGAAAGGCCATTTATTGGAGATTCATCTTTTTGTTTTTGTTTAACTTGGACAGAAAAGATAACTATATTTCTGTATTCATTCTTCTACAGGATTCTCCTGCGGAAGTAGATATGCCACATAACAGTATATATTTCCACAGAAGTAGACATAGTTGCAGATATGTATGTGTTTAGGGATGGACAAGAATCAGTGTCTCATCCCAGGTCAGGATAGGGCTTGGTATAAGGGGGAGAGAAGTGTATTGAGAGGGGTGGTCGAGAGTTCATGGGGACTGTGGGGTAAAGCGTCTGGGATTGGGAGAGTCTGTGCTGCGCTGCTGTAAAATTTCACCAAACCCACATGTGTGAAAGTGCCTATGAATGGAGAAATGTGTGTATCTGCCAAGTGAGGGAATCATTACTGTTGACAGTTTGTGTTGCCCTACTCTCTGATCCCCCCTCATCCGTCTGCTTTGTTGAGAGATTAGCAGATGAGTGTGTGTTGATTTCTCAGACACACACTGTCATCATGGAGTGTCCTTTTCTCACTTAGAACCTACCTTCTTAAACTGCAGCTCACAACACCATGTGGGGTTGGGTAAATGAATGTGGGGTCATGAAAAAAATTGGCAGCAGCTGAAGGTTTTTGAGTTGCAGTGACCAAAAACTGATGCAGAATCACAGGTGCAATGAGTCTGAGGTGCTTCTGGCAGGGGTCACTCGTGTCATGTGACTGACATGCAGCCTGAGCGCATAGCATGTCCACTTTACACTGTGCGTGACGCCATGCTCCGCAATGCCAGTGAAGGCCTCCTGAAGCATCTTGGCTCGGACTAGAGACTGTCATATGTCATAAAAGTTGCAGTGTTTTTGCTGTACACTCAGTGTTTTCTGATCCTCTAGAAACACAATGTTTTAATTAGGGAAAATAAAGGCTTTTAATATTTCCTTACTGTCATCCCTCAGCTTGAAAATATCAAATTACAATGGCTTTGGAATGTATCATGCCAGAATGTTTGATTTTAAAAATTGCTGTTTGAGTTGCTGACTTGAGTGTCATGAAATGACATTAAATGGATTTTTGTTTGGGATTAGGACAGAATGTCCAACAGTGTTTGGAGTGACCCTAAATATACCTCTGCCATTTTATAATACATATTTATGCAAAGGGACGTTTTCACCACTGCTGGTTACAAAGTTAAAATATTGATCAACTCTGAAGAATATTGAAGATGCTCTATGTTCTGCAGTATCAGATGTTCAGCCAATATTTAATTCTTTATGTAAAAATAAGCATATATATTCATCTCATTAGTATGCCATTTGCTTTAGCCTTTAACAAATGATAAAATTGTATATGTATATATATCTACATATTAAAGAGATTTTTTGTGGGGGTTTCTAGGCAGGCTTTCTCTGTGGCTATGGGTGGCTATGGAGGCTGTCCTGGAACTAGCTCTTGTAGACCAGGCTGGTCTCAAACTCTCAGAGATCCACATGCCCCTGCCTCCTGAGTGCTGGGATTAAAGGTGTGCACCACCACTGCCCAGCCCAAAGAGATTAAAAAATAAGTTTCTTTATGGTTTATTGTCAGCAAATGTTTGATTTGTATACTTGTTTTATATCCTTATATAGCCTTAATTTTTTCTCAGAATAAATTTCTAAGTCAAGAAGTTTAAGAAGCCCTGATGTAGCATATCTTTTTCCATATGCATTATAAAAATTATCATTTGTTTGTTTGTTTTTGAGACGAGGTCTCATGTAGCCAAGACTGGCCTTATGTTTGCCGTACAATCAAGGATGCTCTTGCATCCCTGGTCTCCTTGTTTGACCTTCCAAATGTTGGGATTACAGGTATGTTCCACTAAATCAGGCATTAGAATACCCTTCTTTAAAATGTTTACGGTTTTAGTTTAAATTCTGTCCTTTGCCCTTGGTATCTCTATCCCTACCTCTTTTTGTTTGTGTTTGCCTGATGTATGTTTGTTTGCTAATTGATTTTTCAACTTCCTGGTGTTATTTTGTGTTCTTACTTTACAAATAGCATTCAACAACTGCACCTTTCTTTTTAAAACCCATTCTTTATCTTTCATGGTGGAATTCAACCCTCTCACATGTGCTAGCATCCATGAAGTTAGGGTTGTCTCTGCTGTTTAATTATTTATGTCCTATTTATTGCATCATCTCTCAGCTCTCCACTTTTCCTGTCCTTATGCTTCTTAAATTGATGAAGTTTCTTCATTATCCTTTCTCCACTTTCAGTGAACTGCTGGCTCAATATGAATTTTATATTCATCTAGTGTTTACATTTAACATGCACTATGTATACTTCAACATATTTCTATTTCAAAAATTAAATATTGGCTATGTCTCTTCAGTTCTGTTGAAAAATTTATAGTTTAGGTTTATGTTATTAAAATACTTTTTTATTTTTTCTGGAAAAAATTTTAATTCAATATATTCTGATCAGTTTCTCCTCTCTACTCCTCAAAGATCCTCCCCTCCAATTTTAGATAATGCTTTTTATATCTGAAGAATTCATTAAAATTTACATTGAAATTTCAAGAACATTTCATATTACAATTGACTTAGATTTACTTACTTTTAAATTTGTATTCCAGTGAGTATAGTGACCATTTAAAAAGTAGTTTCTTGCTGGGCATAAGTGATTTGTGCTTGTCATCCCAACATTCTGGTAGCTGAAACTGAAGCTATGACCCAAAACAAAACAAATCCCCCAATTCTTTGTTGTATTTACCCAGCACCTTCCACATGACAAATAATTCACTAACAAGGAAAGGGAAATATCATCTGCCCTGAGGTAGGACCTATGTTTGTGCAAGCTTAACTAACATTACTCAGCATTGGCTTCCTCAAGTCTAGAACAGGAAGGATGTAAGCCCTCAGATACTGTTCTGGTGCCATGCCTACCTGCCTGCTGCCTCGATCCCAGTCATCATGATTATAGACTCTATTACCTGCAGCCATGAGCCCTAAATGAAATGTATCTGTCTATAAATTACCTTGGTTATAGTCTTTTGTCACAGCAATGGAAACATAACTAAGACACACCCTCTAACTCTGCTTGTTGATTTTGAGGTCTCAAAAGCTCATGCCATTCCCAGCCTCTCTCTGGCACCAGCTCCTAGGTAAGATATAAGCTCTCAGCTATTGCTCTAGAACTATGCCTCACTGTCTGCTCCCAAGCTTTCTGCCGTGATGGTTATGGACTCACCCCTGAAACTGTATGCAAACCCCCAACTAAATGCGTTCTTCTATAACTTGCCTTGGTCATGGTGTCTCTTCATAGCAATCGAACAGTGACTAAGCAAACTTTAGCATGTAAGTGTGACATGCTGGGGAGGCTGGAGAAAGCTTTGTCTTCATTCTGACTGGCACTGTCCCGGGTGAGAGTTTAGGTAACTTACTATCTAGTTTCTGTGTCTGTGGAAAGAGAAGGAGGAGGGTACATGAGACAATTCCATGGCTCAATTCAAAGTCTAAGAACTTCATATTCCACTCAGTAATGAACAAAGAAACATGTTCTAAGGTTTTCTGTCTGAGGCCGGCAAGACTGGACAGAGCAGCCAGCATCATACACATTGCTGAAGACATGTGCTTACTCTTTGAAAGTGGCTTGACTTACTTCTCACCACGAAACTCCTTTAGTGTGTGTGTGTGTGTGTATGTGTGTACCTTGGCAAGACTCATAGTAGTGGTGAGTGTGCTCTGGGTCCATCCAACCCCCAGTTATTCCTAACAGCATCCTAAGACCAGATGGGGCAAGCCTGACAATGTCCTTAGCTCAACAAAGAGTGGACTTGTTACTCAAACCAAGTGGCTCATGTAATCTGAGCAAATCACGGCTACAAGTGTCTGGTGACACCCCATCTGTAGGTGGCCTCTTTTTGAAGTAGGTGCTGATTTTGAAGTGAGACCATTCATTCCTGGTTTTTCTCCTTTTAGAAACTATTTGTGTCCCTAAACAGAGTCCGGGCTTAGTGGGTAGGCTTTCAGTTGATTCTGAGAGCATCAGTCTTCTCCCATGATATCTCCTTTTGCTTCTATTAGGGAAATAAACTTGTACTGTTCACAGCTACAGATCTCTAAATGTTGAAGAAATTTCCTCTTAAACTTAAGTATGAGTTGAGGCAAGGGTTTTTTCTCTGTAATTCTAGATCTTTCTAGAAGGTTCTGACACCCTCTGATATTTAGGCTTTGGATATACTTAAGCTAAATCATATATGCTGTCTGTTAGCCCCTTTGCTCATTGGTATCCTTGAGTAACTCCCCCAAACTCCTTAAGCTTCACTTTTCTAGTCTATAATGTGAGGGAAATAAGACCAGCCACAGAGAATGGTTCTAATGGCTAAAGAAAACACACAGCGAGTTTTCAACGAGCATTCGTTTGATTGCATTTGCAATCACGAAAGCTCGGATTATGGAGCTGTGTTGGGTTTCATCTGTCTCCAGGGGCTGTAAGTAACTAGGAGCAGAAACTGCGAATGATAGTAATAGCAGTGGAGTGTGCTTGTCCGATGCTTACTCTAGCTTAGGAGCTGTCTTAAGTGATTTACATATTAACTTACTGATTCCTTGCAACCATCTTACTTGGAACAGCACTTTTATTACTCTACTTAGAGCATGAGCGATTGAGGCAGAAAGCAGTTGAAGAATTCGTCTCTGGAAATGCTGGCTCGGCTCTCACGCTTTCTGTCTGATTCTGATGAGGGAAGGCTGGGCAGACAGGCCAATATCACGCACACTCCGTGAAATTTCTCTGCTGTCTCTGCATGCCTCTGTTCATCTCTGAGAAGGCCTTGTTGCTGCAAGGCAGGGAAGGAGGCACTTGCTTCATCAGTAGGCATGCCGCATAGCCTGGCTGCGCTTCTCAACTTCCTCCTGAAGTGAGAGTTCATTGTGTTTATCACAAACAGACAGGCAGCCCCCTGTCCTGTTGATGGGCCTTCCTTTCTGTTCTGAACTGCAAGGATCTGGGAGGGCTGGTGGGATTGGAGACACAGCAAGTTTGAAAAGAGGACTGAGCAAGTAATGAATTCTCTGGAGGTGTTTCCCACTTAGCTGGATGTACTGAGCCAATGTAAAGATGGACTTAATTGCTCCGCCTTGTCTGTAGCCCTGAAGATGAGTGTCCTATTTTGGGTTACTATTGCTATGATGAAATAGCATGGCCAAAAGCAAGCTGGGGAGGAAAGTGTTTATTTGGCTTACACTTTCACATCGTAATTCATTGCTGAAGAATTCAGGACAGGAACTCAAGCAAGGCTAGAGACTGGAGGCAGGGGATCATGAAGAGACCATGGAGGGGTGTTGCTTATTGGCTGGCTCATCATGGTTTGTTCAGACTGCTTTCTTATAGAACCCAGGGCCACCAGCCTAGAAATGGCACCATCCACAATAAGCTAATTGATGAGTACCCTCCTCAATCATTAATTAAGAAAATGCCTTCCAGTCAGATATTATGGAGGCATTTTTCTCAGCTGAGGTTACCTCCTTTCAAATGACTCTAGCTTGTGTTAAGCTGACATAAAAGTATGTATCATGTTGGGTGGTGATAGCACACACCTTTCACCCCAGCACTCGGGAGGCAGAGGCAGGTAGATCTGTGTAGTTCGAGGCCAGCCTAGTCTGGTCTACAGAGCGAGCTCCAGGACATGCTCCAAAGTTACACAGAGTAACCCTGTCTCAAAAAACCAACCAACCAACCAAACACTAAATAGCACAATGAGTAGGGCTCCTCTGGGAAGCTTCAACATGGAGTAGGTATCTACTACTGAGGGCAGAGGGAGACTGGCTAGAGCCTATGACTGCAGAGAAGTGCAGCCAACAGAGATGAAGCAGGCAGGGTATGAGGCCAGGTTTTACTGAGGAGGCAGGCAAGGATGCTGGAGGACACCTTGCCCTGAGATCCTCCCCACAGACACACTTAAGCAGTGGGGGAGGGGAGCATGCACCAGAGGACAAGGCTCTTGCTTTCAGCGAGGGCTGTGACAGGTTAAATCAAGGCTTCCACTAGTCCTTGTTGTCTGTTCTCAAGCCCTCAGAGTCGCTCAGTTTTAAACAACAGGTTCTTTAAGATGGTGCCCGTCACTGTCCCCGGAGTCAGTGTGAGAATGGGATTCATCTTTACTTCTGGCACATCTGTGGGAGCAATCACTGTCTCCCCCAAAACTGCATTTGAGGCTTGTGAGGGCTGCAGTCTTGTCCTGAGGGTAGAGAGGCCAGTTTTTTTTTTAAAACCAGGACTGCCTGGCTTACCTTATGGAACAGGTTTATGCTTTCCCTACCCATACCAGGGAGTCATTCAACAGGCTCTGTTAACAGCTAATTCTTAGACCAACTACGTGGAGGGTCCTACAAGATGTCTAGAAGAGCCGAGACCTGCCACCGTCCCTTCTTTTGGGTCTTGTGACCTGAGTGCTATTTCTGATTACTGATGATATTTGATAACACAAAGAATGACACAGCCAGACAGCATTGAACGCTGGTCCAGCTGATGAGTGGGACAGCATGGGCAGCTTGTACTGAGAACGTGAAGCTGGAGTTAGAGAAGGGAAGCAGGTGAGTGGCCCTGAGGAATCACCCTGGTTAGTGTTCTTAGAGAAGTGAAGCAGGTGAATGGCCCTGAGGAATCATCCTGGTTAGTGTTCTTTACTGAAGCCTTTCTGGATGTCACAACAGGGTGAGGGCACCGCTGTTGGCTTCTAGTGGGTGCAGCTCAGGCTACACCACGCACACTCTCAAAGTCATCTGATATAAAATTCCAACAGTGCCTAGACTGAGAAAGCCTGATCCCAGAAATAACTGATTTACAGGCGTGGGGATTGAGTTCACAAAGGCAGGTGCTTCCGCCAGAAAACCCAGCCTAGGTGAGGCGAAGACCAGATCAGAGCCTAGATTTGCTTCACTCCACATGAGAGATGTTTCCACCACATGGAGTGGCCTTCATCAAGGCAGGGAGGAGTAGGTTCTCTCATATAAGAACTGGTGCTGTGTACCTCTGCTGCTCAGGGAGGTGAAGGAGCTGCTGGGTCTCACTTTAGGGGAAAACACTTCAAGTTGGCTGTGTCTGTGAGGTCTAGGACCCAATGAGGAAGGGGCACTGTGGGTTCTCTTTGGGGCCAGCATGAGTTGGGTGCTGCTGGGAGAGGTTGACTGATCTCAGTGAGCTCTGTCTTCTCTTACGACCCTGATGGGACCTTCATGCCCACCTGATGGAAATCTGGGCACTCTGGCAGCTCCTGGTTCTTGAGTAGCCCTTGAATGGTGTAGACTTCCCTGTCTGCATGGAGCTCTGCAAACCTTACCATGACTTAACAAGGGGGGCAGAGTAGATGACACTGCTCTCATTTTAGGGTGTAGGGAAGCGAGGTTCCAGGGCCTAGCTTACTGACTGCACCTTAGCCAGGGACCCTGACGTACACCTGTTGCTCGCTTCTGAACGAGAGGGGAGCCCTCTGGTGACACCACCTCGCTGCTCTTCCTCTTTGCTGCACACCTGTGGTGTTCTCTGCTCCATCCTTATGCCTCAGTGAACACACGGTCAGTACCTAAGTTTCTGTAAGTCTCCCTTTAGTACACGAGTGTCTGGAGGAGGTGGAGGGTTTGCATGGTGCTGAGCGAACTCAGAGTCCAGTAGGGAAGACAGAAAGGTCATTGACCAGAGAATAGGCAGAGTGCTCCCTAAGCCACTGGCCTCACATTGCTGTGGGCTCGTTTGCATTGCATAGGTCTTTCCAGGAGAATTCATGCTTCCTCACCGGCAGAGTGTTTCATCTCATTGGGTCTGCTCAGCTTTTACAGACTGCTTGACACATGGCAGCTGTTTCCTGTTTCTTCTGGGGGTGGGGAGGAATGGTTAAAGGCATCTGTCTAGGGGCTGAGGGTATGGCTCAGTTGATAGAGTGCATGACTGGTATGAATGAAGCCCAGGGTTCCATCCCAGTCTCAGCAGAATCAGGTGTGGAGTGCATCCCTACAATCCTAGCACTTGGGAGGTGGAGGCAGGAGCATCAGAAGTTCAAGTTCATCCTTGACTACATATTAAGTATGAGGTCAGCCTGGGCTGCATGAGGCCCAGGCTTAAAAACTAGGAGAAAAGAGTACAGCTTTTGGGGTCCTATTTCCTTACGGTACTTGCTGTGTGACTTCAGACTCCTGATTTGGACAATGGGGATCAGAGCAATGACTGCCTCGTGTGAGGAGTGTTGCAGCTGATCTGTGTTAAATACTCAGCCGTGTGTCTGACATGGCTCTGACATAATGGTGTGACTCAAGTGTTGCCACCCCAGTGCTGCTTGTCCTTAGTGAACTGTTGGTTCAGCTCGAATGGTTTAGGTGCTGGTGTTATGAGTGTGTGGCTTTCACTGGTTTGTGCCTGAGAGTGGGGAGCCAGGTCACCTGGCCACACGCTACATAACTTTAGTGCCTCACAAATCAAAATGAGAACTATTGCTGCATTGTGATAGTGGCAAGCCTGCTGGGACTAGGATGTATGGGGATGGCAATCTGGGTTTGAATTCTTCAAGTCCCTTCCTACCTTCTGTGACTTCTACCTGAGTCCCTTGACTCCCACCAATCACCATATTCCTGCATGTTCCCTGCTTCCAAAGGATATCCCAAGGAATGTGTAAGAACAGTCTTTTGTGGGCAGAGAGAGACATTTTCAGTGGTTAAGAGTGCTTCTTGCCCTTCCAGAGGACCCAAGTTTGGATTCTAGAGCCCGTATCCAGTGGCTCACAATAGATTGTAACTCCAGCTCCAAGGAATCGGACACTCTCTTCTGGTCTCTGCAGGTACCAGACACACAGGACGGACACACACACACACACACACACACACACACACACACCATATATATATGTATATATATGTATATATATATACATACATATATACATACACACATATACACATTCACACATATACAAATACACACATATACACACATATATACACACATATACACATATATATACATACACACACAACTATACACACATAGGCACATACACATACACACAGATATATACATACACACATATACACACATTGCACACATATATATATACACACATATACATAAAAACGAAATCTTTAAAACACTCTCGTGACTAAGGACATTTTATGAGTGACAGGAACAGCCAAGGAACAGACTTTTACCAGAAAGTATGAGAGACTGCTGTGTTGAGTGGCTTGTTCTGGTTGCCAGGGCTCCAGGTGCTCAATTGGTAGTCCCAGTTCCAGAATGTCCAGACTCCATGGCCAAGGGTGCCTGCTGGCAGCTGTCAGGAACCTCAGGTCTCCAAAGCCTGGCTTGCTGAAAATCATAGCTCCTTCTGGAATCTGCCTGATGCCTTCTGCCTGCTGAACCCACAGTTGATTTGTTTTTATCTTATTAGTGGATCCTGACCATGGCTCATCTATGCTGAGAATTCTTAGGCAGAGGTGGGGGCTGATCCCATGTCCCTGAACTCTGACTGCCAGGGGCCTAACCTTAGAGGTCAAACATGCCCTTGAAACAATCTCTGGGTCTGGCTCAGAGCGCCTGTGCTGTCTCCAGGGTATGCAGATGGAAGATTGCAGTCCATTTCTGCAGCACACAGTCAAAGCCCCAGGGTCTAAATCCTAGCTTCTCTCTGCATGTCGGTGTGTGTGTGTGTGTGTGTGTGTGTGTGTGTGTGTGTGTGTGGTGTGGTGTGTGCCTTTGGCATGCAATGTGTGGTGTGTGTGGGATGGGGTGGGGTGGGAGGTGTGTGTGTATGGTGTGTGTGTGTGTGTGGAGTGGGGTGGGGTGTGTGGTGGGTGTGTGTGTCTGTGGTATGCAATGTGTGGTGTGTGTGGTGTGTGTGTTTGGTGTGTGTGGTGTGTGTGTATGGTGTGTGTGTTTGGTGTGTGTGGTGTGTGTGTATGGTGTGTGTGTGCGTGGTGTGTTTGTGGAGTGGGTGGGGTGTGTGTCTGTGGTATGCAATGTGGGGTTTGTGTGTGGTGGGGTGGTTGGTGTGTGTGGTGTGGTGTGTGTGTGTTTGTCTGTGGTAGGGGTGTGGTGTGTGTGTATGATGTGTGTGTGTGTGGAGTGGGGTGGTGTGTGTGTCTGTGGTATGCAATGTGGGGTGTGTATGTGTGGTGGGGTGGGAGGTATGTGTGGTGTGGGGTGTGTGTATGTCTGTGGTAGGGGTGTGGTGTGTGTGTGTGTATGTGTGTCTGTGTCTATGCTGTTAGGCACTTGGCCATAGGTATCAAGGTATTTGATGGTTTGGGGCGGCCGCTGGCTTCTAAAGCAGGCACCTGGAGACTCACTGTCAATCTGTGTCCTTTGCCTCAGGGCCCTGCCAGTGAACAGCATTTTTAGAGCTTACCATCAGTACAATGTTGCCTTTCTTGAGAGATTGCCCCTGTGCCTAGCAGCTCTTACTGGGGAATTCACCATGCTCTAATCTCCTCCTGGGTCTTACCATCTATTCTGCTCAGGCTTTTGTCTGGGTGGGAGCTCAGTAGGGATTTTCTATCAGCTTTTAAGCACGTGTTTTCAGACTTTGACTTTTAAAGAAATCTTGTGTTTGTAGATGCTGATTTTATTTTAAAGAAGAGATCCCTCTGCCCCACTCTCTCCATCTCAGGTGTCCCTGGAGGTCACAGATGTCAGATTCTCCGGAAGCTGGAATTATAGGCAGTTATGAGTGGCCCAATATGAATGCTGGGAACTGAACTCAAGTCCTCTGTAAGAGCATCAAGTGCTCTTAACTGCTGCGCCATCTCTCCAGCCCCTTAGATACTGATTTTTATGTTCATCTCCTAGGGACTGTTTTTACTTGGTCTCTGGACTTCATACTGTGTATGCTTGACTCTCTGACAGTGTCTAGCAACCTCTCAGTATCTCCAGGGATACATTCCACTACCCCTCCTCCCCCACACCCAAATCCATGGATGCTCAAATCCCTTGCATACATTGTTATGGTGTTTGCATACAGACTATGTACATCCTCTCTCCGTGTTGGTGCTGGGGATGCCATGCTTTGTGAGAGGTCCTGATGCAAGGGTCAAGAAGCAGAAGGAAGTGCACACTTGGCATTAAAGAGATGAGAGAGATCAGGAGAGTCCTGAGGGAAGGCAGGGAGGCCTGAGTAGGGTGAGGATCAATAGGAAGATATGAGGAGATGAGGACCAAGTCCTTGTCTCAGAATGTGTCTCTGGTTAAGGCCATAGTGTTCACCGCCCTCCCCCCACATGTCCCGGTCACCTGGCCTGAGAGGCAGCCCGGGCATCAGAGTTCTTGTGTGTATAAATTCTTTTAGAAACTATGAGGCAGGAGAGACAGCTCAGTAGTTAAGAACACTTGTTGATCTGATGTTGCAGAGGGCCTGGGTTAGATTCCTAGAACCCACATGATGGTTCACAGCCATCCTTAACTCCAGTTCTGGGGCATCCAATGCCCTACTGCACTCTGAGGGCACTGCCTGCATGTGGTGCATGTCTCTGCACACAGGCAAAGAATTCGTACACATAAAATAAATTAAATACATCTACATTTTGACATTTTATTTAGCTATTGGAATTTTTAAAATCTCCCCTTGGTAATAATGCTATGTGGTTATGGAGCAGAGCAGATAATTTAAGGGGCAACTGGAGAGGACTGCAGGTGAGAAACGAGGTGCTTTCTCTGGTTTATAGTACTTCTGAATGCCTAATAACCACAGCTACCATTTATGGGAGGCTATGCTGGATCAGACGGGGTGCTTCACAGGCATTATTTTATTAAGTGCTCACACAACACTGTGAAGAAGATACTTTACAGTGTTCAAATCAAAACATAATAGCTGAATGTATTTATGAGATATGGCATGCTGTTTTGATATATGTATAGAATATATAATGATCAAGTCAAGTGACTTCACATTTTTTGTTAAATATGTATATATATATATAATTTATGTTTATGAGTGTTTGCTGAGTATATAAATGTGTGCTGTTTGGTGTGCCTAGTACCCATGGATGCCAGAAGAGGGTGTCAGATCCCCTGGGGTTGGAGTTATAGTGGTTGCAGGCTGACACATAGAAACCAAACACAAATCCTCATATGAGTAGCAAATGCTCTTAGTTACGGAGCCATCTCTCTAGCCTCTATTTCACATTTCTGTCACTTCAAACACCTGTCTTTCCTTTTTGTGTCACATCATCCCTTTGCAGCTACTTGAAATCTAGTTGGTGGGTGTCCACGGCAGTGGTCCAATTGTGCTGTGAGGCATAGGAACTCTTTTCCCCTGTTTTGCTGTATTGTGGCAACTGTTTTCCATCCTCTCTCTTCCTTTTCTTACATCCTTTCATTCCTAGATTCTGGTGAACTGTGAAGTATATAGTCATATCCCCGTTTTCAGATAAAGACACTAAGAATTTGGGATGTTAGGCCGGGTGGTGGCGGTGCATGGCTTTAATCCCAGTACTCAGGAGGCAGAGGCAGGCAGATCTCTGTGAGCCTGGTCTACAAAGCTACACAGAGAAACCCTGTCTCGAAACAAGCAAGCAAGCAAGCAAGCAAAAAAAACAAAACAAAACAAAACAAAAAACAAAAAAACCCACACAAACAAACAAAAAACAAAGAATCTGGGATGTTAAATAACTTACCAAAGCCAAGTGGAAGAATTGGGATTTGCATTTGGCACTGGATGTCTGAAAGAAGCACTTTAGAAGTCAGCCCCTTTGGGGCTGGAGAATTGTCTCAGAGCTTAAGAACAATGGCTGCTCTTCTAGAGGACCTGGATTCTTTCAATTCCCAGCAACCACATGGTGTCTCATAACCCTCTGTAACTACAGTCTTATGGGATCCAAAGCCTTTTCCTGACCTTTGCAGACACTGCACACCTACAGAAATACATATAAGCAAAACATTTATATACATACAAATAAATCCATACAGTTTAAAAATGAGAACTACTGTGCTCTACTTTCCATCACCTTTCAGCCTTGTGCTTGGAACTCAGCGACACAGGACCAAGAAAAGAATGCATGGTCTCCTGAAGAAGGGGAGAGGGAAAAGAACCCCTGAGAAAATTGGGAGCACGAGGGGACAGAGGAGGGAGGTGGGAATGGGAGAGGGGTTGAAGGGGAAAGGGGAGGAGAACAGGAGGACTGAGTGTTTGCAATCTGGGGATTCAGAAGAATTGTGCATTAATAAAGCACGTGCTGCCGTGGAAGAAGGAAAAGTATGTCTGGGCCCCGGGGAGGAAACTCAGCAGCCTGAAAGACGCAAGGTGAACTTTGCTTCTGAGCCACTGCCCAGAGAAACATTTCTACTTATTCCTGTGCTCAGAAATAGGCTCTTCCCTTTGACAACAGTCAGGAAAGTAGTGATGGCCATCTTGAAGGTGAATAACTATGGTTTCGATCATGAGCACAGTGTGTGTGTGTGTGTGTGTGTGTGTGTGTGTGTGTGTGTGTGTGTGTGAGAGAGAGAGAGAGAGAGAGAGAGAGAGAGAGAGAGAGAGAGAGAGAGAGAGAGAGAGAGAGAGAGAGAGATCAACCTTGGGTTTTGTTCTTAAGGCATCACCATCTTGGTTTTTGAGACAGGATTTCTCACAGGCCTGGAGCTTGCTGAGGTCTAGGCCAGCTGGCCAGTGAGCCCAGAGATCTGCTTGTCTTTTCCTCTTCCTCTCAAACGCTGGCATTACAAGTGCACATTACCATGCCTGGCATTTTTTTTAATGTTGCTTCTGGGAATTGAACTCGTATCCTTATATCTGCATAGTGAGCACTTTACTGACTGAGATATCTCTGGAGCCTGATCATGGGTGTTTTTGAGAGGATGCTCCCTCATGCCCCACAGCCTTTGGGCAAGTGAAGATAGTAAAACTCTTCCCCTGACTGGCAGCTGGGTCACTGTTTTGCCTTTAAAGTTTCCTTAGAACAAGGGTTGCAATTGCTAAGGAGGGACTGCAAATCCAAGCCACACAGAGCTCTACATGGACAGAGCAGCCAGCTGGGCTAGGATGGCATCCAGTGCTCTAAAAAGAAATGCATTTAAATACAGCTTGACATTTTTGGGAGGGCATCTCCTAAGTCAATGTAAATTTACTGCATCTGGAGGGAGAAAGGGCACATTTAGGCTTTCAGAGATGAGAAGTTAAGAGTGGGCATCCATCAGAGTGTCACTACCTTATACATCATAGCTGAGACTGCACTAGTGCTGTCCCTGACTACATGAGTCAGTACATAATAAGCTCCCAAATTGCCAGGCCAAAGGCTGCTGCTCACGCCTGTGATTTATGACAGACATCAGGAGTTGCCACATTAACTTCCCCACTTCCCAGTCTGCATGAACTTCAGAAAGGAAGGAGAAGCTTAACCCTTTGCCTGACATGGTCACCACCACCATGATCTCAGGAAAACGTGTTTGCTGTACACCTTTAAAGTACACCTGGGTGTTTGCTGTCACCTAGAAAGATGCCTTTGCATTCACCAACTCTCCTCTCACTCCATCTTTGAGACTCCTCATGGGGATCAGCTCATCAACAGGTTTAATTGCTCTCCCGGAGGAGTCAGGTAGTTGAGAACTCTTTATTTGAATGTAGTAGCCAAATCAATTTAGGACACGACTCCTGGTCAGATGTACAATTTCATACAAGTGGCTCTTACTATTTGCAGGCTTTTTAAAAAGATAAACTTAACGTTCCTGAAATAATTCAGGGTTGAGAGCATAGACATTCAGCATCAAGATGGTGGAAAATGCTGTTACTTTATCTTACTCTGTTCAGATTTCTGTAACAAAATCAATTAGACTGGCAATTCATGAACAACAGGTGCTTATTCCTCACGTTCTGGAGGATGAGGTGCCTAAGATCAAGGCATTGGAGGATTTGGGAGCTGATGAAGACCTCTTTCCCCTAGCAGTAGTTTTCACTGTGGTTTTGCAAGGTTCAAGAGGGGAATGTGTTCCATTAGGCCTAGATTATAAGAGCAGCAATCCTCCTGACAAGGGCTCTGTCTACATGATCTAATTACTACCCTGTCATTCACACCCTTCCTTATATCACCACCTTGGGGGGGGATGAGATTTCAGCATATAAAATTGGGGAGAGAGCTCATAAGTGTTGTGGGATATTTGTACACCATGTGAAAATATATTGCTGTGATTGGCATAATAAAAAGCTGAATGTCCAATAGCTAGGCAGGAGGTATGGGCAGGACTTCCAGGCACAGAGAGAGGAAGGAGGAAGAGGAGGAGATAATCAAGGTGGGCATCAGATACCAATGAGACATGGAGGGAGTTGGACACACAGAATGAAAAGGTAAAAAGCCACAAGGCAAAATGTAGATTAATATAAATGGGTTAATTTAAATTATGACAACTAGTGAATGGGGCAAGCCTAAGCTAAGGCTGAGTCTTCACAATTAATAATAAGTCTCCGTGTCTTTAATTGGGAACTGGTTGGCGACTCAAAGAAAATTTCAGCTACAAATGGCACCCAATGTGGGGTGCCATTCTCCCCATCAGCCAGTTCCCAAATAATGATGCAGAGACTTATTATTAATTATGAAAGCTCAGCCTTAGTTTAGGCATGTTCCACTAGCTCTTTTTAAAAAAAATTATTTTACATATCAATTCCACAATTCCCTCACTCTCCCATGCTCCCCACTGTCCCCCAACCCACCCCCACCCACTCCTCAGGGATAGTGAGGCCCTCCATGGGGGATCATCAAAGTCCGTCACATCATTTGGGGGAGGGTCCAGGCCCTCCTTCCCATATCTGGGCTGCAATAGTATCCCTCCATAGGGAATGGACTCCCAAAGTCCATTCGTGCTCTAGGGATAAACACTGGCTCCACTGTTAGAGTGGACTGCCATAGACTGCCCTAGCCTCCTAGCTGGTACCCACATTCAGAGGGCTTGGTTAGGTCCAATGCTGGTTCCCTAGCTTTATGACTAGGGTCTCTGTGCTCTCATTAGGTCAGGTCAACTGTTTCTGCGGGTTTCTCCAGCACCATCTTGGCTCCTTTGCTCACGCCTCCTCCTTGTCTGAAACTGGATTCCAGGAGTATGGCTCAGTGTTTAGCTGTGGTTGCCTTTTTTTGCTTTGATCAGCTACTGGATGAAGGCTTTAGGAATGTAACCAAGGTAGTCATCAATCTCATTATAGGGGAAGGGCATCAAAGGCAGCCTCTCCACCACTGCCTAGATTCTTACTTGGGGTCATCCCTGTGAATCCCCTAACATTTCCCCTGTGCCAGACCTCTCTCCAAACCTGTACTGGCTCCTCTATCAAGGCATCTCTTTTTTTTTTTTTTTTTTTTTTTTTTACGAGACAGGCTTTCTCTGTATTGTTTTGGAGGCTGTCGGTCCAGCCCGGCCTCGAGCTCACAGAGATCTGCCTGCCTCTGCCTCCCGAGTGCTGGGATTAAAGGCGTGCGCCACCACCGCCTGGCTATCAAGGCATCTCTTTTCTTGCCCTCCTATATTCCTCCTCTGTCTCAGTCCTCCTGTTCTCCTCCCCTTTCCCCTTCAACCCCTCTCCCATTCCCACCTTCCTCCTCTGTCCCCTTGTGCTCCCAATTTTCTCAGGGGTTCTTTTCCCTCTCCCCTTCTTCAGGAGACCATGCATTCTTTTCTTGGGGTCCTCCTTGTTACCTAGCTTCTCTGATGGTGTGATTGTAGGCTGGTAATCCTTTGCTCTATGTCTAAAATCCATATATGAGTAAGTATATACCATGTTTGTCATTTTGTGACTGGGTTACCTCACCCAGGATGGTTTTGTCTAGTTCCATCTATTTACCTGTGAATTTCAAGATTCCATTGTTTTTTTCCACTTTGTAGGACTCCATTGTGTAAATGTACCACATTTTCCCTATCCATTCTTCCACTAGCCCTTTTAACTTAATTTAACCCGTTCTGTTCATTTATGGTGTGCTTCAGGACTTTTTACCTTTCTTTCATTCTGTGTGTCCTGCTTTCCTGCTTCCCCTGTGTCTGACTGCCTCGTGCCCGGTGTCTCTTTGTCAAGTCTTTTTCTTTTTTCCATGAGCCTAAATTCCTCTTCCTATTTACTCTTCCTGCCAGGAAATTCTGCCTATATCTCCTCCTTCACTACTGGCTGTTCGGCTTTTTATTAGAGTAATTAGGTGCCTTAGGCAGGCAAGGTTAAATAGCAGCACACCTTTACATAATTAAGCAAGTGTAGCACATCTTTACATAGTTAAACGAACATTCTACAACATAAACAATGCAACATTCTGAACAATTTGCTTACCACTTGGCTTAACCAGCAGGAGGCAAGACTGTGGGGAAGGGAGAGAGGCAGTGGTCCTTCCTGGCTGCCTCCTGTCTGTTTCTGTCTTAAGCCATGCTTCTGCTCCCTGGCATCAGTAGTGTTTCCTTGTGTGGCAGCAGAATCCACTTTGTACTTTTTTCAATATTGCAGAACCAGGTTCCTCTCATACATTTGGAGTGACATCAATCCATCCATCCCATACTGTGGATCTAAGTTTCAGAATGTGGAATGCTCCTTCTTCAAGCCTTTAAATACTTGTAATCTCACCAAGGAGATTTGTTCTCTGGGCCGTGCTCGGGACTTCCATGATACTTTAGGGTTCTCTTAGCATCTATAGTTACGTAGCTAATAGTTCTTGTCCCTCGTGTCCAAGCAACTTGTGCAGCTTCAAATCTGTCATTCATTATGTTATGGAAATGCTCGAGGCAGGTTAATCTTTACAAACAAAAGAGGTTCATGTGTCTCTTAGTTTTGGAGGTTGAGTTGAAATGGTGTGATGTTGCTCTGGTGAGGGTTTCTCACCAGATGGAGAATACATGTGGGAGAAAGGATCATATTTCAAACATAAAACCAGACACACTGATATCCCTTCCAATGGCTCAACATTAACTGTTCTAAGAATTTCCACTAGGACTCCCCTCTTAAAAGTTTTACTCCCTCTGAATGCCATTACTCTTTGGACCACACATGGACTTTCAGGAATGTACTTAGCATGTTTGAACCATAACAGGTGTCAGCCAAACTCTCACCTTCTGTGTACACCACAATGGATGTGGGTGACTTTCTGGGTCTCTCTGTTTTTAAAGACAGGGTCTCACTCTGTAGCCCTGGCTGGCCTAGAGCTCATTATGGAGATCAGGCTGTCCTTGACCTCACAGAGGTCAGCCTGCCTCTGCCTCCCAAGTGCTGTGATTAAAGGCATGTGCCATCACAGCTGGAAGTGTTCTGTGTCTCTTGATTGCCTTCTGTGTCATTGTCCTGAGTTGTGTGTGGCAGCAGTGAGGCTCCCTTCCTAACATTATTTAAGACACAGAGAAGCCCACTCATTTAACCCAAACTGGTGAGATCCTGTAATGAGATTCTTCCCGCCAACCTGGCCCCAGAGCTGCATCAGTCCCAAATGAACACGCAGGATGCTATATTAATTATGAAGTTGTTGGTCGTTTGCTATGGTTTCTTGTTGGCTAGCTCTGACTTAATTATTAGCCCATAACTGCTAATCTGAGTATTTCCATGTGGTCTTCTCTTACTGGAGAAAGGGCTCAAACCTCTTACTCCTCTTGGGTCCTACATGGTGATTGACTGTGCCTCCGTTTTCCAGAATCCTCCTCGACTCCTAGTCCCATCTATCTTGCTTCCCTATTGGCCACCAGTGCTTTATTTATCAACCAATAAGACAAACATATACATAGAAGGACTTCCCCCCATCAAGATCCTTTTATGCGTTCCTTCCTCTTCATCATCCACAGGACTCTCAGCCACTACCATCTTCCTAACTTGCTTTATCTTTCACCAACTCAACATTAAAAATATTTCAGTACAGGGAATCAAACCCAGGGCTTTATACATCAGTTAATGCTCTACCACAGAATTACACCTCCATTCCTTACCTTGTATCCTAACTCTAGACTTCTTCATCTTGCTTCTGGTAGTAGGAAAAGAAAATCAATTATTTTAGCTCACACTTGCTTGCCTGTAATTTGTCTTGCCTGACCTATGCAGTCCATTTACTTCACAGTTTGTAACCTGCTTCTCTTCTTAATTTTAGAAGATTCCGTGGAGGAATTTCCTATAAAGATACAACTTGTTTTGTTAAATAACAGGTTGTCAACCGACAAACATGACATTTATCTCCTTTTATTACAGGTTTGTCTCGAATGGTAGTGAGGAAGACTCGGAGTAGAAAGGTGTCAAGAAGTAATGAGTCTGTTGTGTGGCTGGATGGTAGGGATTCTCCTAGACTGCTTTGCAAAATTCCATCTCACCGGGGAGATGAGAGCCCCCAAGAAGAGTTGCAGAATCAGCTCCCTTAAGCACCATAGCCAAATCTTAACTCTTCCGACCCACCCAAAATGCACCTAGCTCAGTCTCTTTCCCAGAGTGCCTTTCTGCCCCAGATGCTAATTGCATTTAACTAATCCACCAGCAAAATGTCCACACAGAATTCCATTTTAATTAGCATACCACACTCTTTGTGCAAATTTGCTCTCAGAGGAGTCCCATTGCAGCTGCATGCAGACGCTAATGACAGTGCCCCTTGATGTTTTCCCGATAGCTTTCAGCTGCAAAAGCACTTAGGCAGAATGCCATGAGCATCCTGCCCAACTGTATTACTGCGGGATGTCTGATTGGCTAGAAGTTGATCCTCCGGTAACTTTCCTGTTTCTTTACATTTCCTCTTGAACCCCAAATGAACCATTTCTTATCAGGATGCCATGAAAGGTTGCAGTGTTCAGGATGAAAGAAGAATTAGGCTCTGGGTTATTTTCTCCCCTATGTGGTCTTGAAATTTCAACACTGAAACAGGTTTTGAAATTGTCTCATCCACCTGGTTCATTTTATAAGTGGGAAAACTATGGTGCACATACTTGTAACTTGGACTGGGATGAAAATCTTCACTGAAGGTCCTCTTTGTGCTCTTAAAAGTATTCATGTATTATTTATTTGTGTGAGCATCTGCCTGTATGTATGAATGTGCACCATGTTTAGAACTGGTGCCCTTGGAAGCCAGAAAAGAGAACTGGATCCTCGGGAACCAGAGTTACAGATGGTTGTGAGCTGGCATGAAGGTTCTGAGAATGGAACCTGGGTCCTTTGCAAGAGCAGCCAGTATTCTTAATTACAGAGTCATCGCCCCTGCTGGACACGCACTGGAATCGCCTGGGAGCTTTTCAGCTTTGTACACTTACTTATTTTATCTATGTGGGTCTGCATGGTTGTATTCACCACAGCATGCATGTGGTGGTCAGAAGCCAACTCGTATGGTGGATTCTCTTCTACCATGTGGGTCCTGGGTGTTGAACTCAGGCTTGGTACCAAATTCCTTTACTTCTTGAACTGTCTGGTCCACCTGAGACCTTTTTAAAGCAATTCCAAGGCCAGATGGTGGTGGTGTGTGCCTTTAATCTAAGTACTCAGGAGGCAGAGGTAGGCAGAGCTCAAGGCCAGCCTGGCCTATAGAGGGAGTTCAAGTTCAGCCAGGGCTACAAAGAGAAACCCTGTCTCAAAAAAAAGAAAAGCAAAGAAAAAAGAAAAGCAGAAAGAAAGAAAAAAGAAAGGAAGGAAGGAAGGAAGAAAGGAAGGAAGGAAGAAGGAAAGAAAGAAAAAGGAATTCTGGACCTATCCAGGTAGGGATTTTTATTAGACAGAACTGCTATTTTTAATTATGATCCCAACTTCACATATTGAAGTTCTTACACTTAACCTGTTAGAATGTGAGTGCAGAAGGAAGTCATGTCTGGACCCCAAGCTAATGTTCTCTTCATCAAAAGAAGTGGTTAGGACACAGACATGAAGCAGAGATTATGTGAAGACACTGAACAAGGACAGCCGTCACAAACCCCAGAGACACAGGCCCTCAGAGGGAACAATGCAGTCTGAGAAATTTGTCATGAGAGCTGCTTGGTCTGGGGTACTTTACTGTACAGACTGAGCTGACTAATACCGTCCTCCTCCTATTCTAGTGGGTGGCCGAGGCAGAGCAGAATGGGCCGGCTCAGAACCTGGAATTTAATAAAAGCTGCCAGATTGTCTCTACAAGGGTAGGGTAGAGTATGCACAACATTCTCAGTGTTCGCAACACCTGACTTTAAACATCCAGATCTATACAAAAGATTCTCAAGTAACAACTATAATCTCACAGGCAAGCACACCCTCACGGAGCCTTTCAAGCTGGAAGATCCAGGCTATCACATGTATTCCTGTAGTACTTCTTGGAATTGTTTAAGGACACTCTCTATAAAGCTCAGAAAGGAAGGAATTTATGCTTCAGTGGAGAATTTTATACACTGTTTAGAATATACACTTTCGGATGGTTTTATTCAGACTCTCTGGGGTTCCTTTAGTGGTTGCAAATTGAATTGTGTTTTCCCCGTATTTCTTGTTAAAGTTCTGACTGTTTGCCCCTTAGAATGTGACCTGGCCTGGAAACAGGGTCACCGAAGATGTAATTAGAGATAAGGTTATACTGGCGTAGGAAGCGCCCTTAATTCAACATGACTGGTGTTTCCATGAAGGTGGGAAATTTGAACACAGACACACATAGGGAGAAAGCGTTGACATGAAAACAAAGGCACCAGTCAGATGCTATGAGGGTAAAGGGATACCAAAGGCTCCCAAGAATCAATGGAGAGGTGGGAATATAGGTTCCCCCACAGCCTTCGAGAGTTCCCTTTGCTATCGGCTCTGAACCTTCACAGCTGAGCAGAAATAGGGTTCTGCTTATTACCAGATCATGGCACTTTAAGGCCATGTGGGCAAACTTTGTAAATCCTAAGTAGCTGCAATCAATGCAAAGTGATATGCATCTTGTCCTGTCTGCATGGATGTTTGTTTAGTCCCTCTCCCACTGTGAAAAGAGCCAGCTTTGATCTGTTTGTGCATTAGTTCAATATTCTTTATTTGTAAATGTGTCTGTTCTTTCATTTTGTCCTTTGAACCAGTTGTAACAATTTATTTGTTCCCTCATTTGGTGGTGAGTTAAGTAAAACTTATAACATGTTCAGATATATTTATCCATGTTTTGACACAAGTTAGAGTCATCAGCGAGGAGGGAGCCTTAATTGAGAAAATGTGCCCATAAGATGAGGCTGTAGGCAAGTCTGTAGGACATTTTCTTAATTAGTGATTGATGGGGGAAGGCCCAGTCAAGTATGCCTGGTACCTCCCCTGGGCTGGTGGCCCTGGGTGCTGAGAGCTGAGCAAGCCCCAAGGAGCAAGCCAGGAAGCAGCATTCCTCCATGGTTTCTGCATTGGCTCCTGCCTCCAGGTTGCTAACCTGCTTGAGTTCCCATCCTGACTTCCTTTGATGATGAACTGTGATGTGGAAGCATAAGCCAAATAAATCCCTTCCTCTCTGTTGCTGGGTCCTAATGACTCCCTCAGGGGAGGGAGTGAGAAGATGCGAAGTTAATGACATGGACCCTGGGAGTCAGATGAAAGGAAAAACAGCACACTCCTTTATTTAGCAATGGGTAGAAACTTATACACCTCCCAGCACCCGGACATTCTGATCTGTTGACGTTGCATAGTTGCCCCTCATTGGCTAGGCATGATCATGGCCTCTGACAAGGCCTGTTGCTAGGGCCTCAGGCAGGATCCCTTGTTGGCCTCTCACTGACTGGGCACAATCAGCACCTTTGACAGCGTTAGGCAGACTCCAGGTTGGCTCCTCTGGGCCTGGTAGGCCTTAACTCCACACACCTCCCCAAGTTGCTTTGGTCATGTGTTTCATCATAGCATTAATAACCCTAACAAACACAATCCATTTGTTTATTGTATATGCTAATTATTTAAATACATTCTAATTTGTAAAAAAATTTTTATTTGGGTATTGGTCACTAGAGACTTGGGACCTTCCAGGAGAAGGAAGATGGAGTGAAGCGTAGATAACAGAAGCCCAAATACGGTTACTAGAGGATCAATTAGTTCTGCTATTCTGTAACACAGTAGGGAGATAATAGTCTACTGCAACTTATGACACATTTCAAGACAGCCATGTAAGTAGAATATAGTGGTCTCCACCACATAGAAATGGTAGATGGAGAGGTGACTCAGTGCATAAAAGCACAGGCTGCTCTTCCAGAGGACCAAGGTTTGATTCAGCATCCACATGATGGCCCACAAGTGTCTATAATCTCATTTCCAAGGAATCTGAGGCTTCTTCTTGGCCTCCATAGGCAGCAGGGACTCACACGGGGCACAGGCATGCATGTAGGCAAAACACTCATTCACATAAAATGAAAATAGAATGGTAAGTGTTTGGGGCTGGGAGATGGCTTATGTTTGGGGCTCGGAGATGGCTTAGTGAGTAGAAGTGTTTACTATTAAATCAAGATGAATTAGTATTCAAATCTCCAGCACTCATGTAAAAAGCCAGGCATGGCTGCATATGTTTGTAATCCCATTGGGAGTAGAGACAAATGAATCCCAGGAGCTGTCTTGCTGGAGATAGTGAGCTTCAGGTTTACTGAGAGACCTTGTCTTAAAAAATAAAGTAGGAAACAATAGAGGAAGACAGTATTTTCCTCTGACCTCTACCTGCACATTGAAAATGCTATGCCCTGGTTTGACCATGCTATACTATACACACACACACACACACACACACACACACACACACACACACACACATATCATTGTTGTACAGTATCTTATAAATATGTAAAAATATTAGTCGAAAATGAGATTTCAGTGGGTCAGAGACAGATCTTTTATTCTACCTTGAAGAAATGTGGCTTATGGATATGGTGACTTATCAAACACTGTTACTGGAAACAGGGTGAGGTTCCCTGTTTCCTCCAGCAGCTGTCAGTCATGAGGAGATAGACCTAGCTCAAAAGGAAAATGAATTTGTTAATTGTCAGTGCTGATCAATCCAGGACAGACTGCTAAGAATCTGTATACTTCTGCTTTTGGCAGGAAAAGAGAGGGGACTCTGGATCCTTTTGGTGGGATGTTACATCAACTTTAACATCAAAGCTGTGAAACTTTTTGTTTGTTTCTGGGCATGACAGTTAATGATTCAAAGATGAAAAGACAGATGTGACCACTCCTCTCCCATGCCTCTTACACTTATTTCTATCTCTAGCATTTTCTTGTCTTAGCAAAAAAAGAGAAAAATCCCGTTTCAGTCTTTTAGTCTTTCTCTATTTCCCCTTCAATCTTGAGAAGCTGGTTTCTTTAAGGGAGCGGGGAGAGGTACTGCTCTTTCATCATTAGGTTAGGTCACCTGGCTGCCCACCAAACCGAAGCAAAATGAAACACTTAGTGTCTCTGTCCTTGGGTCTTAGGGCTTTCTAGTGCTGCAAGATGCCTGTGACAAAGATGTCACTGGTAAGTGGCTATGTGACACTGTGGATGGGGTGTACTGCCTGACACCCTGTCTGGGGCTGTAATCTAGCAAAACTCAGAGGGTATAATTAATGCCATATGCATGTTATCTAATGTCATAATAAATCTGCCTGTGATGGCTTCTCGTGGGCATTCTCTGACTCTTGGTGCTAAGCTTCATGAGTCCCCGTCACTGTTTTCCAGGCGTGCCACCATTTTTCAGGTTATAATTTGCATGCTGACAGTGACTCCTAATAGCATGGAGCCAGTTAAGGTTGTAGCAGTTACTTCATTACGCACCATCTCTCTGCAGGTTTGTAATGGTGCAGTTAAAAAAATTGCCAAAGGCAGTCATTTGCTATACACATATTTCCAGTTCACAAGAATCATTGATGTATTTCTTTGCTTGTTTTTGTATTTTGCTTTTTTGAGGCAAGATCTCATATAGCCTGGATGACCTTAAACTCACTATGTAACTGAGGCTGACTTTGAACTCCATTTTCCTGCCTCTACTTCTCAAGTGCTGGGATTATAGTCATATATCATCATGCCTGACTTTGTTTTATTTTTTTTTTAGTTGAAAAAGGTAGATGAAAAATTAGGGGCTGGAATGATCAGTGGGTAAGATCACTGGCTACTCAAGACTTGAGTTCGGATCCTAGCACACATGTAACAGGCTGAGCATGACCATTTGTGTACTTTAAATGCGCTACAGTTACTGAGAGAAGAGACAGGAAGCTTACTGGGGTTTGCTGCAACCCAGTCCTTCTGGAGGAAATAAGGCAGAGGATGATAGAGCAGAATACACATTGTTTTCCTCTGGCCTTCACATGTGTGCACAAGCATGTGAACACACATATGTGAAATATCCTGCACACATGTATATCATACACACATATATGCAATCAAGTTGCCTGGGAAGCTGACACAAGAGTATTCAAGGCCAACCCTAGCTGTACAGTGAGGCTAAAGTCAGCCTATGCTACATGTGCTGGTTTTATATCAACTTCACAAAAAGAGAGGGAACCTTAACTGAGAAAATACTGCCATCAGATCAGCCTGTAGGCGAGTCTGTGGTGTCATTTTCTTGATCAATGATGGGCATGGCAGGGCCTATCCCACTGTGAATAGTGCCATACCTGGGAAGGTGGTTCTGGGTTGTATAAAAAGGTGAATTGAGTTAAGTCATGAGGAATGAGCCACTAAGCAGTGTTCCTTCATGGGTTTTGCTTTGATTCCTGTCTCCAGATTCGTGCCTCAAGCCTCTGCCCTGAATTCCTGTGGTGGTGGACTATAAAGTATAAGATGAGATGATAGACCCTTTCCTCTCTAAATTGTTTTGATCACAGTCTTGTTCATAGCAATAGAAACCAAACTATGACAGTACTTAGTAGGATGATACCTGAAAAAAGTGAGTTTTTAAATGTATGTTCATAGGCATCCCAATACAGTCTCAAAGCCTGTAGTTTCTAAGTACAATACTGGTTGAACCCTGGACTTTATAAAACGTTAGTTTTTGAGACAGTAGGTCACTTTTGCTATGATAGAAGTCGGAGCTCCCATCCACTTACTTTTGGGATTCTCTTCTCCTTCCAGGATGTCGCTGCTGTAGACCATGCCATTGATTCAAAGGTGTTAATTTGAGTTGTCACTGTAGCAAGTATGAAAGCCTGTTATCCAAATCCTGGCCTTTAAGGGTTTTTTTTTGCCTTTACCAAATTAATTTATGGTGGAACCAAATCTGATGAATATTCTGCCCTATCCATAGCCACATGTTTCAAGATCACAAAGATCCAAGGACACTCAGTGGACTGGGTACAATATTCTGCAGCTAGTAAAGACAGTCACATTTTCTGGCCTGTATGTTTGAGTCAAGTAGCACAAACTGCAGGTACCTAGAGCACTTAGCCTGTTATTGAAAAAGGACAGCTGGACAGCAAGTTCAACTGTCAACTTTGCTTACCTTTGAATGAAGAACTACTTCCATTTGTTCCACCTAATAACTTTGGCCTCAAGGGTCAGGGTCCTGTGGCCTCTGCCCCCCATTGAGCATATGATCAACTCAGAGTGTACTTTACTGAGCCTCCAGGACCAGAACCCTTCCTTCCCTGTTTCTTCTAACTCCTTCGTGGCCACTCACAGCCATCAAGCTCTATGGTCCCAGGGTTCAGTGTTTATTTCATTATACCTATGACCCCTCCAGTCATAATCAGGAGAGTGGTGTTCTAATTTCACTTCCGTCGCTATGACAAATACCCTGACAAAAAGCCACTTAGGGGAGAAAGCATTTATTTAGATTACAATTCTAGGCTATAGTCCCTCACTGAGGAGAGGTCAAGGCAGGAACCCAGGCAGCTAGTCACATCACATCAAAGTCAAAAGCAGAGAGAGCCATATGCATTTAGGCCTACTTGCTTCTTTGCTGGATAGCTGTCTCAGCTAGCTTTCTCTTATATTCAGGACCCTTACTTTGTGAACGGTGTTGCCTACATTTAGCATGAATACTTATTAAGTCAATTATGGTACTCAAGACCCTCCCCTCATAGACAGACTTACTGGTCAACCCAATGTCTACAGTCCCTTTTGAAACTCTTTTCCCAGGCAGTTCTAGGCTATGTCAAATTGACAGGTAGATTTCCAGTTTCTTCTCCTAGAAGATGGCTCGTGGTCTTGTCTCTTCATGGGGTATCTGGGTGTCTACAGACTTGAATAACATTGCTGCCTCTAAGGGCATCACATAGTATATTTCTCCTTTTCCTTTTCAAATGAATGTTTAAGCATAAACATATATCTATACCAAAAATCATTTTCAGGCCTTCCAAGGACCACCAAAAATAAAGTATTGTATATCATTTTTTAATCCTTTGCAACTTGGGTATATATTTATCTTCTCAGGAGTCATAGGTTTGAAAAGCTCAGGATGAGTGAAATTCTTTTTTTACATTTGGCTTTTTATTTGGCAACTTACAGCAGCTGAGATGATAATAATCCTCTATATAAGGTATTAACTCTAGTTGAATACACACAAATATCACACACACACACATACACACTCATATATATTCTAAATGGCTTTTTCAAGCACCTTTAGTGTTAGTTATCCCTTCCCTCACCTCTACTCCTCTTTCATTTTTGGTTTTTTCATTTTAATAATTTCTTTTTTTAATTTAAATTAGAAACAAGCTAGCTTTACATGTCAATCCCAGCTCCCTCACCCTCCCCTCCTCCCCCGCCCCCCACCAACCCTATCTCCCACCCCACACCCCCTCCAATCCCCAGGGAGGGTGAAGCCTTCCATGGGGAATCTTCAAAGTCTGTCATGTCATCCTGGGCAGGGCCTAGGCCCTCCCCCATGTGTCCAGACTGAGAGAGCATTCCTCCATGTGGAATGGGCTCCTAAAGTCCATTTGTATGCCAGGGATAAATACTGATCTACTATCCGAGGCCCCATAGATTGCTGAGGCCTCTTCACTGACATCCACGTTCAGGGGGTCTGGATCAGTCCCATAATGGCCTCTCAGTCACCAGTCTGGGGTCCACGAGCTCCCCCTTGTTCAGTTCAGCTGCCTCTGTGGGTTTTACCAGCCAGGTCTTGACTCCTTTGCTCATTACTCCTCCCTCTTTGCAACTGGATTCCAGGAGTTCAGTTCAGTGTTTAGCTGTGGGTGTCTGTCTCTGCTTCCATCAGCCACTGGATGAAGGAACTAGGATGTGGAGCAGGGGATTGCCTGTCTACAATCCCACCGCAAGAGTGTCTGGGAAACAGGGAGGACCCTAAGAGAGATAGGCATGGTACCCTGGAGAAGAGGGATGGGATGGGACAGGATCTCCTGAGAGGATTGGGAGCATTAGGGGAGGGGAGGGGAGGGAAGGAGAGAGAGAGAGCTGGGAGAAAGAGAGGGGAGAATGGGGGGGGGAGGAGGATATGGAGGAGCAGGAAGGTTGAGTCAGGGGAAGAATAGAGGAGAGCAGATAGAGTTACCATAATAGAGGGAGCCATTATAGGTGTGAGGAGAGATCTGGCACTAGTGAGATTTTTAGAGATCTACAAGGATGACACCAACTGGCATCAAGGGTACCTTAAATGCTAATTGATGACTATCTTATATGCCATCCTAGAGTGAAATTCTTATAAGCTGTATCTTATTTCACCACACATCTATAAGACCGTATCCAAGCTTAGATTTTAGATTGGTTTCTCTCTGATGATCATTTGGTGTGTGCTCCTAATGACTGACCCAGGTTACAATGGCAAGTAGCTAATGAGCTGCAAACCAGTCCTTTAATTTATTGAAGACTCAATGCTTCTCCACATAAAATCATTGCAAAACAAGGTCAGGAAAGCTGGGTTTTCGTCTCAGTTTTGTTGCTAATTTGTAATAGAATCAGTGAACACCTTTCAGCATCTTGGAACTCCCATCCCCTGTCCACTGCAGACATTTGTAATAGATCAAGATAAGATATATTATTTTTCTTTCTCTTCTTTTAGAAACTTTTATAATGTTTGGGTGTCTTTTGGTGTGTGTAGTTTATGTGCCTTTGTGCCCAAGGGTGTCTTAATCAGGGTTCTATGACTGTGAAGAGACACTATGACCACAGCAGCTCTTATAGAGGAAGCTTTTAACTGGGGACCACTTACAGTCTCAGAGGCTTAGTATAGTATCAGCATGGCGGGAAGCATGGCGGCGTGCGGGCAGACCTGGTGGTGGAGAAGGAGCTGAGAGTTCTACATCCAGATTTGCTGACAGCAGGAAGAGAGAGAGAGATCCTGAACTTGGCTTGAGCATTTAAAACTTCAAAGCCTACCCTCTGTGACACATTTCCTCCAATAAGGCCACACCTCCTAACAGTGCCACTCCTTGGTGACCAAGCATTCAAATCTTTGAGCCTATGGGGGCCATTCTTATCCAAACCACCACAGAGGGTGTATGTGCCTGGCCATGTGGAGACCAGAGGAGGGCATTGGATGTCTTCCTCTGTCACTCTTGCTATCTTGCTACTTTGAAGCAGGATGGTTTCCTTATCCTGATGCTGACATTTTTTTCAGCTAGACCGGCAGCCAGCAAGTGCCAGTGATCCTTCCATTTCTGCCCTTTGACAACACTGGGGTTATAAACACATATGAAATCATTCACTCAGATTGTTATGTAGGTACTGGGATCCTAATTCAGATCCTCATGTTTGTACAGCAAGTACTCCTAATGAACGAGCCATCTCTGTAGCCTCCAAGATAAGATTTCTAACCAGGTTCATAACTAGTCTTGGAATCCTTCTCCATATGGATCTCTGGTCAATTCCTGATAATTACTTAGAATTACTAGAGATTAAAAGTTACTTGCCACTCTAGGGCAAAGCAATACTTTTTTTTTGTTAAGAATTCTGTTGTTTAATATTTGTGTAATTAATGTCTCTCTTTGGGGAAGAAGGTGTAGTAATAGCATAATATTGCTTTCTAACTGAAGAATTATGGATTTCCACATGTAAGAACTAGAATTTTAGGAAGTTAGATCCTGGGCAGTAAGTCAGGGTTCAGTGAGACAGCGGTTGGAAACACTGACACAGCCACAGTGAATAGACTCATTGGCAGTGTTTTTGAAATGTATCACTTAATGCAGAATGCTGAACTATCTTGAACAATTTAAACTTGTTTCTTCTGTAAGTGTTGGAGTTCAGAGAGCCTTGTTTGGGTCATCAAATGGGCTCATAAGCAAAAGACCACAGATACCCACTTTTACATCCATTCACAGCAAATTCTCAGCTAGTGAACAGGGGCTCAGTAGGCAGCCTTGACTATCAGGAGAAAGAGAACTTGCAGGTGTAAGGTAGGTGTTAGGTCCTTAGCCAAGAGGATGGTTTGAGTGACAGCTAGAGTTGAGATGGGGAATTCAAGGAGACCAGCAGTCATAGGTCAATAAAGGAAATCCTGACTGACTCCTAGTTCAACATAATCCAGGGCAGGGATGTTAAGCCTGCTGTTTGAGTTCAAAGGGATGCTTCCAGTGAAAGCTGGGGCTGAGGCCAATTTGGCAAGTGTTCTAACTTCATGGCACTACGGTTTCAGCATTGTGTGTGCATATAACCAAGGAGATCCTGCCTGACTTTCAAACCTTTCTGCATTATAGCTAGCTTTCTGAGAAGCCAGACTTAAGAAGTGTCCAGAGTTTGGGGCTCAGGTGTCACTCATGGGCTATTTCAGAGCTGCTGAAGAATGAGGGCACATAGCTTTTTTAAAGCTTGTGGGAGCATTTTTTTTGAATTGGGTCTGAAGATTGAGTCCAATAGCAAGTCTTGATTATGGGTTTCTTCTCCTGACTGCCTGTTGGTGGGTTCCAGGGACTGGGCTCAATTAAAGTCCTAGTATTGGAGATTAAACTGCTTAGAAACCTAGTAACCTGACATGATCTTTTATAACTGTTTGTCATTTAACAAAAGGAAGACCCACCCTTTTCCTGGCCACATGCTAATCTCTGAGAATAGGAGCTTTCTGTCTCCATCTCTGTCTCTCTGTCTCTGTCTCCGTCTCCATCTCTCTGTCTCTCTCTCTGCAGTCAAATCTGGGTTAGGTTTCAGTGTTCCTGTACTCACTCGTAAGTGCAGTGGGCCTCCGTCTCAGCTACCTATGAGACTTACAGAAGGAACTTTAGAAACTAATCCTATGTCTGGACCAGTGCCCAGAATTCTGATGGATCCTGGGCATTTGGTACTGTAGTCAGTGTGTGCTGGGGCTGAGGGTCTCATTAAGAATTCCTGGTTTAGTTACTGGGCTCTGAAATCAGTGCTTAGCTTTGACAATGGCAACAGTTAATTATAGGTCACAGGGAAGGTATTAAAAAGGGCCATCTCGGGACCCACTTGGAACATTGCTAAACTCTTCAATATATGCAGTTTATTTGTTTTCCTGCCAGTAGGCTGAGAGGTATGAACAGAGGTTATATGTAGCAAAGCCATTCTAGACCAGGGGTACAGAAGAACCTGTAGTAATATGACTAATTATTTCCAGTCTTTCCTTGTTCCAAACCTCCACCTGACCACCCATACTTTGACATTATTGAGAGAGAGAGAAATCCACATTTAAAAGAAGCATGTATTTTGGGTGAGTGGCTAGATGAATTTCTATCATGTGAGCACCACTCAGATAAGTACATTTTTAGAAACTGCTTGGTGTCCATCAGATTTTTCTTTGTTATGGTGACCAAATGCCTGAGAGAACAAGTTGAAAGTGAAAAGAATTACTTTAATTCACAGTTTCTGAGTGTCCACTTTGTGATTTCCTGGCTTCATGTACTATGGCAGAATATCATGGCAGTGTGAGTATGGTGTTGGGGACGCTTCGTGTGTTGGGCATGGAGAGAAGGGGGGATAAAGAGGAGAGAGAGTGACAGAGAAGTAGGGAGAGGAGAAGAAAGGAGAAATGAGGGGAAGGAGAGGAAAGGAGAGCAGAGGAGAGGAGGGCAGAGCAGAAGAGAGATCAGAGGAGAGGAGAAACGAGGTTTAAGTATAGCTTTCACAGATGTGTTTCTAGAGGAAAGGAGAGCAGAGGAGAGGAGAAACGAGGTTTACTTATAGCTTTCACAGATGTGTTTCTAGTGGTCTGCTTCTTGCACCTTTGTCCCACCTCCTGAGGTTTCTACCATCTCCAGAGAGCACTACTGGCTGAGGACCACACATCCAACACAGGAGCTGTTCTGTACTGTCCAGAGAATGTCCTAGCTTTACTTCTGGTTCTGAATGAGTGATTTTATTAAGCATATATCAAGCAAAAGTGAAGGAACAAATAACAAGTAGCAGACAGAGAGGAACCATGGATAGGTAGCAAAACGTCATCAAATCTGGTGCTCACAACATCCAGCCGAGACGGCTGGGGAAGTCAAACAAAAGGAGAATCAGTGCTCACTCCTAAAGTCTCCTGGGGAAGCAAAGAGCTATGCTGGAGTTTTTGATCAAACTTTCCATGAATGGACTTTGCCTTCTCATTCCCATGACAGGCATTTTCATACTGTGAAACAAACATTAGACATTACAGTTGCATATGGCTTACTTGTTATTGGTTCTCAAAGACACCATGTTTTAAAAATATCTTTAGCTCCTTGTTGATTTTTTTCTTTCTTTTTCCATGTTACATGGCCAGGGGACCAGTCCAATACCAAAGGGGAGGACACCGAGACAAGCATGTTTGGGTGTAAGATGGTGTGTGTGTGTGTGTGTGTGTGTGTGTGTGTGTGCTTTTCTAGAGCCACATCCATTAGCAATCTTCACAGCACACAACAGTTTACCAAAATGATGCATAATCTACAGGCCTCTGGGGGAGAGTTCACTCTCAAACCATTGCAGCTTCTTGTATTCTTTGTGAGACAATAACCCCTCCTAATATGACCACTTTCTGATGAGATTCCTTTTGGGTTATTCTTCTGCTCCTGAGTCTGATAACTAGGTGACCATGTCTCTGCTTAGGGACTTCAGAACTTCTCCATTCTGCAGAGTGATAAGTAATTGAATTTGGAAAATCCTTAACTATGTTCTTCAGGTATTAAAATGTCATTATGTCTACCCAAGACTCCAGTAGCAAGCTTGTGGTGTCCCAGAGGTTTCTGTCATTTGCTGTCTTGTTCTCTTGTGTTATTTGTTCTTCTTCAGCTGGAATGATTCCTACGGATGTTACTTCAAGTTCACTGATGGTTTCTCCATCAGCATCCAGCCCTTTCTTAATCTCACCCAATGGACTTTTTGATTCTGATATTTTACTTTTTAGTTACATATATTTGGGTTTTAATTTATCTATGAACTTATTTCATCTTTTCATCCAATTTGCTGATATTTTCCTCTAATTTATTTATTCTGTGCATATTAGTTTAATTTAAAGGAGAAAGGATTCACTGTGTTTGTGACTCCAGAGGGATAAAATCCATCATGGTGGGGAGGTGAGTCACCAGGAGTGTGAGGTCAGCTTATTACCTGTGTCCTCACTCAGGAGACAGAGAGGCAGAAGAACAGGTGAGGCCGGGATGTAAAACCTCAAAGCTCATCCCTAGTGACATCCTCCAGCAAGGCCCGAGGGTTAGGAAACAACTTTCCTCCCTCCACCCTCCACTGTGTGGATTCTGGGGATTGAATTCAAGGCTTGGGAGCAAATGTCTTTACCCGATGAGCTGACTTTCTAACCCTTCAAACAGAGAGTTTACAAATCAGCAAATACATAATAGGCAACAGAGCTCATAGGCCCTTATCTACTTTCCTGTTGTAATTTGTATACATCTGCTGATTTGTGGTATCCTTACCAAGTCCATAGAGGGGCTGTCCTATGACAAAGAGTCAGTGAATAAATGAAATGATTGTATTGGTTAGTCTTGGACACTTTTTGCTCTTCCAGTGTTGCCATCACATAGACACTAGAGGGAGCTGTTTGTAGAGATTGTCTACTCAGGACTGCCTCATGTGTTGCCTGTGTATGTGGAGGGTGACCATGGATACAGAGATGTGAGCACAAAGCCCTAAGGTTGGAGAGAGAGCGCGCCATAATCTCATAGACACGGCTACCACATAGCAGAGTGAGTTGGGGATAGAAAATCATCTACAGCACCAGTTGATAAAGACCTAGGATAGATAACTGAGTAAGGTTGTTTTGAGTTCAGGGATGTCTCCAGAGCAACAGGAATGTGTATCATGATAATTTATCCTTTCCCCATAAGCATAACTGAAAAATGTAAGTGACTCTTACAAAAATGACTTATTGTTCACTTAATGAGCAGTTTTTATTTCACATGGGCTATAAATGTTACCTTTATTATGTTGACATTGAATACATAGTGGAGTCTTCTAGAATATAGATGTGTCTAACTTCCACATTCCCTCCAAACTTGGTTAGCACTTGTCACCCCTAGCCAGAACCATGACGCCGCCAGATGTCTTTGCTGTTCTTTCATCGTTGTCATTGGCACTGGAAGCATCTAAGAGTCACCTTGCATACAGAAACACAGCTTCAACACAGCTTCAGTCACTTTGTAAAAGTAACAACACACAGGACAGCGAGTGATGGAATCATGTTGAAATGCAAATTTGAGAATTTGGGAAAGTTTATCCACTAGTCAAGATGATGGCTTGACTTAGGTCAAGGATGTGCGGAAAATCGGACTGAAACCTGTTTTTCAAGTGACTGAAAAATTGTATGTGCTGTGGGACCTTAGCACCATTTAGTACTGATCAGAACTGAATGTGAAATCTGAAAGGCCTTGTAGATGACAAATATTCAGCATAGTAAAAAAACAGCAAGAAACAGCATTTATCCAAAACAGTATAAGAAGAAAGATTTGGAGGCAGATTTGCTTGACAAACTTCTACTAGTTTTGTGCACTGTATAGGAAATGAGTCCCCTACATATTTTCTGTTGTTTGGTGTGCTGACAGAACAATCCATTTTATATCCCTGCATACAGGAAGGAACTTAAGCATTCTTAGCAAATAATTTTGTTGTCTTCACTTAGTTTCATGTTAAAGAGTATTGGTCCAAAGACACCTAGCTTCTGTTGGAATACGTTTGAGTGGTCTATTGATAGAATGGTGATGACAGTTAATATAATGTGTTGGATATTTCAAATTTCTAAGATAGTAGAACATCATCATCAACAACAACAAAAACCCAAAATGGGTAATGAAGGGATATGAAATTTTAGGTATTAGACTGATTTAATCATTCTACAATGTTGCAATGTATACTAAAACATTTTATCACATCTCATAAGTATACACAAATAATTGCCAGTTGACAATAGTATCTATCATCTATCTCATTTGTCATCTATCTATCTATCTATATCTATCTATCTATCTATCTATTTATTTATTTTCTATCTATCATCTCATTTGTTTTTTATCTATACTCTATCTCATTTGTCTATTATCTACCTACCATCTATCTATATCATTTGTCTGTCTTCTATCTGTCTGTCTGTCTATCTATCTATCTATCTATCTATCTATTGTCTTCAAGTGCTTTATTGCAGGTGACATTATCATGAGAGCCAAGAATTGGGCCTCAAAGGCACAAGCCAGAGGTTCTCCCTACCCTTGAGGTTCTGTTTGTGTGGTTTCATCCTCTTCTTGCACCTATTCTAAATGACTTTCAACACCAGGCAGGGCAAAACCCTTGTACAGTCCTTCCTCCTTGTGTACTTGCTCAACCAGCTTCAGCAAATTAAAATACTCAGATATTTTAAGTTGTGCCACGGTGCTCAGAGGTAATTTAGATCATAAAAAGTTCCTCTAGAAATCGCATCACCATGTGTTATTGAAAAGATATTTTGTTGACCAAAAAACAATTTTCAACTTTTGTTTTCTTTCAGAAAAAAACTTACCTGTCAAGTCTAGTGCACATGCTCCAAGGCATTAAGCTCTCCCTACATGGCAGCCTTGTGCCTTACTGTGGACCAGATAGGCTCAGGCCCTCTGTCAATTCAGTGACAATGATGCCAGCTGCTGCTTCAGAGGCTCTTTCCCCCAGAGCCCAGAGAGACTCAGAACCCTCTTTGGTACTTACCTCTTAAAGTGGGACCCCAGGGGCTCGCTAAGAGCTCTCCTTCTCTGTGTTTTGGTGCTGTGGTCTTCTCTTGATTCAGCCTCCTTAGCTTGCTTTTCCATCTGGCCTGTGTCTGGGTGGAGACCTCCAGCCATGGCCTTGCCATGGCCTCTGCCTGCTTTCTTAAACCCCGCGCCAGAGAAGGTTCCTTTCTTCTGAGTGTTCACTGTCCTTGACTTGTGTTGTGAGCTGAATGTTCATGTCTCTCAAAATTCATAATTGTAGCTCAGTGCTCAATGTGATGATATTAGGGGGTGGAGCCTGTGAGAGACATAGGTCATGAGGGGGAACATTTCTATGCCTGAGACCAGTGTCCTTTTATAAACATGGCCCAACTGCTTCCTTTCCCTTTCTGATTTGGGGACCACAGTGAGAAGAGTGTGGTCTATGAATCAGGCCCCTACCTAACATCTTGATGTTAGATATTCCAGCATCCTGAACTGTTAGCAAGGGATTTCTGTTGCTGATAACCCACCTAGCCAGTGAAATTTTGTTACCAATCAGGGCAGTAGTACCTTATTTCTGGTTTCTGCAATCCACTGTTCTCACTCAGCGGCCCCTGAAGCCTAGTTAAGTGGTCTCTTATCTAGGGAAACTAGCCTCTGGTCTCCAATTATGTTGACACTCCCCAAGGTGGGCGACACACTGTGGCATGGGTGATGTAGTTGCTTGGTTAGATTCTCCTCAGAGTACTGATCTCAGGGCCCTGGTAGCCCATGCCTCTCTTTTAATCAGAGGCACAGTCTGCCCGCCACAATGACTACCCTTCAGACTTTGGACCAGTTGACAGGTCAGCTGCATTGTTCTCTGGCCAGTGGGTACCACAGAAGGAACTGAGTGGTTTGTAGTAATCTGGGATGCTGGAAAGACTTCACTTTGCTGGAACATTTGTTGACACAGAAGCAACAAAGGGACAAAACATCCCATTTGAGACTTACATCCTTAGTCTGTTTGAGGGAGACAGCTAATACACGGGAGAATAATTTGTGTAGTGAGGTAGATGGCATCGGATGTTCTGGAGTACCATAAGGCAGAGTAAAGGGGCCCAAGGAGTGTTTGGGAGGAGTAGAATTCAAATAGAGTGATTGGGGCAGACTCATCTAAGCTCTGGATAGACAGGAGTGGTGGGACACATGCTCTGAGAGAAGACGTCCCAAGGAGAGGCCCCTGATAGTGCAGAGGGTAGGGTGGGAGTGTGCCAGGTTTGAGGAGCTATGACGGCAGTGGGTGGGACATGATGAGGGTTGAGGGTAGGATGTAAGGACGGAGAGTTGATGGTGGGGAGGGGTTTAGCAGTGCGATGTGGATCCCTAGGAGGACTTGTGTCCAGCAAAGCTGTGCCCAGGGTATTGTGACTGTGGTGCATACATTTCCTTTCTGTGGTTTCTATTTCTATGGTTCTGCCCTTATTTGATATGCCAGAATCCTAGCCTGTCCTAAAAGTTATCTCAGTGAATTCAGGAAGGCTCGAGATTACACACATGCGTGTGTGTTGGGAGTGTGTGTGTGTGTATGTGTATGTGCACATTTGTGCATGTGGTATGTGTACACACATGTGTACACATGTTGTATGTGTATGAGCCTGCATGCATGTGTTCATGTTGATGCATGTGTGTGCATGAGTATGTGTAGACCAAAGCTGTCCACCGTTTTGGCCTCCCGGGGTCTCTCACTGGTCTGAGGCTTGCTGTTCAGGCTGGGGTGACTTGGCTTGTGAACCCAAGTGACATTCCTATCTCTGTTTCCCACTGCTGGGATTGCAAATGTGCACCACCATGCCCTGCCTTGTTTCAGATCCTCGTGAACACTTTACAGTGTCTTCATTATCTAGTCCCCGTTTACCATGCTCATGGAATCTCTCCCTTTCTCTCTAATCAGGCTGTAGCAAAGAGGTTTCCTTTGGATTTTTGACATCCCCCAATACTTTGTTTCTCCCCTAAGCTCGCTTCCCACACTATGCTGCCCTTTTCATATCTGTCAAGGATTTTCATTGTCAACACAATACTTCCTCGCTGACTTAAGCAGAAAAGTTATTTATGAAAGGATGGTGGCTTGCATGAAGACACATGGAAGCGGGGATATGCTTTGGGCAGCACAATCAGAGACAGAGCCCAGCCTTATGAACTGAAGGCTTCCTTCCCTGATGCGTAGGCACAGTGTGGCTCTCATGGCAGTGCGGTTGCTGCACTGGCCTGCAGAGGGAAGAGGTCTTTGCTGCCTCCGATTGGAAGCTGTCAGCTGGCATGGGTTAGCACTATGCCTTGTGGCCCTGGCCGCAAAGAAGACTGGCACACTCCAGTTCTGACTCCTACTGGGCGAACAACTGTGCTCTCAAGTATTCTGAACCGAGACAGGGGTATTCAAACTGTCCTGGGTACCAGAAATTATGGAAAAATAACCCATTTGCTCCCCGATCAGGCTGTTGGGTCTATTTTGTCTTTAGCATTAAGTTTCAGGTGGCAATACTTCTCATTAATACCACAGGCTCCCATCATCTAGTCCAGATTTATTATAATTAAAAATTACTAGATGGAAGAAGAAGAGCCTGAGAAGAAGCATTGCTTTTTAAGAGTATTTTAATTTTTGTTGAAGAGATACATTTCTATACTTTTAAAAAAAGTCAAGTAGTGCTGGAAGACTTACTTAAAAATGCCCAGTCTGTGCTTGCTTCATAGACCTCCTCCATCTCTGCAGAAGCGCTCTGTTTTTAATTGTTTTCTCCTGGTATTTACTTCTGGGTTTCTAAGAAATATTGCTACCAAGCTCTCTCTTCATTGATCATTTTTAGACAGGACTTATTTCAGGCAGATGAGAATTCTAAATCTCCTGTACCCTCTGGATACAATTCTAGCATAACTATAGAAAACCTCACATTTGCTGTTTTTGGCATACACTTCAGTATTTTTCATTACTGGACTGAGAGTGTACCATTTTATTTTCTTTTGAAACAAGTTGCTTTCCCTAAAATTAATATTTTCCCCATTTGTTTTCACTTCTTTTATCTTTTGGAACTGCTGGGTAACTCCATATCTGGCCACAGTTCTACAACTATTTTTAATGGATGGATAGGAATAAGCCAGGGTATGCTTGGGCGTTCTCTACACACTGGCATAACTTTGAGTCTATGGTACCAGTCAGACCACAGAAGCCTCCTGAGCACCCTGGTTTTCTTACTATTCACTCTCCTACATCTTCTTCACTTCTCACCCCTCATCCAGGTCGGCTCTGGTCCACGCACTTTCACTGCGATTCAACAGTGTAATAGTAGTTTCCCACCTTCTGTTAGCACTGTCCCTCTGCTACAGTGGAATGGGTGATAATTTTTTCTATTTCTTCTCCTCCCCACATAGTATTTTATTAATTATTTGGAAATCTCCCCCTCCCCATTTTTGTGAGACAGGGTTTCTTTGTGTAGCTTTCACTGTCCTGGAACTCACTTTGCAGATCAGGCTGGCTTTGAATTCACAGAAATCCACCTGCCTCTACTTGCTGAGTACTGGGATAAAAGGTGTTTACTACTACTGCTGCCCTTATTTGGGAATTTCATACAATGCACCCTGATCACACTCGATTCTCATTCCTTCTTCTCGGGTTCATCCTCCACCCTTCTGTCTGCCCTCCACCCCCAGAAAAACAACACCCAGTCCACATTGTGATGCCCACATACTCACTGGAGCACTGTCAAACTCCCAGTGTCCGGTCACTTAAAGAAAACTGAGTGGGGGGATTTTTTAGGGCTTTGGAGTTCCCTTGGTGGGCTGTGAGTCCCAAGAGGACCACAGACAGCAAGATCCCTGTTCTTAGCTTATCCCCCCCTTTCCATGCCCATCCTGTATTTGGCCTGACTGCCCTATCAGTACTCAGGGGCTACGGGCTGCCTTGTGATGGGCACCTGTGCTTTCTGGCAACCATCTTTGTATGAACAGCTTGAGTGTGATCTTTGTGATATCAGGCTTTGGAATTTCAAAGTGCATCCTAAATGTTTACTATCCTTGGTTCACTGTATTTTGCAAAATTAGAACCATACACTCCTGTCAGTATACCTCTTTTTTAGGTCTTTTACATAATAAAAAGCTTGGGTCTCAGCATTAATCATTGTGATTAATGTGATTCCACTAATAACCTTTTTCTACTTGGGAAGGCTCCAATTATGGCTGTATTTTGTGTCTGGCCTTGGGCCAGTTTCCAACTCACTGCGGCTGGCTTCGTGATGCCTCAGCATGAACATTAACCTCTCCTGTCTCCATATTCTCCTACAGACTTCAGGCAGAGCCCATCCTTGGGACCTTCTGCCGACCTACCCTTGGAAAAATAAGCCTGGCTGCCTGAGGAGGGAAGGTCTGCTTTTCTCCCTTTCAGAACAGTTCAGACACAAGACTATTCAAGGATTCTGGATGGTTTCCCCAAAGGTGATGTCAAGCCACATTCAGCCTTCATAATTCTTTGGCTCACCAGTCACCCTTATAATTAATACTGGAAGCTTGCCAGAAGTACTGATCTGTTAGAATGCTCTGGAAGGAGGATACTCAGAGGGATTCCTAGTATAAATTCATCCCAAGATCTAGGCTCTTTTTAGATGTAGTGGAGGAACTAGGCTGGCTCTTCAGAGAGGTAATAGGAGATAAAAGGAAGTGGCCTTCAAGGTCAGACAATGAGATGTGTGACTTTGAGAAAATTGCTTAACTTCTTTGGGTCTCAGTTGACTCCTTTGTGAAATGGGAGTATGGTTCTTTAGGGTTGGGATGAAGATTAAAAGGATAAAAGGAATGATGCCTATAATTCTACCAGTGTCCCATTTCTACTGCTACAGTAATTCAATGTACTAGAAAATACCCTGCAATGCTAAATAGGCCTTGTGTATGAACAAGCTTGCATTTTGTTTTTTTATCAACAGATTTTATTCTTGATTTTTACACTTGTTCTCAAAATGGAATGGAAAAAATGTTCAGTAGCTACACATTATGGATAAACTCAAATGTATAATACCCAGCAGCCATAGCATAAGACGCTTATTTATCACATACCACTATAGGTTCACTAGCAGTTTTCATAAGATATTAGCTCCTATTGTTATTCATAATTCTTATGCCTTATCATATGAAATAACAAAATAGGACCACAACAAACATCCTTTTAAGTGCTTAGACATTAGAGGGGAAATCCCAGGAGCTATCAGAGGGAACTGAAGGGCAGAGATGTTGGTACAATAAGCTCACAGAAGTTGGAGTTTCTTGATAGTATTAAATATGAGGTTTTGGTTTTAAGTTTGTGTAGAGGAAGGCAGATCTTAGGTCTCTATGTGGCAGGTTGCTGAAATTGATACCTCTGAAAAAAGCTGGGGCACCCAGGAAGCTCCTATAACTTTGAGAAAAGGTAAGATGGAAAGAGCCTATATACGGGCAGGGACATTGTAGGAAGATTTATGTGTATGTTTCTGAGTTCTAGGTGGGAGAAAATTTGCCTTTGAGCATATAGGATCATATTCATTTACATCCAGCTCTCCATACATGCTTGGGATTCCAAATCATGCTATCTGTATAGTCTTAGGACCTCCTAATATGAAAAATGAATATACCATGGATTCCAGGCTGGTGTAGAAACAATGAACTACTCTTGAGAGCTAAATAGACCCTTGACTCAGGCCATTTGCTATTTGCATAGAAAGAGCCCCACTAGAATTGAACTAAAGAAAACAAAATTACAATGAGAAAATCAGCCACCATAGCTAAGACTCAATAGGCAAAAGATTCAGCAAGACTGGAGTCTGATGAGTTTCCAAAAACAGAGATATTAAATGCAGGCCATGAAATAAGTACACTAGTCTCCTCCTCTATAAGAAGAACAGCAAATAACACCAAACCCTCTCTATAGTGTAATTTTTCCTACTCATATACGTGTATGGTAATATTAAATTGCAAATTAGGGACAGTATGTAGTAACTAAAATTGGATAATTAAGTAGAATAATTATAACAATATTCTAAGATAAAATTTACCTTTTCACTTAATGCAAGCACTTCACAGCTTCTATTTTCCACCTGTGGTGCCTCTTGCATTTTGTTACCATTATTAAGAAAAATCATGTCTACCTGAACAAAAGCACTGTGCTACAGTGACAATCAATCTGATGATTAGTTACTAAGTAACAGATGGGTCAGTGGTGGTGGTGGTGGTGGTGGTGGTGGTGGTGGTGGTGGTAGTATATACAGTGTGGATACTCTGGACAAAGGGATGATTTACATCCTGGGTAGACTGATACAGGAAAACACAAGGGTTCATTATAATAATCAGAATAGCATGCAACTGGAAACTTGTAAGTTTTTAATTTCTGGAATTTTTCAGAAATTTGTTTTCAGACCAGTGTTGACAGTGGATAACTGAAACCATAGAAACTAAACTGTGGATAAGAGGGAGGGACTACAGCATACTTAAAAAAATCATCAATAATGTAATAGAAGGAAGTGAGGCTATAGGATAATAGAGTCAAAGTGAACTTGTAGAAACGATAAAGCAATCATTGGAATGTAGAATAAGAGGGCAGAGCAAAAGCACAATAGGGAGATGCCCAGTAACCTGAGCAACTTCAAATGCTTGCCATAAATAGATTCTCAGAATTTCCAGGGCTCTTCCTTTTCTTTTTAAAAAAATTATTCTTCTCTCATATATTATATCCCTATTGCAATTTCCCCTCCCTCCTCTCCTCCCAGTCCCCTTCCTACCTCCCTACTATCCATTCCTCCTACATTTCCCTTCAGGGAAGTGTAGGTCTATCAGGGATTATTAACCTAATATGGCATATTAAGTCGCAGTAAAACTAGGCACCTCCCCACATAGTAAGGCTGGATGAGGCAACCCAGTAGGAGGAAAATGGTCCCCAAAGCAGGCAAAAGAGTCAGGGACAGCCCCTGTTCCAGCTGTTAGGAGGCCCACAAGAAGACCAAGCTACACAACTGTAGCATATATACAAAGAGCCTAAGTCAGTCTCATGCAGGTTCCCTGGTGGGTTCCCCAAACTCCATTGACTGTGGGTCTCTGCATTTGCTTCCATCAGCTTCTGGGTAAAGCCTCTCTAATGACAATTTTGTTGGGTTCCTATGAGTGTAGCAGAATATCATTATGAATCATTTCTTTGACTTCTTTTTTGCTTGTTTTTTCCTGTCCTAGGTCTCTGGGACATCCAGCCTCTGATTCCTGGTCCTCCAGGCAGTGCCAGGAGTGGGCTCTTTCTTGTAGGACAGGTCTCAAGCTGGACCAGTCATTGGTTGACCACTCCCCCATTTTTTATAGGCAGGACAAATTGTAGGCCAAAGTCCTGCTAGGCCACTTTCTTTGGTAAAATTCAGATGTTCAGTTATAGATAAATATAGAAACATCTATATTTATCTGGAGATCAGGAAATTAATTTTAAATGAAAGAACTTTAGATTTTTGGAGCCATTTACATTCACAGTGTATGGAGTTCCCATTCCCCCATCCTCCCTTTTGCTCCCATAATACCACACCAACAACTGCCCTCCTGTGACTGTCTGGTACTGGAACTGTACCTGTGGTTTAACCTAGGGACCTGCACGGATAATCACCACTCCAAGTCCATCATTTACGTTAGGGTTCTGGATAGGTTTAAGTCAACTTGACACAAGTTAAAGTCATGTGAGAGGAGGGAACCTCAATTAAGAAAGTGCCTCTGTAAGATCCAGCTGTAGTCAAGCCTGTAGGGCATTTTATTAAATGGTTGATATGGGAGGGCCCAGTATATCATGGGTGGTATCATTCCTGACCTGGTGGTCCGGGGTTCTAAAAGAAAGCAGGCTGAACAAGCCAGTAAGCAGTACTCCTGGCCTCTGCTGCAGCTCCTGCCTTTCAGGTTCTTGCCCAGTTTGAATTCCTGCCTTGACTCCCCTCAGTGATTACTGCCACCTGGAAGTGTAAGCTGAAATAAACCCTTTCCTCCCCCAGTTGTCTTGGTCATGGTGTTTCATCACAGCAATAGAAACCCTAACTAAGACAGGTTCATTTCGCCCTAACACATTCTGAGTTTAACAAATATATAACGATGTGTGTCCACCATTGTAGGATCAGACACGATCCTTTCATTGATCCAAAAACCCCATGTGTTCTGCCTATTTACTCTTCTAGTAACCACCAATAAATAAATAAATAAATAAATACATATATACATATATTATCATTATCATTACAGTTTTTTCTTTGCAACAACAACGATGAAGAAAGTTAGGATTATACAGCACCCCACTTTTCAGCTTGGCTTCTTTCCTTTAGCAACATGTACTGGTGGCTCCTCAGTGCCTTGCATGGCTTGTTGACTCATCTATCTATCTATCTATCTATCTATCTATCTATCTATCTATCTATCTATCTATGTATGTATCTGAGACATAGGTTCTCTGTGTATGCCTGGCTATACTCCAACTCACTCTGTAGATTAGGCTGGCCTTGAACTCAGCTATCTGCCCACCTCTGCCTCCCAAGTGCTGAGATTAAAGGTATGTGCCACCAGCACAGGCTTCTATCTATCTATCTATCTATCTATCTATCTATCTATCTATCTATCTATGTATCTGAGACAGGGGTTCTCTGTGTATGCCTGGCTATACTCCAACTCACTCTGTAGATTAGGCTGGCCTTGAACTCAGCTATCTGCCCACCTCTGCCTCCCAAGTGCTGAGATTAAAGGTATGTGCCACCAGCACAGGCTTTTTAGGGTACTCCCCCCCCAGTACATCTCAGCTGCAGTTTCCCACTCTCCACTCTTCCCAACTCCCTTTGCCTCCCCTCCAGGTCCACTTCTTTTCCCATGCTCTTAAGAAAAGACCAGGCCTCCCAGGAATATCCACTGAACACGGCATTACAAGATACGCTAAGACTAGACACAAACCCTCATATCAAGGCCAGAGGAGGTAAGGGTTCTACAATGGTGACCCTAGTGAGGAATCCTATTTAATGGAAGAGTTGAAGCCTGAACCAGCTATCCTTTGCAACCTGGCAGAGCTTCCAGATGTTGGACTGGGACACCAACCCAGCCCCAAAACAGTCTACCTAAAATCCATACCGCCTACAAGACAATGGAGTCCCAGAACTTGTGGGAGTAGCCAACAAATGAAGGTCTAATTTGAGGTTGTCACTATAAGAGGGAGGCTTTTATGTCTTAATAACAGCACTGACTGAATTTATCACAATATCCATTCACTGACTTACTGAAGGGCATCTTGGTTGCTTCTGAGTTCTGGCAATTCCATCAGTTGTTAAAAACGTGCAAGCAGAGATTTGTGTGTGTGTGTGTGTGTGTGTTTTCAGTTCATTTGGATAAATAGCAAAGAGCACAATTACTGGATCATTTGTAAGAATGTGTTTTGTTTCATAAGAATCTGCCAAACTGTTTTCCCAAGTGGCCGTGCATTTCACACTCCCATCGGCAGGAGTTCCCGTCATTCCATATCCTTGCCCGCACTTCTGGGTGTTGATGTAGTGGATTTTGGCCATGCTAAGTGTGCAGAGGCATCTCAATAATTTTTGCTTCTAAGTTAAATGCATTAAAATTAAATACATGTTAAATGCAATTTCTACATTTATTGTCTTTAGTTTCCTTGACTACCCCTACAGCAGTATGATTTTTGTTTTGTTTATTTACCATTTCATTTTATTGCAACTCTCTTTTGCTTTGATGGCCTTCTTCTCTTAATCCACCCCCCCCCCCGAAAGAATGCTGTCTTAAGACTATGTGCAGCCTAGGACTCTGGAACAATGTTTAGGTTTTGGGTTTTAAAAACCCAAACTCGACTACTGGAAGCTGCATCTATAAAATCTGAATCACATTCCTTTTTATTTTAAGAGTTATTGGCAAGATTAAACAGATCTTTGTCACAGTATCTTGTAAGCAGCAGGACTCAGTATGAGGCTATGGGATTGTTATTATGATTTATCTATATAAGGTTACAACTAATTACAGACTTGTAGGGTTGTTTCTCACACATCGATTCACTTTTTCTTGGGAAGTTTCTAAGCCAAATGAACAGCTCTCTAATGGCAAGCATTTTTTGACCTCTTTAAAAACCTGGCCAAATGGTATTTAATGTCCTGTACAGTTTTCTTATGTATGTATTATACGTGTATTGTATGCATATGCATGTTTGTGTCTGTACAGGTGTGTGTATGTATGTATACATGCACATGTCTATTTGTGTGTGGAGACCAGAGGTCGATGCTGGGTGTTGAGTGTCTTCCTCTATTGATCTCTATCTTACTTCTGACCCAGGGTCTCTCACTTAACCTTGAGCTCACCAATTCAGCAAGCTGAGATGGCTAGTGATCTACAGGGATCCTCCTGCCCCTACCTTCCATGCACTAAGATAACAGGTGAGAAATGCAACACTTAGATTTTTATGTGGGTGTTGGGAATCTGAACTCATGTTCTCACACTTGTATAGCAAGCACTTTACCAACTGAGCCACATAGTATATATTTGTGTATGTGATTTGGGGCAGGATGATGTGGGGTAAAACTTTTCTATAAAATGACAGTATATCAAAACTGATTTTGTGTGACAGACTATGGACACCCCCATGGAGGGCCTCACCCTCCCTGGGGAAATGAGGGGATAATGGGGGGGGTTGGAGGAAGGGCAAGGGAGGAGAGGAGGGAAAGGGAGAGGGACCTGGAACTGACTTGTGAAGCAACCTTGTTTCTAATCTAAATTTAAACTAAAAAATAAAAAAAACTGATTTTGTGAAACCAAAGCTAAGCTTAGGGAAAGAAGAGTCTCTGTCTCTGCACTCCCAGAACTTCTAGGATGTGCACATTTGAGGGTTCTCATGTTTGCCACATATTTGCATTGTCAAATAAGTCCTTCAGTCAGGAGTGCAGATTTTTGCCTTGCCGTGTTAGGCTGCTGGTCTTTTCTTATTGAATATGCTCTCTACATATTCAATGATTATGCCATTATTTGAGATATAATTAAATTTTTTTCCAACCTTGGAACTCATCTTTTACCTTACTATTTCAAAGATTTTAGAGACTTTTTTGTTGCCTGGATATGGTGGTGCATGCTTTTAAACCCAACATTCTGGAGACAGAGAAAGGCAGTCCTCTGTGAGTTCCAGGCCAACCTGGTCTACATACAAATTCTAGGCTATCCATAGTTACATGGCAAGACCCTGTCTCAAAGAAAAGCAATCAACCAAACAAAAAAACCCAACCAACCACTGGATTTTTATGGCAAATGGAAACAATGTTACTATTACTATCATTCTAAGTGCTCATCAAATAGATTATGAATTAGTGTTTATGCACAAAAAGTGATTAATATACAGAGGCTATGACTTTGTTGTTATAAATACAAATAATTTAAGAAATAATTAGAGAGGTTATCTCTTTGATAAATATCTTATTAGCTGAAGTTATTTGACATAGTAACTTACTAATCAGAGTGACAGACTGGAAACTCATCTTCAAGGCTTTACCATTAAATTATGGTATTGGAATCTGATCTACTAAATACATATACACAAATGAAAATCTCTGGTTTTTGTGCCATTCTTATTTTCTCATACATATTCTTCTGAAACTCTCCTGGCTTTATTTTGGTGAAAGATATGAGCTCTGCATTCTCTTTACTCTGTGAGCCATTTTTGGCTATAGATGAATTTCTTTTGTTTCACCTTTTCTGGTGTGCCCCTAAAGGTTTCTGACATCTCACTCTTTTTTTCCCCCAGAAACCTCAGTGATCTTTCTGACTCCTCAGCAGATCTAGTTTTAGCCTGTGGGATTTACATGGGAAAAGTGCACATATTATTTCTCTATCTGCAGCAGTCTCTTGTGAATCTTTTCCAACAGAGGCCCAGCTCCTCTATTAATACATCAGAAGGATTTAGTGGATGATATTGAGCCATAGATGCATTTCAAAGCCCAATTTATTAGCCCACCAGAGGCAACTCCTGAAAGTTTCCACTCACCAGTAAATTTGAGGCCTGGGAGGGTGGGTTGGTAGAGTCAAAAGAGAGAGGCAGAGGGTAAAATTTCCCGGGTTCCACAGAGTTTGTTTCAATAATGTTACTAGTGAAACAGGTCCCAGTTGTGAAACATAATAGGTCCCTCTTGTACTGTGACTCTCACAGTGTTATCTGAGTGAGAACTACTTGGCCTAAGCTTTTCTATCTCCCCCTTTGCTCCATGTACTCTACTTCTTTCATTCCCAGAGTTTTCTTGGCAGTTTGGATGCAGTTTTTTTTAGTGGCAGAAGTTCCTACTACCTGGACACATCTGTTAGGTGTGTTGCCTTTGATAGATTGTGTCACCTTTGACTTCTGTGGGTGACTTCTCACCTTGGGAAAACACAGGCATACGGATAATTTTTATTTTATGTATCAAGTTAGCAAGATTCCTGAAGTGATCACTCCAGCAAAGTTCCCTGACTACCAGGAACAAAGGGTGGGGCTCAGGCCCAGGAGTGCAGCACAACACAACTTGGATATCTACTAGGTTCTAAAATAGACCTCTACAATGGTTGCTTTAAACTCCCTCATTTTGCTGATTAGAAACAAAAATAGAAGATTTAAGCACTAAAGGTCACAGAGCAAGTGACCAAGGCACAGCTGGGTCTCAGGTCTTTTGACTTGAGTTTCTTTGTTCTAATGATAGATCATGCATGGATTGTTTCTTGAAAGTTTAGATTGAAGGCTTCCTAGTGGTTAACACAAAAATACCATACCGTGTGAATTGGATGAAGAGGGGATGAAGGTAGCTTTCTCCTCTTTAGTATTAACAGAACTCTAGCTACATGATCATGATGTAGCCGTTATCACTCCAAAGACTTCTTTGCAGATAATCTGACCACGTGATGTAAGTGTGGCTAGTAAGATGGCAGTAGATGTTGCTAGGTAGAACTACTGAGAAGGTTCTGCCTTAGTTTCTTTTCCTGTCACTCTGATAAAATGCTGTGACAAAAGCAACTTAGAGGAGAAAGGGTTCATTTGGCTCATGCTTTTAGGTTTTGTAGTCCATCATTGAAGAGAAATCACAGCAGCAGGAACTTGAGAGATGTGATCATATTACATTCACAGTCCAGAGGAGAGAGAAACAGAATACTGCATGCCAGGTCTCTGCTAGCATTGTCCTTTTCATTCAGTCCAGGATTCTGAGCTCAGAGAGTGGCACCACCCACAGGGAGCAGTGACCCCACATCATTAATGTAATTAGAATAATCCCTCAGAGACTTTCTCAGAGGCCCATCTCACAGGTGATTTTAGGTTGTGTCAGTTGACAATTACACACTACACATCCCAGCTCCCTTCCAGCAGGTGAGAGACCCAGCGAATGTGGTATTTTCTCATTCAATCTTTTTTGCCTAGAATTTGGATGCCATATACCCATTAGCCCAAAAGAACTGAACAAATGTCAATTTCTACGTGTGTGACCTGACAAATTGTCACTAATCACTTCTTTTATGGATTAAACTGTTAGGATTTGGGCTTTCTCTTACTTACAGTCATATTCCTGTGACTTAATAAACAAATCTGTATAGACATGTTCTGATTTTCTGGGAAATCCCCCTTTACATTATTAAATATGAAATACATGAGCAAACATCTAAGGATTTTTCACATCAAGATAGGAATTATAGGACCCTGTCAGTTGCATCTTTTTAACCATTTGTTTATGGATCACTTCATAATTTACATCAAAAAAACTAAAAGTCGAGTTGTTCCATATTTTTGCTGATTTAGAACAACCGACAGAACAAACTTGAAAGCAGCATGTTCAAGAAGATATTGTTAGTTAGTTACCACCTTTTAACTACATGCTATGTGACTGGTCAAACACCAGGCACCTGGCCACCCTAGCTGAAGAGACTTGGATGAATTTAGTTCTGATCTTGTTCATTTATTTCCACGAAACACCAAGTATTTTCTTCTCATTTCAGCTAAAAAGCCGTTCTAGATTTTCATTTTAAAAATTTTAATAAATTTCCATTTTTAAATTCTTGTTTTGGCAGGAGGGGGAACTGGGAATTGAACCTAGGGTCTTTGCATGCCAGACTGACACTCAACTACTGAGCTACATCTCCAGCCCTAAAAGTCCCTCTATCCTCTTGTACGCTTAGCTTCCTATTTCTAGCATTCTTATTCCTCCAACTCCAGCATTCAATAGGTTGCCAAATCTTATGTGGATGGGACATGTAGAGAGATGTCCAAAAGTGGACTTATCCAGTTGTTCTCTGTGACCTCAATTGCACATGCTCTTTGCTCTTGACCACTCATTAGTTGCTTGTGTGGAAAATGTCAATTTGTATGATGGTGACATTTGAGGCTTATGTGACTGCTTTGATGTATTAGTTTTGGAGACGAAGCAGCCAATTACAGCCAACAGACCACTTTTAATTGGGATGTAGAGGTAATAGGACTTTCCGTTGCCATAGTTTCAGAGGCACATATGTGGTCAGTTGCCTAATGCTGGATTTATTTTCAGATGTTAGATACTTCTGACAGTGAGCCTGGTGACTCGGGGACATCTGCTGTTCTGGAAGTAGTAGAGTGCAGTCCTCAGCTCAGCAAAATCTGCTTCTTGAGCAGGACATGTTCTGGAATTGTGCTGCCTCTCATATGTTTATTCTTGAATTATGAGTACCTGACTAAAGAGGAAATATTAACCCGTCCCTTTAGCAACAGATTGTTGTTATGAGTGGTAGGGAGGAGAAAAGAAAAGAAGAAAAAGGCAAAAGGGACTTAACAGCAGGGGATTGATTTCAACACCTGGATCCACCAAGGAATCTCATAGAAAAGACCAAAGGCACAAAAGGAGGGAGAAATCTGCACTGGACACTAGGAATGATGGTAGCCATGTAACTGCCAGCACCCAGACAGTGCCTGATAATGCAGCTCAAAAGAACCAATAATATTCATTACTCTTCTTATGTTTAAATCCAGTTTACCTGGGAGATGAGTAGGAGAAACTTAATCTTAACTCAGGGATCATTTTCCTTCTGAGAGGGGAAGGAGTGCCTTCCCAGTATGGCATCCTTGGCACTATCTAGTCCCAGTGTGTTTTTTTTTGTCATCTCAGAGACACTTTGGTACCTTCAAAACTGATGACTTCTTATTTCTGCCTTGTATTGTGCCTTTTGTTCCCCTCTGGGAAGGATAAAGAAATGCTTGTTCATCCAAGATAGGGCACAGACAGTCTGAAAGAAGGGATTCCATCTAAGTCCAGTTTGGCAAAGCAAGGGTTTTGATTAGGGCTACTGGGAAGCGTGGTGGACTCAAAGAAAGTAGAGTGTGAGGCAGTCCCACATACAACTATGGTTAGCTACACCCCGAAAAATTCTCTCCAATCAATTGTTTGCCCCTTTTAGTGTGTGTATATGTGTGTGCAGGAATGTGTGTGTGTGTGTAACTTGTATAGGTGTGTGTGTAGGTGTGTATTATATATGTCTACATGCCCATACAGGCCAGAAGACAACTTCTGGTGTTGTTTCTCAAGTGCTGTCTGCCTTGATTTATGAGACAGGGTCTTTCATTGCTCTGGGACTTGTCAAGAAGACCAGGTTATTTGGCCAGTGAGTCCCAGGGATCCACCTTCCAGAGCCGGAATTGCATTTGTAGAATAATGAATACAAAGCAGAGAGTTTGGGCTGTGAGAAGGAAGACACGGGCTTGGAGCTCTCCTTCAGAACAATGCTGCACCGGTAGCTTACTGGATAGGAAAGAAAATATTCTCTACCCATTTCCTGACACTTGGAAGCTTAAGGCTGTTGTTGGTAGGAGATGTCTCCCCTCATTTCCTTCTCCAGAGAGGATCTACCTCTCATTGGTGACACCCAAGGGCATATGTGATAGCTGTTGGCTGCTGTGACCAAATATCTGAGAGAAACCAACTTAAAGTATTTATTTTGGTTTATTTCAGTCTGTGGCCACCTGGCTCTGTTACGATCAGTCATACTATCATCATCATCACAGGGAGTGTCAGGTGGGACAAAGCTGGTCGCCTCATGGCAGAAGAGAGACAGGGTGGGGGCAGAGAAGGAGAAGGGGAAGGAGAAGGGATAGGAGTAGGAGGGGAAAGAGGAGAAGAAGAGGGAGGAGGAGAAGGAGAGGAGGGGGAGGGGAGCAAAGAGGAAAGGAGAAGGAAGCTTGAGGAATTACGAAGGTTATATGAATGATACCTTTAAAATGGACTGTTCTGATACATCCCTGGTGCTATAGTGGTGTAACAGTTTGGAGGGATAACCAATCTCTTTTCTTTGTTTTACATCCCAATCGAAGTTTCCACTTCCTCTCATCTTTCTGTCCTCCCCGCCACATCTACTCCTCTTCTACTACTTTTTTCAGATACAGGCAGGCTTCCCATGTATATCAGTCAGCCATGGTATATCAAGTCGCAGTGAGACTAGGTACCTACCTTTCTATTAAGGCTGGATGAGGCAGTCTGGTAGGAGGAATGTGTCCTAAAAGCAGGCAGCACAGTCAGAGACAGTCCCTGCTTTCACTGTTAGGAGTCTCACATGAAGACCAAGTTACACAACTGTAACATACATGCCGAGGGCATAGGTCAGTTCCATTCAGGCTCCCTGACTGTTGGTTCAGTCACTATGAGCCCCTTTGAGCCCAGGTTAGTTGGTTCTGTGGGTTTTCTTGTGGTGCCCTTGACACCTTTGGTTCCTAAATTCTACCCACCCTCCCCCACCGACAGGATTCCATCAGGATTCCCCAAGCTCTGACTGATGTTTGACTGTGGGTCTCTGCATCTATTTTCCAGAGTTGTTGGGTGAAGACTCTCTGATGATAATTGGGCTAGGCATCAGTCTATGAGAATAGCAGAATATCATTAGGAGTCATTTCATTGAATTTTTTTTGTCATTTATGTTTGGTTCTATCCTAGATCTCTGGGGTATCCTGTTTCTAGGTCCTGGCCCTCAGGGGTGAGCTCCCTATCAGCTGTGCCAGTCATTAGTTGGTCACTCCCCTAATTTCTGTGATATCTTTACCCCAGTACTAATTATAGGCAGGACAAATTGTAGGTTGAGGGGTTTGTGGTTGGTTTGGTGTCCCAGCCCCTCCACTGGAAGTCTTTCATAGTTATAGGAGATAGCCAGTTCAGGCTCCATATTTCCAGTTGCTTAGAGTCTTAGCTGGGATTGCCCTCACAGACTCTTGGGAATTTCCATTGCCCTACATTTCTAGCTAATCTCAGAGATGCCTCCAAATTCCAGTTGTCTCTCCCAGTACTCTCTCCTTTCATCCTTCCCTAACATGATTCCTCCTGTTCCCATGACTACTCTCCCTGCCAGGCCCTTCTCCCTTCCACTAGCAATGTCCATTCTATTTCTTATTCACATTGAATTCATGCATATCCTCCTCCATCCCACCCCACTCAAGTCCTCCTAGTTCTAGTTCCCTAGCTTCTCTGTGTTTGTGGATTGTAGCATGATTCTCCTTTACTTTATTCTTGATATTTACTTATAAGTACAAGCCATGCTTGTCTTTCTGGATCTGGGTTACCTCATTCAATATGATCTGTTCTAGTTCCATTCATCTGCCAGCAAATTTTCTGTTATCATTGTTTTTAATAGCTGAGTAATACGCTACTGTGTAAGTCTACCACATTTTATCTATCCATTCCTCAGTTGAGTGACATCTAAATTGTTTCCAGTTTCTGACTATTACAAATAAAACTTCCATGAATGTAGTTGTGCAAGTGTCCTTGTGGTATGATAGAGCATCCTTTGGGTGTATGCCCAGAAGTGGTATAGTTGGGTCTTGAGGTATATTGATTCCCAATTATCTGAGAAACCACCATACTGATTTCTAAACTGGCTGTACAAGTTTATACTCCCAGCATCAGTGGAGGAGTGTTCCCCTTGCTCCACATCCATGCCAGCATGAGCTATCACTCGAGTTTTAATCTTAGCCATTTTGACAGGTGTCCATAGGTGTGTGGATTTACTTCTGGGTCTTCAATTCAATCAATCGATGTCAATCAACCTATCTGTTCATGCCAATACTATGCAGTTTTTTTGGTGCACTTATTTATTATTATTATTATTTTAATTTTAAATAGCTTGTTTCACATGTCAATCCCAGTTCTCTCTCCCTCCCCTCCTCCTGACCCCCATCCCCCCCAGCCTTCCACCCTATCCCCACTTCCTTCCACATAGGGGATATCTAGAGTCTGTCATTTCACTCAGGGCAGGGTCCAGGCACTCCCCTAAGAGTCCAGGCTGAGAGAGCATCCCTCTTCGTGTTATGGACACACGAAGTCTGTTTGTATGCCAAGGATAAACACTGATCCACTGCCCAGGACCCCATAGGTTGCCCAGGCCTCCTCACTGACTCTCACATTCAGGGGGTCTGGATCAGTCCCATGCTGGCCTCCCCGCTGTTGGTCTGGGGTCCAAGAGCTCTCTCCTGTTCAGATCAGTTGTCTCTGCTGGTTTTGCCAGCCCATTCTTTGCCAATTTGCTCATCACTCCGCTCTCTCTCTCACTGGGTTCCTTGGGTTCAGTTCAGTGTTTAACTGTGGGTGTTTGCCTCTGCTTCCATCAGTCACTGAATGAAGGCTCCAGGATGGTTATAGACATCAGGTTCATTATCAGGAATGGGCATTGGAGGTGGTCTCTCCACTATTGCTTAGCTTGTCAGTTGGTGTCATCCCTTTAGATTACTAGAGGTCACACTGGTGCCAGATCTGTCTTCTAACCTATGATTCCCTCTTCCTCCTATCCTATCCCCCACTCAACTTTCCTGTTCCCCCATGACCTATTCTCTCTTCCTCTTCTCCTCCTCTCTTCTTCCCAGCTCCCACTCCCCCCAACCCCTCGCTGTGTTCCCAATCTATTCAGAAGATCTTGCCTCATTCCTCTTCTCTGGGGTACCATGCATATCTCTCTTAGGTTCTTTATGGCTCAGTAGTTAAGAGGACTGACTGTTCTTCCAGAAGACCCGGGTTCAATTCCCAGTACCCACATGGCAGCTCACTATGCAGTTTTTATTACTATAGGTCTGTAGTACAGCATGGAATCAATCAATGAAGATGATACCACTGGAAGTTCTTTTATTGTACAGGATTGTTTTAGTTATCTTGGGTTTTTTATTTTTTCATATGAAGTTAAATATTTTTCTTTCAAGTTCTGTAAAGAGTTGTGATGGAATTTTGATGGGGACTGCATTGAATCTGTAGATTTATTTTGGTAAGATTGCAGTTTTTACTATGTTAATCTTGCCGATCCATGCACTGGAAAACCTTTCCATCTTCTGATATCTTCTCTAATTTCTTTTCTTGAAGACTTGAAGTTTTTGTTGTATAGGTCTTTCACTTGCTTGGTTAGAGTTTACACCAATATATTTTATATTATTTGAGGCTATTGTAAAGGGTGTTGATACTCTGATTTCTTTCTCAACCTGTTTATCATTTGTATATAGTAGAACTATTGATTTTTTTGAGTTAATCTTATATCCAACTGCTTGAGTAAAGGCGTTTATCAGCTGTAGAAACTCCCTGGTAGTGTTTCTGGGATTGTTTATATATACTGTCATATCATCTGTGAATAATGATAGTTTGACTTCTTCCTTTCCAATTTGTATCTCCTTGACCTTCTTAAGTTGTCTTACTGCTACAACTAAAACTTCAAGATAAGGAGAGAGTTGACAGCTTGGTTTTGTCCCTGATTTTAGTGGAGCTGCTGTTAAGTTCCTCTTCAATTAATTTGATTGATAACAATCTATTGGCTTGCCATATATTGCCTGTATTATGTTTAGTTATGGCCCTTGTTTCAGTGACCTTTCCAAGACTTTTATTATGAAGGAGTGCTGAATTTGTCAAAGATATTTTCAGCATCTTGAGAGATGATCATGTATTTTTTTTTCATTTTGTTTATATGGTGGATTACATGGACAGATTTTCCTATGTTGAAGCACCCCTGCCTGTTTGGAATGAAGCCTACTTGATCATGGTGGATGAGCTTTTTTATGTATTCTTGGATTTGGTTTGTCAGTATTTTATTGAATATTTTTGTATCAATGTTCATGAATGAAATTGGTCTGTAATTCTCTTTCTTTGTTGAGTTTTTATGGTTTGGGTGTCAGGGTGACGGTGGCCTTATAAAATGAATTTGGCAATGTTCCTTCTGTTTCTATTTCGTGGGATAATTTGAGTGAAATTGTTTAAGTGAAATAATGTTCTGTAGATATCTTTTAGGTCCACTTGAATCATAACATCTGCTAGTTCTTTTATTTCTCTGTTTAGTTTCCATCTAGATGACCTATCCATTTGATGAGAGTGGGGTGTTAAAGTCTCCCACTATTAATATGTGGGGTTTGATGTGTGATTTAAGCATTAGTAATGTTTATTTTACAAATGTGGGCACCCTTGCATTGTTCAGAATTGGTGGATTTTTCCTTTAATGAGTATGAAATGTCATTCTCTATCTTTTTTGATTAATTTTGGTTGGCAGTCTGTTTTGTTAGCTATTAGGATAGCTATACCAATTTGCTTCTTAGGTTCATTTGATTGGAAAATCTTTTTCCAACCTTTTACTCAGAGGTAATGTCTATCTTTGTTGTTGAGGTGTGTTTCCTATATGCAGCAGAGGGATGAATCCTGTTTACCTATCCATTCTGTTATCCTGCATCTTTTTATTGATGAATTGAGTCAATTGGTATTGAGAGACATTAGTGACCACTGATTGTTAATTCCTATTATTATGTTGTTGGTGATGATGACAGTGTATGTGTTGGTGTGTTTTCCTTCTTTGGCTTTTGCTGGTGTGAGATTATCTGTTGTCTGTATTTTCATGGGTGTAATTAACTTCCTTGGGTTGAAGTTTTCCTTCTAGTACCTTCTGTAGGGCTTGGTTTGTGTATAAATATTGTTTAACTTTGAGTTTGTCATGAAATATTTTGTTTTTTCCATCTATGGTGTTTGAAGGTTTTCCTGGGTTTATTAGTTTATTAGTCTGGGCTGGCATCCAGGGTCTCTAAGAGTCTAAAGGCATCTGTCCAGGCCCCTATGGCTTTTAGAGTATTCACTGAGAAGTTGGGTGTAATTCTTATAGGTCTGCCTTTATGTATTACTTGGACAGTTTCCCTTGCTGCTTTTAATATTCTTTCTTTGTTCTGTATGTTTAGTGCTTTGATTTTTGTTTTGTTTTTGTGATGGGGTGATTTCTTTTTTGACTCAAACTATTTGGTGTTTTGTGAGATTCTTGTACCTTTATAGCCATGGACTTCTTTAGGTTAGGGAAATTTTCTTTATGATTTGTTAAGTATATTTTCTGGGTTTTATATTGAGATTCTTCTCCTTCTTCTAGTCCTATTATTCTTACGTTTGGTCATTTCATGGTGGTCCAGATTTCCTGGATGTTTTGTGTTAGGAGATTTTTAGATTTAACATTTTCTTTGAAAGATGAATCTACCTCTTCTATTGTATCTTCAACACCTGGAATCCTTTCTTCCATCTCTTGTATTCTGTTGGTGATGCTCTTGTCTGTAGTTCCTGTTCACTTATCCAGATTTCTCATTTCCCAAATTCCCTCAGTTTGTGTTTTCTTTATTGCCTCTGTTTTGATTTTCATGTCATGAATAGTTTCCTTCACCTTTTTTTCTAGGCATTCTTTAAGAGATTTGTTGATTTCTTCTAATTTTTTTTTGGTTGTCTTTCCCATTTCCTCTTATGGACCTCTGTCATTTTCATAAAGTCACTTTCAAGGTCATTTTCTTGTGCTCTAGCTGTGTTGTAATATTCAGGTATTGCTGTCATAGGGCTCTGGTAGTGCTGTATTGCTCCGGCTGTTGACTGTATTTTTTCACTGGCAGCTAGGCATCTGGATTTAGGATGATTAGTTCTAGTCCCTTATTTCTGAGTTTGTCTTTGTTGGATGAGTGTTTTCTTCCTTGGTGTCAGTTTCCTCTTTGGTTTTCTAGTCTTTGTGACCAGGGTTACTGGCAGTTCACGTGACCTCTGGTAGAGCTGACAGTGTGATCTCTGTCCAAGAGGGGAATTGGTGGTTTGGTAGTTAGCTTGGCTTTTAGAGCAGTAGACGGTCTCTGTTCTTCTGAGTGATGTGGCCTGCACCTGAGCAGTTGGAGTCGAATCAAGCTGACATGGCTTGTGCCTGTTCTGACTTCGGTGCATTGCTCCTGAGCCATGAAAGTCCACTGGTGCTAGAGGCAGGGTTCAGCAGCAGGACCAGAGGCGAGCCGGGATGGTGTGGACTGTGGTAAGAGTTTTGGGATACAGAATCTAGGGAGTGGGGCAGTTTTGCCCTCGGGTGGATCGCTCACTAGTTCTAACTAGTGTGGCCTACATTTGAGTGGCAGAAGTCCACTGGGGTTGGGGCCTGGGCCTAGCAGTGGGGCTACAGTGTGGGCCACAGCAGGGGTCTTGGGGGGGGGAAAGAATTCAGGGAGGGGAGCACGCGCATGCACGCACACACACACATGCACACGTCGAGGTCAGAGGACTATTTGTGATAGTCTGTTCTCTTCTTCCACTCAGTAGGCTCTGGGGATTGAACTCAGTGTGTCAGGCTTGTGTGGTAAGTTACTACCTGCTAAGCCATCCCTCCTACTCCCAACTACTTTCTGATTGGATCCCAGGTCTTCTTCATGGGACAGAATATATGCTTGACACTGTAAACTTGGTCAAAAACCTGCATGTGGAGGCCCTGGAGGGATATAAACCACCATTGTCTGCCTTCTAAGTACAGCAAAGCTATTCTAAGCCTTGGTCAGAAAGGCTTGGTCTTTTTGCGGTGGGTGGAAGCAGAGATTTATAACTGATTAATGTGCAGAGAATAAGTGACTGTGCGTGCTCAGCCCTAAATAGGACATCTCTCTTGCTCTCCTCTGAGGCCCTGAGAATACTGTACAAGAAGGGAAAGAATGTAAGAACTGTGGGGTGAGAAAAATTACTTTGAAATACTGTACTTTGGATATGACATGGTCATAGCAAACACACACACACACACACACACACACACACCAGCTTCTATGGTTACTTGAATAAAAACTGAACAAGATTGAGACCTTCAACATCCTATCATAGATAGGGAGGAATTATGAAGCCCTAACCATGTCTTAGTAACTGTTAGATTTAACAGTTGCTGAGGAAGGAGGAGGCATTTTTTTCCAGTGGGGTAGCCACTGCTAAGTTGCTCATATCGGATTAAATAACTCCCTACTTATGGTCATGCAAACAATTCCAACTAAACTCAGTGGGTCATAAAAGATATGAAAGCTAATCATGAAGAAGGATTCAATGAAGGGGGATAAGAGATGATAATTGAGGTGTTAAATATGATCATGATTTGTTGTGTAGATGTATGGGTTTGTCAAAAAATAAGAAGAAATGAATGTTTCTACTTTTCATGTCTCTCCTTGCTTTTAGTTAATTAAGCATTTTGTTTGTTTCTATGAAGCAAATGGGTAGACACAAGTTTAGTATTTTGGAATCTATCTGGTTTTCAAAGAGGCTTTAAAAAATGTGGTAGCACTGGAAATTGATGGGTGACTACTGTGAGCTTCCATTTGTTGCATGTGTGTAGCCAAGTAGAACAGAAAATACTTCTCTTTGTGGTGATTGTCCACTTTCTCCTTTGTTTCTAGTTTATTCTAAATAGCTGGAGGTTAGGGAACAAGCCATCTAAGAGACATAATCTATAGTCTCTTAAAGAGGGGAAGTAAACTAATATTTATTAAAGATTTATATGTAATTTGAACCTAACTGTACTTTTCCATCTGTTTTAAGGTCTACATTCAATTGATCCAAAATGCTATTCCATGAATAATCAAAGTCCAAATTGCCCCCAAACACTTACAAATTTTCTTGGGACTTAAGGTCTCTGAGCACTATTTTTTTTAATGCTGAAGAAGTTGAGTGCTTGAACCACCGTGTTCCCTTTCAGGCACTTATTCAAGTAGATTTGAAATAGCTCTCCACAGTCTGCCCCAAATCCCAACCTCATGTTATGAAGGGCTTTCATGTAATGTAGCAGCAGACTTCACAGCAGGTTAGCATATTAGTCAGTGTTATTCAGAGAAACAGAACCAGTAAATCCATAGACAATACAGATACACAGGAAGATGTTTACCATGAAGCACTGGTTCACATGGACCCAAAAGTCAAAAAGACCCATGACCTTGCATTATCAATCTGCAACTGTAGGAAATTCATTTGTAATAGTTTCCAGTCCAAATCTCAAATTCCTAGAGCCAGGGGAGCCAAGGACATAGGTACCAGTCTGAATCTAAAGTCCTGAGGGCTGGAGTCTAAAGATGTAAGTCCTGGACTAAGTCTAAAGGTCCAAGAACCACGTATGCCTCCAATAAGTGCTGAGCTGTGTAATGTACGTCAGATACCCTAAACACTCCAGAGATGGAACTAAAGAGGAGTTCATGGGCGGGAGAGTTGACTCTGAAATGACTCTGAAACGTTAGCTTCTTCTGACCAACAGAGGATCAACTCATTGAGTGTCCTGTCTCTAGGAAAGACTGTGCATAACCAAAACAGAGCATGTGTGAGAGGAGCTCTGTCTTTAGCATTTTAGTTATGCCTCACCAGGTCAGGTACAATGGGACAGTGGAGAAGTTGACTCAGGCACAGATAAACAAATCTGAAAACTCTGAACGGAGCTGTACCTAAGTTCTTGGGTCAACCCATGGAGGAGGGTATCTCAATACCAACTCCATCTCCTTCTTTCTTCTGTGTATCATAACCCTTGCCAGCCGGCTGTTGCCAAGTGAATTTTTGAGTGCCTATGGTGTTCCGTACACCAACCCATAATCCCTATCATGTAGTGGAAATAAGAGTAGATGAGTTCTTGGGCACCTGGACCTTGGGAGACTTAAAGTTGAAAACAGTTCCTAAGCTTGGCATGGTGGCGCACACCTTTAGTACCAGCACTCAGGAGGCAGAGGCAGGCGGATCGCTGAATCCAAAGCCAGTCTGGTCTACAGAGCTAATTCCAGGACAGCAAAGGCTACACAGAGAAATCCTATCTTGAAAAATCCAGAGAGAGAGAGAGAGAGAGAGAGAGAGAGAGAGAGAGAGAGAGAGAGAGAGAGAGAGAGTTCCTAGTCAATTATTGCAGGAGAACTTATACAAGGAAGCTTGTAGAAGTGAGATTGTTTGGCTTGAGTAAGAACATGGTTCCTTTCCTAGCTGTTTCTTTAATATATATTGCCAGGTTCTTAGACTTGAGATGGGCATAGTAACACACATCTGTAATCCTAACATTCAGGAGACTCATGAATTAGAGACCAGCAAAGGATACACAGTGAGTTCCAGGTAACTATGGGCTATGAAGTGAGGCATGGTCTCAAATCTATCCCCTAAATTCATGTTGTCAGCCTTAGTTTTTCAGTTTTACTTGCAATTCATAAGAGAGTCCTGGGCTCTTCCAGCTCTGACATTTTCTAATTCTCCCACAAGTTCTGGAGACAGAGATCCTTGCCCACTCTTAACTTGACTGGGAAGGCTTGGTGCTGTGGTGTTTTTTTTCCTCCGAGACAGAGTTTCTCTGTATTGTTTTGGAGGCTGTCCTAGAACTAGCCTTGCAGACCAGGCTGGTCTCAAACTCTCAGAGATATGATATGCCTGCCTCTGCTTCCCAAGTGCTGGGGTTAAAAGCATGTGCCACCACCGCCTGACCTGGTGCTGTGGTGTTACACAGAGACATCTGTCTGTCTGTCTGTCTTGGCTAGTTCTTAGTTCTGGCCTTTTTTCTGCTGATGGACTTCTTGTCTCTCTGCTGGAATCGCCTTCCATTTATTCCTCCCCCAGCTCTTCCTTCTTTGTCCTTCTATTGACAAACGATGTAGAAACAGACCCATGGCAAGAAATAGAGTTGCTTGTGACTGATGGAGGCTCTGCTAAATCGCCATGACGTCCTTAAGCTGGGTGCCTATGGGAATATTGATTTTGATTTTATTTCCTTCTTTTGGTTAAGAATCTTAATTGAACCACAGGGTAGCCACAATTACCACAGGCTCACCCCTATTAAGTCCAAAAACACAGTTTCCTGAAGTTTCTACTCCATCAATACTACCTAGTATCATTGAGAAGATAAAGGTTCCGAATTTTATATATAAAAGTGGGTATTGAAAAATTCCTCTGGTCAGCTTCAGGTCAGCATTCCATTCATAGTACTTTATGAGAGCAATTCTTTCAGAGTGAGATTCTTTTTTTTCCAGCCAAGAAGTGACTTTCGGAAGCTATGGGGGCAAGTGGGATGTCATTTGGAAAATTCTTCTTTGTGTAAAAATCTGGTGTGGGCTTGAAAAGGCAGCTAGACCTGTTCATGGCTAGGTGGGTTTGGAGGGGAGAAGGGTCTGGTAGGGATGTGGTCCTATGGACACTTAGGAGGGACTGCTGGATACCTGGAGAGAACCTACTCACTGTTCCTTCCTCCATTCTTTTTAAACTACTAGTCTCTATATTGGTTATGAAAATGTTATTTCATTTCATTTACCCAGTAACCACTACATACATACTACAAGCCAGGGTATCCAGTGATTTTCCTGTGTCAGGGAGCTTAATTCCTACAGCCAGATCTCTCTCTTTGGTGTACACTTGGGATCGCTTTATTTTTTTTTTCAGGGAGATGTGCTAATCGGGTCCCTTCAAGAAACAGGATCCAAGAAGAGGACCTGTAGGCCTAGGCCTTCGTTGAGTACAGAACCACATCCCAAGTTTCCTGCAGACTTCCTCCTGTGAGTTTAAAGCCAGCAGACAGGCATGAGCTCCAGGTTGTACTCCATGTGGGGTGTGAGGGTCACCAGAGACACTCAGATAGTTCTCATCTAGTTGCCTATGGGGAGGTAGTTATGGAGGCAGCTGTACTCATTCCTTTATGGAGTTGAAAATATGAACTATGAAGTACCATTTGGTCTGCTCTCAGGGCTCTAAGTGGTTGAGTAGTCAGAGTCAAATGTGCTAAGACTGCTCTCCTGAGAAAGAGAATGCCTTAAATTGATCATCTAGACTCCTCTTCTGTGCCTTTTGACCCCAGATCTCTTAGTAGCATCCATTACATACTCTCGTGGCTCTGGAGAATAATTTCACCCTGGAAGAAGCACAGGTTGGTTCTTATTTCTATGCCAACAGAAGTGGGGCAAAGCAAGTAGGCACTGGAAGGGGACAAGCCGAATACACTGAGTTTAGTGAGAACAGGACTGCTCTTCTATGCTTCTTACCACTTCCCCACCATCAAGGACCTGCCTCACATTGAAGAAACGTGAGGGGTTTTGTAGCCTGAACTGTGTTTTCTAGAAGTCATGTGTGGTAGTTCTGCTCTCTCGTCTATAGATTGTGACTGTGTTGGAGAAAGGATTCTAAAGAAGTAATTCAGATTAAATAAGATAAAAAGGCGGGACACTGCTCAGTAGGATTAGTGTCCTTATAGGGAAAAGACGTGGAACTGGGGGTTCATGACATGCACTAAGACAGAAGATGTCTTCAGGTCATGAGAAACCAGTCCTGCTGGTATCTTGCCATTGGACTTTTATAATCTCTGTGACAGTGAGAAGTGTGTTCTGCTGGTTAAGCCACCCAGCCTGTGGCATTTCATTATGTCCTCCCTGGACAATGAATATAAATGGTTAGGTGATCTCACTTCAGATCTCAAGAGCCAGGGAGATACCAGAGTATATTTCAGAACAAATGATATCTCCATTACATATTAAACAGAGTCTGGCAAAGAAGGGACAGCTGAGGTGCAGAGGCAAAGTACTAAGATGTGGTTGATGACTCAGCCAGGGCCTCCTGGGCTTGTGACTTTGAACAGCTAGCTCCCTGAATACCAATGTCCTCCAGCATCAACAAGGGAGTAGTAAGCCTTGATGACTATTTCTGGAGCTCTGTGAATATGTAGAACACATGCAGACTTTTTATTCCTTGGAAGGCCTGACTGATGGACTGATAGCTTGGTAAACTTCAGTTATCTCCTATCCAGGATCTCTTGGAATCACTTGATTGTTGGGCTAGACATAATTAAAAACAAATGACTGTCTTATTGAAAATGACCAACTTTGGAAGTGCCGCTGTCACTTCTTACAGAAGAAAGATGCACTCTGAATGAAAGCTGAAAAACAGAAGTCCCCCTTCTAAACCGGGTGTGAGGTGACATGTCTGTTGTCACCAGGGATAGGTGTTTTGTCTGCTTTCATAAATATGGATTCTTTTGGTAAAAACTTTTCCAAGAAGCAGTTTGGAAAAAAAGATATATCAAGATGTTTAAAAATAATTGTGTTGTTCTACACAGCAGTTCCATTTATAACAATTTATTCTAGGAAGATAATTTGAAATGTAGAAAGCTGTAGGCTTAACATGAGATGTTCCCTTGCAGCTTAACTAACTACAATATAAATTTGGAAAACTCCTAAACCCATACTGTCAGGAGTGTGGTTAAATAAGTTGCGGCACATTGTGGTGGCACATTCATATGACAAAAGATTGTGCAATCACTAAAATATGTAAGCAAACTATCATTATATGAAAACAGCAGAACACAAACAAAACTGGAAGTGAATACAACACAATGATTGGTTGGGATGGGATTTCTGACTTTTTGCCTTCTGCTTTATACTTCTGATTTTGACAAATTTTCTATGGTGAATATGCATTATGTGTATAAGCTGGAGGACACATGAAATAATGGTCAAACAGGAAGATAGAGATGGTAATGTGTTAATAATGTCCTCACCTGTGGCCACGAGACTGTTTTGCCTATCGTATGCCATATAGTCAATATGAAATGTAGTTCAAATGAAATAATGTATGAAATATTGATTCTAAAAGTTGTATGGTTCCTATGACCCTTTCATGAGGTTCCAGTAACTTTCTGGTATGGCTCACAGACACAAGGGGACACTTTAGTTAGTTTATACATTGACAGCAAAGGACATGAGGGGACAGCAGGATGGAAGAGGGCTATGCAAGGCAAGTGGGAGAGTGGGAGGAATGCTAGACCTCCCATGCTCCCTCTGTGTTCTCCCTCAGGGAACCCCCACATAATCAGTTACTTGGAAGTTTCCTGATCCAGTCTTTTTGGGTTTCTGGCAGAAGTTTCATAGCATGGACAAAATTAACAGAATCATTATTAATTGGCCAGTGATTAATTTGGATCAGTTTAGCATTAAGCCTTTCTCTACTCCTTAGATGCCAAGAGTGGGGGTAGGTAAGAGTGGGAGAATTAGGCTCTCCAAGGAATGAGCTTCCTGGTTGGTTTCCCAATACAGAGTGGGCAGCCCTGAAACTGTGTACACACAAACAGGGAAAATGGACTTAGCAGGTTGTATTTGTGTATCAATCTATTTGTCTGTCTGTCTGCTGTCTATCTACATATATATATATATATATATATGTAACAATAATCATCAAAGAACAAGGCTATTAATTTGAGAGTGTTGGGGACATGTGAGAGGTTGGACAGAAGAAAGGGAAGGGGACCATGATGAATATAATTATATCTTAATTAAAAATAAAAAACAAGCAACCAAAAGTGTTGTTGAATAACTAAAAAAGAGAAAAGAAAAAGAAGAGTGGGGTGGGACAGTAAGTTGTAGCCTTTTAAGCACATGGCTGGCTTCTCTTGCCATAAGCTCCATCCTAATGCTACCAGGAGCCCATCAAAATGGTGAATCTAGAACAAAAAAGTCTAGAACAAAAGCTAATTCCAAGCGACTTAGGGACATTGTCAGAAATTTGCATCAAAGACCAAATATTCAAACCAAAGATTGTTCTACCACTCTCATCAAGTAAAGGTTTCAGTCTGGATACCAGATTGTGTATTTGTTATCCACCTGCCTACTTGTCATCTGCCTATTTGAACCTAACTATCTCTAACTACATTTATTTCTAGAATTCCCCAAATTCAAACAGAAAGTAGCAGTCTTGTGACTCTAAGGTAGAGTGAATGTTTGGGAAATGTTACAAGAGATTAGAAATGCATACTGGGGCCCTGAGTGCCATGCTAGTAACTCTGAATTCTGTCCTGAAGAAAGAAAACAACAAAACCTTACAACCATTATAAAAATGTATGCAGCGATCACACCTGCAGTTCGGTGTCCGAAGGGAGACACGAGTGCCTGTGTTCTGTGTAAATGCTCAGCCTGTGGCTGTGTGACCCCAGGCAGCTCTGCAACCATGCCTTTTCATGCAGGACCTGCTTTCTCAATGTGAGGATTCCTTTCATCTCTAAGCCTCTTTCTTCCCTGTTCTTTTTACAGCAGTTTAAGAAGGAAGCCCGAGCCTTCACAAGCAGAGCACCTTGAAAGCTTGACTCTAGGCACATCTGTAAAGTGGATATTTTCACTGATATTCCTCAGCTTCCTCCTGCCTTGTCACACTTGGGGGGCTCCTCTTCCTGCTCCTCTTCCTGCTCCTCATCCTTTGAGGGGATGACTGACCTTTCCACCAGGACAGAATGTGTGTCACAGCTGAAAGCTTTGCTCCTTCTTCATGAATGTGTTTTCCTTACAGAACAACAACAACACTTAAGTCTTAAGGTAGTTTAGGGAATCAAGCCTGGTGGTTGCTGTAGCTTGTAGGTGAAAGAGAATCTTAGTACAGCATGCAACATTACCAGGGGTCCTAAATTCACAGTCCAGGCTGCTGTCTATGCCACTGTTGCCTGGATGGATCCTTCACAATGGTGTGAATGGGCAGGTATGCGTGGAGAGTGAGGGTATTCTGTCCATGAGCAGAAACTCTAGTTGGAGAATTCCTGTGATGTTACTGTCTACATTGAGTAGTGAGGTGGTGGTGACTCTTTAGACCTGATGAGCACCAAGAGTTAGCAAGTCCAAGGGATGCCTTCCTCCTCTTCCTCCCCTTTCTCCTCTTTCTCCTCCTCTTCCCTCTCTTTTTTCTCTGAGCAAACTCATTTGAACTAGCATTAGAGGAGCAAATGCCCACAGAAGGGAGACATCAAGATGAATGTGCCTTTTGAGCTTGCTTTTGGAACACAACCTTCTAGGTACCAATCACGTATATTTCTTGCCTACTGTCACAACTTGACAAAAGCAAAAGACGTGCTGAGTACCTACCAAATTCAGAGAAATATGTTAGATGCTCGAGATACAAACATAAATAATCTCAACACAACGCCTGTCAAGGTGGTCTCATTCAAGGTGATTGCATGGCCTATAATAGACACAGGGTCCAGGAACACAGAGAAGGGTCATCTTCCAAATGTCCCTTAGTTTTGGAAATCTAGAGGTCACTGATGACCCAGGAGAAGCAGTTTCTGCAGAGTGAGAAGAGGAGGTGTGTTCAAGGGTTGAAATGAGAGCCGGAGGAGGGAAATAGAGAGGGCAATTGTAAATTTCTCTTGAGAGCTTTGGCTGAGCAAGTGCAGCCAGACTGGCTATTAGCTGGAGGGGCACCACTTTCCCGGCATGCTTTAATTTAAGCTCTTTAAAACCCAGAGCGTTCTATCAAGGGTGGGAGAGACGACAAGGAGAAGTAGTCTTTACCACTTACAGGTCCTAGAGCATGCACAGACATCCGAGGGACTCAGGCAGGGAAGGAGAGAAGAGGGGGAAGCAGTGAGTTAAGTCTTGCCTGGGTCTGGATCCTTATTCCAACGGATTTCTTGAGGACTTTAATTGTGGGTTTAAAACAAGCAGGCTTGAATTGCCAGTTACACCGTGACTGAGAATGCCACCACAGCCTATCTGCATTGTCCACGTGGGATGTGAGGGGCAGCAGGGCCAGCCATCAGACTTCATCTGGTTGCCTGGAGGTAGTCACTGGAGATAGTTGTGCTCACGCTTTATTATGGTGTTACAAGCATAAGCTACAATCTGCCACTCTGTCCTGACCGTGCACGGCAATGGACATTATTTCCATTTTTGGTATTGTGAATGATCTATTAAGAACTTTCATGGGCAAGTCTGTATGCATGTATATTTTGCTTTTTCTTTACACAGTTAAAAGTGGGATGGCTAGATCACTGGCAAATTCATGTTTCACCTTTGAAGAAGCTTCCAAGTTGTTTGCTAACTGTGCCATTTTAAGCCCTACCAGAATGTGTGAGGGAATCTGGGTTTTCACATCTTCCCAACATTCATTATTGCCTGTCTTTTTTATTATGGCCATTAGTGGGCATGAAATGCTGTCTCATTGTGTTTTTAATTTGCATTTCCCAAATGACTAATGCTTTTGAGCATTTTTATGTGCTTTACATTTTTAAAATTAAAGATATTCATTGTTGAAAATTAAAAATATACAGAAGAAGTGAAGGAAAAAGCCTAGTGTTTCCACAATCTAAATATAAATACTGTTCGGTTTTGATGCGATTATTTTTCATGTGTGTGTATGTGCGTGCTGTGTGCATGGATATTTGTAGACGTGTTTGCATATGTGTGGGTACGTGTGACATGTATGTGAAGGCCATAAGTTGATGTCAGATGTTTTCCTCAGTCGCCATTCACCTTATCTATTAAGGTAGGGCCTCTTTCTTGAATCAAGAGTTTAACAATTTCATTCAGCCAGTCTGACCAGCCAGCTTGTTATGGGGAACCCCCCTCTTTTTCTTTGCCTCCTGTCATGCTGTGATTACAGGCAGGTTCCCCACAGCCACCTGGTATTTACATGAGCGCTGGGGATCTGAACTCTGGTTCCTATACTTGTGTGGCAAGTGTTTTACCTGCTTGTGCCGTCTTCTCAGCCCTGGTGATGTGTACTGCTTTAAAGGTCACATGTGGGCCAGAGAGATGACTCAGTAGTAGTTGTGAACACTTTCCAGAGAAACTGAGTTTGATTCCCAGCATCTACATAGTTCAAAGTCATTTATAACTCCAGTCCCAGGGGCATCTGATCCCCTCTTCTGACCTCCCTGGATGCTGGACAAATGGGTAAATGTGGTACACATATGTACACACAGGCAAAACACATATACACATAAATCAGAAAAAAGCCATGTGTTTGTGATATATGTCTTCTTAAAAAGCAAACAGACAAAATTAGGGTCTCATATGCTCAAACTAAGCCCAGTATAGCACACAGTCTTCTTCTGCTGCCTGTGGATCAAGATGTAGAACTCTTAGCCCCTACTCCAGCACCATGTCTGCCTGCATGCCACCATGATTTTTGCCATGATGATAATGAACTAAAGATCTGAAACTGTAAGCCCCAGTTAAATATTTTCCTTTATAAGAGTTACCATGGTCAAGCCAGGTGTGGTGGCATAAGCCTATCCCAGCACTTAGGAAACAAGAGGCAGGTGAATCTCTGTGAGTTTGAGGCCAGCCAGGGCTGTCACACAGAGAAAGCCTATCTTGAAAAATCAATTAAGAGTTACCATGACCATGAGTGTCTCTTCACATCAATAAAACCCTAACTAAGACATTCCCCAAACCAGGTAGAGCTAAGAATCTAAGGAAGCCACCATGAGAGGGTTCCTTTTCAACACAAAATAGGAAACACTTAGCATAATTCTTCCTGATGAAACCCTAAAGAAACACCCACAGGAGGATGTTCAGTCCACTGCTTACTTCATGTGTATGGGTATTCATGAAGGCAAGGGCTTGATATCAAGTGTCTTCTCCAATCTCTATAAGACTGAATTTTTTGAGTCAAGGTCTCTCACGGAACTCAGAGTTCACTGACTTATCACTCACTGGCTGATGTACATTTCCAGGGTGATGTTTCCTGGCCACCAAGATGATTCTGCAAGGCAAGGCATTTGCTTATCAAGACAGTGTTCAATGGGTAGACTTTTATTATTGTCTTAGGTGGTCAAGGCAAACTGGAGGCCTTCTGCTTACTAGTAGGCAAAATGGCTTTCTGGTAGATTTTCTAGTATGACAGTATCTCATAATTAAAAGCAGAGACCATTTCCCTGAGTCTCTTTCTTTTGGCCTTGTTTCTTCCCTTTGTCATTTTCTTGGCCTACATTCCATTTCCCTTTCCTTCTGTGATAAGTATGTCATTTAAATTTGCAATTTCAACTTGGGACGAGGAATTTCCAAGTAAATCTGGGTTTAGTGAGACAAATTAAAATCCAATTAAAGAAATAGAAGACATGTTTATGAGAGGTTGTTGGGGGCTGGGGTGGGGATTGGTTTGAGCTCACCGGACAGCTGAAAATTACCCACAGGAGGGAGGGGGATGAACTCCACTGTGAAGGCTTAGAAGGCAAAGCTGAAAGTAGGGGGCAATTATATGTGAGAGTCTGCAACCTACTCAGTACAGAAGATGTGAAGAGCAGGTTGCAAGGGAAATGCATTTGATTAAGAAGCAGCTCAAGCTTGCTAAGAAGCCTGGATTGAAGAAAAGTAAAAAAGCAAACTACAAAAGCTGCTATGTGACCTCACACAAGAGACAGAAGCGAACGTGCACGCACTTATGCATTCTCACCGGGGCTCTTAGGGGAGCGAAAGTGAGTTTGACTACATGGCTCCAGACTTTGTCCTGTTTCAGACACTGTGCTAAGGGTTAGAGGTGCAGGCACGAAAATGGTTAAGTACAGTTCCTGCAGGTCAGTGGCAGAGATGGCCAGCTGTCTGGGGAAGAAGGCTGTGATGACAATGTGCCTTGGATAAGGTGGCTTATGGACAACTGGTAATTTTTTCTCTTTGTTCTTTAAATCCAAGCAGGGTCACAGCATGATCAACTTCTGGTCATAGGCCATTGACTTCCCGCCATGTCCCCCAGTGGTAGAAGCAATCCCTTTTTACACATTAATTTCATTAGTGAGGGTGAAGCCTTCCCTTCCTGAAGGCTCTTTCTTCTTATACCCTGACACTGGAACTTAGGATTTCAGCATGTGCATTGCAAGGAAGGGGAAACAAACCTGTCTGTAACAGTTGCCCCACTCGCCTGTTTCCAGAGGGGTGAGGATGGACTGATTCAGGGGGCTTCTATCTGGTGAGCAGGTGGGCACCAGTTATCTGTTGGGGGAGTTGCTCAAAAGTCTGAGAGGAGGAGATTTGGGTTATATATTATAATATTATATATATGTACAGAATATTTACTATATAAGCATATTATACAATTTAACATATATAATAATATTTATTTTGGTCATTAAATTTTTTTGGCAACTACTTACAAGTTTAGCCTTGTAGGGGGAGATGGTGTTTGTTCTCCAGGTATCTCTCTAGGCTTATCATGAGCTGTCTGGGCTCAGAGGTGTCATTAGAGGATAAGGGATGATTTGAGCAGTGTTTGGGAGAAGCAGAATGACACCAGGCCCTGTGTTAAATAGTGACAGTGCCTTGAGCAAGGGACATGCTCCCATGGCTCAAAAATGTGGTGCTTTCATATGGAAAAAGGAAAGACAGAACATCATGGGGTTATGGGGATGGCAGCTGTGCAGCCTCTTTGAAGCACAGCCCCGGCACATGGGTACACTCTAGCTCAGTAGCTATGCCTCTCAGTACACTCAGGCACGCTTTGTCCACAGTATGAGAGGATGGATTCGGTTCACGTATGTCCTGCTCTGTGGCTAGTCATCTCAGACCCAAAGAGGAGATTTAGAAAAGATCTGGCTACTACAAAAACACTTTCTAGTCTTTGAAGTACCAAGAATACTTTCTTGCTGTATTTTAAATTGCGATAAAATATATACAACATGAACTTGGCCATTGTAAGTGTGTTTTTGTACAATTCATGTTATTACCTAACCATTACCATCATTCATCTTGAGAAAGTTTTCGTCTACTCAAACAGAATTTCATCAAGCAATAACTCACCAAATGCTAGCTTCCCCATTCTTTCCTCATCTTGACCCCTGACATTTGTCTTTGTGCCTTCTTTCATGAATCCAAGTACTCCAGATGCCTCCTATGAGTGGAACTAGCTATACAATATAATCCCACTTATAAAGAGCATCTAGACTCTAGCTGTTTCACTTAGCATGATGTTCTCAACGTTTATCCTTGTGTCCAAATCTCTTCCCATTGTAGGGCATTTTTATGTTCCATTGTATCAACATACTTCATTTGTTTATTTGTTATCTCAGTGACTTCCTTATTCAGGTTTCTAGCTGTGTTGAGTATTCTCTTGTGTCCTCTCGAAGAGACAGGTGAGAAGATGGCCTTGCAGGGCAGAACTTACGTGGTCATTCGATGTCACTCTGTATTTATAGGCTTGAGCTCAAGGCACCATCAGGTATTTCATACCTGACTCCTTGACGACTCCTTGTGTTCTAGGCACTGGACTTGATGCTACAAATACACCACCAAGACAGGCCCTTTCTCTTAAAAAACTCAGTTTTGGTGGGGGCAGCGCAGAAAAACGGCGAAAGATTTTTTTCTGGATCTACATTAGGCCAGAGAAGCAACAGATTCTGTTTATTATTTTGGTCCCTAGGAGTGGAGAACTCCCCCAAAGAGAAGTAGATTTCATTCAAGTGGGCATTTTAAGAAATGTAGACTTGAAGGAGGTTTTGGAGATTCGATCAATATCCCCTTTTGAATTTACAGGCCACTTGAGGGAGGTAAGCATTTCCAACACTGTGACTTAGATAGCTCTAACATTGCGATCATTGACTTTGGGCACTTCATGTCGGGAGGTTCCCAAGACCAGGAGACAAAGAAGCTGCCAAGGAGAGGACTCAATCCATTATGCCTCCATTCTCACTCGCCAACACATACAAACACACACCTGTTTCCTGGAGGGATATGGGCTGCAGAGAGTCCTTGAAGCTAACTGAGAGTCTGTTGGCTGATTCTGCCTGAGTGCTTCATGGCTGAGAGCAAGCCATCCAGCCTATTAAAAGTCATATACCCTTTTTAATGTGGATGATAAAACTTTAATTAAAGTGGTGATTAGAAACAGAATAATAATGACCACTAATAAAGTAGTTTATAGGGATCAATAGCTTTACAAAGAGCAACCCATTTGGTTCTGGAGGGCGGTGGCAGGCAGTCCTAGGGCATGGGCTCTGGGCAGGGTAAAAGGATTAGGGGAAGGGTTTACTGGAATAGAGAGATAACATAAAAGGCAATTTATAATGTGTGACTTCGAGCAATGAGCTAGGGAAAATGGAAAGCTGCGATGTGGATGGAATTCGTTGTACCTTTGCATTATGAATGAGCTTTACAAGATTGTAGCTACAGCACAGATTCAGTTACTTATGTAGGAGCAGTGCTATCTGCATTGTTTTCCTTTGCTGTTGTGGTCTATGTATCTTAGGATGAAGAGAAGCAGGCCAAATAAAACCATGTCTGAGAAAGGCTTTAGTAACTGGTGCCCATTAATCATGGTAATAATAACAAAGGCAGGGCGATAATAATAACAATAAGGCCACAGCAATAATGAGCACCAACCATGTTCATATTTCATCCTGATGACTTCTGACAGGGTAAATAGGATCACGTTCCCTTCCCCAGATTATGTAGACTGAGAAACCGGATTGGAACAGGAACCCAGAGATTTCCTAGAGGGTAAAATTTTAATTTAGGATTAAAAAGGCATCAAGGAACTTGGTTCAGGAGAAGGAGCAGGGATTTGTATAGCTAGAAAAACTTCAAAAATATTCCTTTGACTTTTCCCATGTCTTCTCATCCAACTCCTCCTATTATAAATGCAGCATGGGGATATTAAAAGGTGTCTGATTATGTGCAATTAGGAAAATGTGAGGTCAGAGGGTTGCTCTGATAATCACAGTAGGTCTTCGGTTCTTCAAGCCTCAGTATTGCTGCCAATAAAACAGGACCACAATCTATTTCACAGGGTTCTCCTGAGGATTAGATGTGGTTTTAATAGGAAGCCATGTATCAAGTACCTATTGGATAGATACTGCTTTAGAAATGCCATTTTCCTAAATTGTTTTTCACCTCAACTGAAGTTGAGGGCTTACACCTGTAAAGAGATGCCTTTTCCTTGCTAGCCGTTTGGTTCTTCCCCCAGCCAGTCGCCTGGGCTCTGCCGAGTTGTAGTCCCCAAATAACACACAAAACGCTGTATTAATTATGAAGCTGTTGGCCTTGCTTGTTTCTTACAGGCTAGCTCTGACTTAAGTATTTATCCCATAATTGTTAATCCAAGTATTTCTCTTACCAGAGAAGTTTCCGGGCTTCTTATCCCTATGGCGGTTACATCTTGACTCCCTATGTTTCTCATACCCAGAGTCCTCCTCGACTCCTAGTCCCACCTATCTTGCTTCCCTATTGGCCAACAGTGCTTTATTGACATATACACAGGACTTCCCCAACATATACCACAATCTACTAAGAACAGGGCTGACATCACAGGGCTGTGGTGACTAAAGTCTTAATGGCTTTAAAAGGTCATGAATGAGAGGAAGAAGAGGACAACTGGTTGCAGAGAGACGTGGGATGAGTCTGGCATTTGGAGTAAGCCAAGTGCTGCTGGTCTAAAAAGATTGGCTCTGATACTTAATCTTTTTTCTCAGCTGGGCATTGTCCCTGATAACTTGCCACAGCCAGTTTCCATGGAGAAGCAGAGGCAGTCACCTGGTTGAGGAACAATGAGAAGAAGACAGAAGGTGAAGATCTTAGGATGGTAAGTAGAGACCTCTCTGACTCCTTATGGAGAAACAAAGAAATGGAGTAAGATTTGGGAGAGATACCAGGGTCCTGGGAAGCTGGGGTCTTTGTTCTGCTACAAAAATGAATGACAAATTCATTTTGTGTTTTTGTGGATAGGATCCCATGGCACAGAGAAGTCAATGAGGTAGAGGAGAGTGGATAATGTTGGAGCAGGGTGCATGAAGAAGAAGGAAGGGTAAGGTGCAAGGACTCAGTAGAAGTCTCAGTCCTGAGCTAGGTCAGGGTGCTTCTGCAGTGACTCTGACAAGGTCATTTCCAAAGCTGGAAGGGAGGACCACAGACAACACAATGATGGCAGTTTATAAACAAGAGTACAGTAAAGAAGCAGAGTGATGTAGACCAGACTGAGAAGGCATGTCATGGAAGACAGCCCCATCCTTCTCACTGCTCAGGTACAAACCCTGAGAGATAACTCTTCACAAACTTTCAAAAGCATTACTAGACAACGGACTCTGAGTTTAGCTTGTCCATGTCTCCTACTGCACAAACCCTTGCTGTTCCTAGATGGAATCAATCCATCTCATAGCACTGGAAAACAAACTCAGGGTCTTGCATATTCCAGGCCAGTGCTCCAGCCCCTAACAGGTCTTTTTGTCACCATGTCTACTTCTGCCTTTCTGCTTCCATAAAGTAGCTAGAAGGGATTGTCCAAAGGAGAGGTTAGATCATAACAACTTTTCTGTTTAATGAGGTGGTTTCCATTTCAGAACAACACACACACACACACACACACACACACACACACACACACACACCTCTGTTCTGTTTCATGGCAGGATCCATACAATTTTGTCCTGTGCCTTCCTCTTCTGGCATACACTTCCTCAGGTCTTCTCTTGGATCTTTTCCTCACCATTCAGCTCTTGACTCAGATGTTGCCTCCTTGGGGAGAAGCCCCTTTCCCTCAACCCTTGTTGGCTCTTTCTCCAATCTACTTATTACCCTATTTTGTTTTCTTGATTGCACTAAGTGCCTGAATGTGTTTTATTTATTCTATTTCATGTGTTTGGTTTCCCATCAGTAAAATATATGATCCTGGGGGCTTATATCCTTGGAATCTATAATATTTATTACCTTGTACACACCAGGGGGTTCAGTAACTATGTGCAAAATGCATGAACAAAAGACCAAAGAACTTGTCTGCTCTCTCATGCAATATAAAATTCCCATTTACCTCGACCTCCTCCCCTCTACTCCCCATGTCTTTCCTGCCTCTTCTTTATTCACTGAATATAAATTTCATAACCATTTGGACCACAGTATAGAATGGCTTGGGAGGAAATACTGTTTAATCCAGTAGTTTTTAAGAGTCCCTAGGTTCTAATTAGCACCGTGCATGGCGGCGATGCTAAATGAACTGTAATAGTCTTACCAGGTCAAACCCCAGCTTTGTAGGGCAGCCCAAAATAGAGGCTGTGCTCTTTTTGTCTCGAGCAGGGCAGTCCGTTGAGTCTCCAAAGGTATATGAAAGTTTAATAGACAAATAATGTACTTGGTAGACGTGTGCACTGAGAGAGGTGCTTTCTAGCTCTGTGGTATGGCTTCCGGATATTAAATTTTCCTCCAGGTGCACTTGGGGCCTGGATAGATGGTTTCAATTAGAGCTCAATTAGCATCAATCAAGGTGAACTCTAGGGGCAGCCAACTTATCCCAAGTGCCCCTGCCCCAGCTTTTCCCCAGCCCTCCCTTCTGTCTGGGCAGTTCTGAAGCAAAGCTCATGCATAAGAGCAGAGATGAAAAGAAGTTGCCTTTGAGTTAGTTCAGTGTGAGCAGACACGCTTCATCCTCACACTCATTGCCATTAGGGGGACCAGCTGGCCCTCACCATACTATAACACAAATAGTGAATGACCCAGAGACTGACATTGGGGTTCAAACTTCAAGCTGAAGATCAGAGAATCAAAGCAGTCACTAACTCTCACCTCTACCTCAAGCTGAAAGGGTTGATCCTGTCTCCACAAGCTCTCACCAAGCCTCAGACTGCTGTGTCTCCTCAGTGTGGCTGGAGAATCAAAGCTTTCCTATCCTTAATGTGGCTGGAGAAAGAATGCCAGCTCTGAGACCCTGTTCCTGTTTTAAATACCTCTCATGAGTCCTGAAAATAGGTCATGATCTCTGTTACTCTCTTAGACTGATTCAATCTTGTGTAGCCCTGGATGGCCTTGAACTCAGAGAGATCCATCTGCCTTTGTCTCCTGAGTGTTGGGGTTAAAGATGTTGGCCACCACTGCTTGGCTTCTATGGCTAATTATATGACTGCTTTGCTATTTTGATCTCCAGTGGCTTTAATGAAAATCATAAACAATATATCACCACATCTGACACTTCATTTTATTGGCCCTTTAGGTTGCTGGGTCTGTTCCAGGTTGTTCAGCAGGCAGCTTATGAGCCAGCACTTCTAGAATCTTTTCACCATTCACCCCATTGGTTACACACCTTTTAGTAATTAGTCAACCCCCAAACCCCCTGAGGACAGTCGTCCAAGTGTCCCACTTGTCTATTTTTGCTTTACTAGATTTGACTATGACACTGTCTGTCATCATTTTTGAGAACTGATGTTTCTAAGTTTTTCTTTATATAATCATAAACACAATGCCATTACTGTGTATGTAACTATATTTAATCCTGGTATGGTTTGAGGGAGGAGCTTAATCCACTTGCTCAAGTGTGAATGTTGGATTAAAGGAGCCCATCTTCGGTGTTCTGCTTACCTGGTGATTTTGTAGACTCATTAGAACAATTTGGAAGTATACTTTGAAGACAATGGTTAGTATTGAAAAACCAAAATGCAACTTCTGTAGCAACTGGGGTAGGGAAAGGAACTGTATCCCCTACCCCTGGGGGATGCTCTTTGGCATGGGATAGAATTTTCCCAGATTTCTTTGTTAGGATTTCTATCACTGTGAAGAGACACCATGACCATGGCAACTCTTATAAGGGAAAAGCTTTTAATTGGGGCTGGTTTACAGTTCAGAGTTTAGTCTATTATTCACATGATGTGGCATGGTGTTGTGTAGGCAGACATGGTGCTGGAGTTGGAGCTGAGAGTACTATATCTTGACCCACAGGCAACAGGAAATGGACTGAGACACTGGGTGTGACTTGAGCATGTGTGAGACCTCGAAGTCCACCCCACACAGTGGCACACTTCCTCCACAAAGGCCACACCTCTCATAGTGCTGCTGGAAATGGGATTATGGGAGTCAATTATATTCAAACTACTACACCAAGGAAGTAGAAACTTGTACTGTCTTGAGTTATCAGATGGTTATGAATACAGACATAGTTGGATGTGGTACAGATAATCATTCAATACAGATTCAGAAAAGAATTTGTGAACGTAGTGAAGAGTGAACACTATAGGCCCTCTTCTTGGATATTCAGTACTCTCATCTTTATTCTTGGAAGAGAATAATCAGCTCCCCCCTCTCTGTGGGGGTCAAAAGAGTATGAGTATTAGAACTTGTGCAGTTGAGGGGCTTCCTGGTGAGGGACCATAGGAGTCAGAAAGCTCCCTAGTAGGCAGATCAAAAGGGAAAGAGGCCCTCGATAAATGAATGTACTTTTACTCTAAAACGTAACGTGGAAGACTTCCAGATTCTCCCCCACCCCTAAGACAAATAATTGGCTGACTTCTCCATTCCAGGAACTGCTGGGAGTGGCTTTTAAGTTTCTTGCAGGCAGAATTTTTTGGTGGAGACCAATAAGCTTTTTCATCATTGTCCAAATCATCCAATCCCCTTGGATAGCCCAGACTAGCAAATCCGGAGGGAGGAAAAAGCTATTTACCCCATGTTCCAAACATACAAAAACTCAGACCCTCTAGAAGGAACATGGACTCTTTTGGGGATCCTCTCTCCTTGTCAGTAGTACATTTTCCTCTGTGCTATGTGCACTGTGTCTTTTAATAAACCTAAGATGAGTGCTGTGACTGCAAATTTCCTGACTTTTAATTATTTAATCCAGGGAGGAGAATGAACCCATTTCAAGACCCCCATGGTTTAATCACATGATTAAAACACCTTCCAGCAGAACAGAGTGTACATCTCTGGTATAAGATGGAGGAATTCCATGGCCATGAGGGGATGCTACTGGTTGAAAAGAGTCGAGGACTGTGCAGGTAACGGATTATGGTCCTACGCATTACTTTTTTTGTTTGTCCCCTTAACACATTTCTTTTTATTTGCTTGTTCATCTTTAAATACCGCAGCCTGTCCTGGCTCTATTGTCCTCCACAATCCTTGGCAGTCACTGCTGCCACCATAATGGTAAAACAAAAGAAGCTTAATTGGCCAGTTCTTTCAGGCTGGGACCGAGGACACTCTAGGTTTCTTTAGAAAGTTCACCATGTGGTGAGGTGATGTGCATTTCAGCCTTTGCTCTAGATAGAGACCCATGGGTCTGTCACAGTGCCAGTGTACCTGCTTGTACACAGAAAGACATCAGCCAAAAAATTCATGTCAAAGGCAACTGATTTAGGCAGAAGCTTTTCCCTGTTAAATTGTACTTGAGAAAACTTCCAGGATGTGAGAATCCAGGGGACCATAAAATGCTCACTATCTGGTTTGCAAAGATGAGTCAGCTCCATAAAGCGTTGGAAAGCATGGGCTGGCAATTAAAGAGAAAATGTCAAATCAGGCAGGGCATGCCTGAGGCATCTTGGACTCTTAGCAGGTGCAACTGTCCAGATTGGAACCCTGTGTGCCAGCCTAGCCCAGCCATCAGGCTGTGAAGAGTAACATTCTTGACCTTTCCAGTGTGTGACAGAGCCCTTTGCCCAGGTCACTGGCAGATGTAACGTGCTGAGCTGAGATGCTGGGGTGGTGGGTCATTCTAGGAACTGGGATTTCCCCTTGTAGGTGTGACTGCAGCCCTTTGCTACCTTTCTCCAGGACAAACAATTTCTTTCTCTAAACCTTTCAGACCCTCAGCTCCAGGGCAGAGAGTGCTGGGAGACACTGTACCCCAGCACTGCGATGAGTGTGTGATGTCTTTATGGAGTTCCAACAGCTTGACTTATTTTTTAATCATTCTTACTGGATGATAGCACAGAGCAGCCAAGGCTCATGAATCAGTGTTTAAATGTTGACTCCTGATAGGGTAGATAAACACTGAGAATGTCTTTCTTCACTTGTAAAATGGGGACAACAATGCCTGTTGTAAAGAAAGTGTCCTCGTCATAGTGGGCAGGGAGTAATGCTCCCATGCCCCCTTCCCCATCTTCTCTATTATGCTTACTTTTTAATTTTTTCTTTTATCATTTTTTATTTTAATTTTAAATAGCTTGTTTTACATGCCAATCCCAGTTCCCTCTCCCTCCCCTCCTCCCGCACTCCCCTTCCCCCCCAGCCTCCCACCCTATTGCCAAATCCTTCCACATAGGATGCTTACTTTTATGAGGGTTGACTTGCCCAAATGTTGAGATTATCACCTTGTCAGAGCCTTGCCTTTTCCTGGACCAATGAACTGTAGTTGTTTTGTAGCAGTTTCCTTCATGTTTAGAACCTTCCATTTCAGAGGGCAACTTCTCCAGACATAGGATATTAAAGAACAGTGAAATGAGGAGATATTTTAGGTCAGAACATTCAACTTTGTAATGAAACAACAGGATGTTCTAAGGAGAGGTGAAACATTCCATCCTTCAGGGAAGCTCATTAAGATAGGAAGTAAACAACTCAAAATATCTCCAGGGAGTCCCTGAAACCAACCAGTTTCACTAGGCTCTGCTCTGCCCAAGCATGTATAAGCAATAGACTGCTGAGAAATACTCTCAGACCACCTGAACTGCTTGGAAGAGGCTCAGATTGAGAAGCCTGGAAGGAACAGAGATTAGCCAAGCAGCCTGAAAGAGAGAAGCAGAGACAGCTGGGAAGGGGCTCAGACTGAGCTACTGGGGAGCCACTGGGAAAGGACACCCTGTGACCTATTGAGCTACCTGTAGGCCATGCAGTGGGCTCTAGGTCTTCAGCTTTGATGAGTTGTCATCATGCTGGAGTGTGCTTTGGTGATGCAGCTGTCTTCGAGTCATTTCTACTCTTATACATAACCCCTCACTCATTTTCTAATAGTAACTCTAATAAAACTCATTGGTTAACCAAATTGGACTTTAGTGATATCCATACTTAGGTGTGTCATTGATTCCCTGTCTGGGGAGAGTAGACATTTGTTCATGTCTTTTCAGGAATATTGTTATATAACAGTAACCTATTCTGTTTCCTAAACACTCAGTACTTGAGTAGGAGGAGACTTAAGTTTCCTAAGCAAGTTTGCCATTGTAATGGGTGATGATCATTGCAGTTGGTGATATGTTTGTTTCTTTGCTTTGAACTTCTCTTGCCCCGGACCTCTACTTTGGAACTTTTATGTCCACAGGTCTCCATGAAAGAGGATTTGTCATAACTTGTGTGAGGAAAAGGGTCCAGCCAAAGGAGTAAACCTTGAGCAGAGCCAAAGAAACACACTTTGTCCCTGCAACCAGAACCAAAGAAATGTGCTCTGGCCCTGAAACCAGTGCCAAAGAAACACACTTTGTCCCTGGAATCAGAGCCAGTGAGAGAAATACACCCTGGCCCTAAAACTAGAGCCAAAAGGCTAAAAAGGACCAAAGAAAGAACCACACTTTGGTCCTGAACCAGAGCCAAATCCAACCCTAATCCTGTGCAGAAAACTAATCAATCCCTGAGCAGGAGTTCTAACCATCCTAAGCTCAGGGACTGAAATGTGACCAATCTCTACTTTGGAAAACTCCACTCCCTAAGAATCCCTATATAAACTCTGTGTCTGTTCAGCTTGTGGCTGTTCAGGTTTCCCAGCAGAGTGGCAGAGGGCAGAGCAGAGCAGGACTGTAACACTTTTTGCTGGGGTATACCGTACCTTGGCCAGCTGAAGTTGTTAAACTCTCTGGGGGGAATGGAGCTGAACCATAACAACTTCGCCAGGAAGCCCTCTCCAGCCGGAGCAGTGCTGATACACTAGCGAAGCCTTTCCCTGAAGCAAGGCTGTAAGCTGCTATGCTTACTGTGATCTGTGGTGTTTCTTGGCTCCTGAGTGCCAGAATACCTTTCTATCCAAGCTGTAGCACCCAGTATTCTGTGATTCCTGAGTGCCAGAATACCTTTCCATCCAAGCTGTAATACTTAGTATTCTTTGGCTCCTGAGTGCTATAATCCATTACAGATCCATCAACAGTTGCTTAAAAGACATTTACGCAGTATGTGTGTGGAAAGATCAGACAAAAAACTAGGCTTAGAGTGGAGAAAAGAGAAGGATTGAGTGTAGGGAAAGGAGAATCTCCTTCCATTTCCCTGATCACTCTGAGTAGTTGTAAAGGTCCCAAATAATATTGGGATCTAGGGTGCCATTACATGGCCATTTGGACTGATTATCTAAGGGGTATTTAGGCTAAATTTGATTGCAAAAGTAAGTTTAGTGCCCTTCAGTTTAGGTGTCAAGTGTAGAAGCTGGAGGTTTTCTAAGAGGTTTCCCTTCAAAACATTGACCCTTGTATATTGTGTTTTCCTATAGAGATTGGGGCTTTCAGTCTTTACACTGTTACTATCCATTTACGATTATGACAAAATTACAGTTATGAAATAGTAACAAATACTTTTTATTTTAAAATTTTTATTCATTTTACATACCAACCAGTTCCCCCTCCCTCCCCTCCTCCTGCTTTTCCCATCTGCCCCCTACCCCACCACCTATCCACTCCTCAGAAGGGGTAAGACCTCCCATGGGGAGTTAACAAAGTCTGGCTTATCAAGGTGAGGCAGGACCAAGTCCCTCCTCACTGCATCAAGCCTGAGCAAGGCATACTACCATAGGGAATGGGCTCCAAAAAGCTAGCTCATGTACCATGGATAGATCCTGGTCCCACTGCCAGGGGCCTCATAAACAGACCAAGATACACATGTAGGGGTCCTAGTTTTGTCCCATGCAGGCTTCCCAACTGTTAGTTCAGAGCAGGTGAGCTCCCACAAGCTTGGGTCAGCTGTCTCTGTGGGTCTCCCTGTCATGATCTTGACCCCCTTTACTCTTATAATCCTTCCTCTCTCTCTTTGGCTGGACTCCTGGAGCTCACCCAGTGCTTGGCTGTGGACCTCTGCCTCTTTTCATCAGTTACAGGATGAAGGTTCTATGATGACAATTAGGGTACTCACCAGTCTGATTACAGGAGAAGACCAGTTTAGGCACTCTTTCCACTATTGCTAGGAGTCTTAGCTGGGGACATTTTGTGGATTCCTGGGAATTTCCCCAGCACCAGATTTTTCCCTAATCCCACAATCGGTCCTCTATCAAGATAGCTCTTTCATTGCTCTCCCTCTCTGTCCTTCCCCGAACTCAACCATCCCATTTCCTCATGTTCTCCCCTCCCCTTCCCTCCCTTCCCACTTTACTCAGGAGACCTTATCTATTTCCCTTTCCTAGGGCACTCCTTGTGTGTCCCTCTTAGGATCCTCTCTGTTACCTGGCTTCTCTGGGGCTGTGGATTGTAGTCTGGTTATCCTTTGCTTGACATCTAATATCCACTTATGAGTGCGTGTATACCGTGCTTGTTTTTCTGGGTCTGGGTTACCTCAGGATCATTTTTTTTCTAGTTTCATCCATTTATTTGCCTACAGATTTCATGAGGTCACTTTTTTTTTTACAGCTGAGTAGTACTCTATTATGTAAATGTACCACATTTTCTTTACCCATTCTTTGGTTTAGGGACATCTAGGTTGTTTCCAGGTTCTGACTATTATGAATAATGCCTCTGAGATTATGGTGTCCTGCTGGGTTACAGGTTTTGATTTTTCTCTTCATGAACTAGCTCTAGTGATGAACTAGCTCTAACTACCTCTCCTAGTTCCATCCTTTTTACTGTGGCTCCTCAACATGTTGACACCACAGGGTGTAGGACTGAGAATGCCTCATGTCCTTGCTCATGGACCTCCTGAGTAGATCTGCCATTGTTATTTATGTATGAATTATGCTCACCTCTTTCCACACAGACTTTCAAAAGAATTCTAGACAGCTTCCAGTAAACACTACTTCAGGTGGTTCTGTACAAATCACAGACTTGCTAAATAGAAGAAGGAACTCAGAGGAATGCTTGAAGACTAGATTAATGATATTCTTGTCCTTGAGCAACAATGTTTGAAGTTTTATAACAGCCAAAGCAAAACCAGCAACCTAAATTGTATGATTCTCTTTTGTTGGTTAATGGTAATTCAGCAGTGACCCTGCTGATTGTTACTTAATTCCAAGTCTTTAGGTTAATTTAATGCATTTCAATTAAGACTTCTTGACTATTCTTAAAGAATAAACTAAATGGTATTTTGAGCATCATGATAGAATAATTTAACTTAACCAATATTAACTTATTTTTAATTAAGCAAGCTATGAGTACATAGTCTGAAATAGTATGAATATTATGACACAATCTATGGGGATAGGAAGAAGCAGTGCTTTGTTTTCAGTAGCTCACAATGTAAGAGGGGGTCTTAGAGCATATTCCCATGTTTATGAAACAAAGGAGAAAATTCTAAGATCTACAGAAAGGGCATAGACAAGGCTTGGGAGAACCAAGGTTCTTGTAATGATGTGATTGATACACTCAGGATCTGTGTAATTAGAGAACATGGGAGGGATCAGTAGAAGCAAAATGTTTTGGAGTTGAAGGAATAGTGGAAACCATGGATATAAAAAAGAAACTATAGGGCTTGTTTGGAAAAAGAGCATTTCCAGGCAGGCTTTGGGTGACTGCCTGGATTCTAGAATATCTATGTGAAGGGGAGATCAAGGACAAAGAAGTCAACATGGTAGGACTTGCCTTGCAAAGTCTGGAATGATATGCTAAGACATTGCTTCCTGAATGTGTGGTTTTATTCTGTAGACTAGAGGAAGTAGTGGAGGGTTTTAAGTCAGAAAGAGATATGTCCAGAATTAGGTTTTAAACAAATTATTTTGTCATGCGAATTCTGGAGCCAGGGACACTGAAGACCTGCATTGAAGCAAGGGGTAAATAGAGAATGAGGCAAGGGAACAGCAAGGATGAAGCAAATAGATGTAAGAGACATCATTGCTCAGAGTCTTCCCTTGGAGCGGGTCTTTTATGTGTCCTCATTATCTGTGTTTTGTATGATGAAGTACAAGGAAGAGTCTGTGTGTGTGTGTGTGTGTGTGTGTGTGAGAGAGAGAGAGAGAGAGAGAGAGAGGGATTCTTCCTGCCACAATGTGTGTGTAGCAGTCAGAAGACAGCTTTGTAAAGTCAGTTCTCTCCTTGTGTCTTTGCTTGGGTTTCAGGAATTGAACTCAAATTAAAAGGCTTGTATGGCAAGACTTTTACCAGAAGAGCCATTTCTCTTCCCACCACTAACTTTCTGTCAAAGTCTCACTCCTAACCTGAGGTTTAGGAATGTTGGCTTCCTAAGGCTATTGTCAAGAGTCACTGAGACAATGCATGCGAAGTGCTTCCTGTGGTGCCTGGCTCAGGGAGACCCCAGGAAACAGATGTTCCTAAGACCATCTCTGCTGCTCACCTCCTGCTCCAAACTTGCTCAGGTGACCACAACTTTCTCCCTGCTCTTGGATTTTGCTTTTCTGCCTTCCTCTTTGCTGGTGTGCCTGGTTCGGAGGACCCTGAGCTGACTATTGCTACTTACATTTCTCTTGGCTCTAGAACTCTGAAGTTCTGTTGGCAGTCCTAAATTGCAGATAGCTACTGGTACTTGAAATATAACATATAACTGTAAAATAAATGTTGAATTTTAAAGACTTAGCATGGAAAATATGAACATAAATTATTCTACTAGTGTTTACTTACACAGATATATAGAAATGATAATATTTTGGCTATATTGAGTTGAATAAAACATACTACCTAAATTAATTTTGTATGTTTCTTTTTGTTCAAGCATAGCAATGAAATTTACTGAGGGTTTTCTTGGAGTTCTAAACATGTCTCAGTGATTTCAATCATTTAATTTGCCAAGCCTGTGTGATTATGAGTTAGTCAATAGTAATTGTGAATTGCTATTATTTTTCTAATTATATTATTTTATTTGCTGGAGAATTGAGAGAAGTATAAACAAAGTAAAACAGTTATTTTTAAACAACAAAGCCAGACTCTAAACATAGTGGAAATCTTTGACTTTTTTCTCATAAATTTCATTTGTTTTCCATTTGTCACCTTTTGACACTAATTTTTTCATTATACTAGATTTTCTTCAGTTTATTCCAATTGTTCAACATCCATCTTTGTGTTATAGTTTCAAGAGAACTTGACTATTACAGGATAACAGGAATTCTAGCTATCACAGTGATACATATTCATGCTGAGGGGAAGCTCATAACTGCCCAAGTGATAATATAGTTATCCATATTATTTACTATCAACAAAGTTTAGAATTTATAATAGATGAAATACAGGGGCAGAGAAGGGAAGGGGAGTGTGTTTTTGGATGTACAATGTATGTAAGTAGCTGAACTAAAACACCAGATAATCTAAGTGCCATTTTCTTGTAGCACAGCCTCCATTCTTTAGCAAAACATCTTTATTTGATGCTCATCCTTGGAAAGATCTAGAATTGACTAGAAGCAAATGCCAACCATGTATCTGGATCCATTTGATGAGATATAAAAAACAGCAATTTTTTTATTTGTGGTTTCCTTATAATGAATGGTATTGTACTTTTATTTAATTTGTTACTTTCATAATACATTTTAGAATCTTATTTATATGAAATATGACATTTTATTTATTGTAACTGGTTGAATCATGGAGACAATTTATAAATATTGTAATGTTATAATCATTCTAAATAGAGAGTGTATGTTACTTGATATCATGATTCTGTAATATGTGGTAAATCAATACAGTTAAAAGTATGCACCTATAATACTATGTACTTTTTCTAGTTGTATGGTACTTGTCTTCCAAATTCTGCCAACATTTGTAGTACATTGTATAAAAATTTATTTTGTTCCAAGTTATTTAAATAGGCATAATGTAGATTTTAAATGAATAAGTAACCAGAGGAGTGAAAGAATTAAATTTTAAAAAATATTTATTTATTTATTTATTTATTTATTTATTTATTTATTTATTTATTTTACATCCTGGGTGTAGGTTCCCCTCCCTCTTCTCCTCCCAGCCTCATCCTCCTATCCCTACTCTGTTTCCACCCTCCAGACCACTCTTCCTCCTTTCTGTTTAGGAAAGGGCAGGTCTCCCATGAGTATCAACGAACATATCTTATCAAGTTGCAGTAAGACTAAACACCTTCCCATGTATTAAGGCTGGGCAAGGTGACCCAGTATGAAGGGTAGGGCTCCAAAAGCCTGTAAAAGAGTCAGAGACAGCCAGGATCTCAAAAGCCATTAAAAGAGTTGTTCTAACTGTTAGGAGTCCCACAAGACGACCAAGCTTAACAGTTATAACATATATATAGTGCCTAGGTCAGTCCCATGCAGGCTCCCTGGTTGTTGGTCCAGATGAGTTGATTCTGTGAGTTTTCTTGTGTCCTTGACCTCTCTGACTCCTACAATAATTTCTTCTTCTCTTCTGCAAGATTCTCTGATCTTCACCTGATGTTTGACTGTGGGTCTTCATCTGTTTCTGTCAGTTGCTAGATGATACCTATCTGATGACAACTGGGCTAAGTGCCAGTCTGGTCACAGGAGATGGCCAGTTCAGGCTACATATCTGCTATTGCTAAGAGTCTAAGTGGGGGCTTTCTTGTAGATTCCTGGGAGATTCCCTTGGGCTGGGTTTTTACCTGACCCAGAAATGCTCCCATGTTCAGTAGTCTCTTTCAGTACTCTCCCCCTTCACCTCTCACGACTTGATCGCTCATGTTTTCATCCCTACCTTCCCTCAGTCTACTCATGAAATCTCTTCTATTTCCTATTCCTAGTGAGATCTGTGTGTCCTCCCCCCATCATGAACCCTCCCTTGTTACCTATTCTCTCTGGGTCTGCGGATTTTGGTATGGTTATCCTTTATACAGCTAATGTCCACTTATGAGTGAGTACATACCTTGTTTGTCTTTCTTAGTCTGGGTTACCTCACTCAGGATGTTGTTTTTCTAGTTCCATCCATTTGCCTTCAAATTTCCTGGTGTCCTTATTTTTAACAGCCAAGTAATATTCCATTCTGTAAATGTACCACATTTTTTTATCCATTGTTTTGTTGAGGGTCATCTAGATTGTTTCTAGGTTCTAGCTATTACAGATAATGCTGCTATGAACATAGTTGAGCAAGTGTCCTCTTGGTATGATTGAGCATCCTTTGAGTATATGCCCAAGTGTGGAATAGCTGGGTCTTGTGGTAGGTTGATTCCCAGTTTTCTGAGAAACCACCACACTGACTCCAAAGTGGCTCTACAAGTTTACACCCCCACAAGCAATAGAGGAATGTTCCTTTTGCTCCACATCCTTTCCAGCATGTGCTGCCACCTGTGTTATTGATCTTAGCCATTCTGACAGGTATTAGATATAATCTCAGAGTTGTTTTTATTTGCATTTCCCTGATGTCTAAGGATGTTGAACATTTCCAAGCAATTTGATAATTCTCTGTTGATAGTTCTCTGTTTAGCTTTGTACTCCAATTTTTTAATTGGATTGTTTGGTTTGTTGACATCTAATTTCTTTAGATCTTTATATATTTTGGATATTAGCTCTCTACTGGATGTGGAACTGGTGAAAATCTTTTCCCATTCTATTTCCATGAGTTTGTAGGCTTTCTATTGTTATTGAAATCTTATGTCCACAAAGACCAAGATATCTTTTCTCTGGTTTGATGAAGAGTTTGCCATCTCATGTTCTGGACCACTGTCTCCATGTTGGACTCCTACCTCTTTCCTGACATGTGACTTCCGAATTATTCTGCACTCTCCTGGATGTTCATTATGTGTGCCTCATCTTGGATGCCCAGTTTACTCAAGAGCTCACCATGTAGCTCATTCATCTTGTTACACATAACCCTGCCCTGGATAGGTTACCATTGCTTGTCAGTCACTTGTATCTGATGCAATGGACTGCTATGGAGGGACTTGTGTGTGATTTCTAAGTGAGCCAGTCTGCTTGGGCTGGTGTCATGGAGATCATCATGGTGTTTTGCTTTGTGTGAGTTGTGATTTTCTATAAACCAAGTAGAGATATGTTGAAAACACTGTGCTCACAAATTGCTGCAGAAGACAGATCACCACCATGATGGGGATGGCTAGCTCCTGTTATCAGTGTGGAGGAGATTGCACAGGGAACAGAACACAGAGAGCACAGTGAAAATGTGTCTTTAAGGTTGATACCTCCAAAGAAGGCAGGAAACAGTGACAAGCAGAAAGATTCTAGGTTCAAAGAAAGACTTTACCTTCTTATTTTGTTGCCTGTCACCACCACAAACACCCTTTCTTTGAGAAAAGAATTTTTTAAATAAAAATAAATAAATACAATTACTTCCCTTTTTAAAAAAAGGAAGCCATAGGTTTGGTCAGATAGGGTTCTGGGACCTGGTTCAAATTTGTAGGTAGCTTGTAATGACTCCCAAATTGTCTCTGCAGTCACCTAAGGGACCATCAATAGCACTGGCTTCCTTCCTGTAGCATAGCTTCTGTCTCAGATTTTTTCATGCTAATTTGAAATGCCTTCAGGTAGACCCTCCCCACAATTCATATAACTTGCCTGGCTCCTCTGGATCCCAGGGGTAAGCACAAATTAGGTTCCACATTCTGTCCAGTTGAGCTATGTAGTTCTTGGGGTCAAACCATTCAGTTTTCAATGTAGCATGTTGGTGTATAATACAGAGTCTGTCCATATTGAAGTAAGTACTCTAATGTAAGAATCTTTTCCACATCTGGACTTGGTGACAACCCATTAATACTCGGGAACAGCTCACGCCAGCTTGGCTTGTCCCTTTCTCCATACCTTCCTTCTGGTTATTTTATACTCTCATCATTCACAGCCTTATGCTTCAGTTCCTTCAGGGAACTCTTCTGGATGAGCCCTTTTACCACTTGTGAAACTAAACTTACTGCCTACCCCCATGCCACAGTTGCTCAGAACCAAGGACATAGTTGACTAGGTCATAGTTGTGGTAATGGGGAAAATCTTCTAGGAAGACAGTTACTAGCAGTCAAGAGAGTTAAAAACAGTCCTCTCTAGTGCCTGAGAAGTGAGAAATGAAGTCTTGTTTCTTAGCTTGGTGAATCCTTAGGTTTTTGATGGACTGTTGTCTGGACCTATAGAGTAGGCTCCCTCCTATCAGAGTCATTTGGAATTGACTTGTTCCTTAATACTCCATGTTTGTTGTCCAGCACAACAGGCCTCCTTCCAGACAACATACACAATGCCTGTGGTTCATCTGTATTTTTAAAATGTTTCACCATGGTCAATTTCCTTAGCTGTTTGGAGCTAATAGTCTTACTGCTGTTGTCAAAGAAAAGTCACCTAGAAATTTATTTGTGTATAGTATCTCTGACTCGAAGCAAACTTATGAAAATCCTGTTTTATTCCTTGGAAAATTGAAGAGCTCAGCATTTTTATCTGTCTGGATTCTTAATGACTCAAGTCTTCATTTATTCTGTCATCTTCTTTATCCACTCGATGAACATCTACCAATACTATTTATGAGTGACAAAATGTGATGAGTCGGGGCATATTTTGTGAAAATGTTTCCTGCTCACACAGACATTCTACTAAATGATGACATATGCCAATTAAGCCACCAGAAAAACATTATTTGCAAAACAAATAAAAAAGGAAGTACAGAGAACTCAAACAGAGTGATCTGCTCAGTAGGTGGCAATTTTGGATTGGGCTGTCAAGAAAGCCATTTTAAGAAGCTGGCATTGGTCTAAACCCTTGACAGTCTCTTAGCTTACATCTGTCTTCTGTTCTGAATGACCTTTGGCACGGAGGAATCCACTGATTAAAGCCCCTGACCTCAGAACTCCACACTCATTTGTTATTGCCCACGCTAAGCCTGAATTCAACCCCCTGAGAAAGGGACCCAGATACGAGTAGTCTTTATCAGAGCAATTCTGTCTGATTGTTTCCAGCCGGCTCCAGGAGAAAGAGGTGAAGACAGAAACTATTAGGGAAAAGTGGAGGGCAGTCTTGTCTGAGTGGTAGAGGTGAAACAGGATCTGTCTCTGTCAGATAAGACTAGGACGCCTGCTACGTGAAAGACTGGAGAGGTGAATGGCTGCCAAAGCTGGGTAGTGAAGGTAACTGACATAAACAAGCGCACAATGAAATCAACAGGATGTCTTCTAGGAGGATAAATTAGATAGCACACAGGGTAGAGGCATGGGGTGGAGGGGGTGGTGACATGGAGAATAGGCACAGTAGACTGGCCGAGACAAAAGACCTCAGTAACGGAACCAGTATTCTCCAGGAAGCTTCCTTATGCCCTTTAAGTGTAGCAGGGAACAACCATAGACTGTCTGGGGCCAAGTCAGAACCTGGTTTGTATGTAAAGGTTCTGCGGGGCAGTATCAGGAGGCCCCTGTGGTGATATTTTGTTTATGATCTAATACATAAAACTTGCCTGAAGATCAGAGTGCAAAGCTAGCCATGTTTATCAGTTATAGAGGCCAGACAGTGGTGGCACACACCTTTAATTCCAGTGGCCACAATTAGTTAGCCATAGAGGCTGGGTGGTGGTGGTGCATGCCTTTAATACCAGTAATAGAGAGGAATATAAAAGGGAAGGAGACAGGAGTCAGACAGACTGTATTCATGCTGAGGAATGCTAAGGACAGGATCACCCCTTCTGGTCTGAGCCGTGGTAGAGCTAAGAACTTCCTAGTGGTTGGTTGCTTTGCTTTTCTGATCTTCAGTTTGAACCCTATGTCTGTCTCTGGTTTTTATCTTGTTGGGGCTACAGGCCCCAATGAAAGGATTACCTTTTAAGAGGGGTGGGGGTGAATGATGTTTAGATTAACCAGTCCAGGTTGTCATCTTGGGTAAACATTCTGATGCAGAACATTTTCCATTGCTGTTCCTGGACATTTTAGGTGGCCTGGAATGAGGCTGAAGTTACAGACTATGGCGGGAATCTGGGACTTAGTGTTAAAGACACAGCTCGGTGGCTTTCTGCTGAGTCAGCTTGTCTAAGCTTTAGCTTCACTTAAGTTATTTTTTTAAACTTTTTGCTTTGAGACAAAGCTTCATTGCTTAGCAGAGGCTGGCTCACTGGAGACACAACAATTGAGTGCATGTTGTAGGAAGGTCTTTAATGTGCATTGAAGTGTATATTTTGAAGATATGGTATAATCACATACAACAACCAAGAATTGCTTGTTTCAAAGAATTAGAACAAAGTAAACAAAGCATTCTAAGTGTACAGGGTAGACTTTATTCTTTTTCATGATAAGGGGTAGTCATAGTATCACAGAGAGAAGTAAACAGTGGAGAAAAACTAAGCAGACACATCAAAGCCACTATCCAGGTTCTAAAGTTAAAAAAAAAAATGGGACTGGACTTTTGTTTAGTGAATGCATTGAAGTGTTTTGGATTATGCAAACAAAGACTTGGGAGTTACAAATAAGCATTTAAAGTTATTTATTTTATTTTTAATTCAGGGCATGGTATGTTACATCCTTCTGGAGCCACCTGACACCAGATACTGACAACCAAATTGAAGTACATTGCAAGAATGGTACATGTTTTTAACCACTGAGCTATCTTGGCTGCCCTGGGATATTTTGTATAATAGGAAAATGAGAGGTAGTGAGTTTCAGAAAGAGCCGGAGAAGGAAGGGGGTGTGTGAACCAAGAGTGGAGGCTGAGTCCTGGGGTGAAAGCAAACATTTTGTTGGTTCGCATCTTCTGATACACACATGCCACTTTCTCCAGGGCTTTGGAAATTTTGATGGTGGTGCAGATGGAAGAGAGTCACTATATAAAAAGAGGGTAAGTTCCAGTCAGAGACGTGTAAAGAGGTGATGGGAGCAAAGCCAGAATTCAGCACCAGAACATAGGACTGTTGAAGACTCTTCTAAGTGCTGAATGCTCATGGCCCAGGAATCCCTAGAAAAAAAAAACGAGGCTGGGGTGGGGATATGAATATTCAGTAGTTTTAGATAGCTGGGAAACGTCATTGGTCTCTCACTGGTCATGGGTAGAAGAATGAGACAATTCAAAGTTTCTAAGGACAGGATGATGTTTTGTGCAATAGACTGTTTAGGTTAATAAAGTCATTTCATTGACAAAGTGGCCAGAAGAGACTATGGTCTTCCTGTCTTCTTTTGTGTGTGTAAACTTTACCAAATGTTGAAAGTTACTGGGCTAGAAAAAGATCTTCAAGGCTCATTCTTACATGTGAACTTCAGGTGACAAAGCAGCTTGAATATGTACGAACTCATGAAAGTAAAATACAACCTCTTTCCACACTAAACTCCCAACTGCTCATTTTATTTGGAGTTTCAGAAGAGTTTTGAGAAATAGGATAGTTCAAGACCCTCAACAACACCCTAAATCCAGACAACCTGTTGCTACCATTTGACCATTCATTTTTTGATGTATTGTCTTTACATGTACTTACACATGTGTGCATACACATATGCACACTTAGGCTCAAAAGGTTTACTGAATCATTTGATACAAGGTTGCATACACCACACCCTTTTCTTTGAATAAAATAAGTATTTAATTATACGTCAACTTCAGTAACTTAGCATCAACGTGAGTCTTTTGTCAGTCATGCATATTCTAATTTTGTCATGCATAATCATAATTTCAGTAATGTTCTTTGTAGCCTCTCTCTCCTCTCTCTCTCTCCCTCACTCCCTTACTCCCTCCCTCCCTCCCTGCTCTCTCTCTCCATATATATTTCATATATATCCAGTACAGGGATAAATGTAAAACCAAGCATTTCATTTAGTTGTCACTTCTTTTTAGTCTCCTTTAATTTGGAACATATTACAATCTTTCTTTGCCATTTGTGACACTGACATTTTAAAAACACAATTCAATTTTTGTATATTTGATAGAAAATTATTTGCTTTTAGAGTTTTATGGTGTTTTCTCATAGTTAATTTGGGTTATCAATACCTATGTACTCTATGCTCAGTTCTGTGTCCCATTCATACTATTATATCTGATGGCACTAATGTTCATCTGTCCCTCATTGATGCTAATTTTCCCCATCCAGTCAAAGAATTTATCTGATTTATGCTCTACAGAATTTCTAGTTTTCTTTCATATACGTAATTCTTAATCCTAAATCTAGATGTTAGCCTCTGCTATGACTTCAGACCTGTGTTCTCTTTGGAGTCACGGACAGGTAGAAGTGTGTCTTGTTTTGGTTGCTATTTGCACTTCAAAAGAAAGATTTCATGCTTTTAGTTTTGTTTTAGACTTCATTTTTGGAACCAAACCAATCTCTGAATATTGCTTTATACTTGAGTAAAGAAGCAAAAAACAAAACCAGGAGCCAGAATAGCAAAACAAAAATTCCAGAGTAAAGCCAAGCTATCTTAGCCGCTCTGTTTCCTCCACTAGAGGAGATGATTGGCTTCCACAGAGCCAACCAGGCCTACAGCTGCATTATGCTGACTGCATCTTGATGAGAATTTGGTGGAAAGATCTTTGTGAAAACAAGAAGAGAATGAGCTAACATCACAGTGATTAAGCAGCAGAGGAAAAATTAAAATTCCCTAGTTATGTGCTTACTTACCATGCATCATGTTGATAGAAAGATGAATGCAGAGAACTAATGGTCAGTTAAAAAAAAGATTGAATCCAAAAGGGGAAAATGTTGGACTGTTTCTCAAGGACTAATCCAGTTATTATCCATGCTCAACAATGTAAACTGAGACCTATAACTATTTCTTGTAGTTCATAGCCTTCCCTTATCTGCCTTTTATCTTGTCAAGTTTCCCTTCTGCCAAATACCTTAACCTTAAAGTGCTCTGTGGCCACTTTTGATCTTGTCTCTTGGTTCCTGTTCCAGCTTTTTCCTATCTTGGTGTCTAGTTTTCATGGAAACCCATCACTGAGAATGAACCTCTTACTTGAGATGTTTCTAAGACACTTAAAGCTTGGCTTCTAAACTTGTGAGAAGTTCAGCCTTATCCTGTGAACTCAGGTGGGAAGGCTCTTGAGATGACCGTATTGAGAAAACCACATTCCATCTTAGTTTCTAACATGACTAACCTTGTGTAATGCTCTTCTCCCATGGTGGAAATTGATAGGACACCCTACTACTTGATGTCTTTAGGGGATCATGTGTACAACTGAGAGGCAAGTGTGTCCTAATTAGGGTTCCTATTGTTGTGGAAAGACACCATGACCATGGTAACTCTTATAAAGGAAAACATTTAATTGCATGGCTTACAGTTCAGAGGTTCAGTCCATCATTATTGTGGTGGGACATGGTGTCAGTGTGCAGGCAGACATGGTGAGAGTCCTATATCTTGATCAGCAGGCAACAGGAAGTGAACTGAGACACTGGGCATTGGTTGAGCATATATGAGACTTCAAAGTCCACCACCATAGTAACAAACTTCCTCCAACAAGGTTGCACTTCCGAATAGTGCCACACCATTTGGGGGCCATTTTCTTTCAAACCAGCACCAATTGCAGACCTTTAGTGGGTAGTGCACAAGTACATATGTGAATTGAAAGGATCAAAGTTTGCAGGGGCCACACAATGGCAGGAAAGACTGAGAGGAGGTCTTGGGGCTGTGCTGCTAATGCTGCTGATCAGATTAGTGAGTAAGATGTTGCTTGGGTAACTTTTGGAGTTGGGGCTATTAGGTTGAATTCCATTTCTACAACACCAAAGTACATGTGGCAAGATTAGGCTGGGTCTGTTGAACAGATTTTTAAATGTGGCATGGATGTCCTGGTGATTGATGGGTTTAAGTAGAGAAGCTATATATCAAATGAACAGTGTGAAGTCAAATTCATTGGTGAGGCTGAGGAAGAAAATGATTATAAAATGTCTTGCTGATTTTGAAATTTCTCTTCGGGCATGGTGGTATACACCTTTGATCTCAGAAACACTGGGGAGACAGAGGTGGTCATATATCTGAGAGGTCGAGGCTGGTTTGACTTATATAGTGAGTTTCAGGCTAGCCAAGGCTACATAGTGAATCCCTGTTTAAAAAAAGTCTCATTTATGGAGTCTGAGGAGATGACTCAGTATGTTAGAGAACTTGATATGCATGTGGATCTGAGTCTCAATTCCCAGCTATGCCAGCCATGGTTCCACAAGTCTGTAACCCTATCATTGGTAGGCTGAGATGGCTGGATCCTGGGAGTTCACTGGACAGGCAGCCTAGCTGAAATGGCAAGATTCTGGTTCAGTGAGACACCCCTTTTCAAGGCAATAAGGCAGAGTGATAAAAGACACCCGGTGTCTTTGTCTGGCCAATTCATACCCACTGGCACTCATGTGTGTACAACACACAGGCACACATAGAGATAAACACACAGAGACACACAGGTATACACACATACCCCACATAATTTCTTAAAAATCCAGGAATGTTGGACAAGTGAGAGAAGCATATGCTAGGGAGGTAACATTATCTTAGTCTTTTCAGTGCACAGTGGGAGAAGGGGTACGTTGAGATAGTGAGGCACACTATCCAAATCCACAGGTGATTCTAACATTCCTTGGTCCAGCTGGGAGTTTGTACTGCTTCAGGTCTTTTGGGGGAGCACAGGTCATGCTTAGGTTCTCCTAGAACTGGGTTGGGCTGTATTTTTTTTTCTTTTGGCACGGGTCTCACATTGCTGCAAAGAAGTAGGAACTATCATTTCTTTTTAACGATGAGGACAGAATTGACACAAATTCCTGCTTCTCTGCTGTGGGACTTCTTCATCCATTTGCTGTCATCCTATGTCCCTTGTGCAGTGTAGGGATGCTCATCTCAGAAATTGGTATGTCAACATTTTATCTAAAGACTGAGAGTACTCATGGACATCTGGGAACCCGCAGGTAGACCTAACGATGTAGATATCTGAGCATCTTTGCTGGAGATGCCCTTTTCCAAGTTTGTTCCAAGTTCGGGAATCACTTCAGCCCTCAACCATGCTGTGTCTGTCTCCCTCGGAGTTCTCCTTAATTCCTTTTCATAGTTGACCAGATTTTACAAGTTACATTTAAAATTTCCATTTTAAAAATTGCAATTGTGGTGTCTGTCTCCTGACTCTATCCTGAGTGACATAGAAGTGTTAGCAGGGAAGAGGGTGGTCAACAAATGCAGCAGAACAGAAGGATCCAGGATGTTTGTGGGCATTTGATATATGGCAAAGTTGCCCCTGTAGAGCAGTGGTGAGGACAATGACCTTCCAATATGCAGCGCTGACCTCTGACTGCATCTCCTTCCTTGCTTCCCAGTTGCTCGTCTAGCTGAGCTTGGTGTGGTGTGCTGAAAGCATGCTTAGGCCTTGAGAAGGCCAGGGAGCCAGAGCAGAGCCATGACAGGTTTCTAACGGCCCCTGCCAGGGACCAGGCCTTAGATTCAGTTTACTGGAACTGGCTAGAGCTGAGCAAGCTGTTCTTGAAAAGCCACAACCCAGGGACAACCAATCAGAGGGAATGCTAGAAACTTGTGTAAGCTTAAGAGAACGAAAGATAGCTTCTCCCATCCTGCAGCTGAAAAGTCACTAACCACTGGGTCACCAACCAATCCTATAGCAACCCCTAAACTCTTTGTTTAAACCCACCAATCAGTCCCCAGACTAATCTCTCTTACCTGGAATTCCCCTAACCCAGTTTTAGAGGGTGCCTGCAAGCCTCTCCGGTTGTTGCCATGTGCTACCCCAACATGTTGGATTAATAAAGCGTTCTTGCTTATTGCACACATGACTGGTGCTCTCTCTCTTTTTTTAAATTGGTTTTCAAGACAGGTTTTCTCTGTATCATTTTGGAGGCTGTCCTGGAACTCGCTCTGTAGACCAGGCTGGCCTCCAACTCACAGAGATCCGCCTGCCTCTGCCCCCTGAGTGCTGGGATTAAAGGCATGTGCCACCAACGCCCAGTGTCTGGTAGTCTTTTATGGACTTCTCATGGACCCTAACATTCCTCAGAACTTTGGTGGCTGCTGTTTCCTTGCGTGGAACATTTTTCACTTAGCTGTCTGTCTGCTCAAATTCCATTCCTCAAAAGAACTTTTTCTTTAGAAAGAAATACATCAAAATATATCCAGACATTTTTTTTAGTTCTTTATGCTATTTTGTATTTCTTCACTGTTGTTTTAGCATCAAACTTAAATATTTATGTTTGTTTATTGGTTGTCTCCTTTAAAAAATGTAAGATCCATCAGGAAACAGATTTTTGCTCCATTTATTCTGCTATGCACAGCACTGAATTTTCAGTAAGTATTTGGCAAATGAATGGAAATGAATGAATGAATGATATTGACGGGTCTAGTCCACCCTGGGATTTATTTGGGTTACAGACACATGTTCTCTAGGTGACTGTTTTAGTCTCTTTCTAAAGAAACATCTGGTGTTTACTGGCATTGGGATCCTCCTCTAAGAACATCTGTCAGGGGCCGACTCCCATTATGTTCGTGATTTTAAACCTTGATGTTGAAAATAGAAGTTAAAGTCTCACTGTCACACTTAAAGCCTTGCATGACTTTCTGTTATATGGAATAAAACTCTGCCTCCTTCCCTCTGGCTGCAGGGTCCTCCTCCTGCTTTTCTGACCTCTTTACATATCTTTGCTTTTCTTTTCTCTCCTCTTGCATTTGGGTTCCTTCTGCCTCGCAAACACCCTCCATAGCTCATTACTTACTGCACACATTTGGTGTCTCCTTCAGCTCAGAGCATCGTCTGGGGCTTCAGTTTCCCTCACTGGGTTTTCATTACTCAGGGTTAGCATGACCTTGCCAGGGAGCTCTATCCTGATCTCCATGGTCTATCTCGTCCTCATTACCCTGTTTGAGATTTTCCCTTGGAGAACTTATCACTAACTAAAATGATCTTACTTATTTAATTAAAAATGTAGAAGCCTTTCTTTATTAAAAAGGAAGACATTAAGTTTCCACCGTGCATAGTCATTGTACATGGCATTGCATTACTTAAGGACATTTTCATACAAGTAGATGTTGCACATTGAGTGTATTTCCCTCCATACCCTCCTCTTCTCTCAGTCCACCCCCCCTCCTATTAGTCTTCTATCTTCCCTGTGGTGATTTGAATGGGAAATGTACCCCATAGGTTCATCAAGTATTTGAAACTTGGTCCTGGTTGGTAGTGCTGCTTGGGGGACATTATGGAAACTTTAGGAAATGGAACATTGAGGGAAGTTTGTTACTTGGGGCAGGCTTTGAGGGTTTATAGCTTGGCTCTACTTCATTTTTTCAGATCTATTTATTTTTTATTGAGCTATATATTTTCCCCACTCCCCTGCCTCCCATGCTCTCAATTTATTTAGGAGATCTTGTCTTTTTCCCCTTCCTAGGTAGATCCATGCATGCCTCTCCTAGGGTCCTCTCTGTTACCTAGATTCTCTGGGGTTGTGGCCTGTAGTCTGCTTGTCCTTTGCTTTATGTCTGGTATCCATTTATTAGCGAGTATATATTATATTTGTCTTTCTGGGTCTGGGTTACCTCACTTAGGATAGTTTTTTCCAATTCAGTCCATTTTTGGCTCCACTTCTAACTGACTCTCTCTGCTTCATGTTTACTATTGAAGATGTGGTCCCTCAGCTTCTGCTGCCTACTGCCATGCCTCCCCTGACATTATGGACTCACCTTATAGAACTATAAGTCAGAATAAACTCTTCCATAAGTCACTTTTGTTCATGGTGTTTTATCATAGCAAGAAAACATAGCTGATAGGTTTGCTTAGACATCTGTATCATATGTGCATACCTAAGTTTATCCATCTGTACAAAATCTGGGAATCAAAATGAAAGAAGACAAAGTATGCTTTACTCTTCATCTCCTATTTTGAGTGGGGCTCTATCTTGCTTTACTTGCCGGCACATTTCTTGTGTTTGGATAAACAGTACTTGGTACTAACAGATGCTTAGTCAGTATTTGCTGGGTTAATAAATATTTCATACTAACATCATTTGCAGGGTGAAATGATAGCCTTGTGGGTATGGATTCTCTCAGAAACAATGCATGGGAACTCTATGTTTGCAGTGACATAATAAATTGATTTTCTTCACACTTGCTTTTCTGTAGAAGCCTCTCTTTATTAAAACAGAAGACATTAATTTCTAGCTGCCGCTTATAAATAAGGTGCATTTGTCTCTCATGCTCTTCCTTTGAAGGCTGCTCTACTCTGCTCTGTCCTTATGTGAATATTACTCTTCCCTTTGATTGAAAGGAGGCTAATGTCTGCCTCTTATCCACAGGTCTTTTCACTTGGCTTCTGGCTTATCAACTTCAGGCTGTCTCTGCCATTGCTAAGGGAGAAAGTACTAATCTTTTTTATTTATGTATTATTTACACCCCACCTGCTTCCCAAGCCAATTTGAGGCAGCTAACTTCTCTTAATTACTTTCTACCCTTGTCTTTTGAAGCTTCCAGACTGTAAGAATTCTCAGCAGTACCGCTGGGACTTTGATTCTCTGTCTTTGAAAAGCACAGTGTTTGGTAGCTGAACTGGATGATCTCTGGGCTCTTTTATAGTTGTGACATTTCAAGACACCCTCCAAAAGCAGCTAATGACCAATTTTCTAGGGATTCCCCATTACCCACCCACCCACTTCTGGAGTGTGTCTTCAACACTTCCAGATGTACTTCTTAGAGATGGTCATCTTGAAGCATGATGTACATGTAGTCCTCCATGGAAATGAATTCCACATCTGTGTTGTCAAACTGAACATATTTGGGGATAAATGCATCTGTAAGAACATGTAAGAACAAGAGGAACCCCTTGGAACAACTTCTTAACTAATGCATTATAACAGCTATATTTATAGTGTCTTGGTCTGTTTTATACCGTGGTAACAGAATACCGGATGCTGGATACTTTATAAATAAAAGAGTGGGTTTTTGTTTGCTTGTTTGTTTTTATTTCATAGTTTGATAGATTCAAATCATGGTGCTGTTATCTGCTTATCCCTGGTGAGGGATCACTGGGGCAATGTCACAGTGGTGGTCACATGGCAAGACAGGAAGCAGAAGAATAGGGAAAGTGCCTATTTTGCTTATAATGGTCACTTTCATGCTAACAGGGAAAAGCTTCAATCTTGTTGAAGACCTAATCGCCTCCTACTAGGTACCACCTTTTAAAAGTCTCTCAATATTGCTACACTGAGGATCAACTTTCCAACACATGAACCTCTGGGAGAGATTCTTAAGCCATAGCCAGACAATACCTCATAGTATTCACACTGTATCAGTATTGAAAGTAACATGGGCATTGTTTTGAAGCATGTGTGAACATGCACATATCTTTTATTCCAACACTGTTAATTTTTTTGTATAATACATTTGAGCATCTGTAGATTTTGGCATCAGCTGGAGAACCTAGAGACAATGACTAGTGGGTACTCATGGAAGGGTGTATTTTTCTCCATTAAAATCAGTTTTGAAGCCGGGCGGTGGTGGCCCACGCCTTTAATCCCAGCACTCGGGAGGCAGAGGCAGGCGGATCTCTGTGAGTTCGAGGCTGGGATGGACCGACAGCCTCCAAAACAATACAGAGAAACCCTGTCTCGCAAAACCAAAAAAAAAATCAGTTTTGATTCTGCAGATTGCTTTTGGTAAGATGGTCATTTTTACTATATTAATCCTAACGATCCATGAGCACAGGAGATCTTTCCATCTTATTTTATCTTCCTCAATTTCTTTCTTCAAAGACTTGATCTTGTCATAGAGTGATCTTGTCACTTGCTTGATTAGAGCTTACACCAAGGTAGTTTATATTATTTGAGACTACTGTAAAGGGGGTTGATTATCTGATTTCTTTTTCAGACCATTTATCATTTGTATATAGGAGGGTTACTGATTTTTTAAAGTTATTCTTATGTTTGTTCACTTGAATATATTTGTTCCCTGGTAGTGTTTTGGGGTCACTTATGTATACTATCATACCATTTGTAAATAGTGATACTTTGAATTCTTCCTTTCCAATCTGTATCCCCTTGATTTTCTTTAGTTGTCTCATTGCTCTAGCAAGAACTTCAACTATTATATTGAATAGGTATGGAGAGAGTGAACAACCTTGTCTTGTTCCTGATTTTAGTGGAATTGCTTTAAGTTTCTCTCCACTTAATTTGATGGTGGCAATTATCTTGATGTATATTGCTTTCATTATGTGTAGGTATGTCTCTTGTATTTCTGATCTCTCCAATACTTTTATCATGAAGGGTTTTGGGATGGGAACATGAGCAACCAGATTGGGGGTACAAAGAGGGAGATTACTGAAAGAGACTACTGGGAAAGGGGTGGCATTTCAGAGTCAGGTGAAAACCTGCCATAAGGGAATCTCCAAGGAATCTATAAGACAACCCCAGCTGAGACTCTTAGCAACAGCAGATTTGTAGACTAAACTGGTCATCTCCTGTGACCAGATTGTTGCCTAGCCCAATTGTCAGCAGAGAGGTATCATCCAGCAACTGATGGAAACAGATGCAAATTCACAGCCAAACATTAGCTGGAGTTTGGGGAATCCTGCAGAAGAGGGGAAGAAAGGATTGTAGGAGCCAGAGTTGTCAAGGACACCACATGAAAACTCACAGAATCAACTCAGCTGGGTTCATAGGGGAATCACAGAGACTGAACTGACAACCAGGGGACCTGCATGGGACTGACCTATGTACTCTGCATATATGCCATAGTTGTATAGCTTGGTCCTCTTGTGGAACTCTTTTTTTTTTTTTTTTTTTTTGATTTTTCGAGACGGGGTTTCTCTGTATTGTTTTGGAGGCTGTCTGTTTAGCCCGGCCTCAAACTCACAGAGATCCGCCTGCCTCTGCCTCCCGAGTGCTGGGATTAAAGGCATGTGCCACCACCACCTGGCTGTCTCGTGGAACTCTTAATAGTGTAAACAGAGGCTATCTCTGATTCTTTTACTGGCTTTTGGTACCCTACTCCTTATACTGGGTTGTCTTGCCCAGTCTTAGTACATGGGGAGGTGCTTAGTCTTACTGTAGCTTGATATGACATGTTTTGTTGATACTCATGAGAGACCTGTCCTTTTCTAAAGAGAAAGGAGAAGTGGATTGGGGGTGGGGATGGGGGAACTAGAAGTAGAGAAGGGAGGGGAAACTGTGGTCAGGATGGAAAACAAATAAATAAATAGATATTAAAGATGTGAAGTTTTAACAAGGTGTGACAGTACAAACAGAAGTGGAGGCAGGAGGATTGTGAATTCATAGTTAGACTGAGCTATATAACAAATTCTTGTGTTAAAAACCAAACCCAAAAGCCAGATAAGAGAAAGAAAAATATAAGGAAACAAATAAAAATTAAACAAAATCCCTTAAGCAAAAATAACTTTCAAGTTATATAAGAGATATAAAGTATTGTTTATTAATACCCATTGTGTGTCAGACAGTCTTAGTGACCTTACATTAATTATATTAATTTAGCTGGGTGGTGGTGGTGCATGTCTTTAATCCCAGCACTTGGAAGGCAGAGGCAGGAGGATATCTATGAGTTTGAGGCCAACCTGGTCTACAGAGTGAATTCCAGCATAGTCAGGGCTGTTACACAGAGAAACTCTGTTTGAAAAGCCAAAACCAACCAACCACTAACCAAATTATTAATTAATATTCATTTGTCTAATATTTCTAGCAAGTATCTATTAATAGTACCCCTATTCTGCAGAAGTGAATAATTATCATAATACTTGTAACTTATGTAAGATGCAATAATAATAAAGGGTGGTACCAGGATGTGAAACCTGGTCTGTCTGATCCCTAAATCAGACACATAGAGGCTGGCTTTTGCAGATTTATTTACTCCCATAGATGCGAATCATAGAGGAAGAGAAATGTGACCCTGGCATTGATTTAAGGGTGACCAAGGGAAGCTGAAGAAGCTGTAAAGGGAAATAACTTCTGAGCTTCATGTATTTATATGGTGATGTTGATGATGATGAGGGGAGTGTATGTGTGCAACACAACTGTTATGATGACAATAGGCAAATGCATTGATGGATGGGCAGACGGACGGACAGATGGACAGATGGATGGATGGATGGGTGGATGGAAGGTATTCACAGTTAGCTAGGGACTTAAGGATTGTTAAAGGACTAGCTTTGACAAAAGCGTGGAGGTTGAGTTGAAGGATTTGCTTTCCAGATAGAACAAATAGCAGACAACATGAATCCCAAAAGACATAGCACACTTGAAGACTGAGTGAAAATATAGGAGATCTATCTGTGGATTGGAGGAGACTTGGGAGGGAGTCTGGAAAGGCCAGCTGAAGTCAGATTGTGAAGAGTCTCTCTCCTGGGTAAGAGTTTAGGGAGTCCCACAGGCGGTGGAGGACCACTGGAGCACTGGAGAAGAGTGACAGGGTCTGTTTTTATTTTAGAAGCTAGCTCCCTTGCATATGATCTGTAACTTTTGTGGCCTGACAGAGTACTATTGTTCAGATAAGCCTAGAGAGTCCCCTCAGGGAGAACACAGTGTTATTCACTTGTTTGGCTGGGATTTTTTCAGTGGTACCCAGCATCATGTATGGAAGGTGATGCGTCAACTCCAGATGCTGCTAGAGATGGGGGTGGGAGCTCTGCAAGAGGAGGACCCCATTGCTCAAGGCCAAAGGGCATTTTCCTTTTATCCATTAGATCAGAAGGAGGGCTGCCTTTGTCTCAAGTGCTAAGATATTCTGTGGGTGGATTTTCTGCAGAGGTGAATCGATGCCTATTTGAATTCATCCAATAAACTCTGCAAAGCAAAATGAAATTAACTATTGGCCCTCTGTCCCCTACCAGTTAAAGGGAACCCAACATTTTGCTTAGTGTTCCAATACCTGGAGGGAAGAACAGAAAGCTTGGGGGGGGTGACAGAGAAAAGTGAGCAGAGAAAGTGATGGGAACCCTGAGGCAGAGGGTCTGTCTGTAACATTCAAGGTTCAGGCAGGCTCAGAACACTAGACCACCCTGCAGGCAATGCAGGCAATGCAGGCAATGCTTTTTACCATGGAAGTGTATCATTTGCAAACTGCTTACAAGCTAGGAAAACATTTTTTGACTTAGAAGGAAACCAAGGCCATATTTTTGAAAGGTTATTTTTATTTATTTATTTGGTGCACGTGATTGTGTGTGTGGGTGTGGGTGTGGAGGGCAGAGGGCAACTTGTGGGAGTTGGTTCTCTTCTTCCATCACATGGCTTCCAGGTATCAAATCAGATTGTCAGGCTTGGTGACAACTACCTTTACCCACTTAGCTATTTCACCAGCGTGTACATGTGTATGTGCGTGTAAGTGTATTAATATGTTTTTAATTGGAATAGGATTACATCACTTTACCCCTTCAACTACTCTCCCTTGAGCCCCTCATATGTTACCCTACTCTCAAGTTTATAACTTCTTTTACTTAATTATCGTTACGTACATATATGTGTATATATAACAAATTATCTATTTGTCTATCTATATCCAGGGACACATAGATATGGATATAGGTATTGCCAATGTTCTGATCTTGTTTTTTTTTTATTGTATCTCACTATTTCTAGGTGAGATAGTGTCACAGCAGACTTTCTGCTTTCTGGTTCTTACAATCTTTTTATCCTCTCCTCTGCCATGTTTCCTGAGACATAGATGCAGAAAGCAGCTAACATGTTTAAAAGGACACATTTATTGTGCATGCCGTGTATGGTACATGTGTACGTGGGTCTGCAAAGCATAGTGTGCGTGTGGAGGCCATGGAACAACTCTGTGTCACCAGTTCTCTCCTTCCGCATTCCAGTGGGTTCTCGGGATCAAACTCAGGGTACCAGTCCTGTGGGGCAGATGCCTTCACCTGTCAAGCCATCTCACCGACTCTAAAATTGCACTTTAGATTAAAAGTTTGAAGTTATTGCTTGGCAGATTTTTTTGCACAATCTTTTTCCAGTCTGGCAAACATCTCAGTTGTATGGGAGAAACTGTATCAGATGGGCAGGGTGATGTCTCTAGGTTTTCATGGGCTTTGGAGCCGGACAACCCTGACTTGGATCTGTCTCCAAACCCTAGTGTTCTTGGGCCTGTTGCTCTGTCTCTGTGTTAGTTCCCATCTTTAACACAGGGTTGGCTCTACCTATTTTATAGGGCTGTTAGGATCAGATCAGAGGGATTAAAAAGCACTTAGTGTTGTGTTTGGCCTGGAATAGGCACTTGATAATAGGACGTTGTTGGGGTGGTTGGTGCTTTTAAAACTCAAGTGCCCTAATACCAGCCTTGCGACTTACCACGCCGGTTCCGTGTCCGTGTGCAAGGACTCTAGCCTGCTCCCGATGCTGGCCCAGTCATCTCCCACCCTCACCTCTAGAAATCCTTCAGTTTGGTCACCAGCTTGCTTGACCAGGGCTCTGGATCAATCTCCAGATCAGTCCCTTCTGTTTATCCTTCCACCCTTGTACATGTTCTGGTAACGAACGCCCTTTCCTCACCCACCCCCGCCTCTTTCTCTAGAAGGTCCTGATTCTAGCTCCCAGAAACTGTGAATATTCTGTTGTATGGTACAGAGGCCCCACAGCTACAAATGGAATAGGGCTGGCGGTCAAAGGGATTGTCTTGAGCTACACAGTGGACCCGGAGCATGTACAAAAGTCCAGACAAATGAAAGAAGGGCGTGAGAGTGGGAGCCAGGGTGATGCCCGTGAAGAGAGAGCTGGAAAGGGATAAGCTGAGACTGTTCCCTTGAGCCTCTGGGGAAAATCCTTCCTGCCAACCTCTCAACTTCTGCAGAGTGGGACACTTTCTGCACTCCTGACCTCCTGGGTATAAGATAATAAATATATATTGTTTCAAATCTCTAAAGTTATTGTAATTAATTACACAGCAGTAGAAATATAATATTGCACCCTCACAGGTGGGCCATGGGCCTTTTGGAGGATCAGCCTAGACTCAATGAACAGATGACAAAGTGAGGAGGAGTTCAGAACATTCCAGAATCATGGGTCACACACATCCATGAGAGACAGTAACATTCCAACTCAGCCCTCACTACTCACTTTTATTTTGAAGTGGGGAGAAGAAAACTTCATATTATTTTTCACAAAATACCTTCATATTTTCCTTGATGCTTCCTTTTGATTTTAATACCATGTACTTGCAAAGACTTTTAAAGGTGATTTAAATAATTTTCAACTTATAGAAGCATGAAATGGTAACGAGGGTTTTCAAACTTTTTATCTCCTTAAATTATGGTCCTTTTTATTAAAAAAATGATACTTGAGTAGGAAACACATAAGCAGATGGTGAGGCATTGTTCAGGTAGAAATGGGTTTTGCCTACAGGGAGAAAGGTCTCTGTGTTTAGTTTAATTTCTGGGCCCTTAGGTATCTCCCTGCAGTTGCACCAGAGCTCTTGTCCTCAATTTGAACTTGCATCTGTAAGATGGGAGAGCAGTGTTTTGTCAAGAAGCCAGTGACTGTAAGGACACCACAATGGGAATTAATGCCAGGATGGAGAAATGAATCATTTGTTTGGGGCTGGCTCTCAGGCATTCTGTTCCTACTGATTTTGCTGTTGGTTCCTCCTCCTCCTCCTTCTCCTCCTCCTCCTCCTCCTCCTCCTCCTCCTCCTCCTCCTCCTCTATCTCCTTCTCTTCCTCCTAGTCTTTTCTTCATCTTTTCCTTTTATCTCTTCTCCCTCTCTTCCTTCTCCATTTCACCTCTCCCTTTTCTACTTCTTCCCCTTCTCTTTCATAGAAAGGGTCTCACTGCATAGTCTACTCTGATCTTGAACTTGTAACCCTATCAGCCTATTTATATTCCAGGTATGTACCACCATGCTTTACTTATCTGGGTCCTTGGCACAAAAGTACATTGCCCTAAAAAACAAACTCTTTCTTACTTTGTTTGAACAGGTTTTTTTTTGTCAGTGATAAAACGAGAGATGTAGATAATGTCTAATGGATAGATGATAGAATACTTTTTGCTCAGGAAGTTCCACAGCTACAAGTGTTTCTTCTGCTATACTCACTCTACAGGTAGGAAGCTGAGGTTCAGAAAGGTTGGTAACACAGCTTCCATCCATTCTCAGCTGATACTTCATCCAGCAGGAATCTCTCTCCTCATTAGAGGTGCACACCTTTAATCCCAGCACTTGGGAAACAGAGGCAGGGGAGTTAGTTCAAGGTCAGCCTGGTCTAGAAAGTGAATTCCAGGACAGTTAGGACTGTTACATAGAGGAATTGTCTTGAAAAACAAAAACGAAATTAAAAAACCCAAACAACAACAAAAACAACAAAAAAAGAGGTGATAAGAACTCTTTTTGCCTCTTGTGTGGTGTGGGGATGGCTGCCACTGACCTTTATATTTCGGGAAAGTCAGAGAGATATGATTTTCCATTGGTGGAACATAGATAGCCCACATTGGCTGTTTATTGGAATGCAGTGGGACAAAAAAGTGGTGCCTTCTGTGGAAATCAATAAAAAGTGGCTTAACGCTTCAAGATTTCTCTTTGGGTAGGTGGGATTAGACATGAGGGTCTGTAAGAAAACACACAGGTGGTTCTCAAACCCGAAGGAAGGAGGACCCATGCTAAGCCAGCACTGAGTCACCCTGGACACTTCCTGGTGATCTCTGGTATGGGAACTCAGGCCTTCTTTTCCCAGCGCATTTAACACACACACACACACACACACACACACACACACACACACACACACACAGAAAAGTAGTTCTATTCCAAACTGAAGCTCTACTAGTTTTTCCCAAACCCACCCTAGGCATTGCCGAGTCAGTCTCATACTGGAGCAGCTGGTACACTTGCATGGCTGTGCAGCCGGCATCCTTTCTGATTGACTGGGTTGATGCTACAGCTACAGCTGTCCCTGGATAGTTTGAATGTTATCGCTGATAAAAACACCAGGACCAGTCAAGGTTCTGATGTGTACAGCGAGTCACACCAGCTAAGCTGGGTCGCTGAGAGAATTTGTTCCTAGTAAAGTTCATTTCGACACAAATGTACCAGGAAGTGATGGCACAGGGATTCAAAACGCTCTCACTGGCCTCGCTGCTGTTCACTTTTTTAGCCCGCTGAGCCGCTTGTGCCTCAGGTGATGAGAAGCATTTTTCAATGTGATGGGTTTCATCTGCATTTTATTAGTCTATTTCTGGAAAAAATACCATTTGTACATCATTTTCTTTGCAGTCCTGTCTTTATTATTCCCTTCCCCATCTCGGGTGGTGGGACCAGGATTTGATTTTCTCTTAGTGCTTGGTACATTTCTCATCCTCAGAGCAATTTACCCTGGGTGACAGTCCATCCGTCTCTCCTGCCTCCACTTAGGAATCCTCTGCCTTCTCCAGTGTTCCTTATTTCTTCTTTCATAGCATCCACCTCATCTCCCCTGACCTTGCCCAGCCCTGCCATTCTTTATTGAGGCTGCGTGATGGGAGGAGATCCTGAAGATCACACCAACAGCGTTTCTCTCATCTCTTGCCCTGTCCTCTTGCTTAACGATCTTATTGAACTCTAGGGGTCTTGTGGTTTTCTTCTTCTTATAAAAAATGAAAGAATGGGAAAAAAGAAAGAAAGCAACTACAAACGTTAAGCATGTGGCCATAACTTGAATACTCCTGGTTGAGGGAGTAACTGACTATCTGTTACATGACTGAGGTTTGGTGGCAGGGATTGTATGGGCTCGTGACTTTCAATGGCTTCCTCTGAAGCTTATGAGGAATTCTTTGATGGATTAATGGCATTGTTATTAAGGCCACCAAAGAGGAAAGAAAGTATACTTCTTTCTACCATAAGTCAGCAAAGTGTTTCAGTAAAAGAGCAGATCTTAAGTATTTTCAGTTTCTTTTTCCATGTGGTCTGTGGCAGATACTCAGTTCAGCAATTGTAGCACAAAACAGTCAAAGGTGGCAAGTAAAGGAATGGGAATGACTTGTTCCAATAAAACTTTATCGACAAAGTATGGTTTCCATTTTAGAGTGATTTTTTTTCTTTCTACCTTCTTATCTTTTCCTATGTATTTGTTTATTTCTTGTTTATTTCAAGGTACTTTTTTAGAAGTATTAACATTTCTTGTGTTTTAAATATAAAAGGTCCCCACAAAGGCTATTTATTACTTATCTGATCTGTGTATGAGTGTGCTGCATATGTGTGGTACATGTACTGTGTTTGTAGTATATGGCCACGTGTTTTCCTATTTACATATTCGGGGGCCACAATAGGATTTTCGTTGCTCAGCTTTATCATCTTCCGTCTTCCTTCCTTGAGACAAGGTCTCCTGGCTAAACCTGGAATTAGGCTGGCATCCAGAAGCTAAAGTGATCCTCTTTCACAACATTGGGGTTTAAAGCATGTTAATGAAACACATGAGTTTTTGCATGGGTACTAAGGATTTGAACTCAGGTCCTTGCACATCAAGCACTGCTATCTTCTGAGCCATCTCCCTGGCCCAGAGTGCAAAAGTGATGAAGACTTTGTTCTCAGCTGCTGGATATAATCATTCAGGAGTGATTGTGTCATGCAAAACCCACATTGCTCTGTGGGTTAAACCTTACATGGCTTTGTAACGTGATGTCATTACTGGGAGGTCATTACTGGTTGGAGAGGTCATGGTGGGTGTTCCTTTGAAGGGTATTTTGCCCATCTCTCATTCTCTACTTCCTGGTCATGTAAGGCGGGTAGCCTCTTCCATATACTTCCATTACCATAACATTCTGCCATAGCTTAGAAACAACAATGCCAGCCCATCTCAGGCTAAGACTGCTGAGGCTGCCAAGCCGGATAAATCTTTCCTTCTCGTTTCCTGTTTGTTCAGGCATTTGTCCCAGTCTGATTGGCATAGCATTCTGTCTTGGTATTGTTTAAGAAGTCACCTTGGGAGGAAGAGAGAGGGTGGCCTAGAAAAGGAAGTCTGGGAAAAGATGGTAATGTGTAATTTGTTGTGTTGACAAAGTAGCCCTCATTTAGATTTTCTGGAGGAAGCTGGCTATGTTACAGGTTGGAGCTAAGTCTGGTATTTTGCTTAGGAACTGGGTGAATTTGAGTTACTTCACATTTTTAGGTTTCAATATTCTTTTCTGAAAATGGAATTGTTTTTATGATTACTTTATCACTAGCTTTGCTATTCTACACAATTTCATTATACAACTCTAGTATCAGCGGTTACTGGTATAAGGATCTGTATCTTTAAGAAATTGTGTTTTAATATTTTTTAAAACTTTTAGAAGATTAGTTTTATTATTTTTAATTACGTGTATGTGGTGTGTCTGTGTGGGTGCAGGTGCCCATTGATCCAGGAGAGGATGTTGGATTCTCTGGAACTGGGTGGTTGTCAACCATCCAACATGGGTGTTAGGAAGAAAATTTGGTGCCTACGGAGGAACAGTATGAACTCTTAAGCGCATCCCTCTAGCCCTTCTGTTAATATCTTAATGATAGCGTGGATTATGAATTATCATGAATCTAAATGTTATAGAAAATCTAAATATTAGCAGCTTGTGATATGGGTGTTTATTTTTCCTGCAATTTGTCACAGGCTGATATGTAATCTTTATGATATCAGCGGAGACTCAGAATCTTGCTATCCCCCTGTTTTCCTAGTCTTGGAATATACATTTTTATCTTTAAGGTCTCTTCAGAGTCTTGATGTGGCCCTTATATCTCCAGCCATCATGTCTACCTCCCAAGAAGCAGATTATAGAAAGTGTTAAATGCAAAAGAGAAACCTTTTAAATAACTTCCTTGGATATTCTATCTAATAATTTCCATTTATGCACCATTAAACTCCCCATCTTCTAGTTAGTATAATATTTGAGTCTGTCATATTTCTGCCACACACAGATTTATACAGCGGCAAAGTGAGAGGTGGACAGATGTCCAAGCCACACCTGGACTTTCTATCTTACTTTGGACATTTCCCTCATAATTATACAAGTAAATTTACACAATGGGAAGGTGTGATGAATTATATTAATTGACAACTTGACAGGATCTATAAACACCAAAGAGACAAGCCTCTTGGCATGTGTGTGAGGAATTATCTAGATTAGGTTAACTGAGGTGGGAAACCCATCCTACTGCATATGGGTGGTGGTATGCAATAACTGCCTGGGGTCCTGGGGCTTCATAAAAAGGAGAAAGCAAACTGATGGGCAAAGGAGTTAAGACCGGGCTGGTTTAACCCACAGAAACAGCTGACCTGAACAAGGGGAGCTCTTGGACCCCAGATTGATGGCTGTGTGGAAAGCATGGGACTGACTCAGACCCCCTGAATGTGGGTGTCAGTGAGGAGGCGTAGGTAATCTATGGGGCCTTGGGTAGTATTTATCCCTGGTGTACAAATAGACTTTGAGTGCCCATCCCACAATGAGGGATGCTCTCTCAGCCTGGACTCTTGTGGTAGGGCCTAGGCCCTGCCCTGGATGAAATGACAGACTCTGAAGATCCACCATGGAGGGCCTCACCCTCCTTGGGGATCGGAGTAGATATTGGGCGGGGGACTGGGGAGCCTGGTAGGGAGGGAGGGGGATAAGGAAAGGGAGAGGGAGCTGGGATTGACATGTGAAATAAGCTTGTTTCTAACTGAAATTAACCAGCATCTATCTCTTTCTGCTTTGTAACTACAAATGTGACTAGCTGACTTCCTGCTCCTGGTGCCATGTCTTTCTTACCTGTTACCATGCCTTCCTTACCATGATGGAACTATAAAATATATATATATATATATATTTCTTTTTTGGTTTTTCAAAACAGGGTTTCTCTGTATTGTTTTTGGAGGCTTGTCCTGGAACTCATTCAGTAGATCAGGCTGGCCTCAAACACATTATATATTTTCAAATTTTTTTCACTTTTTTTTCAGAAATCATTTTTATAAGTGTTTTCCTCACTGTAGATACTAGAATTCCCACCAGTTTCCATATTAATGTTAATAATGAAAACCAAAAATATATAACTCAAAAATTCAAAAGAATCAAATAAGACTGTTACGTATGTATATATGTATGTGATCAGTATGTATATATTTATAAATTTGGTGAAGTATCATTTAATTGAAAGATATTCATATACTATATGATTTATCCCTGGGAATAAAGTTTCATTTAAAAAACCAAACAAAGAAATCCCCCAAACAAACAAAACCAATAAACCCTAACACACCTAAGAGGGATTTGTGAAAAGTGAGTCTTATTCTGTAGTAGAACCATTTGCCATACATACTTACTGGAAGTGAATTGGAAGGACACATGAATGCTGCCACCATCCAGAGTCTCCACACAGAGGTGGGCTGGTAATGACTCTCCCACTGGATTGTGATGGATCTTTTTTCCTCTGGGGAAGCATGATTCCTTCAGTCTTACACTGACATCATCTGCTCAAAGAGAATTCTCCAAGCCTCTAGTCATTCTGTGTTGATTTCTGTGGGAGGGGATATCCCACGTGTTTCCAGATGCACACAGTGTTGTCTGGGGAATTCCCGTTTCTTTGACTCCTTTTCATCAGATGCACAGGTTGGTGACAGTGGTCCCCATTCAGTGCAGATGGAAGACAGTGTTCATTGCTTCTAAGGAGAAGAGACCTTTGCTGTTCAAAATCTGAACTGAATGTGGAGAACCTTCCTCACAACCCCATCATCCCTCTTGCCATCTGCACACAGCATTGGCAGCTGTGGTTTAACTAAGCATACTCTCTGAGGTAGATGGGTCAGCTCTCCAAGTAACATTTTTGTGTGTATACATGTTCTTGTATTATGTATACAGTAATAAACACCATATGTGCATGTATGAGTATGTAAGGACAAATCCTTCATCCTTCTCTTCCTGTCTTGATCTGAGTTTGACTGAGAAATCAAGAAAGAGCTCGCGTTGGGAAGGCCATGAGAAAAAGAAGAACTCTGCTAGACGCAGAGTCAGAGGTCTAGGCATGGCTGGGAGTAGAAAGAAAAGCTTTTAGAAGTGGCTATTCTGTACCAGATAGAAACTTAACAAAGAAGCAAAGGGGCTAGTAGAAGTTATCACCCAATTGGATTAACAGACATCTATAGAATATTCCATCCAAATAAAAAAGAATATGACTTCTTCTCAGAACCACATGGAACTTTCTCAAAAATCGACCACATTCTTGGCAACATATCAAACCTAAACAGGTACAAAAAATTGGAATAACTTCATGCATCTTGTCAGATCATTATGTGTTAAAATTAGAATTCAACAACAACACAAATTGCAGAAACTCTACAAACTCATGGAAATTGAATAATGCACAACTGCACCATTCCTGGGTCAAAGAAGAAATAAAAAAGAAATTAAAGACTTCCTAGAATTCAATGAGAATGAAGACACAACATACCCAAATCTGTGGGACACTTTGAAAGCAGTGCTACGAGGGAAGTTCATAGCACTAAGTGCACACATGAAGAAACTGGAGAATAGTTACACTAGAGAATTAACAGCACATCTGAAAATCTAGATCACAAAGAAGCAAACTCACCCAGGGGAAGTAGATGCCAGGAAATAATCAAATCGAGGGCTGAAATCAATAAAGTAGAAACTATGAAAACAATACAAAGAATCAATGCAATGAAGAGTTGGTTCTTTGAGAAAATCAACAAGATAGATAAACCTTTGCCCAAACTTATGAAAGGGCAGAGTGTGAACATGCAAATTAACAAAATCAGAAATGAAAAGGGGGACATAAAAACGGACTCTGAGGAAATCCAGAGAATTATCAGGTCATACCTTGAAAAACTGTACTCCACAAAATTAGAAAATTTAAAGGAAATGGACAACTTTCTGGATAGCTACCACTTGCCAAAATTAAATCAAGAACAGATAAGCAATTTAAAAAGACCTATAACCTCTAAGGAAACAGAAGCAGTCACCAAATGTCTCCCAACCAAAAAAAGCCCAGATGGCCTCAGTGCAAAATTCTACCAGAAATTCAAAGAACAGCTTATACAAATTATTCTCAAAGTATTCCATGCAATAGAAGCAGAAGGGTCTTTGCCAAACTCTTTCTACGAGGCTTCAATAACCTTTATACACAAGCCACACAAAGGCACAACTAAGAAAGAGAACTTCAGAACTTCCTGAACATTGATATAAAAATACTCAATAAAATACTGGCAAATCTGATCCAAGAACATCCAAGAATGATCAAAACAATCATTCACCACGATCAAGTAGGTTTCATCCCAGGGATGCAGGGATGGTTCAACATACAAAAATCCATCAATGTAATCCACCATATAAACAAGCTGAGAAATAAAAATCACATGATCATCTCACTAGATGCAGAAAAAGCCTTTGACAAAGTCCAACACCCCTTCATGATAAAGGTCTTGGAGAGATCTGGGATAACAGGAACATACTTAAACATAATAAAAGCTATATACAGCAAACCAACAAACAGCATCAAATTAAATGGGCAGAAACTCAACGCAATTCTGCTAAAATCGGGAACAAGACAAAGCTGTCCACTGTCTCCATACCTTTTCAATATTGTACTTGAAGTTCTAGCTAGAGCAATACGACAACAAAAGGAGATCAAGGGGATACAAATTGGAAAGAAAGGTCAAACTTTCACTATTTGCAGATGATATGATAGTTTGCATAAGTGATCCAAAAAACTCTACCAGGGAACTCCTACAGCTGATAAATACTTTCAGCAAAGTGGCAGGCTACAAGATCAACTCAAGAAAATCAGTAGCCCTACTATATATAGATGATAAAAGGGCTGAGAAAGAAATCAGAGAAACATCACCCTTTACAATTGCCACAAACAACATAAAATACCTAGGGGTAACGCTAACTAAATAAGTGAAAGACCTATATTGAAAGAACTTTGAGTCTTTAAAGAAAGAAATTAAAGAAGCCCTCAAAAATTGGAAAGAATTCCCATGCTCTTGGATAGGTAGGATCAATGTAGAAAAAATGGCAATCCTGCCAAAAGCAATCTACAGATTCAATGCAATCCCCATTAAAATCCCAGCACAATTCTTCACAGACCTTGAAAGAACAATAATTAATTTTGTATGGAAAAACAAAAGACCCAGGATAGCCAAAACAACTTTATTCAACAAAGCAACATCTGGAGGCATCACCATCCCTGACTTCAAACTTTATTATAGAGCTGTAGTTCTGAAAATAGCTTGATATTGGCACAAAAATAGACAGGTAGACCAATGGAATCGAATTGAACACCCTGATATTAACCCATACATGTATGGACATCTGATCTTCAACAAAGAAGCTAAAAATATACAATGGAAAAAAGAAAGCATCTTTAACAAATGGTGCTGGCATAACTGGATGCTGGCATGTAGAAGAATGCGGATAGATACATGTTTATCGCTGTGCACAAAACTTAAGTCCAAATGGATCAAAGACCTCAAAATAATCCAGCCACACTGAAACACTTAGAAGAGAAGGTGGGTGGTACCCTTGAATGAATTGGTACAGGAGACCGCTTCCTGAACTTAATACCAGTAGCACAGACAGTGAGGCCAATACATGGGACCTCCTGAAACTGAGAAGCTTCTATAAGGCAAAGGCATAGTTAACAAGACAAAAAGGCAGCCCACAGAATGGGAAAAGGTATTCACTAATCCCACATCTGACAGAGGGCTGATCTCCAAAATTTACAAAGAACTCAAGAAGCAAGTCTCCAAAACACCAAAGGATCCAATTAAAAAGTGGGCTACAGAACTAAATAGAGAATTCTCAATAGAGGAGTCTAAAATGGCTGAGAGGCACTTGAGAAAGTGCTCAACATCCCTAGCCATCCGAGAAATGCAAATCAAAACAACTCTGAGATACCATCTCACTACTGTCAGAATGGCTAAAATAAAAAACACCAAAGGAAGTTTATGTGTGAGAGGTTGTGAAGAAAGGGGGAACACTCCTCCACTGCTTGTGGAAGTGCCAACTCAAGTAGCCATTTTGGGAATCAGTATGGAGATTCCTCAGGAAAATAGGAATAAGCCTACCATGAGACCCAGCAATTCCACTCTTAGTATATCCAAAAGATGCCCATTCATACAACAAGGGTATCTGTTCCACTGTGTTCATAGCAGCATTGTTTCTAATAGCCAGAACTTGGAAGCAACCTAGATACCCTTCAACTTAAGAGTGGGTACAGAAAATGTGGTACATTTACACAATGGAGTACTATTCAGTAGAAAAAAACAATGGAATTCTGAAATTTGCAGGCAAATGGATGGCACTAGAAGAAACCATCCTGAGTGAGGTAACTTAGTCACAAAAAGACAAACATGGTGTATACTCTCTCATATATGGATTTTAGACATAGATCTGGGGAGTGCCAGCCTACAATCCCATGGCCAGAGAGTCTGGGGAACATAATCTTCATCTAATGGCTGATGGAAGCAGAGGCAGACTTTCTCAGCTAAACACTGAGCTGAATTCAAGGAACCCAGTGACAGAGAGGGAGGCCTGACGAGCAAAGGGGTTAAGACTGGGCTGGTTTGACCCCCAGAAACAGCTGACCTGACAAGTGTTAGCTCTTGAATCCCAGACTGATGGCTGGGAATCCAGCATAGAACTAATCAAGACACCCTGAATGTGGGTGTCAGTGAGGAGGCCTAGGCAATCTATTGGGCCTTAGGTAGTAGATCAGTATTTATCCCTGTCATACAAATGGACTTTGGGTGTCCATCCAACAATGAGAGATGTACTCTCACCCTGAACTCTTGGGGGAGGATCTAGGCCCTGCCCTGGATGAAGTGACAGACTATGGACACCCCCATGGCGGGCCTCACCCTCCTTGAGGAAATGAGGGGTATGGGGGTTGGTGAGTGGGTGTAGGAGGAGGGGATGAAAAGGGAGAGGGACCTGGGATTGACATGTGAAGCAACCTTGTTTCTAGTTTAAATTTAAATTTAAAAATAAAGATTAAAAAGAAAAAAATCATCAAAAAAGTAGCTATTCTGGAACATGTGCTCAGAGCCTGTTCAGTTAGAGGAATGCTGGTGAGTGAGTGTGTTTGGCTTTAGCTTGTTGGATTGTTCTTTGGAACATAATACTTTCCATGATCAAACAAACTATGAGGATCCACAAAATGGAGATTATATCCTAATGAAGATCCACAAAATGAAGATTATATCCTAATGAAAAGTAAACTTTCCCCTTAATAAAATGTATGCCCATTGATAGCAGGCTCAATGGTTATGAGCATTTGTTGCTCTTGTCGAGGACCCAGGTTCGATTCCCAGAACTCACATGGTGGTTCATAACCACCTATAACTCCAATTCCAGAGAATTCGAAGCTCTCTTCTGATCTCCATGGGCATCAGGCATGTACATGATGCACAGACATGCATGCATGCAAAACACTCGTACACATGCAAAAGAAATCTACAAAATATGATTTAAACAGAAGAAAGAAAGCTGCGCAAGCCAGAAGGAGCAAGCCAGTAAACAGCATTCCTCCATGGCCTCTGCTTCAGTTCCTGCCTCTAGGTTCCCGCCATGACTTCCCCTTATATATACCATATAAGTCAAATAAAACCCATTACTTTCCAACTGGTTTTTATCTGACCGAAGGCTATGTTCCATGCTGGGGAAAGGAGGTAAGAGGCTCTCCCTAGAAGTAGCCTTAGACCTGTGCAGTTGTCACTGTGAGGGGGGGGCTCCATTTGTGTGGTAGATAAGGAGTCGCAGGGGAGAAAAGTATCCAGGACCCTGGACTTCCATTATGAAGTTCAAAGACACTCCTTGATACATTGCAGTGGGTCCCAATGTGAAAGAGTACAGCCTACTGTGGATGGTACCATCCCTGGGAAGGTGGTCCTGATGTGAATGAGAAACCAAACTAAGAGGGATGGAGAGGTGGCTCAATGGTTATGAACATTTGTTGCTCTTGGGAAGGGGAATGGAGCCTCCACAAAGTACAGCCAGAGTTGCTGAGCCTGAAACAAGGCTCTGCTTGTGATTGCGAATTGAGGACCTGGAACTCTGAGTGTCCACAAGTGTGAAACCCAAGGGTGCCTTTCACCTGGGTCAGAAACTTTACCAGCAAGAGGGACAGTCAACAACCATTGACTTGAGCAGGCCATGAGCAGAGACCACTGCCTGTCATTGGATTCTCCTGTGTTCTTTTTATCTAGCAGCTGGGATGGAACTAAACAAGCTAGTCTGATGATTCTTAAGCCATTTGGGAAGGGGTGTCTAGCCTAAGAACGAGAAAATGAGCAACTGGATAATGTGAGAATATTCAAGAATGTGACTTGCTTGTCCTTTATGCTGGCAGGTGACTCATACTTAACAATGTTAGCAAATAGGTGTCGATTAAAAGAACAGAAAACTGTCTTTACCTACTAGAGCATGGCAGGAAGACTACAGCTAACAATTTATTGTGGATTTCTTCTTTCCTTCCTTTAGGCATGCATGTACTGTACATGGTGATGGCTTTGGTTACAGGCAATCTTTCTGGTCCAGTGGTTATTCACACATACACACTGGACTAACTGCACTAACTTTGTGAGGATGGTTACAGAGAAGCTATATCAAGCTCTTATCTTGAAGAAAGTGAAGATTTTCTTATTACTTTTGCTGTCCTAACTTTAATACTGAAGGACTCTCTGAGACTAGGAGTTCTGCTGGTATTTTTAGTCTGGGCTTCTCTGCCACACAGGCTGACAGCTTGTGGGTGACAGTCCCTCTGAGAAACAATAAGTAATTTGAGTGGATTTCTTATTCAGGCATATTCCATGTAGCTAGCTAGAGAGGGTTTGGGGGACAGCATTTTAAGTGAGTTGATGGAACTTTAGTTTTAAAAACACTTCGCCTGGGCACTCCTTCTGAGACAATTTATTCCAGGCAGTTTATGTTCCAGGCTGCATATGCTTCAAAGGCTTTTCCCCACCCTGGGCTTTGGGAGGCTCATGTAGGTCCCTTCTGTGCATCATGTGGGCCATTGCTCCCGTCCCAAACATTCCTTCCCAAGGCCTCCATTACAGGACCTCTGGTCTCCTGGTTCACAGGACTCAGAGATCTTGCAGGTCAGGTCATGGCACGGACTATCGAGGTAAAGTTAATGCCATGTAATTACAGGCCTCGATAAAAAAACACAGTCAAGGCTGGAGGGATGGCTCAGCGGTTAAGAGCACTGGCTGGTCTTCCAGAGGTCCTGAGTTCAATTCCTGGCAACCACATGGTGGCTCACAACCACCTTGAATGAGATCTGGTACCCTCTGCTGGCCTGTAAGCAGAAGGCTGTATACACAATAAAAAAAAAAACCACAGTCAAGTCTTTTGGACCCAAGGTGCGAGGAGTGATGACCATATCCAAACTGGAAGGCTGTTCTGAAAGGTTTGAGTTCATGGATCTGATGTCACATTGCCTGGGTGTGAAACCAGGTGCTCATCATCACCAGTGGGACCTTGGGGGAAGTGTTGTTTGTCTAAGATATAAAATCTTGTGGATCCAGGGCAGCAGTTCTTAACCTTCCTAATGCTGCAACCTTTTAATACAGTTCCTCATGTTGTGGTCCCCACGACCATAAAGTTATTTTGTTGCTACTTCATAATGGTAATTTTGCTACTGTCATGAATCCTAATGTAAGCATCTGATATGCGTGATATATGATATGCAACCTCCAAAGGGGGCATGACCCACAGGTTGAGAACCACTGATCTGGGCTTAAGAGCACTCCAAGGATTGATTATGCTCTCCACTGAGAAGCAGCTTGATTTGCAGCAGTTGCAGACCAGCTGCTGTTTCCCCTCCAGAGCTCCATCCTCTACATACTCAGCTTACACGGGACTACCGGTGCCTGGGGATTTGCACAAGCAACTACTGGACTGAATGCATGCATGCACGAAGGACTCCTGAGAAGCTCCTCAACCTTTACTCAGTTATTTTCATCCATTCATTCTATATTTGTTGGGAATGTACACATACCTCGTTTTATGTTTAACACTCAGACTACAAATAAGATGTGATGGATTTGCCTGTCTGGTGGATGATAGCTCAGCAATTACAGATTGGTGCAAAAGTAGCTGTGATCCAGGTACACACAGGGGAGGGACAGGAGCTGATGGCCCTATTGGGAAGTGTGCTCCGATGGAGCAAGGTGTCTCAGTGGGGGGGGGGGGTTCCTTTGAAGGGGATATTGAAACCCTGGGTCCTTTCTCTGATCTACCTCCTAGCTACCATGATTTGGACAGCTTTAGTCTTCCACACTCTTCCTGCCACAGTGTTTGATAAAAGCAACAGACCCAGCTGGCCATGGACTGTAATCTCTGCAACTGTGAGTTATGGAGTGACAGGTTGGAAGGGAGCAAGGCATATGAGGGACTGTCTGTGGTGACGTTGTTCCAGAACTACAGGGGAGCCCCACCCACCAGGTCCCCTCAGCCTAGTAGCTCTGTTTACCTCACAGCCAGAAACTCAGGGCATGAGGCAGTGTTCTTGCCTCTTTTTGCATTTTTTATATACAAAAGTATTAAAAAAAATGTCATTTACACTCCAGTGGATGTTTTGCCCAGGGCAGAGCTGGCTGTCAGCCACACAGACAGGGTGCTGTATGAAATGAGATGCTTGGTGTGAATGGGCAATTACTGGCCCCAACTGTCTCACAGAAAACTCAGAGTTGCAGAACTGGAGCTCTTCAGGTGAAGCTCCCAGTTCCTAGGTTGGGCCCCTGTTCTTTGCACTGTGTGCCCTTGGTATGTGTCTTGTTCTGTCCTCTTTTGGAGTCCTGACAGTTCTGGGGTTATTTGTGCATGGTAGATGCTTAATTAATATATGTGCTGTGAAATTTGGTTTTACTTTTTAAAATCTCTCTTTTTATGTAAAGGATTTAAGTGGGGCCCAAAAATCTCTTTCTGTAAAGAATTTAAGAGGGGCCATGAGGTTGTTGTGCACACCTTTAACCCTAGTACCCTAGAGGCAGAGACAGGCAGATCTCTGTGAGTTCAAGACCAGCCTGCTCTACAGAGCAAATTCCAGAGCAGCCAGAGCTACACAGAGAAATCCTGTCTCACCAAACCAAACCAAACCAAACCAAACCAAACCAAACCAAACCAAACCAAACCAAACATCCAATCAAACAAAAACAGGAAAAGAAAAAAAAAGAGTTGGGATTGACATGTGAAGCAAACTTGTTTCTAATTTAAATAAAAAATGAAAAAAACTAAACTCAAAACAAACAAAAAAGAGAGGGAAGAGCTTTTTAAGGAAAGAAATTAGAAAGAAGATGGAAGGTGGTATCATATCCTTTAAATGAGAAGCCTGGATCTCCAGGAGGTCAGGAGCCATGCCTGTTCACCCAGCTGGTGAGAAGAGGAGCTGTGACAAGAAACACACTTAAAGCTCATTCTTTTTCTGTCACCATGACTGGAGTCCCATTAGAGTAGTCAGCCTGTAACCAGGCATTCCACAACTATTCTTGCTCAGTTTTCTACATAGCCCACTGTGATGGCCAACCCAGGTTCTCAACTTGACTGGATCTGGAATCAACTAAGAGACAAATCATTGAGCACACCTTTGAAGGGTTTTCTAGATTGGGTTATTTGAAGTGGGAAGGTAGACCCTAAATGTGGGTGGCACCTTTTTGTGGAAGCCCAGATAAAAGTATACCTGAAAAGAAGGCTTTGTTTTTTTCCTACTTACTTGTTTCCTGGTGTCATCATCTACTCTGCTACATCCAACCTTCTCTGACACCAGAACCTAGTTTCTTCCAGCTTCCCATATGGACTGAAGATGATGAATGGCTATGTGAGAATCTTCTAAGTCTTCAATGTAAGACTAGGACGACTTTTGTATCCAGCATCATCAACTGAGAAACTATTGGAGGTCTCAGTTTCTCTAATGTGAAGATGGCCATTGTTGGGCTACTTGACCATATTGTGGAAGCTATTTTAATACATTCCCCACTGGTTATGTTCCTCTAGAGAACTTCAGTACCCTGAAGTCACATCTCAGCATTAGGACACTTAGGCCTTGGGGACCAACTCTTGTGTCTGCTGTGTGAGGTGTTAGCATGTAATTTCCCAATTTTGACAAATCTCTCCACCCAATAGAACTTACCTATTTTGCTTCCAAAGTCATTGATTTAATATTTTTTCTTTTTTTCAAAATCGTTAACTTCTGTAGTGTCCTCAAGAGGATCACATAGCTGTGTCTTTGATTTCAAGCACGGACAGAGGTGGCTGGTTGCTTGTGGGTAGTACTATTTGCTTCTTGAAGTTTCTTCTAGACTCACCAGATCACTCCTTTTTTTCCCAATAGGTTCTTCAGTATCCCTAAGATTTCCTCCGTGTCTCTAGTGTAAGCCTGGGTTGTTTACCCCTTGAGTGATAGTTGAGCTGTGTGAATTCCTGGACATGGGCTATTTCTACCTTTTTCTCTCATTGGTGCCTGGATTCCTCCTGAAAAGATTCATTATCCATTTTTCATACTCAGCTTCGCTTGGGTGTTTGATGGCTCCTTCGCTGTCCTTCATTATTTCTACCCTTTGGACACTGCAGGAAGGAGTCTGGCTTCTCTCTGATGTTCAGCTTCTTGCTGTAATTGGTCTGGGTATTTATTGTGCAAGCCTTTTTCTGAATAATTCTGTAGCCAAAGTCCCAGAAATGGCCTCCGTGATTTGACAGGCATTTTAATTTACTGAAAACAAAACAATTGCTCCAAGGTGTAGTGCGTGTTCCTTATCCATCTCTGGTTGGTGGAGAAGACCCGCACACCTGAGCTGCCTGCTCTTGCTTTCTTTTTTTTAAATTTATTTTTCAGTTTAAATTTAGATAAGAAACAAGGTTGCTTCACAAGTCAGTTCCAGGTCCCTCTCCCTTTCCCTCCCCTCCTCCTGTGCCCTCCCCCCAATTCCCCGTTATCCCCTCATTTCCCCAGGGAGGGTGAGGCCCTCCATGGGGGTGTCCATAGTCTGTCATTTCTTACAGGGCAGGGCCTAGACCCTCCCCCAAGAGTTCAGGGTGAGAGTGCACCTCATATTGTTGGATGGGAGTCCAAAGTCCGGTGTGTATACTCGGGATGAGTACTGATCTGCAGCCCAAGGCTCAATAGATTCCCTAGGCCTCCTCACTGACACCCACATTCAGGGGGTCTTGATCAGTCCCATGCTGGATTCCCAGGCTGATGCCTGGAATTCAAGAGTTAACCATTGTCAGGTCAGCTGTTTCTGGGGGTTAAACCAGCCCAGCCTGCTCTTGCTTTCTATTGCTGCCAGGCAGGGAGCTTTGGAGCCAGCTGCTAAGAGTGAGCTTGCTTTTCTTTGTCTAGAGGATTTAAAGCTGGGTGCCCACAGCAATGGCTTCCCTGGTCTCAAAGCAACCCCAGTGTTAGGAGGGCTTCTGAATGAAGGTAGTGAGTTGCAGTGGAGAACAGTCTGAGAGTTCTAACTTGAATCACAAATCCATCACTCACTGAGAGTAGGCTACTGGGCAGTCATTTAAAACACTCTTAGCCTCTGGTTGGCTCATGGAGCTTGGGGATAACAAGTATGTTTTAGTCACATGAAACTGTTGGAATGATAGATAAATTGTGCCCATGAAACTCATACCATAAGGCTTGGAACGTGGGATGTATTCAGTGAGAGGAAGACATTTCCATTTACTGCATTTTTTCCACTAACGAAGTAAGTAAAAAACAAAATTGGGTTTAAGCAAAGCTATGAGCTGTAGGCCAGAGTCTGATTATATCCATTCTGTGCTGTCCTTTCATTCCCTCCTCTTATGCAGGTCCCTTCATTGGTAGCATTGTCCACTCTGAGTTTTTAGACTGAGGCGAAGTTCTCATCACATAAAGCTAGCCACTTGAAAGTGAATAATTCACAACATTATACAGTCACTACTTCTGTCTAGTTCCATCCAACACATTTTCCATTACTCCAAAGCCAAATCAACACAAAATTGATATGTATTTATTTACTCATTTCCCCCTTTCATTTTCATGTATGTATGTATGCACATATGCACATTTGTATGACGCGGGCACATGTGTTTATGTTGCAAATACATGTGTGTGTGTATGCATGTTGAGTCCAGGGTTGATGTTAGGAATCATGCTCTATCACCTTATTCACTGAGGCAGGGTGTCTAAATCAAACCCAGAGCTCATTGATATGGCAAATCTCCTTAGCCAGCTTGAGCTGCGGATCTCCTTTCCTTTTCTTCTGAGTCTGGAATTGCAGGTGAGCAGCCATGCCCAAAAGGGCATTTATGAGGGTCCTGGGGATCCAAACTCTGGTCCTCAAACTTATGTGGGCAGTGCTTTAACCACTAAGCAATCTTTTCTGCCACTCACTTTATTTTTTATACATGTATATTTATATGGGAAAGAGTGTGGGTATAGGTCCTAAAACTAGGGGCCACAAGCAGAGGGAAGGAAGTTTTAAGGAAGAGAGTGGAGAAGTTGAAAGGGTACATGTGGCATGAAATTAACAGGGACAAGGTTGGGGGGGTGTAGAGAAATGGAGAAGAGGAGTACAGAAGAACCAAGAAAATCTTATGTATGAGAAGGGCAGAATTAAATTCTACTTCTTTTACACTAATTACAAAACAAAGACAGTGTCCTGGTTCCCTTCTCTGTCTGTTTCCAGCAACCATGGATTCACATTCTAGCACTATGGATTTCTATGCTGTAATGTCACATTAATGGAATAATAGAATTTGTGGCCTTTTGTGTCTAGTCCCTTTTCATTTAGCATACTAAGCTTCAGGTTCATCCACGCAGTATCATATGCCAGCAGTCTGTTACAGTTTATGGATGCACATGACCCATTGCATGAATATGCCACAGTTTATTTATCCATTTGCCTGGCGTCTTGGCACTTTCCATCCACCTTCTGGACATTGTGACTATTGCTCTTCTAGACATATTTATACATGTACTCATTTGAACACCTACTTATTTTTAATATAGCTGTTATTTATATTATCTTAACTGATCTCTGCCCTGGTTTTTGTTCTTAATATTTTCAGCACATTTCTTTCTGACAGGCTCCATGATGGACTGGTGAGGCACAAGGGCTCTAGCTAGCATAGCCTCCCTTCTTCATTATGTACTTCTTGAATAGTTTTGGTGTCTGTAAAATGGAGCCTAGAACAACAGTTCCTATCATATAGGAAGATCATGACAGTTAAAGGAGTCAATCCCTGTGAACTGCGTTCTGTGTGTGATGAACATCAGTAATCTTCGCTATCCCTCCCTGAAGTCTCTCTTTAAACCCCATTGTTTTGGGAGGTGTCTGGTCTACCTCCTGGAACAGCTAGCAGCTGTTTCTTTCTAGGCAAGGACATTGAGAAACTGGGCTGTCTCTTTAACACACGGGGTCTCAGGAGTCTGGAGGACCAGGGTCTTGAAAACACGAAGGTAACACCAGCCTGCTGTAGAGTTCTTGGGTTTGAGTTTGTTCCTTCTGAGCTGGTAAGAACTAAAATTTCCTTCTTCCTCCCTGCATAGACCCCCACACTTATGAGCAGGCACATTCATTCCCAGACTCTAGGTGCTATGCCCTCTTCCTGCTCAAGTCTCATAGTAGCTTCCTATTGTCAGTCAGGCTAAAAGCCTCTGGGGTAGGCAGCTCTCTTTCACTATTGTGTTTCGGAGGATTTGCTTGCAGAGGGGTTAGGGAGTCCCCCCCCACCCTTTCTTGCCATAATAATCTGTATTTGAGAGTAGCAGAACATTGCAATGGAAATCCACATACATCATAAACTATGAACAGATTCAAGGAGGTTGAAAAAAAAAGCAAGTTTTTAAAGGCTGTCGTGGGAGAATCACATAAGATATTTTGAAACCAAAGAGAGCAATAACCTTTGGCTACAGGGATCAATAACAAGGGCCTATCACTTCAAGATTAAACAAGCTGCTGTTGAGCAGATGCCCTTGGAGAAGTGTGTGTGTGTGTGTGTGTGTGTGTGTGTGTGAATGTGCTTGTGTGTGTGTGTGTGTGTGTGAGAGAGAGAGAGAGAGAGAGAGAGAGAGAGAGAGTAGAGAGAGTTAGATTACAGTGATCTTCTTGCAAGGTTGTGGATCTAGCTAGTCTTTTGAAAACAGCTTTTGCTGCCAGTTATACAGGCGTGGAATTCCCTCATCTATAACTTCTCTGTTTTCTTTGTCTCCATCTTTGTCTCTGGCTGTCTGTCTCTTCCATCCCCCATTAAAGCTTGAAAAAAAGGGACTTCCTTTTGATGCTGACACTTTTCACAGAGGTTTTTCAGGTTTGAGGCATGAATTAGCACTTCATTCCTATTTATTATTGAAAATATTCCATTATACATATGCACCATAATTTGGTTAACCACTTGTCTGTCAGTGGTCATTTGGGTTGTTTCTACCATTTGATTTCTATGGTTCCTGCAGCAGTGGCTTTCACGTACAACTTTTATTTATTTTTTTAATAAATGAGAATCCCAGGCTAAGAGGCAGAGGATAATTGTTAAGTGGTACAAACACATGAATTGTGGAGCTAAGAGTTTATTGGGATGGTCAGGTCTAGGAACACGCACCTCTTCTGTTATGCGCACTGCCACCCTCCCTACTGTGCACACTGCCCTCCCTACTGTGCACACTGCCACCCTCCCTACTGTGCCACTGCCACCCTCCCTACTGTGCACACTGCTGCCCTCCCTACTGTGCACACTGCTGCCCTCCCTACTGTGCACACTGCCGCCCTCCCTACTGTGCACACTGCTGCCCTCCCTACTATGCACAATGCCCTCCCTACTGTGCACACTGCCACCCTCCCTACTGTGCACACTACCACCCTCCCTGCTGTGCACACTGCCACCCTCCCTACTGTGCACACTCTCACCCTGCTTGCATGTGCCTTGCCACCCTCTTTGCTTTGCAAACCACACGTCTCCTGCTCTGCACGCTGCCAACCCGCTCCTGTCCTGAAACCCATTCCCTTTCATCTGATCTGTACCAAGACAAGCGAGTGCTCATCATCCCTAGAGTGTCTGCTGTGCCTGTGGCAGCCTCAGCTCTGAGCCTGGCTCTTCTGCCCCTCTGGTTTACCATTCTGCCTCCCGCCCATTTCAACCCAGCTCCCTGCAGATCCTATTGAAACTCAGTTTCCTTTGCTAAAGCTCCCCACCAAGCTTTTCAATCAAGACCTTGTTCTTTATTCTGAATTTCTTATCACTCTCAAAGTCTCTGCTTAGGGCCTCACCTAGCGCAAGTGGCATCTTGCAGTGAATTACAAGGAGGTATTCATTCCCTGCAGGCTGATGAATTGCAAAATGCTGTCCTTGGTCATCCTCTCAGCTGGGCATTTTTGGGCAATGTGCAGGTTGGTACAATCACATGGAGTCAACTTGTCTGGCAGTTCCTAAACAATTCTGACTTACACATCCCTAAGTCACATAGATGGCAGCAGTTCCATGCTCATCTGTAGCCTCTCCCAAATGGACCTTAAATTTCTTAATATCAGGAACTGTGGCTTACTCTTCAGTTTCTCCCCATTGTACCTAGTCCAGGGTCCAGCGCTGAGTCTCCAGCATCCAGCAAATGAAGTAAATTAGGGAAAGTGCTGTGTCACTCCTCAGCTCTGCAGATTGGAGCTAGCTGACATTACAGACAGCCAGGGTCACATTGGCCCCAGTTAGGGGCATATCACCTCTGCTGTTCCTTTAGGATGCCTTCTTTGGAATGCCAGTTTCTTTCTTACTTACCTGAGCGCAAGCACTTCGAGTTTTACCAACTCAAATGAGTTCATTAATGCAATTGGGTGTATTCAGGGTAGTGTGTCAAGGCAGCCTTCTCTCCCAGAAGCCTTTGTTGGAACCAGTTTTTCCCTTCTACAATTCCCTATGTGGTCAATGTTCTCTAATCTCCAGACCCTAGCTCTCAAAAGCATTTCTTAAGAGACAGCTCTAGTTTCCATTTCTAACATTTGTTCCAGTGAGGCATGTCCTAAAATAGACTGCGGCTGCTTCTCCCCTTTTATTCCTGGTCCTTAAAGGATGGGGCTTGTGCCTAACACACAGGGTGCTCACTGGATAGCTGTAGAATCAGTGTCTAGCTGTGCACAGTTCCCAGAATTGCGTCTCCACACATGGCAGCCGAATCACCCAGCTCTGTTCTATTAGCTCTTCCAGACATTTGTTTAACACTTTCCCTAAGCTTTTTCTCACCTTGTCTCTGGTTTTGTTTTCACAACCTGTTAGGATATGAAAAGCAATGATTATATCCATTTCACTCGTGAGGCACCTGAAGACCAGGAGGCTGGAGCATCTTGTCTTGCTGTCTGGTGATGCAGCAAGGCTGCCACTCACTTGGGTGACTGTTTGGACATAGTGACAGCTTGGTTATTCTTTAATCCTCTTAACTCTTGCCTAAAATGAACCAATCATTATTCTCAGATGCCCAGTGGAGTCCAAACCCTGGGCTGAAGAGGCTGAATTTGTGGGGTAGTTTCTGTGTCCTAACCAGCTCCCAGCACATGGCAGTGAGGGGTTTGCTTCTTTTCTCTTCTCAATTCACCATTCTGTCACTATAATGGAGTGATTGTTCAAGAGACAGGTGGCTTATACATACTGGGATTTGACTAGCAGATATCATGGTATGGAATAGTGGGTTTTACTCCTAGCCTATGTCAGATTCCTCCAAAGAAGATTTGGATCTAGCAGTACCTTTCCAGGTGCTACTATGGTAGGCATCCTGGGTGATTGAGATGGGTGGCCAACATTGCAGATGGTATGATGGAATCACCGGTGGCTTTAAAGATTCCACAGATGGCCTGGATTCAGAGACTTTGATTTAATTGATCTAGGGCTGGGAACCATTGGCACAGTTCCTGTTTATTCTTACTGCTGACTATTTGGACCACTGTAACATCATTCACTGGATGCTTCACAAACTGTAGAAATTTATCTTTTGTAGTTAGGGAGGATGGGAAGTTCAAGGCCAGCATTGATTCAGTTTTATCGAGACCTACTTTCTGGTTTACAGATGACTCCTTCTTGCTGTGTCCTCCATGATGGAGGAGGTAAGAAATCCTTCTTGGTCTGGTGTCACAGAGGCACTAATTCCATTCATGAAGACCCGCACCCATGACCTAACCACCTCTGGACACTGTCATCTTGAAATTCAGAATTTCAGAATATAATTTAGGTGCAGTGTTCAAGGATGGACTATGCAACTACAACCCTACATGGAAGAATCCTTCCATTCTAGCATCAAACAAGAGCATGCTTACCTGAGGTTTCTCTAGTCTCAGCAGATATCATGATACCATAGTAAGCAGATACCCTACTAAACTATCCTCTCCTGGAACTTCCTGGTTCCAGTCCTCTAGCTCTGTGAACTTGGGTGCTCATCTTTAGCTCTTTGACCTTTAATTCTTTATCTGTCAAATAAAACCCAGAACTGCTTGGTAGGACTTTAAGATGCATCAAATAAAATAATGTATTTAAATAATAAGTAAAAGAAGCCATCACCATGCTTGATGCAAGAGGGAGTTTAGAGTTCTCAACCGAAAAGGATCAAATACTATTATCATCTATCTACAGGAAAAACCTGTGTATTATATTCATGGAATACCTACTACTTGCAGAACACCATAATTGATTTCTTTCTCACAATTGATTGAGAGATGCAAAGATGAGTGGAGGGCTCACCTCTGTCTTCAGGAAACTTCAAATAGCTACAGAAACAGAAAGAAACAGAACCACATGTCGTTATTTATGTATTATGTATGTTTTTAGTATTGAGATATTAGAGATTCAATTTAAATATTACAAGCTTAGATGATTGGAAGAATTCCTCCAAGCACATCTCAGGAGATCAAGAAAACCTTAAATGACATTTGAGCTGTCTCTTCAAAGTTGTGTGGCATTTTCACAGATGAAGAACTTGAAAGAAAATTCCAAGCTGGGTGGTGCCATGTGGCCAGGTGGCTGGAGAATGCAGGTATCTGGAAAACAGCCAAGAATCTGGGATCATTGGCCTCTTGCATAAGGAGAGCCAGACTTGCAATTATTTACCGCTGCTGAGAATTCATTAATGAAGACTTTGCTAAAGAACTTGATCCTTTAGTCCCCAAACTGATGGGGACCACAGAAGTTGTTAGTCTTGAAAGATTTACACAGGTTGAAGGTTTTGGTTTATTGGCACCAGATATGGGGGGAGTGGATTGGCAATGTCTAGGTCTCCATTTTCTCAGAAAGCTCCTGGGTGACGCTTCATTCCATTTAAGCGCTAGATCCAATGTGCCCAGTGTGTGCTATACCTGAAATCTGTTTCACTATCAAATCAATTTGGACAACCCCTCAGATTTTCTGTTCAATTGCACAATCATACCCATAGAAAATGTTTTGTTTGGTTGTCTACTAGGCCCCAGCCCAGCCTATATTTCTTACAACCTCTCTTCAATATGAACTCAGGTTCTTATTTCAAGTAGTGTTGGCATTTCTGTGTTCTTAGTGTCCAGAGACTTTCACTTGCTTACAAATTAGAGGCACGGACCTGTTGGATGGATATTGCCATAGTTTGGGCCTGAGATGATGAGGACTAGAACAGGGCTTGACACAGGGCTGCCTGCAGTAGTATGTGGAGGTAGTATTGTCTGGAAAGACACCATGAGGTAAGAGTTGGCAGGGATGTAACTTGCCTGCAACTTTTATTTAATTATGTGCCTAGCTCATCTTCCCAAACACCTGACTCGTAGCTTGTTTGCAGGCTGAGTAATTGGGTGTGATGATCTGTATTGGGTACACACACACAGCAAAATAGTTGAAATAGGGAAATAAAAAGGGAAGGAAGAGATCTAAAAGGAGAGGTGTCTTACTTTTCTATTGCTGTGACAAAACACCATGACAAAGGCAGCTTATAAGTGAAGACATCAATCCGAGGTTCTTGGTTGCAGAGGGTTAGAGTCTATGACCACTATTGCAGGCAACATGGCAGTAGGCAGGCATGTCCTGGCACTAGAGCTCACATCTTGAGACAGCAACCATGAGACAGACAGGTGGGGGAGAGGAGAGGAAAGAGAGAGTTCGGGCTTTTGAAACCTCAAAGCTCCTCACCCTCAGTGACACACCTCCTCCACAAGACCACAGGAATAATAAGGGAGGTGAGAAATAAGAGAGGATTATGGAATACACACGATATGAAAGCAGGGGGGAGAGACTAATTGGGGAGAAGAGAGGGACCAATGGGGGGTGGGGGAAGGATGAATAAGAATAAGCACAGGGGCATATGTGTGGAAGTACTATAATGAAATCCATTATTTTGTATGCTAACGTAAATGATTAAAATACAACAAAAGGATGGGAGCCATAGCATCTCTATAACATGGATGAAGTTGGAGGGTTTTACACCTAAGTGGTTCTAACATGTAGCAAATTGAGTCCCCACAAAGCAGGAGTTAACAGGAATGAACATCTGATTGACAATGGTTCTCACACATGAGTGGGCGTCAGGCCCACTTGGGCTTGCTAGGCCTCTCATCCTCGGAGTGTGAACAGCTTTTCGGTGAGCTGATGAACTGCAGTTTTCAGCAGTCCCAGGGGATGCTGGTGGTTGGAGACAGGGGTTTGAAAGAGCTGAGGCTGGCTTTCCTGCCCATGAGCATGCATCCCCCAGTTGGCCTTCAGTCTTTAGGAAGCCAGTTCTGCATTTACCACATGGGAACATCATTGGGATTATGTCTCAGGTCCCTGAGTGGGTGAAAGGAGATGGGTGGATGGAAACACTTAGCACAAGGCCTGGGCCACAGGAAACGTGCTTTCCGGATGTGACTTATGAATGTTTCTTTGGCTGCAGTCTTGGCAGATTGTCCCTTATGTTCGAGCAGCTAGTTGTTGAAGGTATGAGAATGAGTTTGGGCTCCCAGAATCCTACTCTTAAGTTTTCTGGAGCAAGAAAACTAGGACACTGGTGTAGATGCAAGTACTCTGGGCTTCAGCATGAAGGGCCCACCTAGGGGTGCTGGTGGTGTTTTAACCACATGGTTTATCAGATTCCAGCCCTTGCAGAGCTCTCCTGCCTGAATTCCAGGTCACCATCACACAGGGATATTTAGTGCAGCCAGTTGTGGGTGTCCTGTTGTTGCCATGGAAACCAAACTGTTACCTAAGATAGATGGGAACAAGGTCTCCGATGACCTTAGAAACAGAAAATGTGTTCCCCAGAGACAGCTGCAAATTTTCAGTTTTCTCTTTGTATCATTGAATTTTCTCCTCCTGCTCTTGCATTCACATTTACCCTTTCCCCTGGTCTGTTAGGAAGAGAATGAGAGTCAGCACACACCCAGATCCCTCCCAGAAGAAAGGGTTATCCATTCCAGCCAGGTTTAGAGCCAGGTGTTGGGCAAATTCCACAGAACACAGCACACTGTGCCTGCTCCATTGTCAGATTCCTAGATGGCAAAATGTGTTCACATACTTTTGCTTATGGATGTCCTCACCAGGTCAAGTTCTCGGGGGATTTTTGATACTTCAAACTTTAAACACTTTTGCTTTTGAAGACCAGTGTGGTGGCTTAGACCTGTAATCCAAACGCTGGGAAAGCCATGGAAGGAGAACTGTGAATTTGAGGTCAGCCTGGGCTGCCGAGAGAGGTCCCATGTCAAACCAAAGTGGATCTGTACAAAAGCCAACCTCTTCTTCATTTTTTTTTTTCATTCAAGGTCTCATGTAGCTCAAGCTGGACTCAAACTCATAAACTGATTCTCCTACTTCTACCTCTCCCATTGCTGGTATTACAGGAATGAGTAACCATGTCCAGTTTACAGGGTACATGTTTAGATAAGCATCCTGCCAAGTGAACTACATCACAGTCTAGCTAATCTTCATTGTTCCTCTTTGGTTTGAAGGTGGAATGTCTGCTCTCTGCCTTATGCTTTAGGACCTTGGGGGACGTGGAGAAGGGCCTTTTTGAACTGGTCTCAAAGATGGGAGATAGAGACCAGTTGGACCCATTTCAAGTTCAGTCAGTTAAGGAGAAATTCTCCCAAGGCTCAGGGACACCATGGGCAGCTGATCACTTGGGTTTTCCTTAATCTGCCCCCACCTTTGACTAAAGAACACAGGGAGAGAGGTGGGCTGAGGAATGCCATTGTAGGAAGGTCACGGGAGGTTGTTTTGTCCCAGCCCCAGCCTGGGGGAGATGAGCTGACTTGTTCAAAGTCACGGAGGACACTGGTAAGAGAAAAGGGCCTGGGAGCCCAGGTCCTGCAGACCTGCTTCCTCCTCAACACCTGCTTATCCTGTCTGCACAACACCTGTTCCTTCTTGGTGTTTGTCTGACGTCCCCCGGTGATCAACACTAACCCTTTTCTATGAAGGGAGGCATGTATGGTATGGTTTTGATACTTCAGGTGACTAGGCCAAGCAAATGCTCCCTGGCCATCACCCCCAGGGCAGTCAAGTGCAGGTGTTGTGGTGTCATTAGCGGTTATTTGGAAGCCATGTCTGTAACTACTGATACACTGATGGAACCGCCGTGATGTGGACAGGTTGCAGTGTTGCAGGCCCACAGCCTAACTACCCTATCTTGGGTTAGCTTTAGCTCCCTTAGAAAGCCATGCCACTCTTTGCCCAGCGTTGTGTCAGGACTAGCATCTTGTGACAAGTAGGTAAAGCTGTTTTTGAATTTATTAACTTAGTAGATCACTAGCTTTCGCCAACTCCAAAGCTAGGAATGGCATCAGCTAGCATCTGAGACCCGTAGGAGAGATCTCCTCTTCTTGCTGTAACCACCACTCGGATATAGCCACCAATGTATTTTGTATTTGCCTTGATTTATGCCTATCTTCTCTGTTATGATTAAATTGCCTTCATGTGGTAAGCCAGATTTGCTTCCCAGAATAAACTCTTTTTCTTGTGGTCATAGCTGTAGGTTGGTTTTTGTTTTTTTCTTTTGTTTGCATTGACAGAACTCACAGACTAGGTTTTAATATGTCCAGTGTACAGTAAGTAATCTACACAGGGTCATGCGGTAGGCAGATAGTGGAGTGAAGTCAATGTACTTGCATATTTTTCAGTGTCATATTCCCTCATTGACTACATCACGGGTTTGGGGAGATTGGGGCCACAGAGCAAGCAGCCAGCCACACAGTGCAAGGCTGATTCCTGCTCGCTTGAAATCTTTTGTAGAGGATCTCTTTTCTGTAAAAATGAACCTGCTTAGAAGTAGACCTAGATGCCCACATGGCTCGGGTTGTTCTGTAACTCCTGCTAATGCAGGAAGTGGAAAGAGAAAGGCCCAGCTTAGCACCGTATTTTAATCATGAGATAACCCATGGTTTGAATTTTTCATTACCAATTTGCGTTTCCCCTAGATGGGGTTTCCAATACACCTACCTTGTCTGTGCTGTTTGGACAAACCTGCCCTGTCAGTGCTTCCCCTCTTGTTGGACAGTGTGGCAGGAAGGAGAGGAGAAAGTTATTTTTAATTTGGCAACCAACCGAACATCCGAGTCGTCCCTTCCTGCAGCTAAGCCTATATGTTTTCTCAACAGGGTACTAATTACCTGGTTCTGGGACTGGCCAGACAGCTTGTTCCCGCAGCTCTGACTGCCCTGCTGGCTGGATGCAATTGCTTGGTGGACCCAGCAGGACTCAGGGAACTTCAGCAGGGAGCATCCTCCTTCTCAATAAACTCAGACACGGGCATTGGGCAACTTGGTAAACACATTTATTGATTTTTTTTGACAGTAACCAAACACAGTGAGTGACCATTATAAACAAGAAAAGAAAGGCATTCGTTTGTACTTTGTGGGATCTGGCTGCACCTGGAGAGAAAAGATACCCCAATTTCCCAGGAATTTACAAGGCAAAGTGCATTCCTTCAGGAGCATCACAGGGGTTGGGGCGGGGAATGGCAGTTTTGAAACGCAAGGAATCTGTCGCCTACTATATCAGGCCAAAGCTCACCTGGGATGAATGACCGAGCCATGGGGTGGAATTAAAGGCATACTTGCTTAGCAAATGCATTCCTGCTTGCCACAAACTCAGTAAAACCGGCTGCAAATGAACATAACATGGAGATGAAGGAACACGGGAGATCCGGAAGGTAGCTGCGTGGGGCTAGGGTTTAGCCTGGCAGGAAGGAGAACAGACCAAAGCCAGAAAAATGAAATCAACGCATTAAACACATTTATTGGGCTGTTAACAATAACCAAACACAATGTATGACCTTCAGAAAACAAGAAACAGTGAATGGATCGATTCTGATCTCGGGCAAATCCTAGTACGGTTATGTGACAATAGGGAAATGATTCCATTCTTATAGTCTGCAGTGATATATATATACACAACGTATAGCTCTTTGATGTCTGTCCTTTTTTTTGAATATTTTCTTTTTAAATCATTGAGTAAACAGAAGAATCGTAATCTAGAAATAAGTGTCCTTGGTCAGCTTTGTCCTGGTTTACCTGTCACCAGCATCCTTGGAGTATCTTAGGACACCGTCAGGGATGATGAGATAGAGTCCACTTGATGCTTTTAGAGCGGTGTTTTCTCCCCTCTCTCTTTTGGAAGAATTTTTGTATGTACAAAGGCTGAGAAGTCTCATTGGATAGAGTTATTAATTCAGGAAAACAGTATCAAAATTGTAATCAGGTTAACTGGTTGTTTTCTTCTAAGACTTTGATGAATGAACCTTTGTTTCTGAGGCTTGACTTCCCATCATGGAGGTGATAAGATGTGTGTGTACTGTTGTGTGTGTGTGTGTGTGTGTGTGTGAGAGAGAGAGAGAGAGAGAGAGAGAGAGAGAGAGAGAGAGAGAGAGAGAGATGCACTCCTCTGACACATTTTGCAAACAGTTTTCATGAAGAAGGGACCAATCCAAAGAGTGAGAGGTTTAGGGGAGGAAAGAGAAGGAAGAAAGAGGGGGCATTCTGGGTAACGTCAATTCACAGTTGTAGAACTTCACTGAGGTGGGATTCTTCTTGGCTTAGTTCCCTACTTGAGGAGCCATTCGTTTACTGGAAAGAGAGAAAGAAACAAAACCGAACACACACATACACACAACACAAAACAAGGCACACCTGAATTAATGTGCACAGAGTGCAGGGGGCCTGCTCAAAAGCCTGCCTGTTCATTAGCATCATGTCTATTCCCTGCCCCATGGCTTTCTAGGCTTGTGTCTCCCAGAATGCTAGCTCTTGGCTACAAGAGCTTCAGGTTACTACTGTGAAGCCAAATGAATGAAAAGAATAAATGTACTTGTGTCATCAAGCTAGTCACACTTCAAATGGTCAATAGCTGAGATGGTTCTAGACTAGTTTTGTCATGTAGAAAGTCCTACTTGGGAGAGGGGCGCACTGGTTTAGACCAGAGATAGGGACACTTTAGTTAATAGCCTCAGTCTAATACACACCCCTTTATTTGCATATTGACTATAGCTGATTTCATGCTACATCATTTGCATGTTACCTATGGCTGACTTCATACTACTTCATTAGAGTGGGACAGAGACTATCTGACCTACAACGCCTAATATATTTGCTTGCTGCTTCTTTGTATTAAATGTGGCAAACCCTGATTGAGATCACAACTTCTCTGTAGTTAGGGTCACATCTATCTTCATTACCACTGTACCATAAGTGCCTGATACATAGTAGGTGTCCAATAAGTCAGTGAGGAATAAGGAGAAGGGTCAATGATAGAAATGGGCATTTGTCCTGTAGTGGTGGCAAAAAGGGATCAAGGACTATATAGTTTAGGCATCCTATGAGTGTCTAAGGGAGGAAAAAAGGATGAAAGGAGCCCAGAGGGAAGAGGACCAATGCAGTGGTATCTGCTTTCCAAAGCTGTCTGGAAATGACCACAGCCCTTGTATTTGGGGACCATGTCATTGTTATAAAGGACTCCCCCATTCAGACACAAGCTATGGTGACTGACAAGACTGCCAGGATGAGACTGGGAATGATGGGAAAAGCTCAGGGTAGAGTCACATGGCTTGTTAAAGGTAGGTTCTTGAATGTCTTGACTCTTAGTCCAGGACATCTCTGAAACTGCCCTGTTTGTTCTTCCCTTTCCACCCTGAGAGTACACCATGTTGACCGATGGATGCTTAGTCATTGTGTAGAAGAAAAGACAGAAGCCTGAGTGTGGACCAGCCAGTCACAGGAGACAGATGCCATCTTAAACACCCTTTTAGTAGGAATAATAAATGCTTATAGGGATGTGGCTCTAGGCAAAGATATGACTATTCACTCCTTGGACCCTAGCGCAATGTGTCATCTAGAGCATTCCATCCCTTTTAAGGAGACACACCGCTAAAACCTCCAATGCTTCTTACTGCTCTGTTCTAACATGGCCTTGGGGAAATCAGGCTTTCCCAGCTCTCTGATAAAATGTCGATAGAAAGGACTGTTTTGCTTGAACCAGAGGAGAGAAAAAGGTTTGATACATGTGACATTAAACATCTATACATCACATAAATCAAGCCTTTCAACCTTCATCTTCTTCATCTATGTATGACATGCGAAATTTGCTAATGGAGAAGCACCTTGCAAGTGTGTATGGCAGTGAATTTACCATCAGAGATCTTACAATGGGAGAGAGGCCTAAGCTAAAAGATGGACCTCTGGCCTGGGTACTGTTCCAAGAGCCCCGGTACTCACCTCTGTACTGCAGCTTCTGGGCCCTGTTGTTAGGACAGTCCTTCCCCTGTAAACTGAAGTTGATGTTGGTGCGGATACAGCGGTTGTTGAGTGGCTGCACAGGCCTAAAGTTGTCACTCATGCTCAGAAAGATCTGTGATGGCTGATTCTGGCTGAGGAGACGTAGGGAATGCATCTGAGGAGAGAAACAGCGGTGAGACCCAGCCACTATGTGGATGTGCTGGGAAAAAAAGGCTAAATAGGCTGTTGCCTGGTCAGACAGCATCCTCTGCTGAGCTGAGGTGAATGGCCCCACTGATGCCTTTCAGACATGGAGTGCATTTGCATGTAACTCACTATCTCATGGACTTTAAACGAGTCATTGATTCTCATCCTCAAATGTACCCAGGCAGCGGTTTCTGCTCTTTCCAATACCTTGACCCTACATGGTTACTACCCAGATCCTAGTGGTAAGTCTGCTGCCCTAAGCTGAACCAATGCAATTTCTGTCTTGTGAATACCTGGGCTGTTTTATCACATTAGTTTCCAGCCTTGAACTCTCTGAGATACTCCAGTATTTCCTAACATGTCCCTTTTCTGAGCTTGGGTGACCCAGAAGGAGTGATTGTTGTTTGTCATCCAACAAGTCCCACCAGGGTCAGGGGCTGGAAAGTTCATCTCGTCAGACTGTGAACACAGATCTTGCCAAGGAGATGGGGTTCTGCTTCACTTGCTCATCTTCCCTCTGAGACTTTCTGGATACGAGATATCAGTTGCTGGAGCGGGAACAGGTGCTTGCAATCTACCCTCATCATGGGGAAAAGAAGGATGCTGGCAAGCCAGGAGTGCACAATGAGCCACTAAGCAAAGCTGGCACAGCCTGGTTCCTGTGCAGTTCCAAGGGATAGACTACCTGAAATGATATTTAAAAACTCACACCCAAAGCAATTTTGTGAGATGCTGTGCACCATGTTACCCCTGCTTCGAGACTGACACGCACATAGAGACATAGGTTCTTTTTCCTGTCTCTAGTGCTAAGAGATCGAACCAAGGGTCTCACTCACATAGGACAAGCACTCTACCGCTGAGGTTCTCTTTAGCTTATTTAAAATACTTAGCTTAAAAAATAGTTAAGTTTTTGAGACAGGTACCTACTCAGTAGCCATTGTTTTAGGGCTGGCATAGACCTTGGGGTAGTCCTCCTGTCTCAGCTTCTCAAGTGATGGGGTTGCAGGAGTGAGGCATTGCATTTTTAGCCATTTGCACCTCTATCTGAACACTGAACACTCTATCTGTAAAGCGTGACTGTGGAACCAGCTCTGTAGTCTTATTTCCCCCAGGCAGGGAAAGTGTCTCCACAGTTCAGATTAGGCCACTTCAGACACTGGCTCTATAAACACAGGTGTTGTGGATTTAATTGTGTGCGCCCCAACTTGTGAATTGAAGGTACAGGTAATCTGTAGTACTCAGGATGTGACTTTACCTGGAAGTAGAGCTGCTTCTGATGCAATCAGCTAAGTTAATATGAAATAATTGAAGTTAGTGCTTTGATTTAGTACCACTAGGGTCTTTTTTGAAGAGGGTTGATTGTAACAGAGATGTAGTCACATGGAGAGCACCAAGTGACAGTGAAGGTAGAGATGTGGGGTGGCACATCTTGAGCCAGGGAATGCCAGAGATTTCTGGCAAACCACAAAAGTCAGGGATGTAGAAGAGATCTCATATACCCACAGCACTGACCATGCCCAAACTGCGGGTACGTGAGATCTCTCCTTAGACAGGGGCCAGGCATTGAGCAGATTCTCACATTCCTCAGAAGGAACCAACCATTCTGACTCCTTCATCCGGGTCTCTGTTCCCCAGAACTGCGAGGCAAACAGGTTTCTGTTGGTCGTGTCACCCAGTTTGCACTTTATGGCTGCACAAATACTAGTTAAATCAACATTGCTGACTGGGAATCTGCTCAGTCAGTCCTCACACATTCTTTCCATTAGCTAAAGAACCAAAGTTAAGCTCACCTGCATCCTGGTTATGTACACAGGCTTATTCATTATTATCCAACTCGCTGTCTCATAGCAGGGAGGGATAGTCATCGACCCATCATAAGTGATGAAACTAGAGGTCTCTGGATACAGTTCCTCTATATTAAGTCCCTGTAGTAAATATGCATCATCTAAAAAGGAAGGTAATAAAAGCAAAACTTAGTATCTTGATGATGAATTGCTGATACATCTTTATTATCTATAATATTAAAATACGCATACATTTTCAGAAGCGTGTATTTGTTAGTATCCTCAGTGACAAACAGTCCCATTGTTAGTCTCCCCACCTAGCTGGTGTCTTATTCTTTTTCTTATTTTTTTTAAACTACAGAATTTTATTTATTGTTTACAAACAGTCCAGGTGACTGAAGGCTGTCCTCCAGGTCATTGTTGTTTACACTCTGTGACTCAGACTCTTAGAATAGCTGGCTGTACTGTGTTATGGTTTGAACCTGATGGTTGCCTTGCGGTTTGGAGATCCTAGTGACAGAATGAAAAACAAGACGGTGACTCTAAAATTGTTCCATCCCAGAAGCAGCACGTCACTCACTTCTGTTCACATTTTGGTGGTCAAAGAAGTCACACAATTAAAGCTGGTGTCAGGGATTTAAGGAAGAAAGAAAGATGGGACTTTGAATACTGGTGAGTTGGAATAACACAGCCTACCAGAGGACTGTCTGCAGAGCCACAGTTTCCCCAACATCTGGCTGTACAGTGCTATGGTTTGAATCTGAAACATCCCCCCCCCCAGGCTTGTATCTTAGAAGGCAACTCTGAGCACCATTGCATTAGCAGCACACCCAGGCTCATGTTTGAAAGTTTGGTCTATAGCTTGTCATGCTATTTTGAAGGCGGTGGAACCTTTAATGTTTGGGGCCTGGGTTGCCAAAGTAGGTGGTTAACAGTGATGCTAAACCAGGCCGTAGTTCCAGCCTGCTCTGTCTGTGTCTTGTGTGTTGTAAGCTCCACCTCAAACTACCGCCATTGTGGATGGAATTGCTTTCTCTGCCATGCTTTCTCCATGCTGCTAGGCTAAACTTCTGAAGCCACAAGTCAAAATGAACAACAAATACAGGAATTACAGCCACAATGAAATGAGGAAGTCAAGGCTTCAGGGCCTGTTGTTCAGTTGCCATTATTATTTATAAATACGACCTGATTAAAAATACATTAAGAAGATACTTTTAGGGAGACATTAACCAGACCAAATCCTACCAGGAAGTTCAAAGCTCAAGTTCAATAGTTGACTTTCTGTTTGTGCTACCCCTGTAGGCCCATGCAGATAGTCTGATCTTCATATATTACATCTTTTGTTACTAAATAGCTTTTAAATTTTAAAAATAACATGCACACATATTAAGACTATGGAGATAAAAGAGAAAAAGGAGATAATTTAATCATGCCAAACAATTACTATTAGCATTTTGGTGTTTCTTTTCTGATATTTTTATTCAATGCATTGGTTGAAATTTTAGAAGATGATAAGGTATCAGGGTCTAAATTTTTGATATAGTCTACCATTCCTTTCTCCATACAATAACTTCTCTTTCTTTGATGAATACTATTGCTTTCTTCTCTCAGCTTCCAAAATGTGGCAGTTCATCATCTTCTTTTTCTGGCTTCTTCTCAGTTTCTGTAGCTTCTCCGGTTTCCTTACCTTATGTTTGCTTCTGTCTTTCAATGTTGTGTTCTTTGACCATCTGTCCAAGCCTCTGTCTTTCTCAGTCCCTAATCCCATCTTACTGTGGCTTTCATGTCCCAGGAACTGCAGATCTGTCTCCAGAGATGGTAAATGTCCCAGGGTGCTGCGAGCACCCACCATATGACAAGTCTAGCAGCCTGGAGAGCATTTAGTAGGGCACCAAAACCTGGCTGGCAGAGGGATGATATAGGTTCACTCCCAGAGTCCCTCTGCATGCATCCAACTCCCATGGAAAGAACTAACTCTGTAGTGCTGATGCCATCAATTGAGTGCGGTATTGTGTAAGGAAAGGTGTTCATACATATCTGAGATCCCATACTCAGACAGATGGGTCAGGCATATAGTAAAACATCCACAGTGATGGGAAGAATAAAGACCAGAGAGACAAAGTCCACAGCCATAGAGGAAGCTGGTGCTTGCAGGGTAGGAACTGAAACCCAGTTTTCCTGACCTGCAAGCCAAGGCCATTCATTAAGTCACCAGATATTCACTAAGCACCTATTTGAGCTGGGCCCAGGGTTAGGCCCTTAAGATACGGCAATGGACAGGGGAGATACAGTGCCTGCCTCATTCCCGTTGAAGACCCAAACAGCACATGACAATATACATATGTAGATGACAGCTCTGTCTGCTGCTGTAGGCACTCATGTGCCAATCTCTTTTTATAGGTAGAGACATTCCTCCAGCTTTTCCTTCAGGAATTGTTCAAATTTTCTCTGATTCGGAGAGCCATCTTTGCTAAGGGCTTTTAGTTTTAGTGCTCCTTGACTGTTACATGTGAGAAGACCAATCAAATTAGTAGTTTGAAATAATGCAAACAAATCTACCATTTATCCACTCCATCTAAAACCTTCTACTGTGGTGCAAGAACCCCTCCAGGGCTCCATCAGTGCTTGAAGTGAGATCTGCCCATCTGGGCTTGGAGGAAAACTTTACTGACACTAAGATCAAGGCTTTCTCCCTCCCTCTCTTGTCCTTTCTCTCTTTTCTTTCCATTCTTTCTTCCTTTCCTTTCTCCCTCCCCTCTTAAAATATTTTAGTTTCACTTATGTGTATGTGTATACATAGATGTGTGTACAGATGCTCTTGTAGGACAGAAGAGGGTGTCAGAACCCCTGAATCTAGAATTATAGTCATATGATGCAATTTCTGGGAATGAACTTAGGCCCTTTACAAGAACAGCAAGTACTCTTAACTGATTTCCAGTCCTTTTTTTCCCTCTCCCCTTTCTTCCTTTCCTTTTTAAAAAAAGACATGATGTCATGCAGCCCAGGCTGGTTTGAACCACTAATCATCCACTTCTCAAGTGTTGCATGGTATACGTTAGATGTAAACCACCATGCTTGGCAACTTTTAAAAACCTTCCATTTGAATAGAAACTGACACTTTCCATGGGAACTTTCCAAGGCCCCAGGACAAGTCCAAGAGGGAAGGAGCAACTGGAATCTGTCTGGGCAGAGTCTGTACTGTAGCCTGAGATAGCAGGTGTTCCTGTCACAAAGCCACAATGCCCACAGCACACAGTCACATGCTTGTCCTGAATTTCATCAGTCAGTAGCAAAATAAACTTAAGCTGGGTATCCTTCTCATCCTGGCTGCAACTGTTCCTAAGCCCTGATCATGTGCCAGTATCAAGCTTGGAGTGTATGAGCCAGGCATAATCAGGTGAATGCGGGGAGGAGTCACAGTGCTGTACACACTCAGAGAGGGCCATCAGCTTCCCCTGGAGTGAGGAGACTCAGGAAAGGAAGAATGAAGGAGCCACCCTGAACTGCATCTTGAATGACAGGAAGTGATCAGTATGTGACTGGCATGGGGTGAGGTGTCAAGGGGACTGCTGACAGAGGCATGCTGGAGACAGAGCTGAGGGAGTTTAGCGGGCTTTGAACTTAGGGACAGCTTGAGGATGGGCAGGATGCAGGTGGAGGGAAATGAGGCTAGCAGGGTCAATACAGGCTACATCCAGAAGACCCTTGTCTGCACTGTTGCGAGTTTGGGCTTCAGCCTGGGGGCAGTTTGGAGCCAGGGTTGGCCTGATCAGATTTGTACTTAATGAGGCTTGCTCTGATGGCAGTTTGGCCTGAAGATTAACATATTGAATGAGAGAAGGAGGCATTCGCCACATTTTTATTAAAGGTCAATGCGATTTGTTTAACCAAGCTTGTACAAGGAACATATTGGGTACTCTAGCATGCAGTTATTATTATATTTTATTTTTATTTGGGGTGGTTGGGAGGAGGGAAGGATGCACGTAGCAGAGATGAAGAATAATCCAGGCAGAACTGGAGCCAAGATAAAGAACATTTATACTTTCCTGAAACTAGACCAGCCCCTATGCAGCTGCCACATTTGAGGTAAGGGTTGGAGGAGGGTACAGGCTAGGAGCAAGAGACAAAAAAGGTGATGTTTATATGTCTATCCTCCTCATGGGGTATCAGCATATTTCCAAAGCACTATAGTGTTGATACTCCAACCTCTGGGATCCTGGTGGAAAGTCCTTTTTGGTCACCCCTCTGTGGGATTCAGTGGCCATTCTCCTGGGATCACCAGCTGTTACTGTGTTCTTTCTACCAATCTTTTTAGTCTGTATGTCTAGTCTTTTTAATTTCCCTCTACAGAACTTGAAAACATCCATGTTGAAGAATCTGGTGCTTAGGACCCGCGTTTGAATGACTTTGCTGCTTGCTCTGTATGATCTTGGACCCATAGCTGATAAGAGACCCAGCATATAGAAGGTCAGAGCACTTGGCTCACAGGCTATTAGAGGAACAAATAGGACTGTGCTTTACAAGTACTATCTAGCATAAGGCTCATTCCAGCCATGCTACTCAGCCATTCTGGGAAGCATTAGTTTCCCCTTTGTGACCTGTAGCATCCTTGCTCAGCTTCCCTGGTAAACTCCTTGTCATACCCAGCACTTTGACTTTCCCAGCTGAATTAGCTTTCCAGGAATCATTTAAGTATCTGACTCTTCTCACTAAACTGTAAGCCTCAGAGGAATGGTTTTCTTCTTGTATTGTGGATCCCATTTTGAGGTCCACCATATCAGAGGACATTCAGTAAACACAAGACTAAATGATCAAATATAATGGTTTCTGCTCAGCAACTCTACCTGGTGATGGCGCTGAGCAGAAACTAAGCCAGGAATAGCCAACACTGGACAGGTGACGGGGAAGCATCCCTCCATCTTGCACCACTAACTTTAATGTAGTGTGCCTACCGTCCCTTGTACATGACACGCAAACCATCGGGATGAGAATGTTGACCTTGTTTCTAGTACCTTTGTGACATCATGTTTTGACATCAAGTATGCATGTACTCTCATAATTACGTTGCTGAAACTGGCATGAACTTATATTGACATCGCCCGCATCACTGGCACCACCCTGCATGAAAGCCTGAAAATGAAGCAACACTCTTTCTTTTAGGCATTGGAATCTGAGAACTATTGGCTGTGCTTCTGCATATACCTCTTCTCTCTGTGGGGGTTTGCTTGGTGAATTTGGCAGGTGTGGTTGTTTGAATGAGAATGGGTCCCTACAGGCTTATGTATTTGAACACTTGGTCCTGAGTTTCTGAAACTATTAAAGAAGGATTAGGACATGAGGCCTTGTTGGAGGAGGTGTGTCACTGAGGGCAGAATTCGTGGATTCAAAAGCCCACTCTACTTCCAGTCAACTTTCTCTGCCCTGTAACAGTGCCTCAAGAGCTGAGCTTTTAGCTGCTGCTCCAGTGCCATGCTCGCCTGCCTGCTGCCAAGCTCCCCACCATGTTGGTCATGAACTCTATCCCTCTGAAACTATAAGACCCTAATAAACTCTTCTGTAAGTTGCCTTGAACATGGTGTTTTATCACAGCAATGGAAAAATAACTAAGACAAATAGGATAGAGATAGTACGACCCAAGTAAAATTCTAGGTAACTCAACTCAGAAATTTTCAGCCTCAGCATTCAGAAATGTTTTTCATAATTTCTCTTATGAGAAAATTGTTTACAGCAGGCAAAGCCTCAGACTTCAAGTCAGGAGTTATAATTCTAGTTGTACGTTTTAACTATGTGCTTGCCAGCAGCTTACTATTTCTTCATGGATAACTCATATAACCTCTTCTTACTTGGAGCAATGGGGAGTTGTGGATAATTACTAAGGCTATCTTCAGGTAAAAACATTCCATAGATCCCAAAATATCTCTCAACATCAACAAGTTTATACAACCAAATTTTTCTTTAGTATCATAAGGTTTTGACACAAAAGCATTGCCTTGTTAATGTGTCAGCTACAGATTTATAAGGACAGGAGGATCACTCTTAGATGATCAGTATGCATGGAATTGTACTGTTCTGAATGACCGTGGAAGCTGAACGACTGTGGTTTTGTGACATACTAATGTTGAATCTAGGATTTATCTCATACTGAGTTCTCATAGTTACAAGTAAGAAGTTCCCAGTTGAGTTCTTATTACTTATTCAGGAAAAACACATTGTAATGAAATGTCTCAGATGACACAATGGGGATCTTTCTTTAGTCAGAGCTTCCACTGGGTACCTTAGCCAAGTGCATGGGGGCTGAGTCTCACGGACCATTGCTGATATTCAACATCTCCTGCTTCCTGCTTATACAGTCCCTATTCCAAGCACACCACACCACTGAGAAAACAGTCGGATATTTCCAAAGATCAATACTGGCTTTGAGCAATATGGAACTAGCAGGCAATTTTATAGCATTATGCCCCTTATAATCTGAAGCAAATTCAACTGAAACAAACAACAAAATTGCAATGGAATAAAGTAACATAATTTTTTGTTTTACCCAAACAACAAATGAGGAAAAGGGCCTCCGAGAACTATATTATTGGAGGCAAGCTGCACCTCACCAGTTCCTCACTGCCACGAGTAACTACTGAGACAACAACAACATGGGTAGTGGTGTGCAGCATTTCCCATTATGTGAAAACGCTCACCAGTCTGTTCCTCTGAAATGAGACCACATGTTCAATTAAGCAGAGAGAAAGGGACCTGGAGCAATATGCTTAAGCCCTTTGGCCATCCTTCTTAATACTGTATCCCTCTGGGTGGGGGGAAGCTGTGCTGAGAACTCTCCCTGAGAGCTGAGAAGAAGGCAGTTACAGGCTGGTCTGTACTTGCGTACACATCCATATTTACTAGGGGATTTGTGGCTAACTTGAAATTACACATGGGCCAATTAAACACCCTTTAAGAGCTTGTTCTGTGTGCCATGTTTATATATTCCCCTCCAAATGCCTCCGGCTGGTATGTCTTGATTGCATTGGAGGGGGTATGCTAACACAGAAAGTTGATTTGGACTTGGTGGTCCTCTGAATTCTTTTTTAAATCAAAAGCTCTCCTTTGTACTTTCTAGCCATGAGATGAGTGTTGTATTAGTTACTTTCCCTCATTGAGGCTCCATACTTGGGAGAAACAACTTAAGGCAGAAAGGATTTCTTTTAGCTCACAGTTTGGGGGCTATAGTTCATCATGGGTGGAAAGGCACGGAGTGGGAGTGGCTCGCAGCTGTGACAGCAGGAGTCTGATGTGGCTGGGTTCATTGCCTCAACCATCAAGGAAACAGATAGGTCAGGGTTGAACAAGGGCTGGGTGATACCCACTAGTGAACTGAGACCCCACTCCTAAAGATTCTATCACCCTCCGAAACAGCCCTACTAGGTGGGGACGAAGTACATAAACTTTCAGGCCTCTAAGTCATGACAAATGTGAACAGGCAACTGAAGGAAGCTAAAGCCTCCAGAGTAACATAACTGCCTGAGGATTTGAGAAGAAAGTGTTCATTTGCAGCAATGCTCTGATAGCCACTCCTTGTTATCCATTCTAGAAGGTTCTTTGTAATCCATTAATCATTAGTTTTGCCTATTGAAACTACTGTTAAAAAAGTGCTGGTTCAATGAAATCAAGTGGTACTAAAACGATACAAATGCTACCTTTTATGTAATTGAGGTGCCATGTGTGCTGATTAATTAACAAGGAAAACAGAGGCATATAAATATCACCCCAGTACAGTGCATTAAAAATTAAAACACTTCAGGCTAAATCACCAATATCTCCTCAAGAGAAACCTTTCTGAAAATCCATTTTTCAATGTCATGCTTTCAGTCTTGACCTCACTCTGTTGAAGCGGAATTTGCCTTTAATAAAATGGATTTTCTTTAGAAGACTTTTTGAATTCAGCCTGAAATTAATTCCGGCTGGTCTTTTCTATTGTCGGTCCTGGTTAGTGAGAATATTTTACAAGTTTTACTCAGATGTATGAAATTTAAGCTCCCGGGGCTGGAGCAATGGCTCAACAGTTAGGAGCACTTGCTGCTCCTCCAGAGGGGCTGGTGGCTTTGTAACTCCAGTTCCAAAGGCCCTGACACCCTCCCCTGACCTCTGGGGGCACTGTGCTCACATGGTGCACAGACATACCTGAAGGCAAAATGCCCATGCGTACTAAATAATAATCTAAAAAATGAAACTCAAGTTCCCATGGAAAGCAGGAACATCTCACAATGTCCTTGTGAGCGCTACTTTTATCCAATCACAGTCAAGTGTGCTTCTCTGAAGGCGAGCATGTTCCACAGCTGCCTGTGTGCCCTGGGCTGTGCTTGCCTTCAGAATAAACTGTTGTTGGCACAGTGACTTGCCTCCCAACATCTAGGAGCTGGATTCGACAGGAGTATGCCTTAAAACAATTGAGGAACACACAAATGTGGTAAACAGAGTTAATACCAACCACTGCCCAGGCATTTGACCTATTATTTTATTTAATCCTCACTTAGTCCTTTCAACATTAGCTTACTGATGAGGCCACTGAACCTTAGGGTTGCTAAACGCATATGAAGTCAGATAGCAAAGGCAGTGATAGAGCTAGCATAGTAGTCCAGTGTGATGGCTAATCTTAATTGCCAGCTTAATGGGATTTAAAATCGTCACAGAAACAAAGATTCGGATATATCAATGGGGGGGTCTAGAATGGGTTTATTGAGGTGGAAAGAGGCACCCTAAGTGTAGATAGCGTCAGTCTACTGGAAAATAGAAGGAAGAGAACTGAGCACTCATCTCTCTTGGCTCGTCTGATTACGGATGGTGTGACATGCTGCCTCAAGCTCCTGCTGTCAAGATTTCTCCCCCCACCGTGGGTGGTACCCTGTGAGCCCAAAGAAAGTCTTCCAGGATTAGATTGCTTTTATAAGGTATTTTAGCACCACACTGACAAAAGTAACAACACAGCAGGCCTGCTCCTTTTTTAGCTCTTCACAAGAGAGCACCCTTGCTCATGATAATGGTGGCCTTTACCAACATGGCTTCCAAAACTCTCCCATACTTTGGCAAGGCTACCTTTACTTCTTTACCCGTATGTATGTATGTATGTATGTATGTATGTATGTATGTGTGTATGTATGTATGTGTGCATGTATGTACACAATATACTGTAAAATACACATGCATGTATGTTATACACACATACATATAATGCATATATATATAGTAAAATATATATTGCATCTTGAAAGAACCATTTTCCCCAGTTTCCCCTTTTTCAGTTTTTACCTCTGTCCCCAATACTGTACTCAGGTGTCTCTATAACTGCCATCTAGTGCCAACTGGCTTCTATGCTCCTTCCTTCCTGCACCTCCTCAGCTGGCTGGTGAGATGGCCACATAGGAGCCTTTTCTATATTAGGGCCTTGGATATATATTTAGAAGTGGTTTTCAATTCCAAGTCATGAAGATTTGAGCTGTCCTTTCAGAAGTGAGGGCTTGTCCCGCCTCTCTCCTGTATTTATTCTTACGCTTATGACTTCACCCAAGTTTAAATGCCATCTGGATGCTGATGTCTTCCACATTCGCAACTCTGGTTCTCTCTCCTGAAATCCAGACTCATATGTCCAACTGCCTACACCACCCCTCCTCTTGAATGCTTAATGGAAATCCCAAGCACGACTTGTTCACGATCTGTGATCCCTTCCCTACCCACAGACATGCTTCATCTGAGTCTTCCCCATCTCAGCAGATGGAAATATCTTCCTTCCAGTGGCTTGGACTAAAGATTTCATGGGAATCCTCGGTTCTGTTTTCTCTTACACGTTAAACATATGATTTATCAAAAAAATCTCCTGTCTCTTTAAAATATATCCAATCACTTATCATCTCCTTCTCCCCATTGACCTGGTCACCATCAGTCACACCACCTTGTCCCCTTATTTGGATGGTTTTAACCACTTTCTGTTTTCTCTCTTGCCACGTTGTAGTCTATTTAAAACTATTTTAGGCTTATTTTATTTTATATTTATGAATGTTTTCCCTGCATGTATGTATGGAAATCCATATGCATACCTGGTACCTTCGTAAAAAGTCAAAAGAGGCCTTTGGATTCTCTGGAGTTGGAGTTATGAATGGCTGTAAGCAACCATGTGGGCTCTGAGAATTGAACCAGAGTCTTCTGCAAGAGGACCAAGTGCTCTTAGCCACTAAACCATCTCTCCAGCCTTCCTCAAGCCTATTTTTAGTCAAGTAATCACACCACGTGTGTGTGTTGTCTATGCACATGTCTTGTCCATGAGCATGCACGAAAAGACCAGAGGAAGACATTGAGTGTCTTGCTTTATTACTCTTTGCCTTATTCCCTTCAGACAGAGTCTGCCCCTGAACATGGAGCTATGCTGGCAGCCAGCAGACTTCAGTGATTCTCCTGTCTCTGTCCCTCATGATGATGGGGTTATAGTTGCAAATGCAGGCATGCCTGGCTGTTTTTGTGGACGTGGAGGATTTAATCCCAGGCCCTCATGCTTGCTCAGCAGGTGCTCCCACCCCCGAACCATCTACCTCTCCTAGAGTGCTCCTTTGGACAGAAGATGATGTCACTCTGCTTGAAGGCTTGAACTAGCTTCCAGTCTGTGGCGCCATCTCTGGTTTCTAGATATGCCAATCATGACAGTGTGACAGCGTCCTTTGAAGGATACTGATTTCCACAGGGGGTCCCTATGGGAAGTAACATGTATGCAGGAGTTGGACATAGCTTGTCTAGGATCAGCCTGAGTTGGCCAAGGGTCACTGTGTTAGTTCTGTGGTTAGTTGACACCCCTTCTAAGTGGAAGCAAATGTAAGAAGCAATGTGCTGAGCAATGTAATTGCTCATCAGCCGAAATCCAAGCTGCAACTAAGAGAAAAGCATGCTGAAAGGTTTTGTGCTATACCAAAATACCAGATTTATCATTAGTTTCAAGACCTCAGAGTTTGTCTTTCCTTGCTTCACAGGAAGGAAGCATGGGAGAAAGGGAATGACATAGGAATCATGCCCAGGAGGACCCATGTGTACAGAAGAATGGGTTGTAGTTCAGAAAGTTCTTTTTTTCCCCATCCCCATCTCTGTGGGAGCGTTGTGACCTTGAGCGTCTTGGTCATGTGACAGGTGCTGGGGAGTAGAAATTAAGCATATTTAAAGAACACGCCTAAGATAGCATCATATGAATTCATGGGCTGATAGCAAAGATCCTTGCTGGATATTCCTCTGATGTTGGAAAGATAAAGGCCATGTGGATCCCTGTTCCTTAGCTGACCTGGGGACCTCTGCCTGTGGGCAGAGACATCTTGACTAAACCTTTCCACATAACAGTGAGAAGTCAACACTCACTGCTAAGTGCTTGTTGATTATATAGAAGTCACTGAGTATACAGCCACCTACCATATGTGCATCCTTGGTCTCATCTCTGAACTGGGGATAGCAAACATAAGTGCTACATGTACAGCACTGACCCTGGGGTGGGCAGAGTACCCATTCCACATCACCTCTAAATTTCTGATGTTCTCTACACTGCAGAGTGGATACTATACTTAAGTGAGCAAGGCAGGTTGGAACTCTGCAGTGAAATGGATGGTTGAGAGATCAGGGAGGGATGCGTTTGGGTGTTCCTGGGTAGTGTGGTTGAAATAGTAGAGTATGAGGGTTTACTGGATAGTTTTATGCTAATTTGACATAAGCTGGAGTTATCTGAAAGGAGGGAACCTCAGTTGGAAAAAATGCTTCCATAAGATCCAGCTGTAGGGCATTTTCTTAATTAGTGCTTGATGCAGGAGGGCACAGCCCATTGTGGGTGGTACCATCCTTGTGCTGGTGGTCCTGGGTTCTATAAGAAAGCAGGCTGAGTAAGCCATTATGAGCAAGCCAGTAAGCAGCATCCTCCATGGCTACTGCATCAGCTCCTGCCTCCAGGTTCCTGCCCTGTTGGAGTTCCTGTTCTGACTTCCTTTGTTGATGAATAGTGATTCGGAAGTGTAAGCTAAAAAAATTCTTTCCTCTCCAAGTTGTTCTGCTGATGGTGTTTCATCACAGCAGTAGTAACCCTAACTAAGACTCTGTGTGTGTGTGTGTGTGTGTGTGTGTGTGTGTGTGTGTATGTGTGTGTCTTCTCCCTGTTCATTTAAGAGCATGAAAGCAGGATACTATAATAGTACCCCAAGCGGGTAGCATCATCCTCCTCTTGACTTGAGTTTGTGGGCTCATGCCAGTGTAACCTGCTGCTTCTTACAGACTCTTGGGGTGTGGGGAGATGCCTAAGTTGTATGCTTGAGGGTGCTTCATTTCAGACTCCCTACCTGCCACAGGGCCAACCTTCCCCTGCTGGAGGCTGTAGGAAATTGAGCTGGAGGGAAGAGAGCTGTGGTTTCCTGCTGAGCAAATCAATCCCTTTCTGCCAATGTCCTGGGCATGGTGGTGTCTGGGCCAATTCTGTGTATCAAGTCTTCATTATCCCTGGGGTGAAACTCCTTTCAGGTATGTGACACAGGTCACTGTGGGAGACACCTCCCACAGAACATATGCTATTAGAGGACCCATTATCATGTCTCGGCATGCAGGCCAGAGTGTCCTGCTTAACCCTCCGTTTTTTTTCCTGTGGCCCTGGCAGGTGTTGAGCGTGAGGGGCGGCGGATGGAGGAGAGAGTACATCTATTTCCTCTTTCTGCGTTTCTACTTCAGTGGTGGAAACATCATAAGCTCCCTATGATACAGAGACTTGGTCCTAGAACACTGTCCCTCCTCACCCCTTCCACCTGTGACTGTGACTGAAGGAGACTGTTCATCCAGTAACTGAGATGACGTGCTGATAGGAACAGATCGCCCTCTCTGAACTCCTCCTCGTGCCTTCAGTGTTCAGCAGATTTTGGAATGCTGCCACTCTGCCTGGAATGCCTTGGCTCTCTCTTTGCAGCTTGCCTTCTATCTTTTTTCCCTCTTTTCTCCTCCCTTCCTCTGCTTTCCCTTCTATGCCAGTGACCACCTCACTCCATATTAATCAGACTTGTGTAGGGGGAGGTAAGGGTGGCAAAGGACCCCCTAATGATCCCCTATGCTAGTGGAAATCAGACAGATTGTGTGTTGGGGCTTAATGTGCAATTTCATGACTTTTCACGGTCTCTAAACTGCAAATTCAAGATTATTTGAAAACATTTATTTAATTTTCATGCTTTTTAATCAAAAAAAGTTAAAAGAATAATAATCTTTTATAGGCAGTTATAAATGTGTTATTTACACACAAGACAGAAATATCTCCCTTAGCTGAGCAATCTAAGCGTGTGCCTAGGGAGAATTCTGCAAGAATACTGATGAGGAAGGGCATGGCTGTGTGCGGAGAGGATTTGAGTCAGTCTTGAAGGCGATGTGTGTTGGGCTGGAGTGGTCTCAGGGCCATCAGTGTGTCACCCCATCAGTTCCTCAGCCTCTGTATGTAGGAGTGACCTGATGGTGATCCCCTCGTGGGGAGGACCAGTGTCTCAGCCATCCGTACATTCCCGCAGAAGATGTGGGATGGGAGAAGCAGTCAGTGACAGAGGGCACTGCTCTCTGTGCTGTCCTCCCACCGTCTCTTCCACTGACACTGGAAGGCACAGCTGAGCTACGGGCTCAGGGAAGCACTCTGCAGGGAGATGTGAGAATGAAAATGTCCACATGTTCTTTTTCCTGTCGTTGGGAATCATTATCTGTCTGTTGTTTGATTCACAAATCTCGATCTTTAAGATTTCATGTTTGGAGGTCTGGTTAATCTACGGGGCCTCTGGTAGTGGATCACTATTTATCCCTAGTATATGAATGGACGTTGGGAGCCCATTCCACATAGAGGGATGCTCTCTCAGCCTAGACACAGGAGGGAGGGCCTAGGCCCTGCTTCAAGTGATATGACAGACTTTGATGATTTCCCCATGGAAGGCCTCACCCTCCCTGGGGAGCAGAAAGGGGATGGGATGGGGGGGAGGTCAGTGGGGCGCAAGGGAGGAGGAGAGGGGGGGACTGGGGTTGACATGTAAAATAAGCTCGTTTCTAATTTAAATGAAAAAGGGGGGAAGAAAAAAAAAGAGGATGTCAAAAACCCTGAGTTGAACTTTTTCCCTTTGTGAATGAAGGAGCAGCTTTAAAACAAGGGGCCTCCTCAGCAGAGGTCAAAGCCGAGTTTCCTGCCCATTCCTAACTAGATGTCCCTCCTATGTCTCCGTTTTGACATCCCTTGACATGTGCCACCTCACATGGTTTCCCCACGTCCCGCGCCCTCTAGGTTTACCTTCTGGGTCCTTCCTCCTTCACCTCTGCACACTTCCTTCTTTTCTGACTAAGAAGTTTAGAATGAAGTAATCTAAAAGCTTGGGAGGCTGGCAGAACCCTATAGATCCATGAGGTGTGGAAAATGAAGGAAGATACTGCCCAGCCCCCCTATGGAATGAGATAAGGTCAATATTGGGTCCAAAGTACCTGGTGGGTGGTTTTTTTTTCCTTTTTTTAATCACAAAGTTGGCAAAGCCCCAGCTACACAGACAGCTGATATGGTGAAATCAGTCAGCCAGTAGAATCCCTGAGCTTATTACCAATCCACAGGATAACGATGACCACATCATCATAATCGTTATTGCCTTAGACAGGCGTGGATGACAAAGGTACTCTGGGGACTTGTGTTTGAAATGGGCTGCTTCTTAGCCAACCCTGACTCTCCAGAGTGACTTTCTACAGAATTAAAGGATTGTGAGGCAGAAAGGGCCCATGAAGATCATCGGTTCTGGCTTCCTGCCTTCCGACAAGACTAACCTTTGTAGAATTGTTGCTGTAAAGGAAATTGAACCAAACTTACTTTTATATGTTATTCTTGTGATAGTATCTCTGTTGAGCATTCGATTAAGAAATGGGTTTGATGAATCAGAAACCTATAGGGGAAGAGAAAGTATTAATGACTGTGTGTTAGTCACTATCCCAGGGCAAACATCTCCATGCATTATTTCATTCCTACATATTGATGTCTTACCATGGGTCCAAATCTATGATGGTTGGAAATTAAGAGAACAGAAACACACACTCTATTCTGTTTGGACACCTCATATTGAGAAGGAAGAAAAGTAGTTAAACAAATCATCCTCGTGTGGATTAGGGAGTGCTCTGATGGAGTCCACCCACTGTCTGGGAATCAGGAGAGCTAGGGTCTGAGTTGGTTTGGAAGGATGGATGGAAGCTCAAGTATTTTAATGTTAGAATATAGGAAAGACAGAAAGGCAAGGAGGGCAGGAAAAGCATTCATACTGAGGATCTGTTCACAATAGGCGGATGCTCACGCAAACATTTAGTATAGTTCAAAAGCTAAAAGCACTGGGATGGGATGCTAGCCCATGTTAGGCTTTGAATGTCACAACAGGGTATATTTAAACTTTATTCCTTAGGAATGGGGAACCATCAAAGAGTTTTGAGCAGGGAATATGGAATGAAATGTCAGGAAAGAGGCATTCATCTAAGTAGGAAGAACATCTAGAATAGGGGTACCAGAAGAGGGAGGATAAAGAGAACCTTGTAATTCCACTGCTCATTATCATATGAATATATTATAAACTACAACATTCAATCTTCCACTCACCTACCCATCTCTCCTAGAAATATTTATCAAGCACCTATAGTGGGCTAAACATTGTTCTAGAGATGAGTTTCCATTTTGTACGTATGCTTTTACATATCCAGATTCTTCCTCTGGGAGAAGAGACTAAGCCAAAAACAGACTAGGGTCTTTATCATGTGTAGTTTCCTTAACAACACCCTTTTTATTCAGGCTTTTCCCAGTGCCACTGTTCATCTTAGTCATTTCTCTCCTACCTTGCTCAGCGCAGCTCTGCAATTTACATCTCAGTTGCTAATCGGATGTTGTGACACATCAACATTTTAAATCTGATTTATTCTGAGGTTTGGAAAAATCACAGCAGATGATCATCGTTATTAGATAAGCAACAGGTAACTTTAGTTTGGGGAAAGCACAGACTGTTTATTTTGTCTCCATCTGTCTTTCTTTTCACAGGGTTTTCTGTGTGTGTTGTAGTGAGACATACAGCACGATCTCAGTGGAGGCAAAAATCCATCTCCAGTAGGGCAAAGTCCCAAATTGAACATTGTGCTCCCTGGATACATAAGTGCCAAGTTCAGCTTCTGTTGCGACATCCTCTAAAGCACTGAAAGGACAGCTCAGCACCTCCTCCTGTTTGTACTGATATACTCTGTGGCAGCAGGAGGCCAGTGAGGTTGTCTGGTGGAATAGGAATCTGCAATGGGTCTAAATTTCTGGGTGTCTTGGCTTCCTGACAAGCCGGACAATACTGCTGTTGAGACCAGCCCCCTTTGGTGCTGATTAAAAGTTACTGAAATATTTCCAAAGTGCACACAGATGATTTGTGGGCACAAGTGTGTTGGCTGTGTGGGTGAGAGGATAAAGTATGTACTTGATATAAGTGAACTAAGTGGGAAGTTAATGGTATGTGATTGAACAGCAATTATAGCCAAATCTCAGCTCCCTGTAGTCATGGAAGGGAAGAGGAAACAAGTCTCTCTTATTGATTGAGTGATTGACTGGTTGTGTGCACACACACACTTATGCCTCAAAGAATGTGCAGAGCTCAGAGGCCAACTTGTGGGAGTCAGTTCTCTCTTTCCACCCAGGTCCCAGGAACTGAACTCAGGTCGTCGGGCTAGTCAACATGCACCCTTAATTGCTGAGTCATCATCTCTATTTACCACTAAACCCTTAGCCATCTCTGGCTCAGGATTTGATCAGGGTGATATTTCTCTAGATGAACCACTCATTCGTAGGGATTTCTCATCTTGTGTTCTTGCTTTACCTACAGGGAACTGGAAGTGGGAGGCAGGGGTATCAGAAGGAGGGCTGGAGGCTATCAGAGGCTGAACATCCTTAGGGACTAAGGATTCAGTCCATCTCATTTCTGGGTACCAGTTTCTAGTAGAGGATGGACCTCTGTGTTCCATTGAAGGTTTTTTTTTTTTTAATGAGTGCATGACAAGTCAGAGCTCAGCTAGCTCACTGTAAATCTGGGAGTTGACTTTGTGGAAGAAAGAGGGAATGCTATGGTTTATTTTGAGATTGATCCAGAAAGGTTCAGGTATGCGCAAGGAAAGAATGGGAAATTCCTCAGGGACTAAACTGACCTAAGAAGATTCAGGAGCTGGCCACTGTCCCTTACTGGCCTAAGGCTTTAGTGTAGGTCTTTCCAAACTTCAGGGGAGCAATCAGGACCTGCAAACCTGACTATTGGTCAGGACCTCAATGTAGTACAAATTTCTGCATGAGCTTGTGAAACAGCATCAGTTTGCTGTGGAGGAAGTTGGCTGCCAGTCACTCCATCAGTCACTGTCAGCTGTTACATGCTTGAGCTTCCAGGACAGTGTTCACTGACTTAGAAGCTTGGAGCAAAGTGAGGCAAAGTCAGCGACTGACACTGAGATGCTTTTCAAGGAACACAAATTATTGGGAAAGGCAAGTTGGCCCCTGGATATTACTCTTGGAAGGCGTGGCATGTGGACAACCACACCGAGAGGTGATTCCTGGTAACACGACAATGTGCAACATACCGTCAGGTTTTACAGTGCTCATGGACCAGGCTGGCTGCATGGATTGGTTGTCTGTATCCTAACTGGGACAAGAGTAAAAATTTGCTTCTGGCTTTCAGGCACCAGTGCCATGGGGCTGGGAGTGTGTGGCAGTGTTGTTTTCTCTCTACTCATTCTCAGTTCCTCTCCCAGATCTGTTGAGTAGGTATATGATGGGAATACACTAATGAATACTACAGGGAGGAAAGACTTGGGTGTCTTTCCTGACTGGGGTATTATGAGCTTCAGGAATTTGGCCTGGCTCAGATGAAGGTGAGGAAGTTAGCAGGAGGCATGGCCTCTGGGAAGACGACCAGTACCTATTATAGAGTCTGCTTTGGGGGGAAACTATTGCCTAAGGGGTCTCTAAGGACCCCATTATCCCAAGAGCTCTGTTAAATCTCCTTGGTGGTGAATGCTAAATTTCTACTGAAATTCTTCATAGTATTCCAAGTTCTGGCTGGTCCAATTGTCTCTAATGATTGGGGCACAAACCTCTCCAGCAACTAGCATAGTGACTAACATAGTTTACAAAACAAAAACTTTTACAATTGGAAAGGAAATTTTATATTTTATTAAAAAATTGCACATCTGCATCACTTTATATCTGCCAAAATATTAAAGATAATTAAATTAACAACCAGAATTTGTTCAATTGGACATTTCACACTGTTCTTGCCTATTGGATATCAGGGAAGCATGACTGAAGGTCATACGGTCAACATGGGGACTTTGTCTTAATTCTACCTGCCAGGATTATAAATCAGCATTCAAGTGGGAAAGGAAGATGAACTTTCTAGCTGTTGTGCGGAAGCCTGGAAGTTCATAGTGCAGGGTCTGCCAGGGAGGGACATCTCATACTTCTCTTATTCTCCTGGTGGCAGCAAGTCCTAGAGGCTGTCAGTACTCCGGTCCCTCTTCTTCTGCTGTTGTACCCTGATTCTGCCTGAAGCCTGGCCTGCAAATAGCACAGGCTTTCTCTCTAGGATAGAGGCTGCCCAAACCTACAGGCCCTAAAATGGAACCTATCACTTCTTCATCTTACTTGAGTAGCCCTGAATCTTCCGTGAATTCCATGGTTATAAAAACCATAAGATCCCAAAGCTCTCTTAGGTGTGGACATTAATTGACATTACGTCTTTAAATGTTTTTAATCTCAAAAGAGACTGTAGACTAATATTCTGGTTGGCGTGGGGGATGGCAAGAAGAACAGAAGAATGCAAAACTTACTTTTATAAATATAGAAACTACCACCAATCCGTTTGGACTCTTCGCAGCTTCTGTGACGTTTGTGTATAGCTCGTGGTTATAGTGGATGAGTTGTACCTGGCAGAAAGGAAAATCAAGAGTGAGAAGAACAGTCCAGCATCAAAAGCAATGAGGCACAGCTTATCCTTCAGCCCAAGGGTGAACTGCAAACATACTGAAGAACAATTGGAAGGACATGTTTTTAATTGAAGAAATTTCAGAGGGAAGTGTAAATAGAATCCGTGTGTATACAATGAGTGTGCATGTACCATCCATAAGAACATACTACCTATACACATTTGCAAACATGTTCTGGTAACAAGGGTGCTTTTATATAAGATGAGTGCCCATCTGGTTCTTTCTCCCAGGACATTTCCCCTAAAGTGTGTGTTAACTGAATTTTCCTAATTAGGAAATAGAACAGGCCTTCAGGTGTGGGTATCCTCTCCCAGCAGCACCAACAGCTACCACAGGCAGTGAATAAATCTCCCTGGTAGTCTTGGGGTGAGCAGGGAGATGAGCCAGCCCCATGTGGGGGAGACTGGCAGCGTGCAGGTTGCTTGGTTCTGCAGAAGAGAGAGTGAATGGCTGTTTCATGATGTGCCAGCCTGCTCAGTTCACTTGGTTATGCAAAATATTGTTTCCCCTTTCCCTGACCAGAACCAGTGACTGCCTGTCAAATTCTGTGCAGCAAGCACTGGGGAGGGTGGGGGCAGCAGGAGTGGCCCTAGATTTGGATTGTGGTGAATTGGGTTTCCCTCTATTACCTTAGTCTTCTAAACTCCCATTGTTGAACACATTACAGACTTTTAGCCACATGATCAAGTTTTATATCATTTCACCCAGATCTAATCACTTACTATAAAAAGTGAGAGTGATTGTTTCTTTTAAGATGTGACCTTGTAGCTATGATTTTAAACAATATTTTTATAGCAATGTGAAAGCATATTTGTGGTAACAAATAAAAAAAACATAGATGTGAGCACCATTTCCCTCATCTCTAGCTAATCCTGGCTCACATGATAGAAAATAGACAATTCAGTGTAGATTCTCCCAGACTGGTTTCTTTGCTTATACAGCACAAAGCAGCACATATGCAAATGAAGTTTAGAGGAACAATGGATTGGGCTGGACACAGTTCAACCAGTAGTGCTCTTACTTGTTCTGGGTTCCAAGTTCCAGCACCATATAAACTGAGCTTGGTGGTGCACACTTGAAATCCCAGCACTTACAAGGTGGAGGCAAGAAGATCAGGTTTCAAGGTCATCCTCAGTTACTTAGTGAGATAAAAGCCAGCTTGGGATACACGGGACTAGACGCGTCTTAGAAACAATAACAGCAACACCAACAGAAACGATAAAATGGAATAATTTAAAATTATGATTCTAAAGTTTATTTCTGACTGCCTTTTTGTTCAGTTCAACACCTATACATTTACCCATAGTCCTCCTAGAAGCAATAGCTTCCTCCCTGCACGAATACTCCATAACACACTGAGCCACCCACCGGCTTTCATGTGTTTCCATCGTTTTGCCTCTTACAACACTGTCACAGCAAAGACATCATAGATCTCTCTGTAATGGTGTTAGTGCTCTGAACTGGCTGATTGAGAATCTAACAAGGTAGTGCCTGGAAAGTGACTTATGACTCTGAAAGTACAAGACAATATTCATTACTGCCAGTATCCCACATTGCATAAAAGGGCGTGTGTGTGTGTGTGTGTGTGTGTGTGTGTGTGATTTTCAAAGTTAAGAAAGACTATGACCCAGAAGGAAACACCTAGCTACATTTGTTCCTGTGGTGTATCAGTGTTGCTGGGCATCTAGGTCACCTAGTGCTTTGGAACTCTCCAGAGCCTGCTTGCCCCACTCCAGTTCTGACGATTTGGGGAAGGAAGATGGCTGTGTGTTTGTTAAAGGTTCTCCAGCTACAGATCCACCGGAGCTGCAAACCACTGGAGCACCGTTAGGCGTCAGGAACCCAGCAGTGCCTTTTCAGAGTGAACCACGGATGGCCATCCTGAGTCCACGGAACAGCGCCACTTCTCTTGACATTCCTAATTTGCTTTTTTAACTTCTTATGTATTTTGCCAGTGGAGACAGATGGTTACACTGCAGCTAGTCTGCCGCCAGAAAGGCAACCACAGGCAGGGCCTAGGGGACCATTTGCCTGTGCAGTGCTCTATCAGGCCTATGCTCACAATTTTAACTTACAACAAAAGGCAGCAATGGAAAGAATAGGTACGTATAGAAGTGTGGGCAACATCTGCTAGTGTAGCTAGTGAAAGGCTCTTTGCAGAGAAGATATTTGGGCTGAGATCTGATGATGAAGAAGAGCAAGGCCTGGGGAGGTCGGAAGGAGCCATGTCAGCCACACAGAGTATAGCGAACACAAAGGGCCTGAGGCAGTGACAAGCAGTGCAGGTGGTTAGGGGCCGTTCAGGGTGGGACCAACTCGCACAGGACTTTTCAGACCGTGGTGAGGGTCTTTGCAGCAGGAGGTTGAAGGAGTTAAGAAACTAAACTGACTCAAGTGCAATTTTGAAAGATCCCTTTGGTCACCAAGAGGGGCACAGTAGAGACAGGAAGTCTTTACATCACAGTCACCTATTACCTGTCTTTTTCTAGGACAATGACATTGACTTTCAAGCTCTTCTCTGTTCCCATGCTTACCCAGGATTTATTGTGATTATATATTAACTTGCAATGATTGATTTGGTGTGTCAGTTTGATGGGGCTGAGGATGTCCAAATAGCTGGTAACGTTTCTGGGTATGTCTGCGAAGATGTTTCTGGAACAGATCAGCATGTACATTAGTAGACTGAGTAGAATGTATCTACCATTTCAAACATGGATTTGTATCTGCTACAAGTCCATAGTGAATAAAGAGATGGAGGAAGGGTAAATTCTTTCTTCTTGGGCTAGAACATCCATCTTTATCTGTCCTTGGAAATCACAACTCTTGGTTCCAGGGCCTTGGCTTTGACATCTTGGATTCATACCACAAACATCATTTAAATGTCCATGGGTCTTCAGACTTTGGCCCTGGATTGAGATCATGCCAATGAATCCCTGGTTCTTCAACTTAAAGATGCCATGTGGTGAGACTTTTCTCCTGCTGTAGTCAGGTGGACTGGTTGCCATAACAAATCTCTTTTTTATAAACATATCAATGTATTCTGCTGGTCCTAGCTCTTGGGAAACTGATGGCAAATGAAAATTCCAAGTATCTTACAGCCCAAATGGCATGGGCACTGGGTTATCAGGATAGATACAAACCATAGCTACCTAATACAGACATGTGGGAGCTTAACATCACTGTCAGAGTTATCATCACCACCAGCATCATCGTCATCATTATCATCATCTTTTATTGATGATCACCATTAGCATTTGTTGAGCATTAATCATCTACAATAAATGTAGGAATCAAACAGTGATGTATTTAACAAGGGGTGGTATGTTGGGCGCTTGGAGAATGGGTTTGAACATCCTCTCCAGAGATTCACTTTGAACTGAGATTTATAAATACAGCATTTATAAATAGGACATAGGCAAAGGGAAATGTCCGCTGTGATATAATCTCCTTTAATTCTCAAAAACTCCTTAATGTCATGATCTGCTTTTTATTTATGGGGACACCATTTGATCAAGTAAGTGTAGAGTGGTAAACTGTACCCAGTTCTTACGATTATAGAGTTCACACTCAAACACCATGTTACTTCTTAACTACTGGCTTTGCATTAGCATCCACCTTTAGGTAAATATCTAAGGGATAGATACTATTCATCATCTTGCTCTTAATGTTTATCATGGAAGTTGACCCAGTGTGGAGATTAGCAAATGCTTACTGAATGAATCATTCTACTGCTCAGAGTCTGAGTCCTGGAAAGGGCCTTAGATAAAACCAAGGCTAGCTCATGTCTGTTAAACACAAGGGAACTTAGGATCAGAGAGGGTCTATGTTTTGCTTATCACAACATGATAATTTATACTTCATTCATTGGAAGCATGGTAGAGGAGAAATTGGCTAGGACCACAGAAGACTGTGGAGAACCTCACAGGTTCAGGTGGCTCTAAGGTGTCATGCCTATGGTTTGCAGGCCTCTGGTCTTTGCACTGAAACTCATGAGATCAGATGCAGAACCATATTCACATTCCAGGATTTTCTAGAGACCAAAGCAAAAACTTCCTCCAAGCTCCACACTGAAATACATCTTTTGAGCTAATTCCCAAGTATTTGCTGTTGCTGAATGAACACTTGCTGTGAGCAGGCTTGTGAGTCCACGGCAAGTTGTCCCTGTCATTGGGCCAGCTGAGAGCTGGTATGAAGCATAATTTTCCTTTTCCAGGAGTGTGTGACAAGTACGTAACCTGTATGTGACAAGTGCTTCTCACTCACCCCTCATGTCTTGGAAGAGTGACCAGACATCACTCAGGCCGATGCATATGCTCTACTTTACCTTCCTCTGTTGGACACTCTACCCCTTATTAAACATGAGTCACCTTGTGATGACATTTAGCATGACAGGCGACCACATTAACCTCTGTAATAACTCAGTGGCTTCCACTGCCCATAAGGTAAAGGCCTGTGTGTGAGGCCAAACCTTGGGTGGACCCTGACTTTTTCAAATGTGGTTAACATGTCTTAGCAGCTTTCTTTCTGTCTGCCTTACACATCCTACCTCTTCCTTCTATACAACCTGTGCATATTCTGTTATTTCTGCTTAATATATCTTTCCCTCCCTTTTAAAAATCTGTCTTTTATTTGTGAACCCCTTTAGAACTCAACTCAGGGGTCACCCATTAAAGTCATTACCACAGTCCTGTTGACTTGGAACACACATCACGGTTCTGTTTTCATGTTTATTGTGAGAAAGATTAGTTCTTCACATATTTCACTAGACTCTAAGCTTCATCTGGCTAAGAACCATGCCCAGTATCCTAGGATGTACACTGTATCTGTACACCGCATCTGTACATAGTAGCAATGGCAAGGTAGAAATAACTGTGAAATAGATCGAGGAAGCAAGGCAGGCCATGATCAGATGATGAAATGTGATATCAAGAGAAGCAAGGAGAGAGGGTTGCTTGGCTGAACTGGTAGGGAGCAGTCTGAATTCCAGTGTATCCCCAAAGGGAGTCAAGACCCTTGCTGTCACATAAGACTACAAGATTAGCTTCACCCCTGAGCACCCGGGTCACCCAGATTCTCAGCTTTACATAAGGATTGTAATGCTACCTACTTCCTAGAATCACTAGTGTGGTTTCACGGACTCAGATAAAAGCATTTGGCCCAGGGGCTGGCACGCACTAGACACTCAGCAGTCAGCTCTTACCATGCTTGCTGTTACTCTATGCTTACTTTTGCAGTAGATAACAGAGCCTTTGGCTCCTGCAGCAATCAGGGTTGGGTGTGTGCAGTTCCCTCTTCTGCATCCTGTCTTTGAGTCTGTCTTCTGAGGATCCTGAGGAAAGTGCTACCTACCGGGGAGAACTCAGTGTGTGTTCCCTGCACTGAAAGGAGTGAGAGATTAGTTCCCAAGTGGCTCACATGGTAATTTATCAGGCAGCAGGCATTTAATGCAACCAGTGAGCTAGTGAGTCTCCCATCCGTGGGGCTTGTGGCGCTCCTGTCACAGTGACTTAACTCTGCTTTCCTAGTATTAAAGTGGCCAGAGAGAAAATAGGAAAGAATGGGTGTAGCTAGGTTCCAAGAAAATTTATTTGCAACAACACAATGTGGGCTGGATTTGGTGTGTCGTTATAGTTTGCCCACCATGGCTTATTTAAGTTGAGAGCTGAGCAAAGAATTTCCAAGGCATTCCTTTTTCGGTAAGTGTACAGAGGGAAAAGATTACATGCTGGGAGAAAGTAAGCTTGAGTCTGGCCCTCACCCTCATATAGTGGTCATTCTTACATGTCTATAGTCCTTTAAACTTTCTAAAGCACCACCAATTCAAATGAGTTTACTTCTGTCAGCACCGAGGTCCCAGGCGCCCACCCTATGCTGGACCCCTGGAGTCCAGAGATAAAATCTATAGATCCCATATCCTCGAGGCGCTCACGCAGCTTATCTGTTTGTTCCCGAAATAGACAAAGGATAAAAAAGAAGGCACAGAGAGGTCGCACAGCCAGTGACAGCGATTCGGGCCCACTTCACTTTCCCATAAAACAGTAAAGAGAAAAGGAAGGTGTTTGGTGTTTTATACTTGACGGGGAGGTTACATTTCAGCGGCTTTTGCTGGAACAACAGTTATAAGCGAGAACTTATTTATAGAAGTCATTAGCAAGTTTGTCTTTATGTGTAAGAGCACACACTCTGCAGACAAGAGCACGGTTTGATATTTACCAACTGCCTCATCCTCACCCTAAGCTTTGGCAATTATCACGGGTCTGCCAGGTGATGATGGTCTCCTGTATCCTAAGACATGTAGATGCAATTAAAGCTGCAAATGAAATGAAGCATCCATCATTTCGTTGACTGGAGACCCTAGATGTGTCATGGCAATGTAAAACATGAGGCTGAAGGGATCTTCACCCCCTGGAGAGAACACTACTTGGATTTTAAGGTATGATATTTTTCAGTGAGTTGTTCTAAGGTTTGAACAAATGCAGAGCATACCACTTGGGTGTAGGATGGTGCAGGAAAATTTGAGGTGTGGCTTATCCAGATACCTCTTCTATCTGAGTAACCCGAGGCTAGCTACCCAGCCATTCTGTGCCATGGCTTCTTTCTTAGAAGAATGAGAATGCATCTGAGTGCTGTCACAAGAATGAAACAAGACAATTACCAGCATCCTATTTCGGATCCAGGCAGGGTATAAGCAAGCAATCACAATAGAGGAGGTGATGCCATGGGAGAATTGGAATGTTCCCCTGGTGCCCACCCCTAGGAGACATTCTAAAACAGCTGCTTTTAGAAGCCAAACTTTCCTTTTGTGATCCTTTCCCCAAAGCATCTATCTCCCCTGTGTTTCTCAGTAGTGAAACTGCTGAAAGCCAATGCAGGCTGTGCATCCTGTAGAGAGGTCTATCCACATCCTTCCAGAAGTGTGCTCTGGACTGAGGCTGGTACCATGTAGGATTGAAAGGTGGAGTCGGAGAGCGCTTTTTGAACCTCATCTGATTTTATTGTGAGTTCCCCTGAGTGGCGACCCACAGCTAGAGACTTCTTAGTCTCTTCCTTTCACTCTGTGCTCACTTACTTTCTTCAACACACTCCCTCACACTCACAAGCCCTCAGCCCATCCTAACCCTGGGTGTGAGGAAGGACAGCTCATTGTTCTAGAGCTGAACATGCCAAGTTCAAGTCCTAAGTTTTTAGTCTCTTCGAGCTCCAATTTCTTCACATACAAAATGTGGCTGCAACACGGTTGCTCAAGGAATGCCTGTGCTGGTTAAAGAACTGCAACATGCAAATGAGATCAAATGTACGGATGAGATAAAGCAGGCTTCAAATGCAGCATCTGGCCCAGGGTACACACTCATTAAATGGGTGCCGTGATGATTCTTATTAGAAATGCCTGGCTGCTGACGCGCAGACAAGGAAAACAAGGGGTTTAGCGACTTCGAAGTTACTTAGAAAAAAGGCAGGCCATCAGCATGTTTGGATTGCATTTTTTTTAAAAAAGAGAAGCGTCTATAGATTATTCATTTTTATATCTTATTTTGCCTTATTTTCCTCTGACCGCCAAGATGATTTTGCTAGTTAGTCTTGCAAAAACAGCAGTTCTATCTGTACACATCATCTCAGGGTCCCGCCTCTCTTCAGATCATTATCATTGCCACAGAAGAGATTGTCTGCAAATGAAAACCAGCCTATTGGCATGTCCAGATCACTTATGTCAGATAGGTATCAATAGATATTCCAGAGCTCAAGGAGTTAGCATTAATGAAGGTTTACTTTGTTTTAATTAGAGTCCAGCATTACAGAGGTCTTTTAAATTAAGTCAGAATCATTTTCTTACTTCTACTCACAAAAAGTCAAGAGCAAGGTAACTTTACTGGTACATTCCATAAAATGTTTGAGGGCCAGGCAGACCACTGTCTCTCATGATTACATATGCCAAAGTGTATATTAATATTTGCTGATTTTAAGTAATATTATATTAAAATAATTATAATAATTATTGTAATCAAGCATGACCAAACCAGGACTAATCCCATCATTACTGGAGACATTCGCCAATGAAATTTTGTGTATTGGTTGAATTAAACAGAAAAAAGAGAGCCATGAATGCCTCAGTGGAACTGCTTAATTTTGATCAGAGCTATAACAAATTTTCACCCATTCTAGTGAAATTATTAGGAGTTTGTTCTTTTGACATACTATATTGTGAGTAGTTTCTGCATCCACCCCTCAAACACAGTTGAAAATCTTGCTACTTCTCTGGCTTTCAAAGTTTCAGCAACGTGACACCCCAAGTGTCCTTGAGGCCACCCCAGGGGCTATGATACAGGCTTTGCCCTCTTCCAGTTATTTATATGGGCTTCTGGATTTGCTATTTTAGATGCAACTGAACTTGAAAGTTACATGACTTGTTGTACACACAGGATAGGGACCAACAATGTAGCAGATGTACACCGAAGGCAAGACAAAGACTATTTGCCTTACTTGCCCCTAGCCATCAGTCTCCATCCCAAAAAGGAGGTATTAAATCCTATCCTTCAGCTTACCAGGCCCCTCACTTGTCCATTCTGCAGTTACTTTAGATGACTCAACTCCTAACTGCCTGTCAGTGGGGCAACGAGAATAGCATCCCTCTTCCAGGTCAAGCTGTGGAGCAATTTGCATAAAGCATCCACAAAGCCAGGCTTGACTATTCATTTTAATTGCCTGAAATGTGATATTTAATAACTGGCAATCCACAGCAGTTAGTTCCAAAGCCATTAAATACACACAATCTATCCATGTGGATTGGCTCTGGAGAAGAACAGAGTGCTAAGCGAAAAGTCCAAGGGACATATTTTATTTCATTTTTTTTCTTGAGACAGGGTTTCACTCTGTTGTTTAGCCTGGACTTAACTCCTAGGCTTCAGTGACCTCTCACCTTAGTTTCCTGGGTAAGTGAGGTAATAGTCATGTGCCACTGTACCTGGTTAGGGACTGGAATGCAAATGATGTGTCTACCATTGGTCAGTGGGTCATGTTGGTAAGTCAAAGCCCTTTAAGACATTAACATCTTTGTGTAGAAAATGTGGAGATTTTAGGAGCAAGCTTTCATGGTTCTTCTAAAAAATAAACACATCTCAGAGGAAGTATAGGCTGTTGTCTGCTGAGCATCTCTTAAAGAAGATGGAATTGGGCTGTGTAAGCAGGCAGCACACTTATGATGGGGCTGTACATAGGTCACAGTGGCATTGGACTTATCAACAGAGAAGGAGGCTGGGGACAGGACTGTGATTCAATGATGTTTGTGTGTAGGTCAAGAGCAGCCTCAGTCCTCCTGACTGCCAGTTTGTGACCTCTGCCTTCTTCATTTGATAGTGGCTGGCTCAAACCAAACCAAAAGCAAATAAAGAAAATATCTCAGTCCCAAAGGCTGCCCTACAAGCCTTTCATTTGTCCTCTCAGTACATAGCTACATGTTTCCTGTGCCAAGCAAAGTTCTGGGCATACAGAGTGAGAGAGGGAAAATCTGAAAAGCAGGAGGAGGTGCAAAGCCCCCATGGCACTGTGGAGTGAGAGGAGGTGTCAGAGACCAGAAGTTAAGGGTCATTCGGGTAGAGTGACTCAGGAGAAAGAGGCAGGGACAGACCACATTTAGTTTTGAAGATCCTGATGACAATAATGCCTTAATTTTAAGTACAATGGGGAGTTAAGAATGGAGGTGTGTGTGTGCGCGTGTGTTTGTGCACGTGCGTGCACGCATGCAGTGCTATCCAGCTAGGAAAGCCAATTTCTATATCTTTAAATTTCAGGAACTGTAGAACTCCCAGGATGTACATTTGTGTTCTGCATTTTCACACAGAGTCACACAGAGTCAAGCCAAATGACCCTGGCTGGGAAGGTTGTTCTGGCTGCATCCCCATATGTATTCTTATTGTCATTGATGTCAGCTCATTGGTGGATGTGGCTAGTTCGAGTGAATTTTGTTTTGTTTGCTTCTAAGAGGAGAACAGGGGTTGACAGTGGTAAAGGGAGACAGAAGGCAAGAAAGCCAAATTATTTTCACCATTCTTCAGGGAAGCCCAGATGGCACCCTTGTCTCAGGCTCCCAAAATATTCCCTGTGAGAGGAGTAGAGATAGCATTTTGCTGACAGCATTTGGGAAGAGGTGTGTGGACATTCTATATTAAGACTTCAGCATCCTTACAAGCCTTGTCTGTGAGCATGAAACAGCACTGTGGTGTTACTTGGAAACCACTGGGCCTAATCTCTCTGGGGACAGAACACAATGTGTTGTCTTTTCATCCTATCCCTGTGATTGAGACCCAAGCATTCAGCAAGGGTTTTCCCCAAAGGTCATGGCTGTATCTGGGACTACTGTACTGCCATATACCAAGGAGAAGGCTGTTTCTGGCAGAACAGGGTCATCCAGGAGATGAGTAGGGTTAGAAGAAAAGGTCTTTCTGCTTTTTATAGTGGGAGGAGGGGTGACTGCACTTCCTGCTTACCAGGGATGGTGGAGTAACTCTAGGTCATTCCAGGTCACATTCCCCTTTCTTCCTGAATTTTTGGAACATCAGCTCAAATGGACTTTGAGGAGCCATTTGTCCTTGCTAGGAGCTGTTAAAGAGGTTGAAGGATGTCCGCTCCGTTCCAGCTGCACTTTTCTCTGGCTCTGTCCTGCCCGTGTTACCCACAAGTCTCTAGAACTGATCTCATACCCACAGTGAGCAACAAGCAGCAGCAGCAGCATCTAGTATGATTGAGTTGGCGATGTAAGCCAAGACTGGGCCAGTTCACATTATACACACTTAATACTCACAAAGGCCTGTGTATGAGGATAGGGAAACTGAGGCATGAAGTTGTTAAGTAAGGCATCTAAGTGACAGAGTTATTAATACACAGGTCATGTGCCTGATGCCAGAGACACAGTGCAAACGGATAAGCAATGCAGTCTCCCTATAATTGGATATTCTCTGAGATTCAGGACTGTCAACATACTAGAGGCAGAGGCCAAAGACACACATCCCTGTGGAATGAGGCCTCTTGCACCAGAAGGCTTTAGTTTATAACAACTATGGGGGGAAGAGATACCCGGCCCAGTACCTACAATTCCCCCAGCAAGAGCTGACAGGCATCCTGTTAAGTGAAGAGTCAAAGGAATATATATTATTTTATTTGTTTAATGTTTTTCTTGAGACAGGGTCTCCCTACACTGCCTAGCACAGACTTAACTCCCAGGCTTCAGTGCACCTTCTGAGGCAGGAACTGGCTTGGCACAAGGGTCAGTGGTAAGCGTCATGTTTTGTTTGTCAGGTGTAGTTGCTACTGCACATGTGTACTAACTCTGCCTTGATGTGCTGGTTTTTTTTTTTTATAGAGAACAACATCTCTCTCCCATCTCCAGGTCTCAATGCCCTGGACTGGCAGCCTATTGCCAAGGGTGGGGGCGGGGCTTGTTATTTCTCTCTCTGTTTGTGCCTCATTGCTTCACACACGCTGTTTGTCCCTTCCTGGAATGACAACTCATTCTTTACCAGTGATCTCTGCTCACCAACAGCTCCTCCTAAACTGCCATTTTCTCTAGGCTGGCTTTCTAGGTTGTTCTGTTGAGTTTTTTTCTTTTCTTCCTTTCAAATTGCAAGTCATAGGGATTATAGTATGCAAATTATTGCACACGAAGCACCCAGCACACACTGGATGTGCAACAGGTACTCAAAGATCCGAAGCTCTTCTTTGCTCCACATTTCTTACTACCCATCTCTCCAAGTAAATTCTTTAAAAAAATTTCATACATACAAATTCACCACCACCATCACCAGCACCCCTTCCACCAGAAGGCTCAGTGCAGCAAGTACATGGGATCACAGTGGAGCTGTGAGGTTCATTAGCTACCTGCTGTTTAAGGTCGTATTTTATAGACTGTTAGATAACACTCGGATTGGGGACAACTATCCTAAATCAAAGGAGTAGGGTTGCTAACAGTCACCAAATTCTGTACTACCTGGCAGCCATTGTATTTGGTATTTTATACACGTTATCTTACTTTATCTATCTAATGAATACTTTATAAGGTCAGGTTATACATAACATTTAAAAATACTGACATACAATATTTATAGGATATGATACAATAGAATAATACATTTACACAATGTGTAATTATCAAATCAAGGTAATTGATATCTCAAATAAATGTTCTTACATGGGAGGGTCTCACACATTGCCCAGGTTGCTCTGTGATGCCTGTGCTCAAGGGATCCTCCGGTTTCTACTTCCCCAGTGCTTCCCATAACAACCCATGCATCATCCCATCATCTCACTTTTTCATTTTTTCCTGTAAGTGAAAGGGCTGGATCTGCTTCCAGAGCTGAGCTTTTAAGTAGAAGCCCCAAGGGAAGAGAAGTCCAGACTCCCTGCTTTCAGAGTCCTGTTCAGTTTACAGGAAGGACTGAAGAAACTCAAGGGAGAACAGAAAGAAAAAGAACCATCCACCGTATAACTCTCATCTCAGGGCTATGTGCCCAATTCTGTCCAGAAGATCTGAACTGACAAGAATTTCACTGGGCTGTATCCTTTACCCTCCCTTTCTTCTCCCCAAATAGTTACAATAAATTCTCCAAGGTCTAGATGCTCAATGGTGGGAACTTCTGGAGACCTTTGTAGGGTGGGAGGTATTGAAGGAGAATTCAGATCTAGAAGGTGAATTGCAACATCTGAGGTTGCACTGGTACAACCTGAGGCATGCCCAAAAGACAAAGACTTGGGACTCTCCTAGGCTCAAACAAAACACACACCTCTCCAGGCCTTTCTGGGGTCAATGGTGCCATGGCTTTAAGGTCTATGGAATAGAATGGATACCAGAAGGAGCCATTCTTTGCTTTCTCGGTCCTCAGATTTATAGTTGGATTGAGCAAGTATGAAAACAGAACAAAACCCAAACTTTTGTTTCAGCCCTGAGCCTCTTTAATGTCTCTTTCCCTATGTTATTGAAGAAGAACCATGACACCCAGGCCAGTCCAAAGGAACCTTACCAAAGGAACCTTACTGCTGGGGGTGGATCACTGTGTCTCAGGCAGGGAGACTTAGGAACACCAGGACATTTTATACACCAGCTCTTAGCCTACCCCAGGCCAGATCAAGCTCCTAGTTCTGCCATTCAGAACTCTGCTCAGATCTGTTCCTCCTCCTTGTCCCCTCTAACAACGAACTCTCATTCTAGATGTGTATTGTAAATGTAAGCACTGAGGGACACTCTGTGTGATTCTGCTAGTCATGAAGTCCTATGGCTTTTACCACAGTTGCCAGCAAGCCTTGCAGCTGTCACCGTTCTCTTTACTGCACTGGTTCAGTCAACCGTGTCTTATTATTTCTTAGCTTCCCACTTGGCCTGGATGCTTCCAACTTCCTGTGCCCCTGAGCCTTTCTCCCCATAACAGCCAATGGGATGTAAACATTTCACTCTTTGACTTGGGAGCCCTTCTTGGTACGACTCACTCTCCTAAGGAAACACGTCTAGGCTCTTTCCCTTGGCCTTGAAGACCCTTAAAGACCTTTATCTTATCTTTGCAGCTGTGTCTGATGACACACACCAGCTGTGCCATAGCTTCCTGGCTAGACCTGTCTATCCACACTTCCGTATTTTTGAATCTGTCGTCCCTGTTACTTGAAATGTTCTTTATCCATGGGTCAGCTGGTGACCTCTCTTTTCTTCCACAACCAGGTTCAAGCTTCATCCCTTCATCCATTCTATTCCAGGAGATACACACACTCCTGAGCCACCATCGTGCCTACCCCACACCTCTGTCAGGGCCTTTCCTGCTCTGTCTTACAGGAACATCTCCCCAGCAGAAGGAGAGTTGCTGGCGAGTGGGACTGTGGCATTCAGAGGCCCGTTCCCTAGGGCCTTCACCCAAAGCCCGTGACACATCGTAAGTCTTAAATACACTTTGTTGACACGTATGGTAACATAGCACAACCACAAAACACAACCACCGCAGGGGAGAAAAACAGTCCCCTTACCTAGGGGGAAAAATGACTTCCTGTATCTTGAAACTGTAAAACCCTCCAATGAGCTTCTTACTCTTGCTTGGCAGTTCCTTTTTCTTCTTTATTGTCCGACTGGATGAAGTTGCTTGCTTTTCTTTCATTTCCCACCTCTGATCCTTATCTGGAGTGTGTGTGTGTGTGTGTGTGTGTGTGTGTGTGTGTGTGTGTACAGAATACAGTAGCAACAATACATTGCTGCTTTGTTTATTCCCAGAGACATACACAGAGCAGCCTCTGAAGAAGTATTAGTATCAGGCCTATGCTATTATCTGCATTTTATTAATTAACCCATACATCTCCCTGTCAGTCTTCCTTTTCTATGGGCTTCCTCGCAGCAATGCTGCGTGCTTCTGCTGTTGGTAAATTGGCACAATAAATCTGGCGAGGCCACCTCTATTTCCAAAGCTTCACTTAACGTTTTATCACACGGCTGTGGTCTCAGGATTGAAGTCGGTTAAAAAGATTAATACCGTTTAATACCACCCAGAAGGAAGATGCCAGAAATGTGTTTAAGGTCCGGTTATTCATGTCTTCATTTCCTTTGTGCGTGGATTGCGATAAGCAGAGCTATCCTTTTAAGGCTGATGTTAATAACTACTTAAAATGATTAAGGTAACTAGTTATTTCCTGTAGGAAAATTGCTCTGCTGTCATTAACACAGAATTAACACGGCTCCCATTTCGTCTTCAGCACATAGCCTTTTGCCCCCCAGTTGCCTTAAATAAACAGAGCACCATCTCCGGGAGGCTGTGGGTTCCTTCCTAAAAGATGAGCTCTGAAGAGGCAAGAGTGTGAAACGCAAAGCTTTGCAGAACACTTGGCCTATAGAGGTGCCTGTGAGGAGGGGTGGACTTGGTTGCGTCCACATTGTAAGCCCAGTTCTCTGACCTGCCCTATGGGCTGGCAGGAGGAATTAGCATATCTCTTCCTACATCTTTGTGGCCTGAGCAACTTGAATGGAGTCAGTGACTCTCCTAGTCTTCTGGGACAGTGCTTCTAAAAACTTCTCTCATCTAATCACCTGGCTGAGATGTGGTGGACAGACTACCACGGGAACACTGCGCTTTTGAAAAAGGTCCACGGAATTCTTATAGGGACACAAAACTGAGGTCATGGTAGTGTCCTAACTCTTCATGGTTCATCATCCAGTCTTGGATATTGAGGGTTTAAGCATAACTAAGGGTGGCTGGGGCTGCTCCAAGTGTGTAAACACTCATGTACAGGTTCTTGTTGGAGTACTTCTTTTCAGTTATTTTTTTTGGGAAAGGTCTGTAAGCAGACTTTTTAAATTTCATGTCTAACATCTTGAGCACCTCTGTAATGCTTTCTTGTGTTTGTAAACTGAACATTTACCCATTGTGGGCACTGTGTTAAAACCCACAAGTTAATATATGTGGACACCACATTTTCAGAGGGAGGAGGACTCCAGAGGGACTGAAGAGGTTCAGGGAGTCTTTGGGAGTCTGCACAGTTGTCTTTCAGCTCCACTCCCTGACCATCACTCCTCCACCCCACCGTGAGTAGTGATGTCAGCTTGTGTATCACTTGGGAGCTGATGAAAACTGGAGATTTCAGGGCCCTGGATGACTGTATCGGTCTTCTAGGGGCTTGTTTTAAAGGTCTCCCAGTGTTTCTAAGGCCCACCAAAGCTTGCAGAGCTCTGGACTGGTTCTGAGTGCAGACTCTCGGTTCAAATCAGAAAACCCATGAGCCACAGAGTGAGTGAGAGATACTGTGTTCAGAGGACAGACTTGAATCTGCTGTAACTTACAGAACATGCATCTTATGCAGCATGCTTTTCTTTTAGGAATATGTGTGCACACCACTTTGCTTACAGAGGTGACATTTACAAGTGTCAGGCAAAGAGTTGCCTCTGTCCAATATCATGCCATAGGCTCTCAGCTCATTATTAATGAATAAACTAGGATTTTTTAAAGTTATTCCAATATATGAACCTAGTACCCAAGTCAACTTGCTGGGATATATCTACCATAGGATTCCTTACCACTAATGAGCCCTCTGTGCTCTCCAACAGCCTAGAGACGTCATGGCACTGGCTATATGGTGTTTGTTTCAAGTCTTTCACACTTCTGCTGGTCAAGAAGTAGCAATGTGTTGGTGTGTTGAAAGACAATGTGAAATAGCCTGGGACTTACATCCTGATTCTGCCACTTGAATCTGAATATTACTTTTAATTTCGTAAAATTTCTATCCCAAACCTGCAAAATGAGTAATAATATCTATTCTATAGACTAGCGTTTACACCATAAATAGTTGTTGCTATTAATGCTTGCTAGAGCTGTGTGGGGAACTCTTCATGATCTTTGTCCTTCCCCCTCTTGTCCCCATCTCCCAATAAAAAAGAAGCACACAAAAAGATGCAGACAGTTAAGGTGTGATATAGAGGCCAAGAGAAAGTGAGAGGGACTGTGGGGGCAGGAAATGACATAAATTCTTAAAAAGTCCTTAATTGACTCCAGGTCCTCTGGTCTCTCCTGTCTCTAAACACATATCATTCGTCGACTGCACTATGCTGTCAGTGCTTTAGTACAATATCTGGTGAAGGTAAGAGCTCAATTAAAAATTAAGGAAAACAATTTGGCAGTTCTTCAAAAAGGTAAACAGAACTGACATACAACTCAGTGACTCCTCAGTTCAAATGTATGCATCCCAAAGGACAAGAGTAGTTACTACAACAAAAGCTTGTCCAGCCATGCTCAGGGCAGCATTATTCTTGGCATCCCAAAGGGGAAACAACCCAAATGTGCAGCACAGAGTGAATAAGTAGACAGATTGTATGCCTACTGGTTAGATAGCGCGACTGATGTGACGAACTCTGTGACTAAAAATCACCGGGGTGGGGGGGTGGGGGGGTGGGGTTGGGTGGGGAGGAATAGGTTTATTTGGCATCCCAATCACAGTCCATCATGGAGGCAATTCAGGACAGAAGCAGAGCGAGAACCATGGAGAAAAGCTTCTTACTGGCTGACTCTTAGTGATTTTCCTCTCCATCTTTTTGTACAATCCAGGACCACCTGCCCAGGCGTCACGTTGCTCACAGCAATCACCCATCAAGAAAAGACCCCACAGACTTACACCCACAAGCCAATCTGAAGGAGGCATTTTCTTATACTTACACCCACAAGCCAATCTGAAGGAGGCGTTTTCTTATACTTATACCCACAAGCCAATCTGAAGGAGGCATTTTCTTATACTTATACCCACAAGCCAATCTGAAGGAGGCATTTTCTTATACTTATACCCACAAGCCAATCTGAAGGAGGCATTTTCTTATACTTATACCCACAAGCCAATCTGAAGGAGGCATTTTCTTATACTTATACCCACAAGCCAATCTGAAGGAGGCATTTTCTTATACTTATACCCACAAGCCAACCTGAAGGAGGCATTTTCTTATACTTATACCCACAAGCCAATCTGAAGGAGGCATTTTCTTATACTTATACCCACAAGCCAATCTGAAGGAGGCATTTTCTTATACTTATACCCACAAGCCAATCTGAAGGAGGCGTTTTCTTATACTTATACCCACAAGCCAATCTGAAGGAGGCATTTTCTTGATGGTTCATCTTCCCAGATGACCTTATCTTGTATCAATTGACAAAAAACCCAGACATCCTTGATTAGCATGGTATTATCAATAGAAAATAATTAAACTATAAAAAGTAATAAAGCACTAAGACATGCTAAAATTGGAAGAACCGTGAGAGTATCATGTTAAGTGAAAGAAGCCAGATCCAAAAAGTGAAAGTCTTAGCATTCCATGTCTGTAAGAAACTTGTTAAAATCACAAAGACAGAAATCAGGATAGTGGTGACATTGGCTGAGAAATGGAGAGATGCTGAGTAACTTTCCCAGATATGGGTTTTGGGATGGGGTAGTGGAAGTTTTGGAACTAGATACAGTTGGAAACTGTACAACCTTGCTGTACTATGCCCCATGAAGTTATTCACTTTAAAATGCTTTATTTTTTGTTAATTATTAATATATACACTTAAAGAGCAAAGAGTTGAAAGACAGACTCTCGATGACTGACATGAGTATCCTTGAAGATAAAAAGGGTTTATTTTTGTGGTATCTGAAACTCCTTAGTCCCCATGGGGAAGTTAAGGCAAGGATGTGTACATGCCTATAAACATAGCCTGGCTGGCCAGGGATTTCAGGTGAAGACGGGTGAGCATGTGAGACAGGCCCACAGGAATGACTGAATGTGAGGACAAGAGAAATATAAGGGAAAAGATACAAGCAACCTCTCCAGAGAAGCAGGTCCAGGGGCATAAAATGGATGATTTTGAACTTCTGATCCTCTTGTTTCTACTCTCCAAGTGCTGAGATTAGAGACATAAAGCATGCCTGGATTATGTGATGCTGGGGATCAAACCCAGAGCTCTGTGCATATAAGGCAGGCTTACTTCCACCTGAGCCATACACCCGGTCCTAAAACTACATTTTTAAATGGGTGGAAAATACCCTTCAACATTGAACAAGAGAATGCATTTACATGACATCTAAAAAATATAGACGATGCAAATGTCAGCATCCTTAACTATATTTCTGTGGGTCAGCTCACACCATCCAATCCCATGCTGTCTATGTCAGCTTTGCTATTACCAAGTCAGGGAACTGAAACCAACGCTGTTGACAAATTCTGAAATACTACATAGCCTTCACAGGCAGGTAAAAGTTTGTCCACGCCTGGTGTAAAGTTATGCGGATTTCAAGGGACAGGGAAAGACCACTTCCTGCTGGGCTACTCAAGGATGAAGAGCATCTCAATGTCACAGCCTGGGTGGGACCTGAAAGGCAGCCTTTGGGGAGGAAAGAAACTCAGTAGCTGCATAGGCAGCAGGAAACCAGGCAGAGTGATCCCAGATCTCAGTATGAAAGTCCCTAGGCAGCCATCCTTCTCCATAGGCTGCCTGGAAACATCCTTAAAGCTTTCCCATGAATGGGAAGGAGAAATGTCCCAGCACAAACCAACCTCAGTCCTGACTGGAAAGGGGTGGATCAGCTGTGTAACAGGAGTAACGAAGAGGCCTAGATATGACACCAAAAGATATAACATCAGTGATAGCTTGATACCTAGCAGTCCCTAAAGTTGGGGAGTGACACTACTCTCTGGGGACAGAATTTTGTATTGTTACAGGAGTAGAGGAATGTCTTCTGATGACTACAGATCAGGGGTCAGGGACGCTGAGAGATTTGCTGTGAGATACTGAAGGTTGTAGTGCTGTTTGAGGTTGAATGGCCTCTATTAGAAGTCAGTAGTACCTCCATTAACAAGCTTTTATTGGGGACTCTTGGTGATACGCAATTACCAGGAATTAATGGACTAAAAGATTGGAAGAATATAACCCACTTTGATACTGATGAAGGGAGACCAAGCAAGTCTGTATATTGGCATGAATGGTTGGCTTAAACAAAAGACTTGCTTTTCTTCCACATCCCAAGAAAGCTAAGTACTTTGTTTCAGTGCACTGTACAAATACAAAGATAATTTATGCTTTGGGATACTTAAAATGTCTATGAAAGATGGTATTTGTGTGTGGGGTTGATATTGATTATAATTTATTGTAGAATACTTTCCAGTCTTAATCTGCAGAGTTAAATGGCCAGTTTTGGAGCCAGAATAATCAGGGTATGACTTCATCCATGTCTCTTCTTTACTGGGCAACACGGACAAGCTATTATATATTCTTAACTTTCATTGTATAGCTTGCAAAAATAATTGTAATAGAGGATGACTGTAAGATTTGATTGCATTCATGTGTGTGAAAACCATAGTGTGTCATTTTCTCTTTGCATCAGTGAACGCAAAGTGATTTCTACTGCCAGAGTGCTGAATTCATAGACAATCTCAGAAATTAAAAAGGAACAAATTTTAGCTAAGTGTGTCATTATTTTAGCTAAGTGGGTCTTCTCACCCTTGGCCCTGTTGGCAATTGGGTATGTTTGAGGTCTTAGTGGTGACTGCTAATCTTGTGTGCTGCAGGACCTTTGTTGGCATTGTTGGTACCTACTCCGTAGATGCCAGAAGTACTCTCCACCATCCTTAATCACTACAACTCAGACTGTGTCCAGCTATTGCCAAATGTCCATTGGGGTAATGTTCTTACTCTTGACTGAGAATCTCTGGGCTTTCAATGGGAGAAAAATACGCAGAGGCTTCTTTGGATGAAGGGCCAACTGTAAAATTGCTTTGTGTTTTGTCCAAACAAAAATCTCAAACCATAAACTTCCCAATTCTGTAATCTGTAAGTAGCACAATGCACCATGTTTTCTCTCAGTGCCAGGGATGACACTGTATTCCGGGCACAGATTGAAATGTGACATAGCTCCTGTTATTCAGGGGTGGACAGCTTGCTTTCTTTTGTTCTCTCCCCCTCACTCTTCCTCTTTCTCCTTCCTTCCTTTGTCCCAGTTTCTTTCCTTTCCCTTCCCCTCCCACTCCTTTCCCTTCTCCTTCCTTCTTTTCCTTCCTTCCTTCCTTCCTTCCTTCCTTCCTTCTTTCCTTTCTTTCTTTCTTTCTTTCTTTCTTTCTTTCTTTCTTTCTTTCTTTCTTTCTTTCTTTCTTTCTCCGTGTGTTTGTGCATGCATGTTCTTCTATATGTATGTGAGTACACACGCATATGGATGTCAGAATACAATCTTGGGTATTGTCTTCAGCTTCCTCCTTGTCTGAGACATGCTCTCATTGTCCATCACTATATTCACAAAGTTAGCTGGCTCATGAGCTTCTGGGGAATCTCCTGTCTCCACTGCCCACCATGCCACAGAAACACTGGAATTACAGGTGCATGCTATCGCACCCAGCTTTGCTTGGGCTCTGGGTATTCAAACTGAAGTCCCCATGCTCACATGGCAAGTATTTTGCCCACTGAGCCATATTCCCAGCATTTTACCTATCAAGCCATCTTCCTGCATTTTACCCACTGAATCATCTTGTCAGACCCACAGCCTACATTTTGCAGAGTTGCATCAAGAGGAAAAGGTTCTGAAGACTCTAGCCATCTAGTAGACAGATAGCCCTCAACTTTCTGAATGGGGGTGCTATAGGATCTTTGGAAATATGTGACAGGGCAGTTGAACTGATAAGATGAGAATCTGGGTGGATTATGTGGTGTTTATTCTGAAAGCTGGGTCATGGCACAGCTGAACCCATCAGCTAAACAAAAGCCTTCCTTACTACCAAAGGGAGGCTAGGGGACATTTCAGGGGACACCATTTGGTTGATGAGACTGATCATGTTGGAGTGTCTTGCTTATGTGTGTGTAATTCACTCTGAGCTCTAGACAGGAGGCACATTTTATAAATCAGTGGATATGTAAAACAAATGCATCGGACTAGACAGTTCGGCTTCCTGGATAAAAGAGAAAGGGTATAGTGAAATACAGCTGCTCTATGCAGGGGATTTAAGAAATTCACTGGATTCTTCCTTAAGCTATAATTTACTGACACCACCCTGTTGTGTGATATTTTGATTGCTTGGAGTCAGAGGTTGGAGCTAGTCACTAGCTGACCTAAATTAGCCATAGAGGTTTGGAGGACTATAGACAGAGAGGAGACAATAAATAGTAAGGCAGGGTAGAGAGAGGAACTTCGGTCCAGAGAGAGGAACTCAGTCCTTTTTGGAAAGAGGAATAGTAGAGGTAGGGGGTGACTGGTGGCTGCTCCCTGTTTCTCTGATCTTTCAGGTTCCCACCCCATTATCTAACTCCTGATTCTTTATTGATAAAGATTAACTAGATTAACTCTTCATCACCCAAAGGCTCGCCCCATCCCAGCGAAGACCATGTTCTCTTTGAGAAAGTTTTGTCATTCTGTGGAAGAGAAACAACAATAACTGGGAATAAATGAATGAAAGAAAAAAAACCTAACACCTTCCCTTAAAAGTGGGAAGAACATAAAGCTAGCATGAAAAAGGGCAGAGCAGGATCAGGTTGACAGGTGCATCCCATTTGAGTCATACAAAACTTTTGTGACCAGTTATTTCCTAAGCTTGTCTGTTTATTTAAACTACTGGGTCAGCAGTCCCAAGTTATAGATATGGAGTCTGGGCTTGTCTGACCTCTGCATATATATGGCTTCCTGTTCTCTCTGTAGAAATGACAGGTCCAATTAAGGCTCAGAGGCAATGGGCTGGAAGTTGCTCTCTGTTTTGCATTAGGTTCCTCAGAGACCAGAACCAGTCACTGGAGAAAGCAGAACTTCTGGTACTGGTCTCCAAGGACCTGAGCTACACAGCTCTGAGGTCTATCAATTCTGCAATCTTGGCTAGGCTAACAAAGCCAGGCTGGTCTCAGTGTTTTCATCTGTAAAATGGTAATAAAAGTGATATTTCAGTTCCTCCCGATTCCTTGTGTGGATGGAATAAGATAATGGAAATGAGAGGTTTTCAAATGGGGAGGCTGCTGGTGAGGTCTTAATATTATCAAGTCCTGATAGAGTTGATGCGCAATTATCTGTGTAATCTCTGTCTGTCTGTCTGTCTGTCTGTCTGTCCGTCCGTCCGTCCGTCCGTCCGTCCGTCCGTCCGTCCGTCCGTCCGTCCCTCCCTCCCTCCCTCCCTCCCTCCCTCTCTCTCTCTCTCTCTCTCTCTCTCTCTGTAATATGCAAGCTCTTGCCTTTTTTCTTCACTTTTGGATTGCTCACCATCAAGTAGTTGATGCGAAGACATTGTGTCTATTGACAGATTAATTAAGCAGGAAAAGTGCTTCCTATCAGCTGATGTAAGAAACCTGAGAGTGCTGGACATGTAAACAAAATATACTGTTTTCTATCAAAGGGTTAGAGAAAAGAAAACTCCGTCAGGTGAGGGGAGCCTGTAAAAAAAGTCACAGGTCTGAAATTCAAAGTCCACCAGGGTAAGGACTTCTTGAAATCCAAATACATGCCCAAGTTTCACTTCTTCCTAGAAACTGCACCCTTATGTTCCCGATGGTGTAAGCATGTGCGTCTGAGCTCTGACCACTCAGAGTAAGGTGGGGGTCTCCTTTGTGTTAAAGCTGACGACCCAGCAGATCCTTGGTGGGCATGCTGGCTTGCTTGCTTGCCGAGTGAGGGTGTGTACCCTTCTACAGAAGTAACACTTGTTTTGTGAAATACTTTGAATTGTGTGGTCATTTTCTTGAGACTCCAAACTCATCTCTTACGATAGTAGACCACCATCCAAAGATGTTTGTGCAGGTGTTCTCAGACTCTCCTATGGGATTAATTTGCGAAATCGTTGACCACGAGTAATCGGTAGCCCATGATAGCGCCCTCTAGTGCCTGGTACCATCAGTGCACTATTCAGACTCCTGAATACCCAGTGGGTTGCAGCCAGAATAATGGCTCCTTAATGAGGGTCACCTCTTAATGCCTGGAACCGATGCATGTGCTGCTTTACATGGGAGGAAATAATTTTGCAGATGTTATTTAAGATGTTGAGATGGGAAGATGACCGAGGATTATCTGGTTGAGCTCGATGTAATCACAAGCATCCTTTTACGTGAGAAAGGGAGGTTGGAGGGCAGTCATGATGGCAAAGGCAGTGCTGCAAACTCCAGCTTTCCATGGCTAGATTTGGTGGGTTCTTCCCCTGTAGCCTCCCTACAAAGTCAGGGACCCCTCCCAACCTCTAACATTAGCCTCATGAAGCCCACTTTGGCTTTCTAGCCCCTGGCGTCATAGGATAAGAAGTGTGTGTGTTGTAAGTCACAGGTGATGTGTTGGAGCAATCATATAAAACTAGTGTACCTCTTCCTTCCATGTTTATCAAATGAAAGGGCAGTATGGTGCCCTACAGGATGTCTGGTGCCTTACTGGCAACTAATTACTAGGCTCTGCCCCAAGTCATTCCTGCAGTAGGCTCACATACTCTCAAAGGTTCTGTGGAGACTGACATTGTCCAGGCTGAAGAGACTATCTGGGGCATCTGAGGAATAAAAGAGAATATGAAGGACAGGCTTCAAAATGGTAGAATTGAAAAAGTATCTTTAAATCTCACCCTTAGTATTAATTTGCTCACTGTGAGATCAGAGTACTCATTTATATTTGTATATCCACAGACCTCAGTGCTGAGGGTGCATGTCCCTGCACCTGACCTAGAGAAGGTATTCTCTAACTGTCTGTGAAAAAAATAAGGATTCTTTGGTTACTTATTTTTCAGGTTTCCCAGAAGGGTTTATGATGCCTTACAATATTTAGAAGTATAAGTGGAAAACAATGAAATGAAATTTCATTAAAAGGAGCAGGGTCTGGGGGAAATGGTCACATCAGTAATGTGTTTGCTTTACAAGCTCGTGATCTCCAGAGTTCACAATCAAAAACAAAAATGGGGGCGGGGGTGGTTTGAACTTGTAATCCCTGAGTCAGGGAAGCGGAGGGAGGTGGATCCCTAGTGCTCTGTGGCCAGCCAGCACAGCCTACTTGGTGAGCTCCAGGCTGGTGGGAGTAGCCTGTCTTAAAAAACAAAAAGATGGATGGCGCCTGAGGAAAAACACGTGAGGTTCTCCTCTGGCCTCCACATAAACGTTAGATTGTACCTGCACACATAAGAACACACACACACACACACACAGGAGAAAGGACCATCTGGGCACTGGGCGGTGGAGATTTAGAAGTGTGGGGGTGGGGTTCTTCATAAACAGGACTTTACATTTCACATATGTGTTGAAGGTAAAATCTGAAAGGTGCTGTTAGGAGGAAATTGTTTACCAGATGTGGCTCCCTGGAGACTCAAGTGCAAGAAAACGTCAAGATATGTTGGGTCTTTAGAAATGTTCCTTACATTTGGGTCACGGATGATTGGAGAAACACATGCAGCTTGATGAGATCAGCCAGAGGCACGCTGCTGTGGGTACTTTGCTAAATTATTGAGATGTCTGTGGGCTATGAATGCTGGGAGGGTGGAGTGAACACTCCACATTGGAGCCTGAGGATCATTTGAGACAACCTTTTAGTGTCAGTGTGTGATGAGAGGGGAAGGCTTGATGGCAGGATGGGGGGTGTGGTGCTGGGGTCTCTTCTGGGAATGGTAACACATGGTTAGTCCTGCTTTTCTCAGATTTTCCTTCCTCTCTCTGCTGAGCTACCAGGTACAACCACTCTGTGTTATGGATGCTAATGACCCACGTAATAGTCCTGCAAGATGGATTTCAAATCTGCACATGACAGCTTTTGCAGGCACCACAAATCATTGAGCTTTGCAATCAAATGCAGAGGGGCCCAGATCATTGAAAGAGTTGGGATAATGGATGATAAAATGCAGTTTAATATGGACAAATGTGGAATAATAGGTATTGGAACAAACAATCAGAAGAAGGAACAGCTGCTAAATGAATTGATTTGCATTCCACTGACCAGGGAATGGGAATGGGCCTGAGCAGTAGCCAAACAGCTGAGAGACAGCAAAAGGGATGGAGAAAGGGAGGGAGAGATAAAGAGGACACAGAAACAAAGAGAACACACACACACACACACACACACATACACACACACACACATACACACACAGAGAGAGAGAGAGAGAGAGAGAGAGAGAGAGAGAGAGAGAGAGAGATTGATCCAGAGGATAGAGAATTTCAGGATTTCAGGTGAATCCTGGACTTGCAGGTACCAAGTATCACACAGAGAGGAATGGAATGGCTTGGTCACCATGTCTCAGTTACCTTTGCTAGAAGCTTGTTTATTCAGTCTCCAGATATTCAGGTTCCCTAGGGCTTGGGAGTGTTCTGTACTCACAGGTACCCAAGGCTTTGACTTTTATCTTCTCCAGCCCGATGCTCTTGACAGAGAATCTCAATCTGTCCTTTGTCTTGTGTGTGTGTGTGTGTGTGTGTGTGTGTGTGTGTGTGCTCATGTATGAGTGGGTGCACATAAGTATGGAGCCCAGAGGTTAACTCTGGGTATCTCTCCTTACTGTCCACCTTAAAGTAATATTTTTAAGTAACAGATCTCTTCTGTAAACCTGGAGCTTGATGATTAGGCTAGATAAACTGGCTGATGAGCCCCCAAAGATCTGTATGTCCTGGTTTCTGTCATGGTGGGATTACAAACTTAAGCTATCATATTGGGCTTTAGTGTGTGTACTGGGGATTGAACTTGGATCCTCCTGCTGTAAACATTCCACCAACTGATCTCTCTCCCTGCCTCACTCCTATGTCTTTAAATAGTGCCTAAACTTTGATGATCTCCTAAATGAAATATTGGCTTATCTTCTCCATAGAAACAGGGCAGTGGGTGTCCCAGTTAGGTTTTTTATCAACTTGACACAGCTATAGATACCTGGGCAGAGAAAATGCCTTCTTGATTAATGATTGAGTGAAAGGGCCCAACTCATTGGGGGTAGTGCCATCCCTGGGCAGATTGTACTGGGTAGTGTCAGAAAGCAGACTGAACAAGTCATGGGGAGCAAGCCAGTCAGCTGCATTCCTCCATGGCCTCTGCTTCAGTTCCTGCCTCTAGGTTCCTTCTTGAGTTCTTGTCCTGATTTCTCTCAGTCATGGGCTATGAACTTGGAGTTGTAAAGCAGAAAGTGGGATTCAAAGTTGTCTGCATTTTAGTACTGTGTGTATGATTGTTCATGCTTGCATGCATATGTCCCAGGTCTTAGTTCTACCTCTATAGATCATTCCAATGTGTGATGAAGTCTGAGACTAGTTGCTGGGTGTGTCTATGATCCGGGCCTCTTGTTAGTGTTTGTATGTGAAATGTTTCCCGCTGGTTCATGTGTTTGAACATCTGACTTTCCCTGGTGGTACTGCTTTGGGAGGCTCTTGAACCTTTATGATCTGTGGCCTAATTAACAGAAGTGGATTTCTGGGCGAGGGGGTGTCAAGCCTTCTGGGGTCATATCCTCCTTAGTTCCCACTTGAGCTCTCTACTTCCTGGTTCATGAAGACTGAATGAGTCACTCTGCAAGTGTCACCCCCTCCTCCCCACCCAGTGGACAGAACTACCCTAGTCACCATATCATCTCTCTTATGGTGGACTGAATCCCTTAGAACTGTGAGCCAGGTTAAACCAATCTCTTCCCTTAAGTAGTCTCCATCAGGCATTTTATCATCGTGGCAGGAAAAATATCTAGCATGCCTCTTGCCTGCTCCAATCATCAGTATGATTTGTCTCAAATTGAATATGACCAGACAAACTTAATTATCGACTCCACTCCACACCTGGTCCTCATAGTCTTCTCACTTCACCTGCTCAAGTCCCAAATCTAAGCCTGATTCTGCTTTTGTCATTTTTCTCATCATCTATATCATAAGCTAATAGCAAAATTTCCACCCCTAACTTTAAAACAGCTAAGATCACCCTATCACCAACACCCATCACTGCATATCTTAATCCATCTTCAATCATATTGGCTTCCCTTATGTCCCTTCTCCATCTGGTTTCCAAAAGGATGATGCCATGAGCTCTGTCTCTCTTTCCTGTGCAGTGGGAACAATGTTCATTCCTGTCTCTTAGGCTGTTACTGGGAATAAATGGGATGATGCCTGTGTTTGGCACTACCCTGAGTTGTAGCACATCACCATTATAACTCTTTGTTTTACTCTGTTGTTATGGATTCTTTCAGGCCTTCATGACTTTGCAGAACCATTTTATTTTCATCTGAATTGCAACTCTTCCTCACAGGCTTGCAAAAGTACTCTTCTGTGATACTTTCCTGAGCACCCCCAGGGAGGTGATGTTCTCCTATTTGGTTCATTTATTCCCTCGGTAAAGTACACTCCACTGTGCATTATTAGTTACTTACACTCCACTCTTCATATAAAGCCATGTTGTATACTTATTCAGCATTTACTATAGGTCTGGTGCTGTTCTAACACTTGTATTGTAACAATTCTCATACTAGGTCTACAAAACAGGTGCCATTTTAATTTTATGAAGTAAAAAAAAAAAGAGAGACACAGAAAGGTTAAATGTGGCAAAGATGGGACTTGACTCCAGGCATCTCAGCTTAGAACTATACTCTCAATCAATGTATCACATCCTTTGCATGTACAGTGAGCCGTTAATGGAGAGGACACCGGCTCACTTACTCCAGCTCTCAAGATCTGGTAGAGTTTTTGAAGCACAGAAACTTGCAATCAAAACAATAGCATCCATTTATCACCTGCTGTAGAAACCACTGTGTTAAACTATTTACAAAGCATGGAGTGAGAACAGAGAGGCCACAATCCAGTCCAGGGTCATCTGATTGCAAGGGGCATTCTTTTTCCATGGCATTCCTGTGTCTCCAGTAACCTTTGATGGAATGAATGACTATATCAGAGAAAGTCATGTTTGGAAATAGCATAGATATGAGGTGAATGAACCATGTGCCCTTTTTCTACTTTGAGAGAATTATACTTTGAAGTAGTAATGAAGTCAATGACACATGAGAAAATGATGTCCTAGGAAGGAGAATAAGATCTCTGTGCTAGAAAGCTCCCCATCATATGTGCCAGGGACAGTGTTCAGCATGTAGGCAGGGACATTCAGTGAGTGCCCCCAGAACTGTTTTCACCGTCTGTGTTCTTTGTGGTGCCCAGGGACTATGCCCTCCATCCCTCCTCTCATTTTTCCTGCCTTCCTTCCTCTCTGAAGCATTTTCTCTCTCCTTTTCTTATCTTCCAACCCTCTCTTCTTTCCTTCATTCTTCTTTCAATTATTGTAAAGTTATTAATTTTAAGTTGCTTAAAGTATATATGCTTATCTTCTATAAGAAGTTTTGAAATATATATTGTATAATGTCTGAACCCATCTAACATTTTCTTTAGTTCACAGATTTTTTTTTGTTATGAGAATACTTAAAATCTATTCTCAGAAATGCTCCAGACTATAGTACAAGTTATTAACTACCATCATCTTGCTGCACCACAGATCTCTTGATTAATCTTCTGTATGATTGAAATTTTGCATCCCTTGTCCAAGAGATATATGAAAAAACACTCAGCATCACCAATCATCAAAGAGATGCAAACTAAAACCAACCTATTGGAATGACTATCCTCAAACATGTGAAAAGTAAAAAAAAAAAAGTGTTGCTTAAGATACGGAGAAAAGGGAAGCATAGAATATCATTGGTAAGAATGTAGACTAATATGGCCATTGTGGAAAACAGTACAGAAATTCCTTAGAAAATTTATGTTTTCTTTTGAGAAACATCTTTTCAGGTGCTTTGATCATTTTTAAATGTATTAATTATTTTCTTAGTATTGAGTTTCTTATTACTTTGGGTATCGTTCTTTGCCTGAGTATGGTTAATATTGTTGTGATGAAACATCATGACCAGAGAAACTTGGGGAGGAAAGGGTTTATTTGGCTTATGTATCCCAAATCTCAGTGCATTAAGGGAAACCCAGGAACTCAAACCGAGTAGGAACCTGGAGACAAGAGTTGATGCAGAGGCCATGGAGGAGCATTCTTTACTGGCTTGCTCCACATGGCTTACTCAGCTTGCTCTCTTATAGAACCCAGGACCTCCAGCACAGAAGTGGCACCATTCACAATGTACTAGGCCTTACCACATCAATCACAATTTAAGGAAAATACTCTGTAGGATTACATATGGTCTAATCTTATGGAGTCATTTTTCTCAATTGCGGTTCCCTCCTCTCAGATGACTGGCTCCAGCTTGGGTGAAGTTGACATAAAAACTAGCCAGCACAACTTCTTTTCATAGATATCACTTGATTGCCAATGATCAATTATCCTCTTGGTTGCTTCTGTGGCTTTGTAGACACAGTCCCTTTTCTTCTACTCTCGATTTGTGTCTTTAAAAAAAAGACATCACCCATATCAATAGCTTGAAACTTCTCTTTGTTTTCTCCTAGTAGTTTTACTGTTTCAGGCTGTTTGAAGTTTAGTACATTTACAGTTGCTTTTTGAGTGTGATGCGAACAATTCTTCCAGTCTCCTGCATGTGAATATCAAGTTGACCTAATGCCATTTATAGAAAAGACTATCTTTTCTCCACTGTGAGTTCTTGGCACTTTTGGCACCCTTCCTCCCCTATTGGCCTTAGCATCTTTGAGATGCTGCTAAGGGAAGAGGTCCCAACCAAGAGCAATGCTTAGCAACAAAACATGGCTTTGAAAACATGATCTAAAAGCATGTGTACATCTGCAAACCATGTGATCTTGACTTCAATGTGCGTGGATAAGTATCCAATGGATTTAGTGGTCACATTAGACCTGCGGTTTCCATCACTTACATGTGACATCCACACCGGCAAATGACATGCTCTGCTCCCATCTTCTTAGTTGTAAAGGTGGGAGACACATACACTCATGTATTTCAGTCTATTGTACAGATCAAACCTGTGTGGTTCTTCGCTGTCTGGATGCATGCTCCTTGCTGGTCTTTTCTGTGATTCCCTCACCAGCACTTTTTCTGGTGGCATGGCTTTTCTGACCATGTCTTAGCAAGCATTGCCTCGGGGACTTTTGCGCCAGCTCTTCTGTACCTTACCCTTAGATGCCCATGGCTCAGCGCTTTGGGTTTCAGCTCTCATGGGTGCTTTCCCATACCTTTACTTTTGCTGTTAGTGTTAGTCCTCACTTTGCTTTATCTAATTTACACAGTAACTGCCATCTCCCTGCTTGCCAGATATGCTTTTATTTATCATTTATCAGGTTTTCTACTGCTAGAATGTAAGCTAAAGGAGGGCCAAGCATTGATTGATTACACTGAGGCATTTCAGGTGACTAACAGAGGCTAACCCACAGAAGGCATGTCATAGACAACTGCTGAGTGAACAAACCCATAAATAAGTCAGTGCATGCATGCATGAATGAAATAATTTAACTCAGTGCTTTAAATATTGTAGACAGATAATAAAACCTAGCTATTATTATTGGAAGTTGGCTATCCCTAGAGCTACTTCATCCTGGAGCAATAAATAATATAAACCCTTCTGTTTCATTATTTTCAATCCTGATCACCTGCAGAATGCCAGCCCCTCCCCCACACCATTACCATGTCTTCTTCAGTCATGTGTGAGAATTCCCCCTACCCAAGGGACCATGTGACTAGTCACTCCTGTTCTCCAGCTCAGATATGCAGTGGCACCCAGTACTTGATGCCTCAGGGAGGTATCCCCTACTGTGTCCCAGTAGATAATGTCTTTACATCAAAGAAGTTGCTTCTTAACCATCATGACAGACACAGAAGATGCTTCCCAGTCACTGTTACTCTGACTGCTGTCCCTGGTGCTCTCCCAGGCCCACAGAAAACACCCCGCTCCCTTATCATACATTCTGCACTGTACCTTGTAGTGAAATAGCCTGAGCACTCAGCGTGATCAGCAATCAGCTTGGGCTGGAGGAGGATGTGGTCTTAGTGTGGTTCTGCAGCGTGGGCCGCAAGGGCAAATGGTCAAGCACGGACTATTCCCAATGAGAAGAGTGTGGGGTTCAGGGTCTCCTTTCACGGGGGGGGGGGTGCAGGGTCTCCTTTCACGGGGGGGCTGTATCCTTTCTTCTGCCCCCAGAACCCCATTTCAGTTCGCCAGGCTACAGCAGCTCCACTCGCTCTACTCTTCATTCCCTTTTCCCGAGGGTGAGGCTTTTCCCTCTGTTCCTGTCACACTGCGCTAGGCTCTCCCATGAATTCAAACTGAGGCACCAGCCTTTCCTGGGGATGAGGTGAGCTGAGGCAAGGGAAAAGAGGTAGACACAGAGAGCCTGGAGCCGCCACAGCTTTGGGGTTAAGTTCCTTTACTGACAGGGATGGGAAGCACTAAAGGATTTAGGGAGATGAAGCTAGTCATGCTGTCGATCGTGACCTCGTCACTCACCAGTTTGTTCTTAAAGAAAAAAAGCCTGGGACACATTTAAAAAGAAAAAGGACCAGATGTGGTGGTGGAACATGCCTGGGAAGCAGTGGCAGGCGCATGGCTGTAATTTGAGACTACCCTGGTCTATATAGTGAGTTCCAGACCAGCCAGGACTACATAGGGAGATCCTACCTCAAAATGAAACAGAAGGAAATCTTGAGACAGAAGAAAGGACTCAGCAGGTAAGAGCATGAACTGCCTTTTCAGGGGACTCAAGTTCAGTTCTCAGTACCCAGTCAGGTGACTAACAACCACCTGTCTAACTCCAGCTCCAGGAGACACAATGTCCTCTTCTGGCTTCCTCAGACAGTTCCCTCACATGCACAACTCCACACACAGGCATGCACAAATACAAATGTTTTTTTTAAATGTTAAAAATTGTCCATGAGCTTCAAAAGCTAAAATAGAAATTTGCTTAAAAAATAAAATATTGCCATTTATGACAATACATATGAATTTGTAGGATTTTGTGCTAAGTAACATAAGCCAGGTACAGGAGGATAAATATTGCTCAATCTCACTTTAATGCAGAAAAGTTTAGGGAATTTAAGTGTACAGCAATGTGGCTCTAATGGTCAATTCTGCATTGTGTCTTTAAAATTTATGGAGTGGGTGAATATGATCAAAACACATTGCAGGAAGCTATCAAATGACTAATAAAATTAATTTTTACTATCAGAGATCTTAAACCTTCTCATGCCCCCACCCTACCCACCAGATCAAAGGATAAGAAAGGAATAAAGACAGTCAGTGTAAAGAATGTGTTCACTAGCTTGGTTAGGGCGACTATTCCAACATCTATACAACTATCAAAGCACCAACTTGAACTTCTTACATATATGTAATTCCAACCTATTGATTACACCAAAATAAAGTGGAAAGAAAAAGTAGAGAACAGGATAGCATCCCTTTGTCACTTTTGTTTTGAGACAGGATCTCACCATGTAGCCCTGGCTGGTCTGGAACTCACTGAGGGTAGTCTCAAATTGGGGCCGTCTGCCTGCCTCTGCTTCCCAGTGCTGCTGGATCGAAGGCATGTGCCACCACCACATCTGGTCCTTTTTCTTTTTAAATGTGTCCCAGGCTTTTTTCTTTAAGAACAAACTGGTGAGTGACGAGGTCACGATCTACAGCATCACTAGCTTCATCTCCCCAAACCCTTTAGTGCTTCCCATCCCTGTCAGTAAAGGAACTTAACCCCAAAGCTGTGGCGGCTCCAGGCTCTCTTTGTCTACCTCTTTTCCCTTGCCTCAGCTCACCTCATCCCCGGGCAGGGCTAGAACACCTCAGTTTGAATGCATGGGAGAGCCTAGAGTAGTGGCAGAACAGAGGGAAAAGCCTCACCCTCGGAAAAAGGGACTGAAGAGTCGAGCCCGGTGAAGTGGAGGGTCTCATAGCCTGGGACACCGACATGGAGTCCTGGGGACACAGGAAAGGACCCCGCTCCCTGCCAGCCCCAGGAAAGGAGACCCTGCAGCTTCACACTCTTCTCTTTGGGAACAGTCAGTGCTTGATCATTTGCCCTTCTGGCGCAGGTTGCAGAACCACACTAAGACCATGTTCCCCTCAGCCCAAGTTGCTCCACGATGATGCTGATCTGTTGCTGGCTGGGTTTTAGGCACTGCAGAAACATGCTCTCTAGGTTCTTAGTGCTGTCGGCTTTCTCTTGTCGGCCTGCACCGGGGTCTCTGCTTTGCACATCTCCTGTAGGTTCTCAATTATTGTCGGCTTCCTCCATCCACTTCAGCAGGGACCGCAGCTGACACTTCAAGCTGCGGGACCTCAAAGTGGCAGGTGGTGGTCTGGCTGCACACCTATGGAGAGCACCCAGCATGAGCCCCACATCGGCCTGGGTGTACCCCAAAGTAAAAACGCTCTAGTCCTTTCTGTAGGGCTTTCATGTCCTGAGACTCCTTGGGACTTGGTTCCACCTTCTCTGCCTTCTTCACCGCATTGGGGGAGGATAGTACACGGCCCAGGGGAGGTCTCCTCCAAGTTCTTCTCCACTCCTGCTTCTTCCTGGCCCTTAGATTGCAAAGTCTCCAGGCTAACTTGGGGCATTAGGCCCAGTTCAACCCGAGGTCCACAGTATGCCACCCCCTGCCCCCCAGAACTCACACTGCAGAAGACAGGGGGAGATCCCCAACACCTCTGAGCCTCGTCCAACTCCTGGTCCGATTCCAGACACACCTGGATGGAGACCCTTGGAAGCCCAGCTTCAGCCCTCCAGACTCATCATCGCCACCTGGTGGTGGTCAGAAAGTGAAGTCTGAAGCCAGGTGTCCAGCCATGGGGAAGGTGGGCACCCAAACCGGAGGCCTGATGGAAGGAAGGAGGGCTCGCCTAGGATCTACTTCACCTCTCTCTGGTCCTAATTTTTAAAGTCTGAAAAATATTCCCCCCACGTCTCTTTTACACACACACACACACACACACACACACACACACACACACACACACACACACTCATGCTATCCACTCATGCAGTAATAGAAATTTAGACTGTTTGAATGCCTTTGGTATTGTGAATATTTCTGCAATGAGCAGAGGTACAATAGAAATTTCATTTCCTTTGAGTATATTCCTAGAAGAGAATTTTCTTATCATAGGGCACTTCTATTTTGAATGTTTTAGGAACCTCTATATTATTTTCCAATTTCCTCTCTCTTTTTGCAGCCAGAGGCATGTGCCGTCCTGACTGTACCAAGTTACATAAATGCCTGTGCACCAGCAGGTGTTTTCTGGTTCCCTACAACAGTTTTTGCTTAGCTTCAGCCAAGACATCTTGCTTGAACATAGGAAAACAAAGCCATTCATCATTTAGAAAAAGCATTATAGAAGAAGCAGATGACTTAATTTATTGCACATTGGCTGACTCCTGTTCTTTCTGAAGGTCCAGTTCTGCCTGACAAGGCTACTTGCACCACCCAACAGATGGCCCATGGCAACAGAGCATTGCTAATCTTGTCACAGTGAAATCGATTCAATGAAAAACTCCCCACAGCAGATGTATACGCCGGTTTCCTCCCCGCATGGGGATCCGTCCCTTCATGAGACATTGCGTCTGTTCGTATTTATAGGTTAACAGTTGTCGGGTGAAGGGAAGGTGACTGTTATTAGTATTAATTACAATCACTTGCATTTATCTAGTGCTTTATGCTTTTCAACGATGCTTTCACAGATGTTCCCTCATTTGATTCTTGCAGCATTCCTGTGAGGCAGCCGTCAGAGTTAAGGCAAAGACCCCAGGAAGGCATGCAAGGTAGTTTCTTTCCTTTCTTCAATGCCTCAACATAAATATTCATCAAAGCTCTGGACAGGGGGCTGGTCTTTGGGTAGTGTGCTTGGAGGCCACTGCGTGCTGTGGGGGGAACCAGCTCTGCCTGCTAATCAGAGAGCGTCCTTGTGAGTGTGTTTGTCAAGGCAGCACTCTCAGCTAGATTGCAGCAGTGGCTGCCTAGCAGGTCCTTCTGCCTCTGTCCTTGCCATCCTCCCATTTGTCCTCAATGCAGCAGTCAGGGTGGGCATTCTAAACATTTCTGATTGAATCCTTGCAGCGGAAAGAATCTTCTCAAAGCTCTTCGGCCTACTCAGGGTAAAAGAACCATGGTGCCAGGCCTCTCATGGACTGGCCTCATGGTCCTCTCTAGCCATTTCCTGCTTCTGCTGTCTAAGTCTCTGGCTACATTGGCCTCCTCAGTGTTCCATGAGTATCATACACCCCTCCCCCCACTTAGGATGTCTGATTCCTCCATTTGTCTGGTTCTTACCCCATTTTCTGTTTGCTTCACTCCTTTCTGACTTCTACCTTCTCAACGAAGCCTGTCTCTGTTACCCAGCATTTCTCTCCCTTTCCATATACTTTGGGCAATACCACTTGTCTCCATGTGTATAATAAATGCATTGGATTCTTAGGGCTGCCATTAACAAATTACCACAAGCTGTTTTGATGACCTAACATATTGGAAATTATTCTTATAGTTCGGGAGGTCTTCCTAAAAATTTGTTAAATGAAAAATGGAAGTGTGGGCCAGACTGGTTCCTTCCAGAGAATAATTTCCCCATGTCTGGTTCTAGTTTCTATTGGTTGTTGCTAATCCTTGCCCTATACATTCTCTTTCTCTGTCTGTCTGTCTCTACTTTCCATTTTCCCCAAATTCCTTTATTTTAAAAATACACCAAGTATTGAAAGGGCCCCTCCTAACTCACTATAACTTGATAAGCATATCTCTACATACTTTGCTTCCAAGTAAGGGCACACTCATGTGTACTTGGTTCAGAAATCAATATGCCTTCTGGAGAATACAATTTAACTTACAATACTGTATATTAGTATATTTCTTTTTCTTGTTTAAGACCCTTGGATAAATAAGCTCTGTGAAGACTGGGGTTTTGGCTATATGGATTAGTTGAATCCCAAGATACTCAACAAATCACTGTTTTCTTCACTCAAACTCTTCATATTTTAAATATTATTTATATTCCAAAAGTATAGCTATGTCATAGTTAATTTAAAATTATTCCCCATATTTGGAACTGGCCAAAAACACTATGTTCTTGGCTATGTTATTTCCACTAGGACCTCTTCTCTCTGTGGTCCTTGAAGTCATTGTACCCACCTGTGACCACTCATCCTATCCTGGGTCTCACCTTCCCCTTGGCATTTTACCAAGATGTCCCCAGTCCTTCTCCAAAACAACTTAAAAGGGTGACAGATCCAAGATACATTCTTTATATTCTTCAACAGCTCCCCGCCCTGCTAAGTGACTCACTTCCTTCAACAAGGTCACACCTTCTGCAGTCCCACCATCTTCTAACAGTCTATTCAAATGTTGAATTCACCAATGGCTTAAACTGTGGATTATGTCAGAGCTCCCATGATTTAATCTAATTTGATTAATAATTTAATTAATTTAACCATCTCTGGATCTGTTTTCAAAAGCACAGGCAGAGGTGTGTTTCACTAATCTAGGTGTTTCTCAATCCAATCTAGTTGACAAGATTAAATATCATAGTGTTTAAGGTTTTAAAAAAAGGAATGTCCAATTGTTCTCAACTAAGCATTTGTTAGATACTCTGTACATAATAGATGATCGATAAAGATTGGACAAGGATAAACAACTCCTCCTTGTTCTTTAGTTACAATGAACACATCTTAAGTAACTATAACCAGGAAGGGATGCCACTTGGAACGTCATTGTCATTGAAAGAAAAGTGGACAAACCCCTTGTAGATCTGATCCCCAGTATTAAAGTAAGAAAGCCATTTGGATACTGTGTTTTCAGTTTCTTTGATTGTAAAATTCGGACAAGCCCCCTCCCCAATAGGGTTTTGAGGATTAGATGAAAGAATACATTTTAGCAAAACAAACAAATGAACAAACACACAAACAAAAGAACCCCCAAGACCCTGAGGAATTCTCTCAGCACCCCTATGTGTTTCTCTAGAGATACTCTTGCATCAGCCTTTTTATTCTGAGACCCCTTCCCCTTAATGAGGTGTGGATAAATAGGGGTTGTGGGAAGGCAAAGTATGAGCTCTCAAGGAAATACTCAAGAAACTGGGCTTTCTGCCATTAAAAAAAAGCAAATCTTTATGGTGACCTAATTAGAGTTTTTAAAATTCAATTTGGGCAGTCAGCAAACTAGGCTCCTTTCCAGGAGGAATAAGGAGACAGTGCATGACCTAACTGATGCTGGGCTGCTTGCCATCCCAAACAACTAAAGTGGTTGTATCAGCTTCTTTCAGGACCAGAGACTGCCTGGACACTCCTCGGGTAAGGATGTCTGTCTTGCGGGGCCTCATGGATGTTGTGGGACAAGAATGGTTCAATTCTTAGAGGACATATGTCTTTAGGAAAGCAGATAATGAAGTATGGTCCTCAGTAGGCTAGGGTAAAAGTAATTCTCTTTCAATTGCTGTCTGAAAATTTGTGGAGCAAGAGCATCCATCCGCCCATCCATCCATCTGTCTGTCCATCTGTCCATCTATCCCTCAACTCACCTATCTGACACACATGGACTATGTATTCCCACCAAATATTAGAGCTTCAATACTAGTATGTTGAAGGAGCCCAGTTTTATCCAGATGCAAATAATCAATGGTTATGCTTTTGAGGAATTAAATCCTTTGTGGTCCTGGGGAAGCCATTCATCTTTAGCCAAAATTTTTATCTTTAAAACAGGATGGGACTAGATTAAACTCTCAGACTTCTTCCAGGTCAGATATGCTAAAATTCCATGCCTTAGTACATTTTGTGTAAAATAAGATAATCATTTGAGAGGAGATAGTGTAATAATCTTGTTGGTTGTCTCCTCTATCTTTGCCTGAAAACCAGTCTTCCACCTTCAGGGGGCAGATTTGTCCTCCCCAAAGCAAGCTTGTCAGGTTTCTCTTCATTCATCTTTTTCATGGCCATTCTTGTCTGCATTAGGATAAACACAAACATTCTTAGCAGGCCTGATGCTCTTGTCAACTCTGTCTGCCTCATTTTGCATCAGGTCTTGACTTCCTTTCTTTGCTCCTTAAGTTTCATAGTCCCTGTTGCTACAAGGCCTCCATCTGGACCACGGTGTCTTTCCATGTATTTTACCCTGAGGGAGTAACTTATCCTTCAGATGACAGCTGACCCCCTTTTCCAGTGACACTTTCTCTTGCCTCTTAGTGTGGGGCCTGGCTCTTTGCTTAGAGCTACACAAACGATGTTTCTTCCCTCTAGGCCAGTGGTTCTCAACCTTGCTAATGCTGTGACCCTTTAATACATGTCTCATGTTGCTGTGACCCCAACCATAAAATTATTTTTGCTGCTACTTCATAGTTGTAATGTTACTGTGGCTATGAATTGTAATGTAATTGTCTGTGTTTTCTGATGGTCTTATGCAACCTCTGTGAAAGGGTAGTTAGACCCACAAAGAGCTTATGATCCACAGGTTGAGAACTGCTGCTTTAGAGCATATGTTCCTTCCCAAACCTTAACGAAGAGGTCTCTGGTTTAACACTACCTGCTCTACCAGCCTACCAAATACATAAGAACAGTAATTATCAAGCTAACTATTGCATTCCTCAAGACTGCACTTTTCCCATTGACAGTACCACCACTTGCCCAATGGGCTCTCTCAAGTGGCTAAGGGGAGAACTCCCATGAGCCAAAATGGATGTCACAGGTTCTCTGCCACTGCCCAGGGTGGGGGATGTTTCCCAGCTGGAAAGGTAGTGGGTTAAGATGAAAACAGGCAGCTGGAACTTTTGTTAAATCTTGGTAAAAGTATGGTAAACAGAGTCTGGGAGTTTGGGTGATAAATGCCCCAGTCTGCCAGAAAGGCCTGCCTGCCTGGTTGAGATTATGGTTCCATCAGTGTCTTTTTCCAAAGTCCCAGTTTCCTTATCCCTGAGGACCATGGCATCTTTACCACTAGGTTGCTGGAAGAGGAGGTGGAGTTGTGTGAGCCTGATGGCTGACACAGGGCCTGGCATCTATCCCATTCCCCCTAAATGGGAGCTGCTGCCAGGGAGTGAATTATACACTTTGTTATAGTTCTGAACTATAAGAGAGCCATATGTTATCATGTGATTCCTGACTGGACTCATTTGTCAGAAATGATCCCTTGTATGACTCTTCCTTTTGGTGGCTGCAAACTTTGACTCTTCTCTTGCTACTCACAGCATACCAAATCCAGCAGCAACTACAGTTGGTTCTCTCTTCTGGATGCACCCAGACTCTAATTGCTTCTGTCTCCTGTCACAGCTGCTGCCCTGGCCTAAGCTTCTGGGATGTGCTACCCAGATGACTGCAGTGATCTCCTCTCTGACCTTCCTGCCTGAGCCTTTCTTCCCTCTGGCCTATCAGCACAAAAACCAGTCTGAGCCAGCTAAAGTCTAAATTGGATGGCACCCCTCTCCGAACTGAACCTCTGATGGCTTTTATCACACTATGAGCAAAGCCCAAACCCAGATCCCATCTGCTCAAACCTTCAGGGTCTGTTCCAGCAAACTTTTCTGATCACACTCATTTCCCCTATAACACATGAGATCTAGATGCAACTCGCAGGCACCAGGCTTGCTTTTGTCTGAGGGCTAGATGCCCCTTACCAAGAAACCTGCAAGCTGGCCTCCTTGTTCCTAGCAAAAAAGGCATTGTGCCAAAGGTCACCAGACCTTTATTCACTTGCCAAAGTCTCAGCAAGGTCTTCCCTTTCTGCTTTCTTTAATGGTGTGATTCCCAGTAATCACTGGCACACACACAATGACTGTCTTCAAAGAAATAACATGCCAGTTTTATTTATTGAATACTTGAATGAATGAATGAATGAATGAATGGCATCACACTTCTCAGGATATGGATACCTTCTGTGTATAAATGTTTTCACACTAATGATGGTTCAATGAACAACTTTTTGAGTTCATGTTATAGAAATGTATCCAAGGAACCCTTCTTCCTATTCCTTTCAGTATAGTGTGAACAAATTTCCTGAGATATTCTGTGATCTATAGGTGTGGCTCGATTGTGCCTGGCTGTGGGCTGATGTAAGTGTTCTGAGACTATTTAAGATAGGTCGGTATAGTTGATGATATTCAGTATGTTAAGGGTAGGAAATGAAAGGCATTTTGAACTTACAAGATTTTCAACTGATAATGAATTTACCAGATGAAATCATATTGTCATCCCTTATCCATACATACAGGTACTCAGGGATTATCTGGACAATGGGGTTTGCATAAACCAGGTTCTCCAAGCCTTCTGTTTACAAAGAGTGGCAGAGAACACCCATGACCTTAGATGCCCTTGATGTCTGCTCAAGCTTCAGACATTGTGGCATATTTGCATTACAGTAGAGCATGAGACAGACTCTAACATGGGATAAATATCCAGCCTCCCGCTTCTTGAAGATGAGTTAGCTCCCCCATTCACTAGGCTTAGTTTTGGTTTCACACAGCAGAAATGTACTCACTGACGGATATAAACGGTTAAGATAAGACAGTAAGTAGTAGCTCACGTTGCTACTGTTCATCTTGGCTACTAAGTATTATGCCTACTAGACTGAAAAGTAGATAAATATGTGTGCTGGTTTGAATGAGAGTGGTCCCCAAAGGCTCATGTGTTTAAATACTTGGTCTCCACTTGGTGGAAGTGTTTGTGAAGGATTGGAGGTGTGGCCTTTCTGGAGAAGGTGTGTCACTGGGGGTGGGATTTGAGGTTTCAAGAGACTCACACCATTCCCGTCATTTCTCATTTCTCTCTTTCTTTCTCTCTGTCTCTGTCTCTGTGTCTCTGTCTCTGTCTCTGTCTCTGTCTCTCTCTCTCTTCTCTCCTTCCTGTCTGTGGATCAAGATGTGAGCTCTCAGCACTTTCTTCAAGCCTGCTTGCCTGCTCTCATGCTCCCTGCCATGATGGTAATGGACTCACTCTCTGATACTGAAAGCCCCAATAAAATCTTCCTTGTATAAGATGCCTTGGTTATGGTGCCTCCTCATAGCAGTAGAAAAGTAACCAAGACAATATGTTTCTCATGTTCTTATCCTTAACTAGAAGAATGCACTCCCCTTTGGAAGAATGGGATAGTCAAATCTGAGGCTGTACCCCCATTCTGGTTTGGAGTGTAGTATTTTGGTATTGGTGGGACACCTCAAAGGAGCTCTGAGGAAAAGGGCATGGGTGGTGCTGGTACCAGTAGAGCTATTCAGGCTTCTTCACATTGACCCAAAAGTATGACCTACATGGCGTGATGAAGACAACTCTAGCCTAAGACACTCATGGAAGCATATATAGCAGACATTGACACAGGAAAGAGCTGAGCAAAAGATGGCACTGGTAAAGATGGAGAAGGAACCCCACAAGCCCCATCTCTTTATGCTGTTTTAATTCCTTTTTTCCTGTTTAAAATTTGTGTGTCTGAGTATTTTGCTTGCATGCATTTCTGTGCACCGTTTTTTGTGCCCAGTGTCTGTAGAGGTCAGAAGATACCATCAGTTCTCCTAGGAGTAGAGTTACAGGCAGTTGTGACCCACCATGTTGGGTCATTGAACCCAGGTCTTCTGGAAGAGCAGCCAGTCCTCATAGCCACTGAGCCATCTTTCCATATTATTTTAAGTTCTCCCTATCAGAGTATACAGAACATTGATCCTTAAGCAAAATAATTCTCCACGGGAGAGCAGAGGAGAGGGGAGGGAAGAACACTGAGCAGAGGAGGAACAGGACAGCAACATATTGACTTGCTAAGCCTGAGAGTATGTGTCTGGCAGGGCAAATGGAAAACTGACCACAGAAAATTCTAGAATTTCATAAAATTCTCAGTATGAATAAGCAACTTGTGAGAGTGAGTGTTCCTGCAGATTTGCTGCTGTTTCTTCATCTTTCTGTTGATAAACAAAGAGTAGGAACTGATGGCTGTCTGCAGGATGAGTGAGTGTATTTTCCATAGGCATCATGAGAGTGGAGTCTCTCAAGAAGTTGAGTGCATTATTAAAAATAGTAACTTAGACTCAAAGGACAGAAGTTCATTCATTCAAGTGCTCATTTAACTATTCATTCAATAAATACATCCATTTATTCATTTTCTCATTTATCATCTATCTTCTGAGCAATTACTATGTATCATGTACATGCTGTGATATAGAAGTCAACAGGATGACCAAGATCCTTGATCTCATAAAGCTTGAATTATACTGGGGAAGACAGATAATAATCTAATAAATAAAGGTTAGAGAAGATCATTTTAGACAATGATGACTTTTATGGAGGTAATTAGATTAGCAAGAAATGCAGCATTTCAGAGAACAGAGTTCAGACTGCTTTTGGAAGGAAAAGTCAGGAGCTGCCTCCCTGGGAAAGGATGTAGGATTTGAGGCTTTAACAGCAGGGGTCTCAGCTACATGAAGGTGATGTCTCAGAACCTTTAAGATGCCTTACTACCAGCTTTCAATCAATACTGATGGTGGACTCCACCTCCTGAGGCTGTAATTTACTCCATCTAGTGATAAAGTTAAGATGATTCTGATAAGCACTCAAGGTTGCAAACCTCAGAGTTTGCAAGAGACCAGAAGAAGCCACTAGATGAGGCACTATTTGCAGAGAACCAATGGTAGGAAAAAGCTCAGGTTGGTCCCAAAGAAGAAAGTGGGTGTGGCTGCAAGGGAATGGCTGAAGCAAATAGAGAGATTTGGAGGTGGGGAGAGGACTGGCAGTGGTGAGCTGTAGGACTGAATGGAGCATAAGCAAAGGCTTATGATTGCACCCAGAGGTGTTGTCTCAGAGGCATCTGGGGAGGCTGGGTGGGTGGCATGAAGGAACCCCCCCACACCCCCACCTACCCCAATTCTTCCGTGTCATCTCATAGCAAACTAATCTCGATTGCAGAAATTCTGGTGATCAGCTGTCTGTTTTCCTGGGGTGATCAATCTCCGAAAAGTTTCCAAACTGTGTTAAAACTGCCAGCTTCTCAGCAAACAGCACAGAGAGGGAGCTTTCCAGGGAGGGGAGTTCAATAATTCAAATGAGCCAGCACCGAGGAACTGGAGGGTGGTTTGATCTAGTTTAGAAGCTGACATTTTCTTAGCAGAAAAATGCAATATCCATAATACATTATTTTGTGCCCAATGAAGTCAACTAGAACAGAACTGTCTCAGGAGAGACTGAGATCAGATTGCCAGGAAACCTTTTTGAAGGCAATAGGAAACCCAGTCTTCAGAAGCCTAGGCAGGAAGTGGGCTCAGGGCCACTTCTCAAGTGCCTGCAGGGCCCAGAGGCTTCCTGAGCTGCTGCGACACTGGGCCCCCTCCCCTGAAACTTTAAAGGGTGAATAAGCACAGAATAACTCCTAGGTAACCTGAACAGCTGGACCTTGGAAAGCCCCGCCTCTGTCCTCATCACCAGCAGACAGACCTGCTCAATGGATCGCTTTACTCTAGGGGTGAGGTTTGCATGTGCCAACCTCACATGCAAGGGGTGTGTGAGGGTGTGGTCAAAGGAGCCACATGGGGGGCAGAGGGCTGTTTTATCTTTCTAAGATAAAGGCTGCTAACAGAGAAAAACCATTTTCTCTAGGTGGCAACTGTTCCTGCCAAACATGTCCCTGAGCTGAGTTTCCCTGGAAGAGTGAAAACTGTCAGACCTGAAGGCAGCTTGGCCCAAGTCTTGGTGAGGGGAGAGTTGTTAGGGGCTTGCTCCCCACGCCTGCTGCGTGGCTGTCTTCCTGGGGCTGCTTATCTATCTTCAAAGGAAACTGAGAAATTGGCTGCATTCTGGCCTTCCCCAAGTTCATGCAATTATGGACCCAAGTAAATTTGTGTTAGATTATGCCAGAGACTAAACAATATTTTGCTTTTTATTTGAACAAATATCTCTTGCTTCACTGACAATAGTCCAAGAGAGGAAGCCTTCAATTAGAGGAGCCGAAAATACTGATTAGAATCAATCAACACCTCTAGAAGTTTAAACACTTAAGTTAATTAAATGGTTCGGTAGACTTGAAGCTAAACTCACAAACAGAAATCTCGGCGTATGAAAGGATGCTTGGAGTTTTTAAAAAGCAGATAATTATCCGAGAAGCCCAACATCAGCCTTACCAAAGTCTCTGTGAAAATAATCAGGCAGGCGGTGCCTTGATTTTTCAATGCAGCCAACACTCAGGTTAACACCATAGCTCAAAAGCAAAAGCTCTCGATTCCTATTAGCAGATGGGATGTTCTCCCTAAACTCAGAGATGGACAGTTAGGAAACTGGCAATGACACTGTGTGTTTAGCAGTCCTGAATATTTTAAGAGATCCGTTTCTTTACCCTCAATGTCAAAAAACCCAGCAGAAACACAAAGACCTTGTGGGTTTTAACTTTAGCAGATATATTTTGAATGGGTGAAAACATGACATATAGGTGCTTTTGGGGTATCTGCTATAGAATACAGACAGGTCAGATGTCTGCAGTTGGGTTCCCTGTACAGACCTCGAAATTTGTCCAGGTCAAGAAAGCTAGTGAGAATACATTCTCAGGGAGGGTGGAAGAGTCCTCATACAAGCTTCACTCAGCTGCAGATATCTGAGCCCTAGAGGAGGCATTATGTATGTTAGTCCCACCCCAGACAGGGAAAGAAACCCAGGTATGCTCCAGTGCTGTGGCATGCAGTTGTTGGCACTGGGTTTCTGTGCTGGTGGTAGAGTGGGGGTGTGAGGCAGCCTTCTAGTACTTATCATACAGCAGTCTTCCAGGAAAAGATCAGTTAACGGTTGTGAGGTGTGATCAAAATCACGCCAGGGATCCACTTGGTTCTGGGTAGGGGCAGGAGTTCTATATCGCAGCACTAAGGAGCTCTTCCCTCATTGAGATTGTAGAGTGGCCATGGGCAAGATCAGGGACTCCATTTGCCTGTGATGAATGAGGTTGGTCTGTAGTATGTGCATCTCCAGGCTCCAGTCCCTGTTTGGTTTGGAAGTCAACCCTGTGTTCTAGTTTGACTTTTAGTGCTGTGATAAGACAGTAAATTAGGGCAGGAAACCAAAAGTAAATTAGGGAAGGAAAGGATATGTTTGGGCACACACCTCACCTCCATGGCACAGTCCATCACTGAGGGAAGGAACTCAAGCAGGAAACTGGAGTCAGGAGCCAGGACAGAGACTACAGAGGAACACTGCTTACCAACTTGCTCTCTACAGCTTGATTAATCTGTTTTCTTTTTTAAAATTTTATTTTTAAATATTTTTAATGTGTATGGATATTTTGCCTTTATGTATGTCTGTGTACTATGTATATGCATTGTCCAAGGAGGCTGTAAGATGGCTTCAGATCCCCTGCAGCTAGAGTTACATACAGGTGGTTAATGAGCTGACATGTGGATGCTGGAATCAAACCCAGGTCCAGGGATGGATCTACTCATAGTGGGATGAGTCCTTTCACATCCATCATTAACCAAATAAAGGCCCCCGCAGACTTGCCTACAGGCCAATCGGAGGAGGGTATTTTCTCAACTGAGGTTCCCTCTTTCCAGATGACCTCAACTTTTATCAAGTTGATAAAAAAAACTAAACAGCACACAATGTGTGTTTAATGGATAATAAGCAGGTCCGATATTGTGTTAGCTGGATACAGAGCACTTTTCATGCCCTGTCCAAATATTTTGCCAACACCTTTTGCAGAATTTTAGTTGAGGTTGAGTCTCGGAGAAGGTCTGGCTCGAAGACTTAGTGCCGCTTCTCAAAACAGAGACAACACAACTTCATAGGATTCTTGTGAGAGTCAGGAAATCCAGCATATAACAACAACAACAACAAGACCTTAGTAATCTGGCTTTGTTTTCTTTTTGTGAGATGCTTTTCATTTGCAGAGGCTGCAGTGCAGAAATAGACACTTAAATTACAAGATTAGGTGCCTGTGAGAATGAAGGTTTACTTTGTAAAGAGAAGGTGATCTTGGACTGGGGTTGTGCTGTTGATAGGCACAGTAGATTGCTATTGATCTGCAGAACATACTTCCAGGAACGAGGCTGTTATGTAAAAGCAAGAAGACCCAGTAAGACTAAGTCTTGTTATATTCCCAGCACAATGTGTAGGTCAGGCTCTGAACGCTTAGCCAGGGAAATCGTGAGCTGTGTATAAAAACATGTGTACAGGACACAGGGCTTACTACACTAAATTTCACAGCATGTGGAATAGCTTCTCCACTATTGTGTTGGCCAACACAAAGTAACCTGTCATGAATGCAAAGCGAGAAAGGGTGGATTTGTCTGGATGGAACACAGAGCTGAGTCCCTTCGTGTGTCAGTGTTCCAACAGCTTGGAGATCTGTCATGATCACCATGGACTTCCTCTTTCCGCTCATTCTGGGCAGCTGTTGTGAGAAGACCGTCACCGAGACTTAGCCGAACAAGAACTCAGAGGCTAGATTCTAACTATTGGGGACACGAAGTCTTCACTTATCAAGTGGGGATGACTTCTTAAAGAGCTGTTTTCCTGTTTTAGAGTTCTGCTTCTCAAGATGACTTTCTCTCCCACTCTTGGAATGACAATGAACAGTGCTGTTGTCATCTCCAGTTAAAGGTCTGGATTCAGGCATGATCAGGAGGAGGAAAGAGGGCATCATACACTTGTGCTTATTTGGGCACTGGCATCAGCTGGAGGCCTCCACAAAATGTATTTCTGGAATTTCGTGAGTTTGGGAGGCAGGGCATGATATTCTGTTACCATCTTTGCTTCAAGAAGGCAATGCTCTATAAGGGTAAGTGAATTTTATAATCAGAGGAAATTTGGATAGGTCTCTGGTTCTATAAATTGGCAATTTATATAACCTTTGGTAAATTAGGTACCCTCTTTCTTCCCTCCCTTTGGATGAGGACAATATCTACTTTCTCCCAGGAGTATATAAAACTCAACATATAAGAAGGGCTATACATGATGAGTCAACCAGAAAAAATTACTTCCTCCTTCTGGGGCTCTTCGGGTCATCTTACTTTCTTCAAATATTTGACAGGGTTGCATACATGTAGGTTAGTAGAAACCCCTATGATTCCTACGTAGGAGACATGGTTGAGAAGGCAGTAAGTGCTGTTGCTAGGAAAATGCTCTGAAATGGTTCTGGGCTGATGGGAGAAGTGGAGTTAAATGCAGGCAAGAGTGTACTTAGCTAGAAAGCAAAGGGGTCTCCCAGCAGGGGGAACCCTCGGGGAGCAAACTTGTTGTCTAGATCTGTGTGCGAGTATTTCAGGTGCTGGGCTGAGAAGACACCTGGCAGGGAGGAATGAGAATTCATGGGCTCTATTTGAGATTCCCACTAACTAGGTAGCCCTTATTCAGACAATAAAACCATAACACAGCCTATCAATATAAGAGCCCTTTCTCAAATTATTTATGTATTACCAGTGCTCTGGCTTCTTAGTCTTCTTATTTTCTCATTCTATGTTCACTGTAGTAATGAGATATTAAAACGATTTGTGGAACAAGCCAGTTTCTAAACTATTTCACTTAGAATTTTGTGTTTCATAACAAATACTATATATAATAATAAATAAATAATATTTATTATACTATATATAATAACAAAGTAGCATAATCATGGCCATCATTTTCTCTCCTTTGCCTGACACCCTCAGTATAGGTCACAGAGTTCCTCTCACTCAGGGCTTCTTCCTCTAGATTTGATGCAGAAAATGAGGTTGCATGATAAATTATAGCCCTGAACCATTTCAGAGGAATTTGGCTGGAGTGGTAGTCCTCTGGGCATGGAAATGACTAGATTAGGGAAATGATTAACAGATTCTGCTAGGCATTGGTGGTACACACCTTTAATCCCAGCACTTAGGAGGCAGAAGCAGGTGGATCTCTGTGAGTTCAAGACCAGCTTGGTCTACAAGAGCTAGTTCCAGGACAGCCTCCAAAGCCACAGAGAAACTCTGCCTCGAAACGCCCCCCCCAAAAAGATTAGTGTATTCTCAATAGAAGAAATGAAGCCGAGGCATGAAGCTACCCCAATGAAAAAGATTCTTGCAGTGTTCATGCAAGAATGAAGTTCATTCTTTCTTCTGGGCCAGAAAGTGACATTTATGCAGAAGGGAAAAGGAAAACCTTCTTCCCCACTCCTGTTCAAAGTATCCTTGAGCCCTGGATGCTCCCCATATGACCTTAACAATGAAGTTGAAATAACTGTCACTTATTAATGTACAAATCTGGGAGTTTCAACTAGCCATGGTTCCTCTAGTTCATCTCGTAGCAGAGTATATACGCTTATAGTATCTTCCCGTTGAACTAAATTGGCATAAATAAACATTGAATCCAAAAAAAAAATTTCCCTATACATTATTCACCCTTAATCCTTGTTACTTGGTAAGGAATTGTTTTTTATCATGAAATAGAAAGCCTAGGGCTGACCAAGGTCATGATGAGTCTAGCATTTATTTATCAGGCTTATATTTAGCTTTGAAATTGCAAGCAAGGGGATTATAAGTAGACTAGAACATGAGAAAATGAATTATGGCACCATCGTTTGCTGCTATCTTTGGAAACCTACTCACGTAATAAATACACAGACTCCTCTCTAGCCTCAGTCCCTGACAAGAGCCCCCAAACCCATGTGATTTCTGGAGTGATAAAGGTACCAAGAGAATCTTTTGTTGTGATGGTTAGTCTGTACCCTGACTTCCATGATGCCATGAGGTGATGCCATTTTCATCCTAATGTGGGGGTCTTTGACCTCTGGTTCCTGACACAGAACTTCTAGATCCATTGGAATTTCTTGGGTATGAGAAGTGTCTCTTGTTCTAATGGGCAACTTTTTGTAGTTTCTGGCTAGCCAAGATAAGGGGTCAGTGACTAGGAGAACAAGCCATGTAATTTTAGCTACACCTCCAACCTCTAAAAAGGAGAGAAGGACTGAAGGTTGCATTGGTTCCTGTCAGCCAATGAGTTAATAAATCATGCCTATGTAGTGAAGCCTTCATTATAAAACTCCAGTCAACTGGATGTGGGAAGCTGTTGGGTAACTGAACACATAGAAGGTGGAAAGCTGTATAGTAGGAGAGGGCATGGGAGCTGCTTATCACTTCTCCAACCCCACACTCTCCCTCTGTGCCAAGTAACTGCTCATTTATGCCATTTTTCAATGCTCTTATAGCACACCATTAAGTCAGGCATGGTGGCTTATGCCCATGACTAGAACTTAGAAGGTTGAGGATTGTTAGGAGTTCAAGACCAGCTTAGGCTACATAATGAGTTTGAACTTGGGCTGTGAAGACCTTGTCTCAAAAATGTAAACCTTCTCCTCCACCCCATCATTGAGTTAATGTATTTCTTTAATTTATGGGAGCTGTTTTAGCAAATTAGTTTAGGGAGGGAGTTGTGGAAACTTCGTAGCATTGATTAGGCAAAGGTCACAGTTTGGGTTTTGCGACTGTCACATGATACGGAGACAATATTGTGAGACGAGTCCTCAATCCTTGGGGTTTGATACTGCATCCCCAATGTCATTATCATGACAAGACTAAATAAAACAACACCTAGCTGATATCTGCTGTAGGCCTGATTTCTTGGTTGGCTGTAAGGAGAGACCCTCTTATAATTTGGCAATCAGAGACCACAGAACTGTTAATTGTTGAGTGAGATAACAAGGAAAAAAATTCCTACATTTCACACAGTGGTGGAGAGGAAGTCTTTTGTATCTCATTGCTATAGTGGCCTGATGCTGTAGACCAGGAGTAGGAGGTGTTTCAACAATCATGGAGATTTCCCTCTGACCTCACTTTAGTCCCCAAGTGTGCATCTCAGCATTCCCCATATCAGCATGTATATCAAATTACACTACAGAGAAGATGGATTTGATGACTTGTAAAGGCTCATACAACACTAGTAAAAGTTCAGGATAAATGGGCTTTGAATAAAACAAATGCCACCAAAACCCCTACATAAATGATGTATGCCATCACTTGTAAATTGATGTATGTGAGCATAAATTTTTTACCTCTCAGATGGCTCCCCCTCTGTTCTTTTGAATCTGACCTCACGAGACTTGTGCAATAGTACTATCACTCACCACCTAACCCAGGCACCACTTGAGATCAGGCTGTCACTGAAAATTTGACTAGAAAGCTGAGTCGTCACGAATGTATGACCAGGTTCATGCTGTTTTTACCCTTGTATCTCGGGCACAGTGGAACACAGTTGGTCTCAGGAACATTTCTTGCATGTTTCCAAATGTGGAGGGAGGAGTGCTTCCCCTGTTCAAGAGGAAGCAAGAGCCACTTTCGCTCACAATGTCTCAACCCAGGATAAGTGACTTAAGGAGATAAGCGTGTACAGATGGCAATGAACTTGGGCTCCCAGCCTTTTAATGACACAGTGTGGTCGGCTCTGAGATCAGATAGGACAGAATGGGGTTCTCAGACCTGAACTGTAACAGACATTAATTTTAGTGTAATAGGAAATACATTTGAACTATGTCCCTGGTTCTTGGTGTATAACTCTTAAAAGTTTTGGATTTGCTAGTTTTTAATATACACACAAATATATGTTTATATACATATATACATGACTTTTAAATGTTTTGTTACCATAAATTAATTATACATAATAATGGTGTGTATGACACTTTCATATTTGTATATAATGTATTTTGATGACATTCACCCCCAATTACTTTATTTTGTCCCCTTTCCACTTACACTGATATCCTTCCTCTTTCCAATTCATTCCCTTCCTACTGCCATGACTTTGTTTTGGCAAACCAGTGACTTTTGTTAGTCTTACCTTCACGAGCATGGATGAGAGGTTATTTACAGGAACATGGACACTTTACTAGGTGGTCTCCTCCCTCACAAGGAGCATGGAATCTCTCAGCATCACTATAACTTGCCCTACATATACATTTAGTTGGGTGTTCCTTTTTTTTTTGTTTGTCCCAACTAAGCTGATCACTATAAAGTATTTCTCTGAGTTCTGTGAGCCAGTTCAGCTAGTCACCAGATGAAGCAGGAATAACAAGCCTTCAGTTCACAGTTCATCGTTTAGAAGTAAGGATAGCCCAGATTGTGATTGGCAACTAAAGCACAGACGATAATGAGATTGAGTCCTTAATTGTAGGTGCTGATGTCAGCTCCAGGCATGTAACATCATAACTGAATTAAATTGTTGCTACTCAGCTAGTGTTTGGATAATTTGTTGATGCTGGAAAACATTAAATGGTCCCAATACTACTAATAAAAATATGCCTTCATGCCATGATTTCAAAAACAGAACTAAATAGTAGAACATACCCAGAACAATTAGGAAGCAATAGACAGTACCTGAAAGCTGTTTTATCTTACCGCGTCTAACCAATACAGTGGCTTTATTCCATTGGTCCACGACTTTTTTTCAACATCAAGGTCCATCCCAATTTTGTAGGTATGTGTGATGGCTAAGTTTAGTTGTCAGCTTGACGCATGTGGGAAGAAGGAGCCTCAACTGAAGAATTGCCTCCATTTTATTGACCTCTGGGTATGTATGAGATTCATTGCCTTGACCGATGACTGATGTGGAAGGGCCGATCCCACTGTACGTGGTGCTGCTCCTAGGTAGCTGATGTTGGGCTATATAAGAAAGCTGGCTGAACAGCAGGGGAAGTAAGCCAGTGAGCAGAATTCCTTCACAGTTTCTGCTTCAAGCTCCTGCCTGGAGTTCCTGACTAATAAACTCCCCACACCAAGATATTTTTAGTGTTTATTTTCATAGCAACAACAACAACAAAAAAACTAGGACAGTATGTGAAATTTCGTGTGTGTGTGTGTGTGTGTGTGTGTGTGTGTGTATGAGTGCACGTACATGTGTGCTTTCGTGGGTGAGTGGGAACATGTACACATGTCTATACATGTGCATATGGAGATCTGGTGAAAACCTTGGATGTCATTTTTTCTGTTTGAGGCAGGATTTCTTGTCGTCCTGGAACTCACCAACTAGGCTAACAGGCTAGGATTCTTCTGTTGCCATCTTCCCAGGGGTTACAAGGGTTCAACACACACACACACACACACACGCACACGCACACGCACACGCACACGCACACGCACACGCACACACACACACACACACACACACACACACACACAGCTTGTATGGATTGAACTCCAGTCCTTGTATTTGCAAAGCAAGCACTTTACCGACATCCCTATCTCTCCAGTCCACATTTTACTCCTAATGAGGATCTTTTCATCAGGACAAATGCTGGCTTCTTATGAATCTGGAAATACAAATGAGGAAGAGGGGTGCATTTTCCCAGTCACAGCTCACACAAGGAACTCCACTAAGCAGTGGGTTGCATGATGGCTTCAATGGCTTCAGGGCCTTCCTATTCCCTGCCCACTCACCCAAATTAACAATGTGCCCTGGACTTTCTTGCATTTTCTTATTTGACACTTACAACAGCCCTGAGAGAAAATTTGGACTAGACATATTATCATTATTTTCCAAATGAGAAAATGGAATCTTAGAAAGCCAGAGTTGTAATAAAAGAATCAAAATATATTAAACCTGGAGGGCATTTTGAAGATCATGTAGTGTAACCTTTTCATTTTATGAATGGAAAATGAAGCCTAGATCAGCAAGTGACTTGCCCAAGGCCTCATGGTCATTGGTAGAGCTGAGATTTAAACTTATTTGCCTTTATTCTTTGTTTGGTCCTTTCTCCTTTGGTTACACCACTTAGTTTTTAAAAACAGATCTTTGTTTTAACTATTGTGATATGCATCATGTCTTCTCCCCTCAATATTGTCATCTAGGAAATAAAGGCTCCTCATAGAGTTCATTCTCCTTCTGTATAGATAGACAAGAGTACTTGATTAACTTGGAATGCAATTAGAATTCCAACATTTATTCAGTTTTATCGATGAGACTTTTAAGGTCCCCACTCATAGGACTGGGACAAATGAGAGAGTGATCCTATAGATAGCATTGGCAAACCATGTCAGGGACCAGTTAAACCTGGGCAGGTAGGTATTCAGGCTGGCTTAGCACACATAGATGTTGAGATCTGAGCTCTAGCTGCTCAAAGTTGGAGCAGAAGCCTGAGTACTGAGTGTTAAATCCAAAGGATGAGGCTGAATCTGGAGGTGAGTCATAACACTGAAGCCAAGAGCTTCAGGAGCAGGATGCTTTCTACATGAGGACATACACAGCTAGTGAATGCTCTTTCTGTCTCAGAGAGGTGTGGTGTAGGACAGGCATGCCACTTGGTACAAGGCAGGCATGTTGTCCATTGAGTGATTCTACATTTATCTACGGAAAAGACACAAAGTTTAGGGAAGTAATGCCTTGTAATTTCAAAGAATTACGAATATGCGTAACTTCTTCTGGGTCACTGGGGAAGTTTTTTGAAAGCCAGTCAGTTCATCTTTCCTTTGATGCAAGGAAAACAGGACCAGACTGAAATCTTTTTATAACATACTTGCCATTCATATAGGGTTCTTGCTGACCCTTTTATCTTCTCTGAAATCAGAATCCTTTATGCTTGACAAGCGTGCTGGTGCAAGCGCTGGCTGGGTCTCCTTGTGAAGCTGTTTTCCCCCTCTGCCCTCTTCTCCATCTGTCCTCCTATTTCTGAGCACAGATAAAAAGCCTGGCACTCATTAGCTGGGCACCACTGCAGCCAGTCAGCTCATGTTAACTGGGTGTCCACAGCATGCATGGCATCGCCCTGGGCACCTGTGAGAGAAGCCAATGGCTCTGACGTCTTTGCCCTGAGTCCTGGATCCCCATAGTGCTGCGGGGATGTGCAGGCCTGGGGCAGAATGGCAGCAACAGGCAGGACTGATGGAGAGTGAGACAGCGGGGAATTTGGGAGGCTGCTGGCAGGGATTGTTAGAATCAAGACATTTTAAAGAGATAACATATATAAATGGTATGCCAGAAGACACAGCTGGCGAGGAATATTAGAATTAGAAAGTGTGAGAGGCTTTGAAAAGAGCAACCTTAATGGCTGAAAGAGGCTCCTTACGGGTGGCCATGCAGCTGTTCTTGCAGGGTGGTCATGTGGCTGTCCCTGCAGGGTGACAGGCCATCCTGGTGAATTAACAGACTATGTAAAAGAATTGCCTAGTCAATGAATTCTTTGCCCAGGACTCATGCTAAGACCAAGTGGTTCTTTATACTTATTTTCTACTTGAGGAAGTTGTTTGTCACACATGTACTATGGGAGATCTAGCTAGGCTATGTAGTATTAAATAGCTCTAGTGTTTGGAATATATTTTTCTCTGTAAACATTGGTCAGTCACCAACAAAGGTACAGAGTGTTCCTATTTTCTGGATGAGGTAAAGGAAGTCCAAATGTCTCCAAATGAAGTGTCATCACTCATTTGTGTCTTTGCCTAAAGTACCTTTTGGCTGAATCTGGGAAATAAAAAGCAATTTGATTTGTTGGGTTGGAGGATCGTGGGTAAATTTTTCTTTCCATTTTGTTTTCTGGGAATATTATCATGATGTCCCCGAAAAGTCCAAAAAACCAAATTGCTTGCTCTCTAAAGCAATGAGGATTTTGCAAGTGAAAATACAACTGCTAGGGATTGACTTGAAAGGGAAGCAAACTATGCCTGTCTCTGAACACCCATGGGGAACTCCATTTCTTCTATGAGATTCCTGTCTTAAGCCTCCTGTGTGTTCCTACTGTTCCCAAGCTTCCAAGGCTCAGAGAATTGTGATTGAGCCTTCTGGTCTCTCTGCAAAGATGCAAAGAAGATGACAGGCTTAACGAATAAGGATAGTACAGAATTGTGATTGGCAACTAAAGTACAGACAATAATGGGATCAAGGCTCTGATGTCAGTTCCAGGTACACAGTATCATAACTGAATTAAATTGTAGATACTCACCTAGTGTTTGGAGAATTTGTTGATGCTGCATTCATACAGCAAGGACATCTGTTCAGCTACGTTCATAGCAGCATTATTTGTAATAGCCAGAACCTGCCTCTTGACTGAAGAATGGATAAAGAAAATGTGGTACATTTACACAATGGAATACTACTCAGCAGAAGAAAAACTAGAGGAAACCATCCTGGGTGAGGTAACCCAGTCACAAAAAGACAAACATGGTATGTACTCACTCATATATGGATTTTAGACATAGATCAAAGGATTACCAGCCTACAATCCACACCACCAGAGAAACTAGGAAATAAGGAGGACCCTAAGAGAGACATACATGGTCTCTGGAGATGGGGAAAGGGACAAGCTCTCCTGAGCTAATTGGGAGCATGGGGGGAGGGGAGAGGGAATTAGGAGAAAGATTAGAGGAGAACAGGAGGGGAAAGGAGGATATGAGAGAGCAGGAAGATTGAGTCAGGGAAAGAATAGAGGAGAGCAAGAAAATAGATACCATAATAGAGGGAGCCATTATAGGTTTAAAGAGAAATCTGGCACTAGGGAAATTTCCAGAGATCTACAAGGATGACCCCAACTAACAATCTAAGCAATAGTGGAGAGGCTACCTTAAATGCCCATCCCTGATAATGAGGTTGTTGATTACCTTATATGCCATCCTAGAGACTTCATCTAGTAGCTGATGGAAGCAAAAGCAGACACCCACAGCTAAACACTGAGCCCGACTCCTGGAATCAAGTTCCAGAGAGGGAGGAGGAATGAACAAAGGGGTCAAGACCAGGCTGGAGAAATGCACAGAAACAGCTGGCCTGCACAAGGGGGAGCTCATGGACCCCAGACTGATAGCTGGGAAACCTGATCCAGCTGATCCAGACCCTCTGAACATGGATGTCAGTTAGGAGGCCTAGGCAATTTATGGGGCTTCTGATAGTGTATCAGTTTTTTATCCCTAGTATAAGAATGGACATTGGGAGCCCAATCCACATAGAGGATTCTCAGCCTAGACACATGGGGTAGGACCTAGGCCCTGTTCCAAATGATATGATAGACTTTTGAAGATCCCCCATGGAAGGCCTCACCCTCCCTGGGGAGCAGAAAGGGTATGGAATAGGGAGCCAGTTGGGGTAGGAAAGGAGGGGAAGGAGAGGGAACTGGGATTGACCTGTAAAACAATCTTGTTTCTAATTTAAATTTAAAAAATCACCATAAAAATGAATTTGTTGATGCTGGAAAACATTCAATAATCCAAATACTACTAATAAAAGTATGCCTTCATGCCATGATTTCAAAGACAGAATTAAATAGTATAACATACCCAGAAGAATTAGGAAGCAATAGACACTACCTGAATGTTCCTTTGTCTTGCTCTGTCTAATCTATACAGTGGCTTTATTCCACTGGTCCAAGAGTTTTCATACCTGGGTTATCCCAATGAAAGGCTAACGATGATACCAATAGTTTTCATGTGAGTGTTGATCAGATGCCCATTCTTGTGGAAGGGAGCTGCTTTAAATATCAACAGTCAAAATATTTAGACCTCATGGTGAGAGGGCAGGAAAGGAATTTGCTCCAGTTTGTATCTGGAGTGCCCCCTACAGGTCTAATAGTTAAAAGCTTGGTCTACACTTAGGCTTTAAGAGGCAGAGCCTAATGCAAGTTTTCAGGATAGTGTCCTCTCCTCTCGGTCTCTTTTACTTTAAGGTCATAGAATTAGCTGTTTTGTTGTACATTCCCACACTGAGATGCAGTTGCACCACAAGCCCAGATGCAGAGTTGCCAATCAGTCTTCTAACAAGCTGTGAACCAAAACAACTCCCACCTCTTTGTCTCTGTTGCAAAGCAGATTAACATACATTATGCATCATTCTACACACAGTCAGGCAAAGACTCAAAAGGATGAAGTCCATGGCCATGGCAGCAGCAAGTAGCAAAATTAGACTTGGTTTCACATTCCTTAAATTCCAAAGCTCTCTCTGTGATAGTGATCTCAGGGTACCAGTGGCTTCAGAGTGAGAGAGGACAGATGTTGGTATAACTAGCCAGTGTGACCCTCTTTCCACTCACCTGGACAGACCAAGGAGTCATGAGCATATCAGATCTCCTTTGAAATAGAGTCTGAACCACCCACACAAGAAAGGCTATGTAAGTCCATTTGATTTCTTGGTTTCCCCATTGCTCTGGCTCAGGCTTTAACAGAATACAGATCTTCCTCCTTCCTGCTTTCAGTAAATGTCAAGGTTTCATTGGCTTGAGCCCTGCTCTTAAGGGAGTGCAGTGTAGGTGGCTGTCCAGCATATCAACAAGGCGAGGGAGAGCTTTCCTGGTAACCTCTGCCCAGTGAGGCCAAGCACAGCCTGCTGGGCGCTTTCACACATCCTCAGAATGTGACCCGGACACACAGGAGCAACCAGGAACCACTTGCTGGCTGAGAGCTGAAAGATGATTTGAGGTTTTTATTCCTCTCCTCAAAGAGAACCAATCTGCCTTGCAATTTCTACATGCTGCTTATCTCCCCATCAATTCTGCATACTTCTTCCTCAAGGCTGAGTAGAAGGTAGATACCCAAAGCCATCTTTTGGTTAGAGCTTGCTCCCAGTCATTAATATTGTACTTATTTACTGATCATGGATTAAATAGTTTGTATCTTCTGCTAGATACAGTATTTTTTAAAAATAGAGATAGAAATCTGGAACAATTTCGAGGATGGAAAAAAATGTATGATGCTCAATAAAAACACATGTCCATGCTATGTGGGAGTCTTAAGGAGTCATTGACCCTGCCTGAGAATGAAAGTGGCATGCTGGAGGGGTGAGGACTGTGTGAGGTTTTATGATGCATGCTCTTCAGCCATTGGCTGCCCCTTCCCACTTCCCCTTGCAATGAATTCTTTCCCATCAAAGCCTCCTAAGATCACTTCTCCTAGTGTAGCCAGCATCTAGGTGGGGGGAAAGAGGAAGGCAAAAACATGTAATTTCATGTTTTCACTTTCAGTAATTCTGAAAGAAACATCACCCCTCATCTTTGGCAGCTGTTTTCGGAGTAGGAGAGGTAACCTACATATTTTTAATGAAACCAGACTAATAAATGTCACCAAAGTGATAATGATGATTAAGAAAAACATTTAAATGAAGTATCTTTTGTCACAAAATCTTTATAAATAGGGAGGTTCAGGACAGTAATATTCAGAAATGATTTGCGGATTCAGTGGTTAATCCTGGCCCTGGGCTAAGCTGTTACTTTTTGAAGCTGTGTCTCAGGAAGTGGGCAGTTCTTTCTCCATTAAAAAAGATGGGATAATAATGACACTCCCTTGTATTTGTAAATAGCTACTTGCAAAGTATTTTGCACTTGGCAAAGCACTTGAATTGCTTCATTTATTTTTTTAAAGATGCCATTATTGAGTTTACTGAGAACCCACCCCATTTATTTATTGAATATTTATTAAGTAACAACTATTTCCATTGTGGACACTAGATAATCAGAGGGGAAAATAAGGCCATGCCCTAACACCCCTCTAAAATACTGGTTTAATATTAAAAAATTAACTTATTATTTCATATGTACAAATGTTTCTCCTGCATGTCTGTGCATCACACATGTGCCTGGTGTTGGAGGAGGTCAGAAGAGGGTATCGGATTCCCTGGAAATGGAGCTACAGATGGTTGTGAGCTGCCATGTGGGTGCTGAGAATCAAATTCCAGTCATTTGGAAGAGTAGGCAGTGCTCTTAACCTACTTAATCTTCTCTTCAGCCTCCATTTTAAAAAATTTTGAATAACTTTATATTTATAGTTGTTAAGGTATTATGGATATACCATTGATTTACCATCTTATAATGTTTAATATAAATAATCCTAAATAATCTCATGATATTTTTGTTGAGGTAAGAAATTAATGTTAGGACTACCCTGTTAACTAGACATCATAATCAGACAGTGCTTCTAGCACCTTCCTTTCCATGGTCCAGTTTTTCACCTTTATTTAGTTTCCAATGATCTGTGACAGGCCATTGGTTTCTCCTCTTTTTTTTCATCATCTTAAGACTTTTGAAGGGTTTTATCAGTCATACAGAATGTGCCTTAGTTAAGTGTGCTTTTCTGATGCCACTTCCTGATCACACCGGGCCTGTGGACTTTTGAGGCATATCAGAAAGGCAGAGTTCCCTTCTCTTCACATCTTAGCAGAACCGTTCTGTCTATGGGAACTCCACCTTGGTCACTTGGGCAAGGGAGTGTCTGCCAGATCTTCCAAAAATTCACTGTTTTCTTTTTCACCCTCTTTTCTTTGGAAAGGAATCACTGTGTACTTTCCTGATGTAAAAAGACAGGAATTAGTAGAACTTGTTTTTGCAAGAAGGGAAATAGAGAAACATATGAGTAAATGGGTAAGTAGACAAGAACAGTGACCGATGAACAATCAAAGGCGAATAGATCATTAAAACAAGGTGACTCAATGGAGAGTGACTGGGTGGATGGGGACAAGCTCTGCTCTGACACCAACAAGGAGGGGTGAGCTATGAAAAGGCTAGGGGAAGAGTGTTGCAGGGAGAGGGCACAGCTTCCCATGTAGGAAGAAGCAAATGCATTGTCAGTCTATGTCACACGCCTGCTCAAACCCTCTCATCCCACCAGAGGGAAAGCGAGACTCCCAATACTGGTCCAGGAACCTGCCCAATCTTCCCTCTTCCAGTTCTACTGCTCCCACCTCTTGGATCTCTTGCCCTGTCATCTTCAGTTCCGCTGAATATCAAATACACTCACCTCCACACTGAGCCTGGCACTGGCCCCTCCCTATGAGGAAATTCTACTCTCCAACCATGTCTGTGATGTTATGGCCAAATGGTCTCTCCTCAGGGGTTCCCATATTGGACCACTTACTCAAAAGAACAGTACACCATTACTTCTCATATATCCAAGCTGGTTATCCGGCTCTTTCCCCCATCTCTGCTTTAAGTCTGCAAACATAAACATGTGCATGCATGTACACATGCAGTCACCTCAGTTTCCAATAGCATGTTCTCTAGACACTAAAATAACAGCTCCTGGGATAGGGGGACGCTCAGAGTACATAAGTATGCCCTGGGCACTTTCTTTAGCTAACTGGGTTCTTTGACAAGTGAGTAGGCAACTGTGATTCTTTAGTGCCCATCAACTTAGTGCTGAAGTGGAAAAAGGTGTTATCACTTAAGTTTACAGTCTCCTTTCCTTTCATTACAGCTCAGACAGTGTCAGATTTTATTGTTTTCTCTGCATTTTCTGGAGACAAGAAAGAAGGAAAGAAAGAATGATGTGGACACTGAGGCTACATTCTTTGAAGAAAGCATGAAAGCGAGGCCAACTCACACTGTCAGGTAAGGCCAAGTAAGTCTAGGATAGAAATCTCTGTCAAATAACCAAAGAATCAGGACAGAAGACTAGCCAGTGAGACACAGCCTGGCACCATTGTTAGGCCTGTTTTATAGATCAGGAAATTGTGACAGACCACAGTAAATGACTTGCCTGGGGCTAGTGCTACATGAGAATCCAGAGATCAGTGCAAGCATTCCAAGTGTTCCTAGAACCCCCTGCTAGCGTCTGTACTGGAGAATAGCATTTCCTGTCTACTCCCACTGCAGACAATGCAGCAAGAGAGTATGCAGCAAGAGAGACTCTGGGATAAAATGGTTTCTTCTCAGGACATGGATTGAACATCATTCATATATACCCTGACGATCAACAGATTCACATAGTAGAAGCTCAAGCACATTTTTATGGGGGAAACACATATAATTCATTATGCCGAATGTTTTGGATTAGTTATTCTTTCATTTCTTCTACAAAGAAGGTATTGAACACACTGCTCGGACTTTGTCAAACTCTAGAAGGAAGAAATGTGTTTCCCAAACTGGATTATTTTTCTGAACTTGTTGGTCATTATTTCCGGGTTGACATGTTTTGTAAATCTGTCTAGAAAATCAGCAGGGACTTAAGGAAGGTTAAAGGGATAGATGTGTGCCTGAAATGAAGCCAGTCACACTACAGCTAAGGAAGCAGGGTTTTTATGAACTTAACCCTGATCTCCAACTTTTCACCCAACGAACATTCTTTTGCTTTTCAAAATAAATAAAATACATGTTTATATTTAAAAAAACCCTGCATCTACAATATTAGAGATGCAGTGCAACTGAACTTTTCTCTTAATTAAAATGAGCATTAAAATTAAGCAACCTTAAATAACACCTTCAGTGTTGATTAAATTCGGTCTCAGCATAAGAAGACAAGAAAGTCACATGCTTCTAACCTGCTGGCATTTGTCAAAATATTAATAATGAGAAAACTATCCCAGGGAGGCCATCCTGGGCTTAGCTATTCCAAGGGCTTTTAGAAAGTGTCCTAAAGGTAGGACATCTAAAAGGTAAGTCAACACAAGGGACAAAAGAATTCCTTGAGCTTTCCACTACCTAGTTACAATTATAATAGATGTGTGACATGTAGTCCCTGGCAAATGTGACCAACAGAGAGCTGAGAACATTGTCTACATAATGTGGCCAAGAACCCGAAAACAGACTTCAGTCCACAAGTCACTGGGGCAATGAAACACTTCCTTTTGCTCTGAATTCTGGACTCTGACAGTGAAATGTGAAACGGAGATATGTCTGACAGACCCTGATTATGATAGAAATGTCTTTCTCTTTGCAAGAGGATGGTGGCCTTTTGAATTTCAGTAATTTCACCCCTTTGTTAAATCGACTTGTCTATTTCTGAACCTGAATTTTTATTTTGTCTTCTTTTAAATTAAGAAAAGACATCTAATTAGCCAACTATTGGAGAAGAAAAAGAAAACAAAGAGGGAAGGGGAAATAGTCACACTTGATACCTGCTTTGGCTAGGCACCATGCTATTGCTCCATAACTCATCTTCTTTCCTTTTATCCACGCAGGAATCCTCAGAAGTGGATGTTATTGTAAAGTATCATTGTTTTTATTTGGTAAGAGTCTGTGCAATTTGTTAAAGGGCATACAGAAAATGCCAGAGTTGGTATCCACAGCTTGTTTGATTGACACTAACACCCAGGGCAACTTTTTTGAGACCATCAGGAAAGAAGAGTGGCTAGAACAGTATTATTATATAGAATGAGGCTGGGACATGCCACTGATGTCCCTGTGATGAGTAATATTGTTGTAACAATCATAACACACTGAATGCTCTTCTTGCCTGTTGTGAGTTGACTGCACTTATTCTTTCTTTACCAACAGAGGATGATTTTATTCGTCTCTGATGCTCTCATTCTATTTCAGCCATATCCATACTTCTCTTTTAAGATCTTGCCTAGGACGTGGGCGATGGCTTAATGGGTAAAGTGTTTGTTATACAAGCATGAGGATCTGGGTTTAGATGCCCAGAACCCATGTAAAAACCCAGTGTAGTGATGTGCATCTATCTGTAATCCCAGCATTGGGTCAGGGAAGAGATGGGAGGATCCCTAGGACTTGTGGGACAGCCCCAGGTTCAATGAGAGACCCTGCCTCAAAGAAATAAGATGGAGAGTAATAGAGAAAGACACTCAATGTTGACCTCTGACATTCATATGTACACACACACACACACACACACACACACACACACACACACACCAGAAACTCAACCTTGAGATCTGGGAAAGATGTGCCCTACTCCAGCTTCTGGTTTTTGTCAGGCTAATTAGAATAGGATGAGAGATATATCTTCTCTACCACACTTTTTTTTGTCTCTTCCTACCAGACAGACAGGTCTCCAAGACCTGTGTATATTCATTACCATGTCTAGCATTGATAGCTGATTGGATCCAAGGGGGATATTAGATATGGGCTAGGAAATTCAAATGTCTTCTCTGAGAAATCTGGAATTAGGAGGAACATCCAGGTAGCTAACCTTGAACTAGAGACCATCTCATGTGAACCTCTTCTCTCAAGGGATTTCTAGGCTGTGTCTGTGTAACAAAGCTAACTAGGACAGTCGGTCACCCTTTAGTACCATGGCATATTTTAAGGGCTTCTCAAGTTCTTCTGGTAGCAAACTTTCAGTTGAGAACTTTTCTGTGATTTGCTACAATACCTTTAGTTACTTGCGCTCTTAAAGGATAGACAGGATACACCACAGGGATGGCACAGTAAGTGGTTCAGAGTATTTGTCCAATCTCACTGACTAGATGCAGCTTTTTCTTCCTGAGAAACAGAAGTAACACCTCTCGGTCACCTCCAAGATTGCTATATGCTTGTGGCACTGGAGATGTGTCTTACTGGTGGAGTATTTGCCTAGCATACATGATTCCCTGGGTTTGATTCCCACTATCACAAAACTGGCTACAGTGGTTCTCACCCATAATCCCAGCACTTGAAAGGTAGAGGCAGAAGGGCCAGGATCTCAGATCATCCTTGGTTATGTAGAGAGTTCAAGTCCAACTGGGGATATGTGTAGCTCACCTTATCATTTCATCTCTGTGCTGAATAGTTTTATGTCAACTTGATGCAAGTTAAAGTCACCTGAGAGGAGAGAAAATGCCTCCATAATATGGGGCTGCAGGCAAGCCAGTAGGGCATTTTCTTAATTTGTGATTCATAGGGGAGGGCAAAGCCTATTGTGGGTGGTGCCATTCCCAGGCTGGTGCTCCTGTATTCTATAAAAAAGCAGGCCAAGCAAGTCAGTAAGCAGCACCCCTCCATGGCCTCTGCATCATTGGAAGTGCAAGCTGAATAAATCCATAAATCCTTTCCTCCGTCTCTGATGACTCTGGCATTTCTTAGACAATCTCTTTTTCACTCGGAGGAGTTAGGTGCTGAAAATAATAAAAAATCACTCAGGAGAGAGAGAGAGAGAGAGAGAGAGAGAGAGAGAGAGAGAGAGAGAGAGAGAGAGAGAGAGAGAGAGAGAGAGAGGGAGGGAGGGAGGGAGGGAGGGAGGGAGAGAGAGAGAGAGAGAGCACAGCAGGGAGATGATGAGAGAGATGAAGATGGAAGGGGCTGGTCTTGCTCTGAGTGCTTTGGAACCAACTTGTTCTTTAATTAAGGGAAGAAAAAATCACCCTCCAGCTAGTAAAGATGCCCCTAAGAAAATTAAAATAATATAAATTAAGCTAAATGAATACTCTAGAAGTGCTACTAGAGCCTGGTGCTGTCCGTCCAGTGTTTGGATGCCCCAGAGGTTTTAAAAAGAGGAGCTGGCAACGGCTTTCTGCAGCACAGAATTGAGAAAGAGGCTGGATGCCCAGAGGGAGTCACAGAGACTTCTAAGGGGACATCATCTGATGTTCTGGCCTCTCTAGAGACCACAACAGAAACACCTAAATGAATGAGGACAGTGATTCCCTGAGTTCCTTTCTAGGGGCAGAGAGATCAGTTAGATTGTAATTAAAATACATAAAATAAAACGGCTCACAGGGAGTCCACAGTTCCTAGTGAAATACCTTAATAACCACAAGGGCATCTTCCCTTGGAGGCAGCGAGTGACTGAGGTGTAATAGAATGTGTACATGTGTGTGTGCCTGCATGCCAATAGTGTGGTGACGGCAACAGAAGCAGGACAAAATTATTCACTATTTTTTTCTTACTGTTTCTTCTTTCTTTTTTTTTTAAATTTAAGTTAGAAACAAGTTTCACATGTCAATCCCAGCTCCTTCTCCCTCTCCCTCCCCTCCTCCCTCGCACTCCCCACCAGGTCCCCCAGTGCCCCACCAAATCTTCACTCTGATTCCCAGGGAGGGTGCATCTCTGGAGTCTGTCATTTCATCCAGGGCAGGGCCTAGGCCCTCCTCCAGGAGTCCCGGCTGAGAGAGCCTCCCAGATGAGAGAGCCTCCCATACTGTGGCATGGGCATTCGAAGTCTATTTGTATGCCAGGGATAAATACTACCCAAGGCGCCATAGATTACCTAGGCCTCCTCACTGACAATCCAGTGTCAGAAAGGGAGAACTGATGGGCAAAGGAGTTAAGACTGGGCTGGTTTAACCTACAGAAACAGTTGACCTGAACAATGGGAAGCTCTTGGACCCTGGATTGATGGTTGTGTGGAAAACATGGGACTGACCCAGACCCCCTGAATTATTCACTGTTTTAATGGTAGTGCAAGTTCACCTGTGCAATGGAGCAGAATGATCTGAGTTTTCATTTTTGGCTCTACATACAATAACTTAACTTCCTAAGATTTGCCCTAAGGCACACACGAAGTGTACACTCGGTCTTCAGAGGAATGTCTCCAGCGTAACACGGGGATTTTACTCCACGCCAGTGGTTCTGAAATGTTGACTAGCATCAGCACCCTCAAGCAACATTTATATGGTGAGATTACATGAGAAGATTTTACTTCCAGCATGGCATGGCGGTATACATCTGCAAATTGCGGCACTCAGAAAACTGAGGCAGGAGGATTGTGAATTCAAGGCCAGCCTGGGCTTCAAAGTGAGACTTGTCTTCTGTAAGCCTTTCGGGATTAGGAGGATGTGAGTGGAAAACTCTAATCCTTTAATTTTCTGAGGAGGGGAATGAGTCAGAGAGGCTAAGTGGTTTGTCTAAGGTCATCTAGATCTAGAGTGAGCCTGTGCCCATCCACCAAGTAACCCCGGGCACTTCTTTTTATAATTTAAGTTTTCATACTTAGAATTTAAATTTAGTATATTCTCAACATACAAAAGTATATTTCTTAGTTTGAGAATTCCCCACTTCCTTTAATCTCTAATCTCTCCTCCCACTGGTACTGTTTGAACCTCTAGACAGATTTGCTTCTAAACTCCATGTCATAGTATACATGTGTCTGTTTGTATCTCTATAAAATCTAGGAATCATGAATGAGAAAAAACATGTGAGAATTGTGTTTTTGAAACTGACTAAAGTTACTTGATATAATTCTCTCCAGTTGCATAGATTTTCCTGCAAACAACACAAATTTGTTCTTTAGGGCTGAAAAACCTTTCACTGTGCATATTTATGTCACATTTTCTTTAACATCCCTCTGTCGTTGGGCACTAAGATGGGTTCTGTAATTTAGCTACTGTGAACAGTGTTGCAATAAACGATATGTGAGCATCTCTGTGATCTGTTGACTTGAAGTCCTTGGAAACATTAAGAAAACAAATAACAAACTCTGATGAATATGTGAAAACAAATGGAGGTTAGTATACAGGTTTCTCAAAACAGGGTGCTTCTGAGGGTGAATGCAGGAGCCATTACCATTATTCTAGGTTCAACTGTGTCAACCTGGAGTGCATCAGGTGAACCAGGGTTATCCTATTCCAACAGCTGGACTAAGGAAAGGGGACATAGTCTGTTCACTATGCCATTTGCAAGAATGAATCACCATCTGGGGACTTGGAAGGGTACCTCCCAGTGTCTGGAATAGGGAAGCACTATCTTGACCACCCTCCACCTCCAAAGTCTTCCCACCACTCAGTCCTGAGGAAGTATTTTAGTGCTGTTATAATGGAATACCTGAAGCTAAATAATTAATATAAAAACTTTCTTTGGCAATTTTGGAAGATAGGAAGTCCAAGAACAAGGTTCTAGTGAATTTGGTTGTTGGGTGAGGGTAATGTTTTCTAGAAAGGAGGCAGGTGCTGCACTTTCTGAAGGCAGAAGTAGAAGGGCAGGCTGACCAACTGTTTCATGTCTCATGCTTTATAAGTTTTTTCACCACATTCATGAGGGAGGAGTCTTCGTGGCTTCACCAGGCCATACTATCACAGGCAGTACCTGAACTCTGTAAACCATCACAGTGAGTACTAGAACAAGTCACAGTCCTGAGGATGGCATCTTTTCAAAGATGATGGGATTTCTTCCTCTGGGAATTCCTACTGACAACAGTTCAAGGCAAATGTCAACCTGCAAACTGCCCTGAGTGTTGAACTGACTCACAATGTAATGTGATTTGTAAGGCTCTCACTTCCTGCCTGGGTGTCCCTCTGGATTCTTGTTAGATGTAGATGGAGGGTTTGCATGCTGGTGGATGAGCAAGTCTGAGGAAGCATGCTACTGCCAAGGAAAGCTATTGTGTTTGGAGCAGCTGCTGAATGCAAGACGCTTTACCTAGATCTAGCCTCTCAAACCTGAAAATTTTGTTGGGAAGACCATTTTGGATCTTGATTATGCTGACTATTCAACTTCTCTACATCTGTTAGGATTCAGAGAACATTATCCAAAAGAAAAACAAATCAACGTCACTGCCCTTGCTGTGTGATATTTTCCCCCAAGGAATCTGTGAACAAACATCTGTCCATCCAGACAGATCCAAGAAACAGTTCCACCAAAGTCCAGCTTGGCAAACTGCTAAGCTTAATTGTGGTTACCTTCAGGAGTATGACTAACCACCAAAGAAAAATGGTCTTTACCCCAGCAATCTTTAATGGAATACATGTCTTTATGAAGGGATGGGGTCTTACATGGTTAATGAGCTGCCTTCTGAGCCTTCCTTCCTCTCCATGATGGGTCTTAACTTGTGCAAGTCTTCCATGGATAATCACAGTTGCAGAGACTTTAGGAACGCAAGAGTCATCTCATGCATGGATGAAAACATTCTACAACAGTGTGACAAAATAAAGAAAAATGTTCAAGAATGTCAAAGACATATTGATGGTACCAGGGTCCGGGCTTGGAAGACTGACTGTGAGGGGCCACAAGGAAGCTTTTCAGAATGATGGAAGGATGTAGATGGCTGTGGTGGTACTTGGAGACTGGAGAATCATGTCACACTGTGCAGTTGATTCACTGACTATTTTGTACACTAAATTCATTAAAGTTGGGGAGGGGACAAGATCTCTTTATAGAGTGGGCATCACTATTTGTTTCATCTTGTTAATGAGGAAACTCATTATTGAGGCACTAGGAAGTTGAATAACTTGCCCACTGCCATAACCAGTAAGCGAGGAAGGAGTCAAACCCAGAAACTAATAAACCTACCAATTGTCACCTCTAAAATGTTAATGGCTACTCATGCAAGCGAGTCACAGCTTGTTATCTAGGCCAGGGGAACACATAAACCCTAAGAGGCAGGAGCAATGGACAGAAAATGCTTGACCCCTCATAGTGCGTCTCACAGAAACAGCAGCTGTGCTAGGGCAGCCATTGGGGTCCATACACAATTAATCTTCACTAAAGCAGACTCAGTGGTTTGCTTTGAAGATTTGGTTCAGGAGCACTGGGCCCTGGTGCAGAGACCTGAGATCCATAGGACTTTCCCCTTCTGCTTGCAAGTGTGATTTAAAACCTCCAGGCTAGGCTCATTTTACCAAATCGCTCCTGCAGGATTCACTTTCAAGGCCTAATCCAGAAATTTCTAGCTCAGCAAATGCTATTCAAAGCAAGAAAAGGCATCTGTCCAAGCTACCTCAGAAACAGAGGAATATAGTTTCTTGTGTTTTGCAGGAAGCAATAAATATGTTTATGCACAAACTTACAGGTATATAACACCATGCTTATTATATTTTAGTGAAGAGAGAAAATTACAACTGCACATCTGCGCATACCTATCCAGTTGCTTTCCTTTTCCTCTTTCTGGGGAAAGTACATGAAGGAGCTACAGTCCTCAGTAAGCACACAGAATGATGCGGGTCATATTTCACATCAGAGTGTGAATTTCAGAGAGGTAGGATCCTGTCTTACTTTACAGCCAGGAAAAAAATGCAGACTATTTTAAAGCAGAACACAGGGGAACTGAAAGATCATTTTAGGTCTCACAGTGGGTTAGGTCTCACACTCAGTATGAGAGAGTGCAGACTTAACTGCCATCAAGGAGTTATGTGGAGCCCAAACCAGAGATGTCATCGCTGTACAAGCTTGAGTCAGAGACCTGAGTTCAAATTCTAGCTCTTCCCTGTATACAGTATGGGATGGACTGAAAATAGGTCCTTATACCTCTCCAAGTTTCTTAACTTCATGCTTAAAGTGGTGCTAACGAGCGCTAATCCACTCAGTTATTGTGAGGATCAGATATGAGAGGTACATATTATATGCTCAGTAAATTACAGCTGATGGGAGTGACCACATTAACTCATGTAATTATTCTAATAAGTCTTATTTGCAAGAGATTTGAGTGCTGTAAGAATGGATAATAATTGACTTAAACAGTACTTTCTTTATCACTTAAAACAGTGGTTTTCAACTTATAAAGGATTGAAGCATTAGGAAGGTTGAGAACCACTGACTTAAAGGGCCTCACCATAGGAAGGGCGTTTGTTGTCATTTTATTGGTGCTCTGTAGATACCCTGTGATTGCTCAAAAAGGCCAGAGATGACTTACCCAGCTCTTCTTTTACCAAGACTCTATAGCCATCAAGTGACAGAGCAGGCTCTTGAAATAATATATTCTGGGTTGAAATGTTGCCTTGTGTGTTGTGCATGTGTGACTCTTAGGTCAGTTTCCTTTCCTCTTTGCATGCTGTCTCTGCTTCCCTCTAGCCCAGCTCCAGCAGAGGCAACCACAGCTCCTGGAGACTGCCTTAACAAGCAGATCCAATGAATAATCATGAATGTGATGCTGGTGTTGCCCTTTCAGTGCCAAGATGGGGATAGGTTTATAGAGGCTGACTCTGGCTGGTATTTGGGAATGGATAATTACCTTCACTTAGTATATCCTACACTGCTTTGCCTCAGTATTTACTGCTCGGAATTCTGCCCTTTTCCAACTGATTCAAGAACATGAGCATGCCATAGGCAACTAAGTGGCGTAATTTATTTGAGGTGACCATAAATCTAAGGCTTCCAACCAGAAACGATGCAAAAAAAATTTAATGGAACATGAAATCAAGTAAATGGAATTGAGTATAGTAATTAGTTCATATTTTAATCCTCAGGTTTGTTTATTATCTGTCAACTGGTGAGCAATTAAGTCAGTGTCGTGGAGATGATTAGCTTTGTTTCAAAAGAGGTTTATCGATATGTCAGAGCAGATGAGTCTAGGAGTTTTAAGTGGCTTTATTTTGAATTGCAGAGCAGTGCATTCATGGGGTGGATAGGCAATATTGTCATCCAGGTGACTTTTATGTACTGCTTACAGAACAATTCTGGAGGATATTGGTGAATGTGAGTGGGAAGATTCAGTGTGCACAGAAGCACTGTTTATAGCTCCAGGTTCTTTTATGTTCTTGAGCATATGTGTTTGCATGTATATGGCACATGTGTGAGGTGTGTGTGCGTGTGCTTGTGCATGCATGGGAGCCTGGAGCTGATATCAGGTGTCACGCTGGCTAGTTTTATGTCATGTTGACACAAGATAGAGTCATTTATAAAGAGGAAATCTCAACTGAGAACAAGATCCCACCAAATTGGCCTGTAGGGTATTTTCTCCATTGATGTGGGAGAGTTTCACTCATGGCTAGCTATGCCACCCCAAGGTTGGTAGTCCTGGGTGCTATAACAAAGCAGTCTGAGCACACCACAGGATCAAAGCCAGGAAGCAGTGTTCCTCCAGTGTGCTTAAGTTTTTTACCTCCAGTTTCCTGCCCTGACTTCCTTTGATGATGGACTATGATGTGGGAGTGTAAGCAAAATAAACCCTTTTCTCTTCAAGTTGCTTCTGGTCATGGTGTTTCATCACAGCAAGAGAAAGTTGAAATAAGACAATAAGACAGCTTTCCTGGTTACTTCCCATTTGATGGACTGAGGCAGGACTCTCCCTGAGCCTGGACCTCACTAATTCTAGCTAGCTCACCCAGACAGATTTCCCTGGGGATCCTTTGCCTCTGCTTTTCAAGTGCTAGATTTACAGGCAGCCACTAAATCCTTCATACTTTTTCAGGCATTCTGGGGATCCAAACTCAGGCCCTCAACTTCTGGATTGAGTACCTTATTCAGTGAGCCATCTTCACAGAATAAGGATTTAACTAAGTAAACACGTGTTGCATTTGTTTAACTATGTAAAGATGTGTTGCTGTTTTACCTTGCCTGCCTAAGGTACCTGACTGGTCTAATAAAAAGCTGAATGGCCAATAGCTAGGCAGAGAAGGGATAGGCGGAGCTGGTGGGAAGAAAGAAAGGGGGAGCCAGCCAGACAGCTAGGGGCCAGTCAAATGGATATGGAGGAAGCAAGAAAGCAGGATGGCCAGTACATAATGAGGTAAATGAGCCCCAGAGCAGCACATAGATGAATAGAAACAGGTTAATTTAAATTAAAATAGCTAGCTGGAAACAAGTCTAAACATTCATAGCTATTAATAAGTCTCTGTGTCGTGGTTTGGATGCTGGTGGTTCAAGAAAATCTGCTATACTTAATGCAACAGTGTGATCTATTTTTCCTCCTGAGACCCAGGGAAGCATCTACAAGGAATATAGTTTCTGGCTTGAGTTTTCTGAGTTTTATTTCTACAACCAATCCCTGTTTATGACTTGACTTGAAATTGTTGGTCCTTTTGTTAGAAGGGGTAATTTGGTGACTTCTAGATGCATCTTTTGTGGATGCTTTCCATTATTTATGTTTGTAAAATAATTGGCCCATGTCTTCACTGTTTTGAGACTGTCTCTATAAATGACCGTGTAATGGCATCCTGTTTGCTGATGCAAGAAATATGGTTTGGTGGATAATCTTACTCTCTACTGGGGTGACTCAACTAAATTACCTAAAATGTCTCTTGAACCCTGGGATTTGGTAGAACTACAAATTGAATGTGACACATTAAAAATTGAAACTTTGAGTCAGGAAAATCATGATCTGTTCCTTATTTGACCACTGAATGTTAGTGACCTTTGGCAGGTCTCTTGCCTTTTCTGGCATTTGGGGATGATTCTGCAGGTGTGTTGGAAGAAATGATCTCCCAGGTGCTCCTGGCACAGCTGCCAGAGATAGAGACTCTGAATACATTCACCTATTTCAAGTCCAAATCTGTATCTTAAAGGGGGGGGGAGGTGTGACTTTTTCTTAACCTCTTCAAGCTTTTGTGAATTGTTGACATGGGTCATAACAACCAGGAATAGGTCTTCCAATTTAAGAAATTCTTTCTCAGTTGATTTTCATTCCTGTGTTTTTGCAAATGAAATTTTTTCCACATTCCTGCTAGCTCACATAAGTACTATGAACAATACTACCCCTTTAGGTGTGCTGTCACTGGCTTTTGTTTTAAGGTTTAATAAATAAATAAATAAATGAACACACAAACAAATAAATAAATAAATTTGTGTGCATGTGCCTGTGTGAATTTATGTGCATGACATGTATGCAGATGTCTGCAGAGGCCAGAAGATGCTTTCAAGTCTCTTGGAGCTAGAGTTATAGGCAATTGTGAGCCACCTGATGCTGGAAACTGAACATGGAGTCTCTGCAAGAGCAGTGAGTGCTCTTAATTGCTGAGCCATCAATTCAACACTTGTGAAATAATGACGGTGATGGTTGCCATGGTGATAGTCAGATGTGAAGATGAACTGCAATTAAATTCTAGTTTTTAAGTTTTAAATTTTTCTTTATGATACAGCAACTTCTGCTTGCTTCCAGGAAACAATACAGAAGGATACGTAAGTCCAAAGGAAGATAGTGGCCATCACAGTGTTATCCTGTGGGTCAGACCAGAGCTACATGCAGGTTAGGATGGAGCGGGTGGAAGAATGATTCAACAGACTTCTTCAAACACAGTGTTCTGTTTTAGACTGCTCTACCATGAGCATCTATAATTGGCAATCCAAGAAGTTGCTCAATGGACTGAGATCTCCTCTACCAGACATAATTATAAAAATGTCCCAAGAAAAATCCCTTGGGTCACCACCCTCTTGCAGTTGTGTTTATACTGTGCATGGTCAGCATCTGGGAGCTGGATCCCTATGTGCTAAGCTTCTCAAAGGCCACTTTGCTCAATCTGGATAGGGCTGCTTCCCAGAACTCTAAATTGGGCTTCTAGCCCTGGCAAAGACCTTCCTATCTTGATCTGTGATTCCAGGGCTGAGATGAAGAAACGAAATGAATTATTCTAACACACTAGCTCTCAGCTATTCCACTGCTCTTCCCAGGTGCCCTGAAGAATTCACTTACCTTGAATTTGTGAATAATTTAACATATAAATTCAAAAATCTGTGTTAATATTGACATTAACTTCATTAGGGTTGACATTATGACTATAGAATTTTGATTATGACATTCTGGGTATAATTTAGGCACTTTGAAAGCTCTAGTCTATATTATCTTCATTTACTCATTCAATTTCTTTGCTCAGCAGTATTTACCCACAGCTCATTATGTACATGGGGAGATATTTTTAAGGAGTACAGCCCACTCTGGGACTGCCAGGAGTTAACAGTCTGGTTGGAAGACAGGGTCTTCTGCTAGATCAGAGGCCCCTTAAAGACAGCCCTCCTGGCTTTTTCAGTCTTTGAATTTCCCTATCATGCTAGACCGGAAGGTAGGTAAATAGCCATTAGTGCGGGGTTTACAGAGAAACCAGTGTTGTGAATCAGAAGTCCTGGGTTAAACCCCACCCTGACATTCTTGCATGTATGATTTTGACTTTCATTAAGTAAGGAGTTCATATTAAGAGCAAACTTGCCAAACTGGCGTGTGCTGATTAGAAGACAGGTGTTTTGTTAGTGTGCTTCAATAGAGGTGGGGTAAAAGTTAAAGCCCACACAATGTCAATGACAGGAGGGGCCATGTGTTCTCTATCGGCTCCAGGTCTCACATACATGCTCACACTGCTTCTACTATAGCGTAAACGCTCACAGCTTTCTCTCACTTTAGAGCTACTGTGCAAGGTACTATGTGAGGCACCGTGCTCACCTGGAAGGCCCCTGGACAGTCTTCTTGTCAGCCTCACGAATACTGCTTTCTCAGTGAGACCCATACTAGCCACCCTATTTAGACTTGTGGCTCCTGCTTCCATGCTTCTCTCTTGATCTCCTTTCTCTGCTGTTTAAGTCCTCATAGTCTTTGCAATGTTCTGACGCTAAAGATGTACTCACCTGTTATTCTTGTTATTTATTATCTGTCTCTCCCCTTTGGACTGGAAAGACCTCACAGACAGGAATCTGTAGCTGTCTTATTCACTGTAGCACATGATAGATAGTCACTATATGTTCCTGGGATGAGATGAATGGAAGTTACTTACACAGCAGGCTGACAGTGGCCGGGTATTGGCAAAGAAATTCTACAGCCACTTGTGAGTCAAGTCTGTGCCTTGTTCCTTTAATGGATCTGAAATTCCTTCAGGGTGATTTTTAATTGTCCAATCCTTCTATGACTTCCACCATATAAAGAGTAGAAATATATTGGTACTTTATAAACACATTTAAAATTTTTTCACGGAACTTATTTCCCTTCTCTGACAATTCTCTCTCTCTCTCTCTCTCTCTCTCTCTCTCTCTCTCTCTCTCTCTCTCTCTCTCTCTCCCTCCCTCTCTCCCCCCCTCTCTCCCTCCCCCCCTCTCCTCTCTCCCTCTCTATCCAGTTTCTATGGGAATTTGAAGTTTTAGGCAGCTTCTATCTAAATATTCCTTTTCAATTTATTTTTATTTATTATCTTAATTTTATGTATGTACATGTTCAAACTGCATGGATGTGTTGCACCATATGCATGCCAGATGCCCATGGAGGCCAGAAGAGGATTTCATGTCCCCTGGAACTGGAGTTGCAGATGGTTATCAACCACCATGTGGGTGTTGAGAATCAAACCTGGGTCCTCTGATAGAGCAGTCAGTGTTCTTAACTACTGAACCATCTCCTTAGTTCCTGTAGCTTCAATTTAAATGCCATTACATATTTTCTGCATGGTCAACAAATGTAACACAATTCAGGACTCAAAGGAAAAACTACAATGTTTTTGTTTCTGGGACAGCAACAGTTGATTGAGTTGTTCATTCAGTTATTGAATGATTCATTTCAAAACATTATTTAAGCACTTACTTTATGTTGGGCACTGCATTAGGTACACGATGTCCAAGGTCGAATAGCTCTTTGCTTAAGGGGTTTACTTAGATAACCCATTCCTTTCTGCAGTAAACACATGTTGATTGCCCTCATGTGCTCAATGTTCAAAGTGCTGGGAACACAGCACTGACCAAACAAAAATTCCCAACAGCAAAGAATGTCCGTTTCAACGGAAGCAAGGATAAACAGGCGTAACGCCCACAGTGACGGGAAGCATCATAGACTGGTTGGAGTGAGCACATTTTCAATGCAAAAGGGGTAATGAATATTTTGATTGTTTTCAGGCCACACATAATCTCTGCTGTTTACTACTTCTGTTAATTTTTGTCCATTATTATTTTTGTTTTTGCAAACAGATTTTTAAAACTGTAAACCATTCTTGGCTCCCAGACTTGACTTCACTCACAAGGCGATGCTTTGCCAGGCCTCCAGTGCAATGATATACAACTTTACCTGGAAGTGAAGAAGGGGCAGAGCCTTACAGGATGGGAGGAGGGAAGGGATCCTGAGAAGCTACAAGAGGGAGACTGAGGTAGATCATGGTTGAGGAGATAAATCTGATATTCATAGCAGAGAGAAGAGCTTTCTTGTGGCACATGACACATAGTAACACTTCCATGTTTGTTATCCATATTATTGTTATATTTAAGTACCCCAGTTCTCTTTCCACCTTAATCTCTAGTTGGGCCAATAAAGAATCTCTATCATGAGGTTCCAGTGAAGCAGCCATGTGCTAAACAGATTGCTTTTTCTTCCCCCAATCCTACAGTGGTCTGTGCCTACTGGGGCCCTGGTTCTCAGTTGTGCCCCAGCACTTACCATACTCTAGCACGGGTCAGGACAACTTGGTGTTAGTTTCTTATTCCTACCGATTCGTGTTGTTTAAGTGAAGTGGTCTTTCAAGGATGCAGATAATTGCTTCCTTGAAGAGAACGAGGCTGCATTGTCTGCTTCTGTTACTGATTCTGAAATATTCTCTTTTCTGATTCAGAGATGCCAAAAAAAGAAACCATCCTATATTTCGCATGCGACTTTTAGTCTCTCTTTTCAATTAAAAATATGATGTACATCACCATAGCAACACCTATGGACTTCCCCTCCCTGTCTTTTGAGCAGAACTGGAGACTCTAGAGGCTAAGATCCAGGAAGGTCAATGCTGCTGTTTCACCTTCAGAGGGAACAGCAAGCATGGTGATTTGAAAGGCTTCTCATCATTCTTTCTTATTATGATCCAAGATAGCTATTTCATCATTTTGTCTTGGAATAAACCCCAAATATGTCCATGTTGTCAGTGTGTACAACCATGTACAATATGCACACACATATGTATGCATGTGTGTGTGTGTGTGTGTATTCCTCATTAGACTTGTGACTTTTCTGAAAAGAAATTGGATGCTGTGTGCTTAGAGCCCAGCATACAGCAAGAGTACAATAGCCATAGAAAGAGGAAAAAAAATGAATCAGAGATTGGGTCATAGATGCCCTGTGAAGTGGCTAGTACAGCTTTTAGGGAGCTACTTTATCCCTCAGGAATGAAGAACTCAAAGGAGGTTTTGAAGATAAGATTGTCCAATTTCTCCCAAGTAAGATTTTTTCTTGTCTAGTTTCCTTATTGGAACTTAACCCACAAACAGGATTCTTTCCCAATATTATCTTTTATTTCATCTTACAAATAACCTACTTTATACTAGATATTAATCTAAGCACTTAAAATGATTAGCAAGATAAGGAGCTTGATTATTAAAAACAGTTAATCTTCACCTTTAAGAAAAGTAAGACATTTGAATCCCTGAATATGCTCATTCATCACAACTCCCAATAAGGCATCCAGGAATTCTTCATGTATGACATTAATAATTTTTTACAAAAAACACAGTTGCTAATGGCATCTTACAGCCACACAGTTTTATAAAACAAAGCAAATGATTACCATCAATTATAATAACATCACTAGACAAGGCTACAGTTAATATACAGCTCTTCAGATAGCGACCACTGCAGTATGCTGAGGAAAACGCCTTGTATTAATTGACTCATCATGCTCAGCAATGATAGATGTGGCAGATGGTAAAGCAATTACTCACTGTCAACAAAATAAACACATACTCTGTTGCAAGAAGTGTCTACTTGGGTTCTCTCAAAGGACAGCCAGAAATAGAGACCGAAGGCAGTACAACAGAAATAGAAAAAGTTAATCTACAGGGTAACAAACACTTGCCTTTCCTGAGGCTAACTAGAATTTAACTGGAAGAAGTTTCTGGAAGCAAGTTATGGACTGTGCAGAGTTTAGTAATTAGAAGGTACATTAAAGCTAATAGTTCCCCCATTGGTTAATGTGTGTTTAGGGCTTAATAAATCAAACAATGGGAATTCACTATTTTCAGAAGCAAACTCATTTCATTGATAGATAGCTCCCACTGTTAGAACATGTATTAAGCTGAATGTCTTCTGCTTGCAGCTCCCACTATTGGCCGTTCATGTGGCATAAGTGCTCAACTCTTCTTGTTCACTAGGGCAGGTTAAATAACTCAAAAGTCAACTGTCTGCATAGTGATCCTTATATGATACTATTTTAGAGCCTCTAAAATGCTTGTTTCTAGCATTGAAACCATACCAGCTTATAGAGCATGCAAACTGAGGGACTTGGGGGAAATGTGATGACATAGTGTAATCTGTCCAGGGTGAGATATAACTGTACTTATGCTGAGGCTGCGCTGCAGGGGAGAGAAAGGAGAGAGAGAGAGAGAGAGAGAGAGAGAGAGAGAGAGAGAGAGAGAGAGAGAGAAAGAGACAGAGACAGAGACAGAGACACAGAGAGATACAGAGACACAGAGAGAGACAGAGAGATATAAGGAGAGACAGACAGACAGAGAGACAGACAGAGAGAGGCTGAGAGACCCAGTGTGTTCACATTGCTTGAGAAACTGTAATCCCAAATCTCAGTACATAGTATGCCAGCTTGCTATTTCCAAGCTGCAGTTACTATTAAATTCATCTTTTCCCCTTCTTCACAGGAAGGAGTTGTTGTTATGTTTTCTATGTTTGGAAAAGTGGAACTTCTTGGGCACAACATTTCCTGTAACTGGCACCATGGTTGCTAACCAGTATGTCCTGGGAACTTTTACAAATATACAGATTCAGAGCACACTGCCAGAGAGATGCAAGTTCATCTGGTCTGGGGAAGGAGTGCAGCATCAGTTTGGACAGTGCCTTCCACCCTTGTTATATCTTATGTGCTGCACGGTTTAGATGTCCTCATTAACACTGGGCCATAACCAGGTTAGCTCAGGCTAACTTCAAACTTGAGGTCATTCTGTTTCTGCCTCCCTTGGCATCACAGACATCCATCACCATGTCTGTCTATCTGGGAACTTTTAAATGTAGATTCTCTGAAGCATCTAGTTCCTGTGGTTTGTAATAGATCTAGGAAAATTAATATGCTAAGAGGTTAAATTATTATGCATCCACTAAGACACACTCAAAATTATAAGTTGTTTGTATCACTGTACTTTAACATTGAAGTAACAGAAGGAATGGTGTGAAGATTTTAACCTAGTAACCATCTATATTTTTAAACCACCCACTTAAACAGCACTTCTACTATGAAGCACTGTTCTGGTAAACACTAAAATATGACAGTACAGAGGGAGAAAAATAAAAACAATGACCAATGAGCAAGTAAGCCAACAGATAAAGTAACAGCAAAGTTTAAAATAACACGCATTATCGCAAAGAAGAGTTTAATCTCTCTTTAAACATTTCCTACTTGAGACTGACCTACCCCTGTGCCTCTGAACTGTGATGTTTTGCCCTGCGTTGGTTATATTTCCTGCCATCCTCTAGTTCAGTACCTGTAGTTCTGGAGAGAAGTTTTCTGTTACTTGGTTACTTTTAGCAGACATCCTTCATCAATCCTAGAATATGCCCCCCCCTGCTCCCCCTGCAGATTTGGAGAGAATCCCACACTGCTGCTGAAGTCCATTGTCTATGCAGCCATTACTAATAGATGACAGACAAAGTACTGCGTGAGATCTACATGCAGTGTCTCAAACACACAGTGCCCTGACATGCCTGGAGGCCCTTTCTCATCCTATCCCTCATTTCATGCTTTATCTTTTCTTTAAAGTCTATCAATTGAGCACTCCTTACATCTGGGATCCCACTAAAATTTTTAAAATATCTTTGAGAGGTGTCTAAATTGCACCTTAGAAGGATCACGTGACATCCCAAGATAACATGGTGTGTATCAAAGCAGGGGCTACAAATTAAGGCCCTTTGACTCCAAAGCTGATATTTTAAAATTATTCTCCATTCCTTCTCTCCAAGCCCAGTTCAAAGGGCACCTCCCCTGTGAAGCTTCTCGGACCCCTTCAAGTAAAATGTGTCGTGTCTTTCTTTGAGGCTGCCAGGGCCTTTGTATGTCTCCATTTCAGCATGACATTATGCTTCAATGATTTGAATATAGTCCCCTTTGAACTTCTTTGGGGAAAGAACTCTTTTCTTCTTTTTCATTTTTAAATTCATGTGTCCCAAGTAACTAGTAGGGTCCCCAAGATGACCTCAGTCTATGTATTTTGAATGCACATCATAACCTGGCTTATGAATTTTTTTCAACTTATGGTCTATTTAATGGTATATAGCTTTAACACACATTAAAGAAAAACAATGCCAGGTTTTAATCATGACCTTAAGTAACAAAATAAAAAGACCATATAAAATGTATACTCTTGTAATTTAAAAGTTTTTTTTGACATTAGTTATTGTGTGTCTTACTAGGAACCTACTTACTGGTTACTTATTATATGAGGACCCCTGATCCTTAAGTCATAGTTGTTCCTAAGTGTAAGGAGTAAAATAGGTCAAGTGTCACATCACAGATGAAATCTGGCTAAGTCTGATCTCTTATCTCATCTGAAACTGTGGTTCATTGCATTATTTGGATTTATTTTTGTCTGGACTGATGGTGGCACATGGCGACACTCACCATCAACGGTGTGACACAATGGAATTTCCATGCTGCAAAATTTCAGGCAAACTTCAGATCCTTGACATTGATTTCACAGTGCATTGCATTGCGTGTGTAGGCAGGTAAGACCCACTTCACCAGAAGGGAAGTTGTGCTGTTATACAGGATGCACAAGAGGCCCATGGCCCCGGGGTGAAAGTCGAGAGGCACAGAAAAGGTGAGGGCTTGAAGTTAAACAATTCTCTAGCTGTTTCCAACCTGTGCGTCACGACCCCACATAGGGGCCTCACATCAGATATCTACATTATGATCCATAACAGTAGTAAAATTACACTTATGAAGCAGCGACAAAAATAATGTTGTGGTTGGGGGTCACCACAACATGAGGAGCTGTATTAAAGGGACGCAGCACTAGGAAGGTTGAGAACCACCGCACCGAATCTTACATGTTGGCACTAAACTTTAGTGCTTTGGGGGAATCACATACCTCCCCAGAGAAGGCCTGTCCATTGAGGAGGTGTTCCGACCCTTGGCTGTCCTCACTCCCAAAGTGTAGCCGGATCTCCTCCAGGCGGTGGCTGTATGTCATGGGCCCTCCTGAAATGTTGACCAAGTGCTCCTTGTCCAGGCGGAGGGACACATGCCTTCCAGTGTTGTACATGGTCCCACTGACCTACAAGGCAATGGGTAACAGGTCAGACAGGGTTTTTCCTTCCATTTCCCCCCAAGCCCAGAGAGGTGCAAGGTAGTGCCATGCCATATATATATATATATATCTTCTGACGGTAGCACATCAGGAAAAACCTACTTGTGTGGAAGGGCATGATAGCCTCTTCAGAGGGTTTTCTTTCCATACCCAGCTTCTAAAGTACTTCCGGGGAGGCATAAGTCAGGAACTTGAAGGGAGGAACTTAACAGGTTTTTCACCAACTGTGATGGCTATTTTGTACATTGAACCTTACAAAAACTAGTTTGTTCCTCTCATCATAGTTGTCTGGAAGGTAGAGATGGTACAGAAGTTTAAATTTAATTTGTAAGAAACCAGAGAAAGAAATGAGCAGAGAGTTTAAGGGATCCAAATGAGAGATAAGAAAGCCGCTATGGGAGACCAGGAGCAAGCCTCGGTGGGAGACTGATACACTTTGAAGTCTCAAGCACCCAGGCAAGCTGTCTTGGTTAGATCCCTCTCCCATCCCGGTAGCAGACATCGCACAGAAAGAGATCAGGTCCTCACTCAGAGATCGTAGCTTCAGGGATGTCTGAAGAAAGTCACATGGGGTCCCATTTCTCACATCCACACCTCATTTCTCATTCCCAGTTCCATCTTGCTTCAGTTCCTCCCTCTACTTGCCTTTTTCTTTGGATCAATTTTCTGGGCTCTACAAATGACCTTGTGTCATTCCCATCTGGGAGTCTCCCTTCCTTCTCTGGCTTAGCTTGGGAAGCTTTGGGGAGACTTTGAAGGAAACTTGATGGGTTGCTTCTGGGTTTTTGGATGCTGAATTCTCAGGATTTTCATCCTATTTACTCTGACCTTTTAGGTACACATTTTTCTCTCAGCAATTCCTTAGAGACTTCCTGTAACTTCCATCTATCTGTGTATCTGCCAGTCAATCAATCATCAACCTATCTATCATCTATCACCTAATATCTGGCTGTCTATCTGTCTCCTCAACCAGAGAGTGTCTTTTTATGTAGCACAAGCTGGTCTCAAACTCCCAATCCTTAGACCTTAAGTTCTGGGACTATAACTATGCACCAATATGCCTGGTTTAATGAAATTTCCGATGAAGTCATTAGATCTGGTCTTTGAATATTTGCCCAGGGTCCTGCCCTTCTACCTTTCTGATCCTGGTATTGTGAGAGATTGGTTTGGTTCTTATATTGCTCACTATGTCAGTCAGTGGCATTCGCCATTACTTCATTAACAGTTGTTACTGAAAGGCAGGGTCCATGTGGGGGCAGGCAGCCAAAGGGAAGAGGGAGTGAGAGAAAGCCAGAGTGGGAGTGAGGGAGTGGACAAATAGATGAGAATCACCAAAACTCCATATTCCTTTGTAAGTTCCTCCAGGGCACCTGAACTGCATTTATCAGAGACTTTACATCTTATTGGCAATTTTTAAAACATTTTTTAAGTTAACTGTTCCCAGTAACCAAGTAATCTTCAGGAAAGGTTCTAGTCCATTTCTCCAATCTCAAGCATGTGGTGTACGGCTAATTCCTATGACAAAAGGAGAATATGCCTCTTTCAAGCTCTAGTTCAGGACTTTGTATGTAACAGTTTCCCCCCAGTGTTTCAGAAACACACTGACACAAAGCAAACGTAAGAATTGGGGTCTTTGGCCAGCCTGGTCTACACAGTGAGTGCCAGGACAGGCTCCAAAACTACAAAGAAACCCTGTCTCGAAAAACTCCAAAACAAACAAACAAATCAATAACGTTTGCATTGGTCCAACATATTCATTCTCTTCCTTTTTCTCTTTTGGCTAGTGCATGCATGTCTCACTGGTGTCAAAGGATCCTCCTTCTTCATCTCCCTTCCACCCATTTCCTTCTCTTTCCAGAACCTGGTGGCTTATAATGGTACTTGTGAAACATCACTCATTTGCTGCTTTCAGATAATCTACTTGCCTCTTGCTTTGGACTTTACTGTGATACATATGGGCAACAGACAATACATTTTGAAGGCTAAAACAACAAAACAAAACTAGGAGAACCTAAAGATAAATCATTTTGCCTTTTGGTTGTCTATTTCCCCCAGGTTCCCTTCTATACACATGGTTGTATTTTCATTAATTCCTTCATTCATTTTCACTCCTTCATTCATCAGCAATTCATTCATCCAGGTTCAGAAGTGGTTACCTATCACTGATTGTGCTAGGAACTTGGGACACTATGAGGAGCATGCATGGTCTTTGTCTTCACAAAACTCATCCTTCTTTATGCAAGCTCCCAGTGTACAGGCAGCTGGGGGAATATACAGCACGCACCATTATGTTGTTACAATTAGATGCAACATCTCCTTATCTATACCCTTTCCCTAGACAATGAAATAACATTAATTTGTATTAATCATAAAAAGATGTGTAGCCAGGGTATGGTTTGTTGCACTTTAATTTAAAACTAAAGGCTTGACAATGTTATGTATGATATCTGAATCTAACAGTACATCTGCACGGTAGTAATTAACACTGCACCAGTGTCATTTTATCTGTAATGCTAATTACTGTGTTTCCAATGAATGACTTTGGTACACAGAATGTTGGGAAAAGTTTGCTTGTGCAGACCGGGAAACAGGTGAGTGGAGAAGCTGAAGCTGCAGGGGATATCCAGGCTGCCCCTGACTGTCCCACAGCTCCCTAGCCTTTGTCTGAATTCATTGCAACTGGAGGCAAGAGGTGCATGGTGTGTGTGTGTGTGTGTGTGTGTGTGTGTGTGTGTGTGTGTGTGTGTGTGTGTGTTGCCCATTTTGCAAAGGAAGGAATTTAGGGAGGTTGACAAGGATTCAGCGACTTGTCCAGAATCATTGCACAGTGGGCAGGAGGCAAACCAAGGACCAGTTATCTTGATGTGAGCAAAAGCAACAGTTTCTGCCCATTTCAGATGAACTTTGGGTGTGGGGTGTCATTTCTTTTGAACACTGTAGATAAGGCCTTAGGCAGTTCTATGGGTGTGGGTGTGGTGGGTAATGAGATTGTTTTACAGGAACATGGAGGACTAAGATTGGATGCTAGGCTGCTGTCCACCTTAGGATGAAGACAGAAGAGCTTGTTTCCCTAGCTACAGACATTTATACTGACTTAAAACTAGATAGAGATATATGTATTAAAGGAAGCAGGACATATAAGCCTGTTGAGAAGGTATGCCAATAAATAATATAATAGCTTGCTTAAACTGACCATGTGAGGAATGCTAACCTATCAATTATTCTTAGATGAAGAGCCTTAAATACTACACTTAAAGTTTCTCCATGGGAGTCAGGTGGCACAAATCTTTAATCCCAGCACTTGGGAGGCAGGAGCAAGTGGACCTCTAAGTTCTAGGCCACCCTGGTCTGTTGAGTGAGTTCCAGGACAGCTAGGGCTACGTGGCTGTCTGGAAAAACAAAACAAACAGCTGACCTGAACAAGGGGGGGGCTCTTGAACCCCAGACTGATGACTGAAAGGCCAGCATGGGCAGACCCCCTGAATGTGGGTGTCAGTGAGGAGGTCTAGGCAATCTATGGGGCCTTGGGTAATAGATCAGTACTTATCAGTATTTATGCTCACTCAGCCTGGACTCTTGGGGGGAGGGCCTAGGCCCTGCCCTGGATGAAATGACAGACTATGGATACCCACCATGGAGGGTTTTATTCTCCCTGGGGAAAGGAGTAGGGATTGGGGGAGGGGGTGTGGGGGTTGGTGGGAGGGCGTGGGAGAAGGGGAGGGAGAGGGACCTGGGATTGACATGTGAAGCAATCTTGTTTCTAATTTAAATTTAAAAACAAAACAAAACAAAAAAGTTTTCCCACGAGAAACCCCAAGAGCCAGAATTATCCTCTAGGATATTGGGATTCCAAGTTCTACAGCTCTGAAAGTGAGTAATAGGTCAGTAGGAAGAGTTGGTAAAACTATGTGGTTTATATGTTGCGTCTGGGCTTGGGGGTCAACTCAAATCAAATGTAACATTAATGCAGAGATGTCAGAATGCATTTGCTTTGCCCAAGCCTGGGATGGACACCTTTGGGGGATTTCTAGATCTGGGGAAGTAGGATTTTAGTTCCCACTTTCTGAGAGCTAAGAGATGGGTAATATGTATACAGTGTAGGCTTACCAACTGAACGTCTGATCCCATAATTAGGAAGGCCACTTGGTGCCAAGAACGGTTAGTGAGGAGTGGCCGACAGCCTGTCATAAATTAGGTGTCTTTTCTTTGCAACTCAGCTTTCCCATTACGCATCTTTGACTGGTCTGCTGAAGTGTGTAATAGTTCTCTGCAATGTAATTAGTGAGCGTAAGAGGTTTAAGAACACTGCTTAGCCTGGTTTCCTGCAGAGTCCTGGTACACCAAGGGGCTGATTTGTGAAGGCTGAATGCAAAAAGCTGGGGGGGCTGCTTGTTCACATGGCACATGCGGGGCACTGTTCAAGGAAGAACAGTGTGCAAGAATCAGCTGAACTCCAGCCATGACAACGCTGCAGCCGAGTGAATACACAGGTGGGTAAAAGGAGGGCCAAATGGAGTCTCGAGTTAAAATGACTTCAGGAATAATCAAACCCAATAACCCAATAAGCCAGAAAGCTGAGATAGATCCCAAGCTAGATGTTGCCCCCAATGACTTTGTTCATTGATCTGACCGGCCCATCTCTCCCGAGTCTTCTTTAAATCCATTTTTTCAAAATCAGTGTACAAAGAATTAGGTCTCATTACAGCAGTTTTCAAACAACATTTACTTATTTTGTTGTCTCTCTTCCCCCTTTCCTTCTCTCTGGCCATCCCCCACAACCTTCTTTATACTTGAATGTTACCGTGATCTCTTGCTCCCAGACCCCACACCTTCCTGGATACTTCTTTTCCCTTCTTATAATCTCCTACCTCGTTTCATGGTCTAAACCCAGGCTCACACCCTTTAAGCATGAACTAATGCCGCCACTGTGGAAATCATTCTGGAGTTTACTGAGAGTATTAGAAGCAGAACTGTTATATGACCCAGATATACCCCTCAGGCACGCTCCCTCTCCTAGCAGCCCTTGACAACTTGTAGCTCATCTTCTGAGGAATAGGCCACTGTGGACTTTCCCCTGTCCATGTTGGCATGTTAGCCTGTGTGGTCATTATAGCATTTCTGTTCAGGTAAATTATTTCTGTTTGCTAGTTTAAGGACATCAGGTAAATTATCTCTTCTGATGCATACTGACTGAATTTAAAGTATTGGAGTGCTGAGTGCATGCACATAGTACTGGAGCTAAGTGTATGTACATTGTAATGGGATACTAGGTACATGTACATAGCTCTGGAGTGCTAAGTGTATGTAATAGTACAGGAGCGATAAGTGTGTGTACATAGTACTGGGATTCTAGGCACATGTACATAGCTCTGGAGTACTAAGTACATGTACATGACACTGGAGTATTACGTGTAAAAACCATAATCCACACAAAAATAGAAAGGAGTTACCCTGATACTTCCAGATGCCACTGTATCTGGATAGTGGTCGTTGCACAGTTTCTGTCCAAATGTTTTATGTTATTTAAGTTTTACTATAATGGTTAGGAATGGTAGGGATTGGATATGGAGAAGGTAAAGGCTGTGGAGCTTTGGGAGTGGGCATGATCTCACCCATCACTCTTAACCCTTCCTTAGCATTGCTCAATTTAATTTTTCTCCTTTTTGTCTCAGTTAGCCTGTTTCTGGTCTGTGTATAGACTAGGGTTTTTAAAATCAACCCTGGATAAACAGGTGAAACAATCATATATGCTGTCTACTATTATATCAATTCTATTGTCATAAAAACAAGATTTAGTTTATATTAATGTTGACTCTTCAAATAATGGATCATCTCTTCACAAACTCCGGGGATATGAGGCTAATGACAGGATGGATGACGAACATGTATATAAGACATTGCATGGTCTACCAACTTATTGGCTAAGTGAAGAGCAGTCTTTCTGTCCCCCATGGTACTTGAGGTGCCCATGAGTTGGTGGCAAGAATTAGACTTAATATTGTCTTGCACAAAAAGTTATTGGTACCCAGTCCTGCCCAAACTCTGAGCATGAGTATTCTAGATACTCTGAGGTATTTGGAATGAGTTTTTCCATTATAGTTCTGGTATATGAGTTCCCAAATGGGAGTCCCGGGTACTGCTTTCCAATTATCACATCGAGAGCCCGCAGGGTTCTTGCCAAGTCACTCACAGCTGGTTGTCTGAATTTAATTTTTTTGAGTCCCTAGTGACTGGCTGGAGTCCTCTGTGGATGAAGAGAGCAACTGGAACCAAGATGGCACCATTTGGTGGAAAACAGATTGCTTCTAATTTCCCTGTCCCATTAGTTCAAATTGGGTTTAAGTTGAACACACACATTTGTAGTATTTGTTTGTATTTTTAAAAAGTATATTTTAACAAACAAATCACATCTATTTAATATATGCTTTATGACATATTATATATCTGTTATATATTTAATGACTTATATTTTAATTCTTGTTTTATCAAAACCCACACTAGGTTTCTATTCATTAATTAAAAAGTGAACAGATTTTGTTTTGAGCTTCTTCTGGCTATGTAAGCCAACTGTATTCTTCATTTGATTCAGTAGGTATGAGGTGGGACAAGAGTAGCTTCTAGCTTCTTTAGTGACTCCTTTTTTGAGAAATTCTGAGCAGAATTAAACAGATATTCAATGCTGGGGGTAGGGAAATAACAGTATAGAGTGATTTCTTTCATCCTTTTTCTATGCCTTAAGGGGATGCCTTAATAACTATATAGATATGCTGCCAAAGTTCATTCTAGACGTATGGAGAGGACTATACATTGATTCATTCTGGGACAAATAGCTTTCTCTAAACTGTGAAAATCCAAGGTTCGGTCACTTTAATTAACACATTGAGACTTGCTGTAGAATTTCTAGTGTAATGCCATTTAATTCAGTCCATGATTCACATGGCTTCAGGAAAATCACTCCCAATCTCCAGTTATTTCATCTCCTAAGAGGAGAGTACCTCTGAAATGGAGCCCATGGAATACAGTGGCACTGGCACAGGGGCAGCATGCAGATTGCCTTCTTAGCATTCCCCCGTATGGTTATCACTGGTCCCACTGGTCAGATGTTAGAATCCTTGATGTCAGTGTCTTTCAAAGAAGCTAGAAACAGCCAATGTTTGGGGTATATGGCAAATCCCTATGTTTATTCATCTTTTCATTGTGTGCAAGTTAATTATTTTACATTAATTTTCCATGGTATTGTGGTTTAGATATGAAGTGTCTCTCCAGTAGACTCATGTGTGGAGGCATGGGCCCTATTTGCTAGTCTTAATGACCAAGAAGTGATTGGATCCCAAGCCCCAGACCTAACCAATGGACTCATTCCTTGACACATTAATAAAATGATAGTATCATGGGGGGTGATGCCTACTTGGAGGAAATGGATTCCTGGGAAAGATTTGCCTTGTAATCACTCTTTCTCTCTTCTCCAACCTCCTCAAACAGGCTACCATGAGGTGAGCAGCACTGTCTTACACACCCTTACACCATGCTGTCCTGTCTTACCATACACTCAGAAACAATAGCATCAGTTGACCTTGACTGAAACCTTTGAAACCATGAGCCAAATGCAATCTGTCCTAAATTAAACTGTTTCTCTCGGGGATTTGTTTGTGATGAGAAGCCTGACTGGCACACACCATGTCCTAGACTCTTGCTTACTGGGTGCTGCTGGGCAACATTCTGTACTCAAGTGCATATAATTGGCAGAAAATGTACACAGGCAGGCACCACACAGAATGTTGGGGACTTAGCAGAGGGTGACTAGGGAGCACTGTGCCTTATCTTTTAGGGCACTGGGAGATGGGCCTGTAAAGAAAGACTCAAAGGAGCCTGTGAACAGGAGGTCCAGGGATGCATGACACACATCCTACTTAGTATCTTTTTATATTATCATTTTAAAAGTAAAAAAAGGGGGGACCTTGGATAGCTCATAATGGTCTAGAGCACAAAGACCTGTCCGACAGAGAAGCTACCAGTAGAAACAGAAGGTAGCTAGCTACAAGCTGCAACTTTAAGTTTTCTAGTGCCAGCATTAACAAAACAACAAAACAATGGAACTGACATCAAGAATATATTTCACCTAACCTAACATGTCCAAAGTATTATTTCAACATATAATCAATACAAATTTGCTAATGAGATATTTTGCACTCCCCCTGTCCTGCCCTAACTCTTAGAAGCTCAATGTATCTTTTACACTTCAGAGCACATCCCAATTTGGAACTCACCACATGTTACACACAGCTGGCCCACCCCAACTGAGGCTTCTGAATCTGAGGTACCAATCAACAACAGACTGACAATATTTGGAAAAAAAGATTGCATTAATACTAAACAAGCACAGGCATTTTTCAAGTCAATTTTTCATCAATATTGCAACCACTGACATAGCACTTCATTGTACTGAATGTTTCAAGTAATACAGATGCATTAAAATATAAGGGGATGTGCATAGGTTATCTGCAAATGAAGAGCCCTTTGATATTAGATATTTGAGTGTTCCCAAGTTTTGTAGCTGAGAATAGTCTTCAAATGAATCTCCCTTGGCTACTGACAGATGAATATACTCTATTTCTATAGGAGGTTAGTGACTACCATCTAGAAGAGGGTAGTTTGGCTCATCTTCCTTTCAAATCTTCTCTCTATAGAGTGGTCCAGTTGGGCAGTTGCCAAGGCTACCAAACTCCAAGGAGAATTAAATAGTCTAGAAATAAATTAAGAGTATGTCTGTTTCCTACCCAAATGTCAGTTTTTAATCTACCAAGATTTTTAGTATTTTGAGTGTGATTCACATGGCAATTTTTATGGGGCACACACGCATAGAACTTAACAATACTTATACAAAATTATGAACCACCTAATATTTCTGCTAAGAAGCTGGTTGCATGTGAGAATCATTTCATTAGCTGAAAAGATCAGCCACATAAAAGTGGGAAACCTTTTGTTCACAGGTGTATTTACTGGGAGATCATAAAGGAATTCCCAGAAGCCTTCGCGCATCTGCTTCCTCCTCCCTGCAGGATCACACAGGCTCTGTTCCCATCTTGAAGGTCAGGCATTCATTCTGCATTCACCAAGCTATTAGTCTTGTCAGTTAATGACTGTAGAGCTGATGTTTCCCATCACTGTCCAGCTTTCACATACTTTGCATAACTCAGAGCCTCTACAAGTAAATGAATACCCCCTGTACTCTGCAAGAAAGGGTCAGGGTCTTAGGCAGATAAAGAAATACCATCATAACCCAGTAGTGCTCCATTCGGATGCACCTGTGATCACACTCATGTCTGTTGCTATTGACTACTGCAGCTTTATGTGTGTGTGTGTGTGTGTGTGTGTGTGTGTGTGTGTGTGTATTCATGTTCACATGTGTAGGTGCATGTGTGTGTCAGGGGGCATGTGCAGGTGTGTATAGAGGCCCAAAGTTGACACTGAGTGTTTTCTTTAATCTCCTTATACTTTGTTTATTAAAGCACGGTATCTAACTGAACCTTAAGTTCACCAACTCCAGCTACTCTCCTAGCCAGCTCGTTCCTGAGTATTCCTGCCTCTGCCTCTGCTGGGATTGTACATAGATGCCACACCTGGTTGGCTTAAAAAATGTTTGTTATACCTACCCCTAAGGCTCAGGACCAACTTGGAAGAGGGGATAGACATACTGTAATGTTCAGAACTCATGGAAGAGCAGAGCAAAGCTTGTCTTCTGGACATGACAGGACCACAACACTCATGAATTCACACCTGCTGTGGTGCCTGCATGAGAGCAGAGTCAACTTCACCCAGTCATCAGTCCAGCTTCAGAGAAGGGCTCACAAGCCCCCATTCCTAGCTGAGGAGCTATGGATGGCTGCTGGCTTCTGGGGGAGGGAAAGTTAGTTTCCTTTAAGGGTTTGGGCATGATCTATTGACCATGCTTCAGTCCATGGCCTCAAACCCAGAAGTATATGGGCAGCATAAATGGAACTACAAATTATTAAAAAAGAGAGAGGACACAATGTTGGGGGTTAGGGAAGTAAGAGATGGACCCTGAAGGAGTTGGAGGGCAGTAAGGGTTGCATGTGATCAAAATAAATTGGATGAAATTCTCAAAGAATTAACAAAAGTGTTATATTGTAAGTTTTATTTCATATTTTGTTGGTACTGAGATTGAGTGTTGGGTCTCACGCATACTAGTCAACCACTATATCAGCTTTTTGCTTGAATTGCTTATGTGGGTTTTGGGGATTGTTCTCCAGTCTTCATGTTTGCATACACAGAAAGGGCAGTATCCAACTCCCCAACCCTGATATCTAGGAATAGTAAGTGTCCTTTTGGAAGCAAGTGACCAAGTGAGTCCCATGCTTTGATGAGAGGCCACATCTAGAGATGGTCCTACTGATATTTCAATGCTATGCTAAGTCTCTCTCTGGAGCTCTATATGCCTGCTGCTGTGCGTGCATGTATTAGCGATTCTTTTCTTGCCTCTGCCCTAGGAAGTAGACAGTTTCATTATCATCATTTGATGAAGAAACTGAGGTTCAGTGAGGGTAAACAGGTCACAGAGGGATTTGAATCAGAGAATGCAAGTGAAGGACAGCCTTTGCTGACCACATGCTGGGCTGCTGAATTGGCTATAAGGAGGAGAGATGACAGTTCAGGGGAACCATGGCCATTTCTCAGAGAAGAAAGCATTGGAAATGGGCCTTGCAAGGGGTGCAATCTGGGCATCCAGAGGTATCTAGAAGAGGAAAGCATATGAGTAGGAAATGGAAGGTGTTCACAGAGAATGGCACCAGCGACTGCTCAGTGTTGCTGGAATACAGAGACAAAAGCAGCCCTGGTGTGACTGCACAGGTTATCTGTGTTAGCAGATAATGGACATTTGCCAGATGACAGACTGTTAGCATTTCACACTGCTCATCTTCTCCCACCTACCCCCATACATGACAGGTAGGTAGGATCCCCACCTCCGTGTTACTAGTAAGGAAAGCTGGGATCTAAGAGGTTAAAGAAACCATCTAGTTTGGAGAGTAGCTCAAAAAGGATGGAGGACTTGAATGTGTGTCTGTCTCTTTTTACCGCAATGTGAAATAAATCACGTTAACAATGACACCTTTCATAAGAAGTACTTCCCTGCTGGCATGCTCTGTCCTGCTACACTCATCGTCCACAGATGCTACATTTTTATGCTGAAGAAAGTTCCCCATCATGCTGCCAGTCCTCACTCCACCCCTGCTCACCTCCTTCTCCTTCTTCTCCAGCCTTTGGCTAATAGCAATAAAATCTAAAAGTCAACAGCCAAGTAAAGCCCAATGACGTGATTAAGTAGCTGACAAGAGGAGCTAGAATTTCACCTCCAGGGTGAGCAGACACACATTGCAATAACCAATACTTCAGAGAAACATGGCTCCATTTTGCGCAACTGATATTTCATATCGTGGCTTCAAAGTAGTGACTATGGCAGCCAATTCGTGTCTAGTAGAATAAAATGCCCATGGAGGAAAGGAGGCAGAGTGTGTGCTGTGGAATGGTTTTTTTTTCTTTCTTTTTTTCCTGCTTGTTGTTGAGCCCACAACCTGGGTATCCAGCAGGGGAAAGCCAATGATGTCCTTTAATTTCACCCATGACAAAAGTATTGAGTGGCCACGAAATTATTTGTACAATTGATCCTGCGGGTGCCGGGAGAGAAAGTTCACCAGTGGAGTTAGATCCAGTCAAAGGTGGCCCTTTACTCCTGTTTCTTAGAAGCAGCAAATAATCATGAACTGAGAGGGCCAAAGAGAAACTGTACAACCTGTCTCCACATCTCTGCATTCTGTCCTTTAGAAGAACACTTGACTTCCTCCTCAGTGAGGCGACATCACCACGCCTTCCTATTATGTATTGCCCCCTTCCCCTTTCTTTCTAATTTTCTTTCTAATTTATGAATGAATTTGAAATGCTTATGGTCAAGCATGGATTTACTAGTTCCTTCCAGGTGATCTCTCTCTCTCTCTCTCTCTCTCTCTCTCTCTCTCTCTCTCTGTGTCTGTCTGTCTCTCGCTCTCTCTCTCTCTGTCTCTCTCCCCCACCTCTCTCACAAACACACACGGCAGGGGGCAGACCCTCTCTTCTTTTGTTCCATTTCTTATAAGTATTTAGAAACTTTAGAGACTCCTCCTCTTTGAGATTTCTGTGCCCTGTCCCACCCGCTCTGTCTCCACAGCCTTTCTCTTGGAGTACCCTCATCTTCTCCTGTCCTTAACTCCTTGTCTTTGCATAGCTGGCATCTTAGTTGCTCACATCTCAGACACCGTTTATAGTAAAATGCAGCATGCTTTAACTTCCCATCCTGCAAAGAAAAAAATACTACTAATGAAATAGCGGCATGCCATCCTTTGTAGAAAGCATCCCAAACAGATGTAAGAAAATGCATCCTAAAAGCAACACTCTCATTTCAATAAAATGGTATCTCGACACAATGCCTGCAATTGTCTTCTAACAGCACACTTTTGTAGTGGTGTAACAGGTCTTGACCAGCAGGCTCCAAGTGACACCTCCTTTCCTCTATGTAGATGCCCATTCTCAAACTTCAGGACGATTTTATCCACCTCCCTGGGACCTCATAGGCTGGGTTATGAGGCTGTCCTGTGTTGCCATGGCACTTTGAATTAGCTCATGTGTCAAAGCTCATCAGCATGCTTTATAACTACTGTCATGCATGCTTCTCACTACAGGGACCATGGAGAATTAGTGAGCATGGTGTGCATCTCGTTCTCAATATTCCCAGTGACTGACATGGGAAGTCCTCTGAGAGGGACTGCCGAAAACAGTTATGGGCTGTTAGGCATGTAGTTTCTAGACATGGTCACTAGAGGGCAGTGTGGAATCATACCAGGTAAAGACTGGCTGCTCCCCAAGAATCTAGGTTGTAGAGGTGGAAGAAAGCTGGCCTCCTGTGGGCAAACTGGCTGAGAGCCTGGAGCTTGTATCGCTCCTAGGGCACAGTGCCATTCTGCAGAATCTACTTTGAGGATGCTCCTTGGGTCTCCTATTCCTTGCCAGCCTGTCCACTAGGTGCTTTCGAGAAGCTGCCTCACTGCGTTCCTTATTAAGTGTCTAAAGCTCTTCCCTGATTCCCACCCGAGGCAGAAGAGGATGGAGGCCACAGACAGGGACAAGAGACATCTCCCTAATATCCTCATTCACATTCTAAGGAAAGCAGGCACATTCGAAGGGCCTGCAATATAATTGCTTTGCTTTGAAGAACAACAGGTAACAGCATCAATATTTGATTTTTAAAAGGTTGTGTGAACAGTTTTAAATATTAAAGATGAAGGCAAAAGACTCAGACCGTCTTTTCATCTCTACAGTTGAAGCATTTAAAGAGGAAAACGGTGCTGAGGAGCACAGTAGGATCGTGTGCCCATCAAATAGTATTCAGTTGCAAGAAAGCACAATTATTCTGGAGTGCGTGTATAGGACTGGAAAGCAGTATTGTAGCAGGGAAGTTTTCTGTTCATTATTTCTGTAATGAGAGGAAAAGAACGCAATCACCGGAGTAACTTTCTCCCGCCTCATCGTGGGCTGTTGTGTTCTCTCAATGACTGGTCTGGGACAGGTTCTGAGACGCCTCAGAAATTAACTATCCAACTTCCTGGCTAATGAGCCCAATATGTCAATTTCTACTGATCAAAATGATGCAAGTCGATAAAACATGCTTCACTTTGTAAGGAAATATACTCTTAATAGGGAGAACAGGAGGGTCAGGGTCCTCCAGAGATAATTATGGGCCAGTGGAATTAGAGGCGTGGGGCTGCACTTACTGTCTGGGGATGCCCCGTGGGGTTTGTGTGGCAGATACTGTCTTTCAGGGACAATAAATTCCTTCATTATATTTCCATTACTGCATTAATGCAGCAATGTCCCATTTACTTGTAACCAAGGCGCCTGGATTCCGGAAACTTGGCATTTAATGCTAATGAGAGCTTGCAAGCCAGGTCTCTCTCTCTCTCTCTCTCCCTTTCTCATCCTCCCCCCCTCTCTCTCTCTCTCTCTCTCTCCATTTCTATTTCTCCCTCCTTTCCTTTCTCCCTCTCCCCCTCTCTGTCTCTCCTCTGCTTCCTCTCTCTCTCTCTCTCTCTCTCTCTCTCTCTCTCTGTCTCACCCTTTCTGTTTCTAATTCTCCTCACTCCCTCTCTCCTTCCCTCCCTCCCTTTTTCCGCACGCTCTGTCTCTCCTTGTCTCTGTCTCTTTCTCTCTATGTATCTGTCTCTGTCTCCCCCTTTCCTCCGCCCCCTTTGTATGTTTGTGGCATTGTCTGGCTCTGAGGAAAGCAATCTAACTAGAGCATCAGGAACCTGGAGGACATTGGGTGTGTCTAGGGATCTGAGGTGGCTCTAGTCATACAGACACATGGATGCTAGAAAGCAATAGAGCCAGGAAGAAATTGCAGCTGAAGAGAGACGTTGAGATCAGTCTTCATTGCTATCTGAGCAATGCTTAGTGTGAGACCTATCCTGCAGAGACCCTGGAGGTGAGGTGATCAGGGCTCAAAAACACAGTAGCAATGTGCACAAAGTATCAGGACCTAGGTTCTTAGTTGTGCACTGTTGGAACAGCTTGCTTATTTTTATATTCTTCAACAACAGATATAGAAAAAACAAAAAGAGACCCCTGGTATCAGAATTCTTTTTTGAAACATTTTTAAAAATCTATAATAGAAATTACCTAGGAAAGTAAAACTGTAGTTATTTTGAATAACTTGGATATTGGTTTGTTAAGTTTCCAAGAACCAGTAGGTGTGCAATGATAACACGATAACTAAGAAGTATTTACTTAAGGTGACAAGTGAGTGGTGCTGAGTTTAACCCCTACCAGGGGTCCCTGATGGCTAATGGCTGATGAGCCTCATTAGTTTGCCTCATCTTTGAAAGGAGAGTCCCGCTTGGCTAGAAGTTGTAGGTGTCTAGCAGGCATTTTCCACTTACAAATTCTCTTCTTATTTTTTTAAACTAAATTCAATTATTGTGCACTGAACATTTCAATTCAAGTTCATCATATACATCAGTTACAAGTTCATGAAGTTTGTTATTTCTGCTTTTATAACATTTCTTTATTTTTATGTGTGGGTGTGTCAGTTCTCTCTTTGCACAGTGTGGGTCCTTGGGATCAAACTCAGGTCCGCAGGCTTGGAAGCAAGTGCTTTATTCACTGAGCCGCTGGCTTATTGCTTCTGTTGTGAAAATGGAGGCTCTGAGAGGTTAATAGTTAATCCCAGGCACAACTAACAGAAAGAACAGGGAACATCTTACTCAAATCTTTGGGTAGATTCCATATCTGAGAGTCTTTCAGTACTTCATGTTCTATGGTCAGTAAATTATGGATTTAATCCTCTTAAATTTTTAAAATAAACTACCTACTTGGGAATAAATTTAGATTTGCAATTAGGTTGCAAAGACATTATCCTTGAGAATTCTGGGACATCTTTCAGCCAGCTTTCCCAGATGTTGATATCTTACATAAACATTGTTTATTTGTCGAACTAAGAAATTAATGTTGGCATGTTGGGTTAGAGTCCTGTGGGAACATACTACAGATACTTGCACATATATGTTTATTGCTTCACTAGTGAACAGCCAGGGACTGGAACCAGCTCAGAAGCCTATTGAAATGAATGAATAATGAAAATGTAGCATACACACACAATGGAATTTATTCAGCTTTAAAGAAAGCTGAAATCTGACATTTGTAGGAAGACACACTATGTTAAGTGCAATAAGTCTTTCTCTGTAATACAAATACCACATTTCATCCCATATGCAGGATCTATATTTAAAATTGTGTGTATGTATGTATGTATGTGCGTGTATGTGAGTGTATATATGAGTGAGTGTGTGTATGTGTGTATATGAGTATGTGTATATGTGTATATGAGTGAGTGTGCATGTGATTGTGTACGTATGAGTGGATATATGTAAGTAAGTATGTGAGTGTATATCTGAGTACATGAATGAATGAGGGATTGTGTGTATGAGTGTGTATATGTGAGTGTGAGAATGTGTATATTAGTGTGTATGAGTGAATGTATATATATGTGTGTGTAAGTATGTATGCCAGTGTGTATATGTGAGTGTGAGATAAAGCTAGAAAGGTGATCATGAGAGGGAAAGAGGAGATCTCAAATGGGAGGGGACATGGAGTGGGATACATGTGGCATGAAAGCAGAAGAGGGACCCTTCAGGAAGAAGGAAACGTATGACTTATGTTTTTCATTGCTGTCACCTGATATCTAACAAGAAGCAACTTGAGGGAAGACAGGTTTATCTGGGCTCACAGTTCAAGAGGTTACAGCTTCATAGGATGGGTGGGGGGGTATCACTGAGTGAGTATAGGGTGGCTGCACCTCCTCATTCAGAGAGAGAACAGGAAGTGGGACTAGGTTAAGAAACCTCAAGGCATTCCCGCAGTTATTCATTTCTTCCAGCTACGCCCCACCTCAAGGCTTGCTCCAGATAGTGACCAAGTATTCAACACAAGAGTCTGGGGGAGATATGTCACGTTAAAAACTCAGTAGAAAGAACTAGTCAGAGATTTGCAGGAACTTGGGGAGGAGCAGTGGGCTAGGAGGATGAATTAGAACGATGTATAATGGAGTGTACATGTTGAAATGTCATAGTTAATAAACCTATTACTTTGTATACCAATTTAAAAATTAATAAAAAATGAAATTAACATTGGCAATCGACTATCAATTAGACTACAGTATTCGTTTGATTTTCACTAATTTTTCCACGATGCCCTTTTTAATGTTTCAGGGTCCAAGCTGGGGTACCATATCACATTTTATAACTACTAATTTTAACCTAGTTATTTGCTACAACTTCATATGGAAAAGGTTGGGTGGGGTTATAGATTAGGAGTCGTCTTGCTATGTGTGTGTGTGTGTGTGTGTGTGTGTGTGTGAGAATGTGTATATGTGTGTATGTATGATAATATATGTTTGTGTGAATGCATGCACATGTGTGTGTGTAGTTGTAGTGCATATGGACTACATATAGAGGTAACTATGATTAAAATACACCATGTAAAAATTATCAAAGAATTAATAGAACACCAGTTTCCCATTCATTCTGCATCTGCTTTTGTAGACAGTTTTTCAAGCACAATGCACCTGCCACATTTATTTCTGCCCCGTATCTTGGCTTGTTTGTATACTGGCTGCAAGGGTTTGGGATTGAGATTTGGTCTTCAAGAGCAATGTTCAGTCTGTCTTCTTTCAAGGACAGGAAATTTCAAATCAACTTTGAGCTGTAGCATTTGCTACACCAAATATTCCTGAAGTTCCCATAATTGCCAATAAATAAGACATTCCATCATCTTTAAGTCATGAAATCTTTTGATAAATTGAATTCCATAAAATATTGCTCTATTGATCTTCATGCTCAGCTGTCAATAAAGGAAACCATCCAGAATTTCTGGCAGGGATTTTTCTTGTGTGGAAGATACTGTGTGTTTATATGGGGATGGACATTTATGAGGCCAGGATCTTTGACTCAGTTCCTGGTATGACATCAAATCCAAACCAACTGTAATGACAGAGGCCTTACTTAACTTTATAGTACAATTTCACTGACATTTAGCAATTTGTGGAGAACTCCAGGACCTATGCTGTGAGTCCCATGCTCCTTCCACACTCTGTGTGTGTGATCTGTGCTAATGCCCCCTAGAACAAGAGAAAATCAAGCTCCTCTCTGAATTCAGTTTTGACTGCCGTTCACATTTCTGGAAAAGCAAGAGCCAAAGATGAGAAGTGACGGTATGGCAAGAAAAGGCAAGCGTCCAGATCCAGTGAGCTTCTTCTCCATATCAGTTTCCACAGGGCTGATCTGAAATAGACTGAAATGGTATGCCAGTCCTTAGGATTTTTTAAAAAAACAAATAACATTTTCATACTTTCATCATGACAACATGTCTGGGATACCATCTGTTCTCCCCATGTGTTAAGGCAAATCAGTAAGAAAATAGTGTTTAGAGGACTAATATTTAGCCTGCTCATAATCTTTTGTAGGTGGGTGGACTACTATGCCAGGGATAGCTGAAAACAGGGTTTTTCTACTATTTGGCATATTGGGTCACTAACAGTCCTTACGCAACTATGATGTTCCAGAAGAGAGAGGGGAAGGGGAATCTCTGTAGACTGAGGGTTGAGCAGTGTGTATACAATGACACCGCCATGACAGAGGCTTGCAAAAGGTTCTGTGAAACATAAGATGGTCTGTGCCACAGTGTGTGTGTGAGAGAAATGTATGTATGTATGTATGTATGTATGTACGTATGTATGTATCATATATCATCTATCTATCTATCTATCTATATCTATCTATCTATCTATCATCTTTGTCTTTGGGGTGGGAAAAGAGTGCAGAAGTAATTTTCGAGGAAGGAAATAAAACTAAGTCCTAGCCTGGCAGCTTTGGGAGACCTCAACCATACGGAAAGGAGTGGTGGTGGAAAAAATGTCACTAAGTTGATGCTTCTGAGGTCAACAATGATAGCAATGTGATGCATCAAGGAGTCAGAGCTAATCATTCCACTACTGCAGCTGGACTGTGGAGTATTCAGTATAAACTAATATGTGAAACCCATCTCCTAGACATATCCTGAAACAATTGATCAAGAATTGATTGCTCATCCCCAGACAGAGGCAAAGTGGGGATATGACAGGCAAAGCATGGTTTGTGACAGGAGGGTAGCAGCTAGCTATCTATAGACAACGATCAAGAAGATGAGGGGAAAGTTGTAGAATATGGCAGTCTGCTTGTACTTAAGAGTGGATATATCTTATGGCAGTGTAAGGTCACAAAGTTGTTACTCTGAGTCTTTTTTTAGGCCAATTGCTGGGGGATCTGATATAGGAAGGCTAGACGGGGGATATTTTGGAGGAATCTTTGCAAGTCTAAGAACATATATCTTCATTATTCTTTTACAGAATGGAAGGTAAAACCTTTTAAAATAGCTCTTGCAATTTTTTATGATTTTTTAAGGCTATTTGGGAGTACCTGTCTGGTGTAATGTATACGGATGCACAGTAGTTGCACATTGAAAATGTGTTTGCCCCCCAGAAACCAAAAGCTTTCAGGGAATGCTTCCTTGTTGCTCTAAATCTTAGTTATCCCTTGGAGAGCAGTGAATTACCAGCTCAATCAATAACATCCTGAGTTCCTCTCCACACATGGCAGAAGAAATAATAACATCAAAGACTTAAGATAACCCCCTGTTGAAAGGTCAAAAAATAAAGAACACATTAATGTTAATATTTGTAAATGCCACTGAGTGCCTTCTAGGCCCAGCACTGAACACATCTCAGAGGATCAACAGTGTTTCTATGAGCTATAGCTAGACTGATATTACATTTACTCCTTAGTTGTGGAACTTGAGGCTCAAAGAGGACAACTAACCTGTCCACAATCACAGAGTATAGAAGTGATGGAACCTGGTCACTAGTCTAAGTTTGTCCATTGCTGAGGCTTCTCCTTGTGTTATTATCTCCACAAAGTCAGTTATGCCTGCTCTGTAATGGATGTGGGGGACCCCTTGACATTCCAGGAAAACTAGTAGTAGTCCTACCCTTGGAAGTCGCAGAAATTTTACCTACACCCCTTAGTCATGGGAAACTGTCCCTCATATTGCAGCCTTTTCTGTTATTTTTTCCTGTTTGAGAAAGTGAGTGATAGCCTGGCCTAGCTCTTCTCTAGTTTATCATTTTCCTAGGTTCTGGGTCTTGGAGCTAGGGAGGTAAAGGCTGAAGTCAGTGGGGTGGGACTCAGCCAGTACAGAGGTGGTCAACATTCATTCACGCTGGTTCCCCGACAGACATGTTCATAGCAGAATCAGGCACTGTATCTCACCAATGCTAACAAAATCTCTCACAGGGCAGTGGGTCATGTGGCTCAGAATCAGGGATCCATTATCACCCTGGTGGTAATACCCATCCTTGGTCTTACTCTCTCCCCTTCAGTTTGTTCTCAGAACAACTCAAGACGTATGTCCTTTGCTTGTCCATAAAAAGGCAAAAACAATGGTAGCTATTGTTTAGTCATGAAATAAAATTAAGATAATCATGTGAGGATACTTAGAACAAAGCCCAATGTAAAGCAATATAAGTATAAATGAATATTCAAAGAAATGCAAATGAATACTAGAGCTTGGTTACTATTTTACAATGAAAATGTTGAATGATAATTGACCAAAAAGTTCTATAAAATAAGGCTTGCAACACTTGGATTTGTTACATATTCCTAACCCTTTCTATCTTGGTAATTAAGGGAGCTAGAATGCAAACTAAATGCTGGAAAGATTTGCAAATTGAGAAGAGGGAGAAACAGACACAAAGGAAAGGCGACCAAGTTAAAAGCAGGTAATGGCTGAGATTACCACTGGAAAGGAGGAAGAAGGGGGAACACTCCGAACTTGTATTTTTTTACTCCATTAGCTAACAGGCATATAATTTAATTCTCTTGACTGCTGTGAGAGATACGTGGCGCTGTCTGTACTCTACATTGAGGAAATCAAGACTTGTGCTTTCTCTTTGAACATTCACAGCACTTGGCCTCTCCATTGTTTGCACACCTGACACACACACAGAACATACTGCATTGTCTCCGTACCTGGGTGATTCCCTTCCATGAACCTTAAAGTTTTTGAGAGGCGGTAGCTGGGCTTTGGTTGTCTTCCCATTTTCGACCTGTCTAACATACTGTCTTGTATCTAGTAAGTACTGAACGGCCTGGTAGAAGGCTGTGATGTGCAAGGCTACAAAGAAGCAGGGGCCACCATAAGCAAGAGTTGTTTAGTGTGGAGAACCCTCAAGTTCCAACTTCTGGCCATAAGGATTCTGCTCAGTTACTGATCCTAGACTGAGGATTGGCTGCTCTTACCAGTTTAAGAGTCCAACTAGGTCCTAGGAGATTCAGTCTGAGCTTATCTCTTAAATGTGACAGTCATAGTCAGCAGCTGTGGGATGGCTTTGCTCTGTCTGAGAAGCAGAGAAATGAAATAGGCTTTCGGAGAGAAGATGCTCACACTCATGGAGAAATCATACAGAGTCCATTTGGTTTTGAGAGATAGATGATTACTTGGATCTGAAAGTCCAAATCTTGATTCTGCTCCTCAGTCATGTGACCACAGGTAACTGTTTTACATCTCGGTGTCTCAGTTTCCCCCTCCATGGAAACCTTCCTTGGGGAATCTCATATCATGTGCTTCAGTTCGGTGATGATACATGATACACACCCATTAAATTGTAGCTATTGATGCAATTTCCTGCTTACCCCTGATTCCACAGTTTTTTTTTTTTTTTGGTCTGTGTTTCTATTGCCTTGGATACATTTTCCTTCCTCATTTCAGACTCCCAGCTTTCCAATTGCTACTTGTAACACAAAGCAAATCAAAGGCCTCTCTGTTGTTGGTAGAGCATCTGATCTCGTGCTGGCAGCCTCTGCCTGAGCATACTTATCAGTTACCAGCCAGAAACACACACCTGTCTTTTCATAAGTGACACCACTGGCCCCAGCACATTTCAAAGCACAGACCTTTCTCTCCTCCTGTGGAGAAGGAGCCCTGCTTGTTTGTTCTCTTTGATGCTCGGAGCCTCTTATTAATTTGATATAGGGCTGGGGACTTGATGTCCTCCTGTTGTCAGAACATTCTCCAAAGTCATGAATAATCATGTTGCCATGCCCATGTGACTTAAAATACAAAAGGTGCAATTTATGCGCGTTTTCCAGTTACTCTTTCAAAAGAGTTCAACCAGTGAAACTGTCAGGCTGTCAAGACGCCAGCACTAAACTGGATCCTTCACTGTTACTTATGAATTTTCAAAGGACATTAACACATTTTTAATTGGAATCCCATCCCTTGCCCTGTCCCACCAGCCTGCAAATCAATCTGTTAAATGGTTATGCTCCATGAGCCAAGTGGCATGAGAATGTGCAGTCAGTGGGAGGCATTGGTAGAAACCTTGTTTCATTCATTTAGGGTCTCTTTATAGGATCAAGTCTATAGACAGGAGTACAGTTTTTTCCAGATCATGAATAATTTTTATTTTCAAAAGAAGGATAAAGAAAGAAAGTAGGGTGCCAGTCAGCAAAGGGGCATTACGGGTCTTATAAGTATGTATCTTTCCTAGCATGGCCTCAAGTACCTGTACATATCCCATTCACTTAACCCTCCCATCAATGATGTCCATTGTCATTCTCCTACACAGAGGAAGGCCTTTACTTTGCATGCCTCATGATTCCTGGGCAGGGAATCTTTTCAGAGAAATGCTCTGGTCGCCTTTCTGTTCTCTCATTCCTCTGTACAAAAGAGAGTTTTATCCTCTGATTTGGAGCCTATGAAGTAGGCATCATATTCCTTGTCCGCAGATGAGGCACTCTCTGGTGTCTTCTCTTGGCTGTTAGATGAGGCACTCTCTGGTGTCTTCTCTTGGCTGTTAAAGACTTTGATGGTAAAGACTTCCCATCTCTGAGGCTAGGTGTACAGTTTAGAAAGGCAAGTCTTTTCTGTTGGTGATATTTACAAATCACTCTGCAGTCTACCACAGCTATGTCCTCCAATACAATTTTTTTCCTATTAATAAAGTTGGTATTTTGGTTCACAACTGACTTTGGGATCTATCTCTTAAATTTTTTAAGTCATGTAGAATATAAGAGGATGCATAAAGAATGTTATTTGTTACTGTTCTTGACAGACAGTTAAGGGGTAAACCCAATAGCTGAACTTGGTAGCTCACACCTCACATGGGAGGTAGAGGCGGGAGGATGGAGGACAGCTTAGACCAAATACTTTTCTCTTAAACAAAGAGGGTCAAACATAGTATGACTATATGAAAGACTGCATTGTTGTTTTATTTATTCTGCATATATTGTTACTTATCTTGTATTTATTCTCCACATACTTACAGGGTATTTACTGTGCGTCAGGCCATAGGCTTTTAAATAAAGAGTCCTTATCAAGTGTGTACTCCAGTGGTGGAGAGAGACAGTCTACACTTGTATGGTACTATACAGGATGTTAAGAACACCTCTTTAGGAGCCATGACTTGGTTTTTTCTAGAAGCTGAAGGTTATTTCTTTCTAAGTAAGTGACATTTAAACTGGTCCCTGAAGGATGAACAGGAGGGACTTGGGAAAATATGTATTCAGGAGGGAGTAAATATGACCCCCCACTCACAGGACCTGGAAGTACACAAGAAGAGAGATGTTGCAGATACAGTACGGGAGGAGAAAGGCAGGGTGGAACTGGCAGGGCAGGGGAACTGTGCAGGATCTTAGGATATATTAGCTGTTTTAGTGATGAGCTGGAAGGTGTTGAAACCTAGACAGGAGGGTTTGACTATTGACCAAACATGAAGCGAGACACAGAGACCCACAGTCTTCCAGTGAGGAAGGAGGGCTGGGTGTCTTAGGCTGTGCTGCCACCTCAGCTGAGCCCTTTTGCCTGACACAGCAATTCATCTGGTGGTGGTCTCAGTGGAGGAAGGCATGTGACAGAGTGGGGGAGGGGAGGAGGGCTGAGAAAAGATGGTTAATCAACTACCGTGGATAACTGACCTTTGTTCTTGCTGGAACACACGCCCTACAACAGCACTGATCTAGTACAGACCAGTGCACAGTCAGTCACGTTTGTCTTTGGAATTTTTTCTGTAACATAGGGCCATGTGACAGAAAGCAAAAGGAAAAAGGGTAGATTTGTCTTCAGAGTGACTATTATTTAGCTCAGTAGTTCCTGAAGATTGTTTGAATAGGTACTTACCAATTATTGATGAGACACTGTGCATGTACTTTTACAGCGACCCATCAAAATTCAGTGTGTTTTCTTTTCCCAGCACATCTCAGTTAGGGCACTTGATTTGTGTCTATATTTCATAAAGTGTATAGTTGGAAAACTTATTTATACCAAAGTTATGCTAACCTCCCTCAGCAATGGCTTAAGTGTCAGTTTCCAAAATTTGAATGTTTATGTCTACCTATAGACAAAATCTACTCTTAGCCCTAGTCAAACAAGCTTCTCATTGCAGTGGACTGGGGTGAACATAGAGATGCATGGCTGCTCAGAGTCCTGAGACTAAGGGAGAGGTGAGTGTTCAGACCTAACCAGGATAGTATACCATTCCCTCTAGGGCTCAGAGACTGTAATGGAAGAGGGGGTAGAAAATTTGTAAGAACTGGAAGATAGGGGGAAGGGCTGTGAAATGCTACCCTATGGGTATGATGCAGTCATTGCAAACATGATCTCATGGCACCTGGGCTTGCACAAGATAGCCTGTCAGCAGTCAATCAGGGATTGGGCAGGAACCCGTGGGGCCCCTTTCCTCTCTGCTCAACTGTTTATTGGATATTGATGGATTGGGACAAGCAGTCATAGTCTTCAGTCCTGTACTTACTGGCCAATCTGCCAGGTTCCAGTGGTCATCACGCAGATAGCCCTGGTTAAAATCAGTGAGTCATAAAATGAAACAAGAAGATATGGCAGTGGAAAATTGATTTGTAGGGAGGATGTTAGGCTGATAGACAGGGGGAGATAAGAGATTGTGTGGAATGAGAGGAATCAGAATGCATAATATACATGTATGAAATTGTCAAAGAACAGGTTCAATAAAATGTATAAAGATAATAGTAATACACTTATAAAAATTGACTAAATTAAAACTTCAGTTCTCATTTGCACCTGCAGTGATTCAGGTGCTCAGTTGTCTCATGTGACAAATGTCTGCTGCATTGGATTAGTATTTAAGTTGTCATTTGTGGGCTGGGGATAAGAATTAGGTCATTTTTACACCACCTGCAGCTAGTGAATTCTGGAGGCTCCTATCATTTTATGACTGGCTGGGACTGGATAGAATGGATTCTGGCAGACAGGGAAAGCCCTAGGCAGTTAGCAGTTAGGTGGTCATGTACCTTGGTGTGGAGCTCAAAGACTAGGACACAGATACTGGAAGATTCATGTCAGACACAGTTTATAGACTGAAATGGTGGAGGGGTAGTGGAAGGAGGGAGAGAGAGGGACAGGAAGAGGGAGAGGATCAGGGAGAGGAAAAGAATAAGGGAGGGATGGAAGGAGGAAGAAGGGAGGAAGAGAGGGAGGAGAAGGGAGAAAGAGAGAGAGAGAGGAGAGAGAGAGAGAGAGAGAGAGAGAGAGAGAGAGAGAGAGAGAGAGAGAGAGAGAGAGAGAGAGAGAGAGAGAGAGAGAGAGAAGTGTGTTTTTCGCTTTCTGGTTTGCACTTGTATGGCTAGTAGTAACACTCATCGGGATAGGAAAATGCAAGGATACTTTGGTTTGAGAATGATATCATTAACTTGGCTTTGAACACACAAATTTGTGGTTCCTGTGAAACAAATAAGTGGAGGCACCGAGTCAGCTTTGAGAGAAGTTGTCTGAGAGATCAAATAACATTTCAGGCTGTTTTATGACTTGAGTAATAAAAAGAATATATAATAAGAAAAGATGAAGTATGTGAAAGGCCACCTAAATATTATAAAATAAGCTTCTGAGTAAGCATAAAATGGAATAAAAGGTCAGATTGTAGATATGAGCACTTTTAGTGCACAAAGATTGTTATGGTGGGGTCTCATATGCTGAGGGGCAGGGCTGGCTCTTGGTTTGGAAGGAAAAGCTGTATCAGGGACATACATCTGCTCTGCCAAGATCTTGGCTCCTTGAGCACTGCTTTTTGGATAATGATAATAGAGAGAGCTGTCTCGGGTAGAGGACACAATATTTGGAAAAATGGTTTCTGGTCTCGATGATGATTGCAGCTTCATGTCTATGCTGCATTCTTGTGAATTTTTGGTCAACTGGAGCCAGTCTCCCAAGGACCTATCAATGTGCAGTATGCTTCCTCGTGGGAGAAGCCAAGTACTGGACATGTAGGAGGCTCTTTAAAAACTTGGCTAATGAATCAGAGGAGGGCCAGAGGTTGAGCCCTTGTTCACTCAGCCCCAGCTTTTGGTGTAAGTCTGGCTTGATCAGCCTGCTTGTAGTTGCAGACATGATCCCAAGGACAAGGCCATTGGATAAGCAAACCAGGTGATGAAGGCTTACAGGATTTCATACTTAGTTAGAAGGCTTTGTTCCATCAATTTAGGTGGGAAACACTTTAACCATACAGTGATAGTCCTGGTCCCTGTAAAATCATATCTAGTGCCTTTACACAGAGGAAATAATACAGCACTTAGTCATTTGCTCAACTTAAAGGTGTAACGTGCCTGTGGTTTCTCATTCTCTGTGTGAGGCATAGGAGAGAGACATAAGTTGGATACCTGTGTTTGCTCCTACTCAGTTAATAGAATAGACATTTGCTATGGAATGTGCTAGAAAGGAGGTTTCCAGCATAACCTGAGCAGGGAGTTGGAGGTGAGAGACTTTTCTAGGAATCAGCTTCTGAGCTGAAACTGTTGAGGGAACAGAAACACCCAAGCCTCTGGTTACTCTGTGAGTGTCAGGGGGACTCATGAGGACCTCTGGACCCCAGACCCTTCTCTCAGGAAGGATTTGCCCTACATGAGCACCAGACACCTTTTGTTTATGAGGTAACAGAATTTGTGACCAGATTTTCAGGGTCTGGGGATTGAGGGGAAAATATGATCCTAGCCTTGAAACAGTCAGCCAAAGAGAGGTTCTCCAGGGCCAAGGAGGCTGGTATCTGGAGCTCTTAGGTTACACAAACAGTTTTTCCTTTTCCAGAAAAGTGAGGTGAAGATAAGCAGAAAGCAGGCTTTCAACTGTCAGCCTGATGGAGAGCTGGGGACTCGTGGTTCTCCCTGCTGATCTGTATACCATGTTGTCTCGTGTTTCCCCAGATCGCACCCAGGCCACAAATTACCAGGCCGCAGAGGAAAAGTAAATGCCTCATTTTTCTTTTTTTTCTTTCCCTCCTTTTTCAGATCTAATAATTCCCCTTCTGGAATGATTCATTACAAATTCTGTGTCCATGCAATACATTAATATTGATTAAGAAACAGGTGCTCTCAGATTCAATTAGCAAAACTGCAATTATTCACAGAGGGTTCGGCTGGAAAATCGAGGAGGGGTTATGCAGGTGTGCACGTGAGTGCAACCTGAAGGTGTTGCTGAGGGCTAAGTAGATGCTTCTCACTAGCGAATGCCTTCTCAGAATCACTTTTTATTTAGATGACAGATGGGTTGCCATCTCAACCAAACAGTGATGTTGAACCTCTGAGGTATAGGAGCCATCAGGACTGTACATATGGAACCAGACTCCTAATTTGGGTTCTCAAGCTCCCACTGAGATGCTCGCCATACATACGAAGCATGTAGATCCCTTGGTGCTCCTCTGGGGGGGGGGTTCAGGCTTAGTGGGTTTAGGTAAAGAACTTGGAAATCTGTACATACGAGAGTGACTTACATGATTCAAGTTCTGGAATAGGTTTGGGGAATGCGCTCCGGGTAAAGTGTCACCCATGGGAATGGAAGATGGTATAATTCCAGAGGGACATTTACTATTGACTTTGCCATGAGAGGAGGCCAGTGGCTTTATGTCTCTTTGTGAATGCCAGGTGAGTAGAATATAATCCAATAAACAAGAAAATAAGGAATTATCCTGATTTGTCAATGGACATGCATTTTAATAAAAGAGAGAGAAACTTTGAATTAGTTTTCAGGGTGTTGTTCTCATGGATATCCATCCTGGACTTTTGGAATGGTGTCAGGATTATTTATGGCAAAAATTCCTCTTGATAATGAGGTTGTATTGTTGGCTCAGTCACTGACTTGGCTACTTATATTTCTAACTGATGAAGTTCAGTCAGAAATATAATGGGAGTTTTAGACAAGAAGATTGATTAAGAGAATCTAGGTGAATCTTCTCACGGGACAGATGAAGGTATGCAGACTGAGGGATGATGGTCCTATACAAGCCTAATCAGGTGACAAGATGAGAGACTTTAAATTCTGGGACTAGCTTCCTGAATTCCTGCTTTCTCCTCCCAGTGGCCCTTTATGGCATAGTACACTGCTTCCAGGATCCTCTGATTACATGGGTACCTTGTGGCAGGATGCTGGGAGGGTGGTAAGGATTTCAATTAATATCAATGAAATGAGGTGAGAACTCAAGATGTTCATTAAATCCAGTGGTGGGGTGAGTTAGAGAAGATTTAAGTACAGTGTGCAGATGTATCTCAGTGATAGGGCACTTGCTTAGCATGTGTGAGGGTTTAGGTTAAATTCCCAGTGTACATACAAGGGAAGGGGAGGAGGGAAGAGAGAGGGAGGGAGGGAGGGGAAAGAGGAGGAAGAGGGAAAGGAGAGAAGAAGAGGGAGAGGGGAAGGGAGAGGGAGAGGGAGAGTGATGGTGTGCTTAAACAGTGGGCTTTCTTTGAGCCACAGACATGTAAGAGAACAATTGAATTTTCAACATGACAAATTTAAACATAAAAGTATACATAAAACCACAAAATTCCATGAAAGAAGTAACTAATTCCTTTAAACATAAGGAATTGTTAGATTTCAGATCGGAAGTCAAAGCCTGTCATGCTCTGATGAAAGAAATGGCTAGCTGGCAAAAATACAAACATGAACAGGAGCTAGAGGCTTGAAGCATGAAAGATGGTGCTAACAATATTTTCATGAAGATCATGAAAGTAATGTTTAGGTATATTTGAAGCTGTGGTTTCAACTTCCTTGTAGCAGCCACATGATAGCAGCCACAGACAATATGGAAGTAAATAGTCTCGGCAATACACTAATAAAACTCTATTTGCAAATCTGGGCTGCAAGTCGAATTTGACCAGTGGACTGTAGTTTATTGACCCTTGCATTAAAATATTACTATTGGGATTTTAAGTCTCTTCAAAAGCCTAGATGTTAAAGCTCTGCTCACCAGACTCTGGAGCCACAGCAGCTTAGCATTCATTATGTTTAAGAGGCAGGACTTCATAGGAGAAGTTATGTCATTGTGGCATGACTTTGAGTGGGATATTGGTACCTCTGCCCCCTTACTCTGGTTTCCTCTCCAATAATAATAAGGTGAGTATTTTCTGCTTTTATTTTTGAGATTATAATTACAACAGTTCTCCCTTCACTTTCCTCCCTACAAACTCAACCTTATATACAACCCCTGTTCTTTTTCAAATCTATGGTCCCCTTTTCGTTAATTACAGTTACATGTATGTATATATAGGAAACTTATATGTATTCCTACATATAAGCTGCTTGTACATACCCGTTACTGAAAAACAATTGGCGTGCTCTTTGTAGAAGACTCTCCCCATGTCAACACTCCTTAGATGTCTGTAATTCTTTGTGTAAGGTTGAGGCCTCATGGGCTTTTCTGTGTCCACTTTGTCATGTTTATTGGTGTTGTCTTTACTCAGCTCATGTTTAGGCAGTTATATGGTAAGACTTTTTGGGTGCAGGTTCTGACAGTATTAGGAGGCAAAAATCTCACAGCAAACTCCCCGATCCTTTGACTCTTACAGTCTTTCAGGCCCCCTCTTCCACAATGTTGCTTGAGCCTTAGGTGTGGTAATGCTTTATGGATGGGTCCATTTGGACTGGGTTTATGTTCTTACTGTGATGTTCTAGCTATAGTCCCCAAAGCAACGCAGAACAGTGCTGAAACCTGTGAGACCGCAAACCAAAATTAACTTCCTGTTTCTGGTTTGTTCATCTCAGGCTTTTTTTTTTTTGGTCACAGGAATGGAAAGGTGACAAACACAATATGTATGTGATAAGTAGTATAGGATGTTTGGAGCATAAAGGTTTGGAGGAAGGACAGGGAGTACATGTGGCAAAGGATGTATCTGATCAAAGGGGTGATAACATGCTTGGATGTGCTCCCTGGCTTCTCAGAGTCTCAGTTTCTTTGTTTGTGCAATGGAAATAAAAGGAACCCCCCAGAGGGGCTGTTAGAGATGTTACCTAAGACAGATCTAGCACACCTTGGCATTTAGCAGGCATTGTGAAATGCTGACTGCTATCGAAGGTGCTTTCTCGATGACGGGGTCCATACAGAGATTGTAGAATTGCCATGCATTGAACTCTTCCATAGGCGAGCTGCCTTGCTTCCTGCACAGGTTAAATTGGACAGATGCTATTTGGCCACGGGGGAAATTTTCACTGGGATGCCTTCCTGAAGGCTCTTGGTCAAATGTCCTCTTATTACTGACCTTCCTTAGATTAATCTAGTGGCTTTGATGTCACAAGTCATTCCATTTAATTTAGTATCTTCTCCCAATCAGACTGTGGTTTCAAATATTCTTTTCTTCTCAACGTCCAAACTGATGTGGAAAAACTGATATTTACTAAATACCTGCATAATTAACTTGAAAAGGCCTTTGTCCCACAGTCACCTGGAATGCTACAAAGAGTGTCCCACTGATTTGTCCTCGCCTTTGGGAATTACGGCTTTGACATGTGGCAAGGATGAAAATGGTTTTGTGTGTGTATAGGCCAAGCAATACTACAACCATGCCTGAAAATAAAGCACTACCATGGATCACATAGGTGCCTAGATGCATAATGGCAGGCGACAAGCCCAGGAGCGCAGTCTTTCTGCAGAAGAGACCCGCTCTCAGGCTCTTCTTGGAGAAAATACTTTCCCACTCACACTGGGAGCACATTCCATTGACCTGGAAACTTCTTTTTAACATGGGTTTCCAGCAATGGTTATTCTTTTGATAATAGAAAAGGCCAAGATATCTCACTTCATCTATCCATTTATGGCATAAACAGGTGGCCATAAGAAACAGTATTATAGGTATATATCCATTTTCTGATTGCTTGGAATCCAATATTTCTGACCAAATGGGAACTTTTGTCTTTTCAAGTGGATGGTCTCAGCAGGAAAGAATTCCCAGAATCCATTTTCTATTCTGGAAGGTTGAGGTACAGATGTTTCCAATATTCACTGGGACAGCCAACAGGCATGACACTGCACCTGGAGCATTGACGGTAGGTGGTGGCTTGGTGGAAGTCAGCTCAACCTGGCAGCAGTGACAATTCAGAGTTTTTGATGGTCTTCTGACCAAGTAGTTGGTAGTAACTAATGGCTTAGTATCCCTTGCTCCAAGTTTGGTTCTCCTGTATTTCACTAACATCCTTCTAATAAATCTCCTTTAGGATCTCAACCTGCTACCAATAAATGTCTTTTTGGACCTTGAGCCTCTACTAGCATCCTTCCAGTAAATCTCCTTTCAAACCAGTATCCTTCTAATAAATTTCCTTTTGGCTCCAGACAATCACAGCTAGTTTCATTTGCTTGCAGCTATGAATCCCGAGGGACATATATAGTATGGGATGCAGACATGTAACAGTTTCTCAATGAACTGCTCTCTGAATAGTAACCCTTCCTCCCTTTTTTCCCTAAGCTGCTTCACTTGATGAAGAAAACATTATTTCCTTCATTCCCATGTTTTTGTGGTACTCATTAGCAGGATGATGCCTCCAAAAGTAGGGATTAAATTTGAAACGGTTACTTACTAAATGCCCTGTTAGAGAAGCATGAAAGCCAGCAATTCATTTATATGCTGCTATACTCCTGCCATGGACAGTAGTGTCCTGCACACTGAGTATGCTGATTTAATGATGAGTTAATTGAAAAGCACCGGTTAATACCTAGACAAAAACTCAGATATTTTTCACACTTATTCCTCATAACAAATATGGGTTGAGCATAGGATCCTACTCTGCAACGTTTTGAACACAGACATGATGCCACCAGTGAGCAGTCTCATATGCGACCTTGTGTGGTGCACCGCAGTTAAAATGCAGGTACATGAAAGCATTATCTGAAATTGCCTCCAGGATGAAAAATAAATGGCCTTCATATTTAGCCTTCAGGCCCATCCCCCAGGTATCTCATTATGGATACACGAATATTTCAAAATCTGAAAGCATCTGACCTGCAAAACACTTTTCATCCTAAGCATTTTGGATAAAGGCTACTCACCCTTTAAGCATACGAGGCACTAATATGCATACTATGCAAATGAAGAACTCCAAATTCAGCAAAGTGAATTTCCCAAGGTCTCACAGCGCAGTTGAAATCCCAGTAAGGGACATTCAGTTCCCCGCCTTTTCCATTTCTTGTACTGAGGCGTTCATGCCTCTCTCACCTCAAGTGTCCACCATGAGTCCAAATCTTGAATTAACGATAGCTCCTGCCAGCCCAGCTCTGCTGGGTGAACCCCGGCCTGTAGCTGACTCCTCAGTGACCTCCAGAGCTGCTGGCAATGAGAGGAGCCATCGTTCATCCCATGCTTGGTTAACCAAGGAGCAGGGATCTAGTTCTCCTTCGAGGCACTGGCTTTGTGATCTGTGAAAGCTGTAAGACAAGTTTGAGTCGCCAGAACCCGGGGGGCTCTGCTCTCTTTGCTGCTCCACTGGAGCCTCGGCCTCTGCTTTCCCTCGCTTGGCTGGGTCCCTGATGACTGACAAGAAGAGAGGGAGAATAGCAGGAAAGTGACAGTCTGAGGTACTTGCAGCTGGAACCCAGCTCCTGCCTGCAGCAGGATAGTGCGCTGTTATAGCAACAATCTGCTGAGTTACAAGTCATAAATCTTGGGTTGAAGTGAAAGGTGGTTGGGATTGCACCTCTTTTGTTTGGTGAATTTATAACGATTCACCCTTCCTCCCTGCCACTTCCCCAGCTTGGATGAACATTTTTTACTTTCAGCTATTTCTCTACCCTGAACACATTTCTCTTTCGGAATTTACCAAACATTGACGGCGATTTATTCGTCTTCTCTACTAAGCTAACTGTACTTCAAGGGGCTGATGTCTGCTGGTTTGTCTTTACTCAGGGAACACAGGTGGTTCAACCAATATTTGGAGCCTTATATGTTTATCCTGATAATCTCAGCCTCAAATTCATTTTGTTATCATGGAAAGACACGTAGGTGGATCCATTCTGAAGGCTCTGCCGTCTGTGCATCTCACTCATATTAACGTCTGTTAACAGTGCACTAAATGCCACTTTAAAGTAATAACCAACATCTGGACAGAGTTTTGCAACACATCATCACTTTCACATACATTATATCCATTTGGGAGGCAAGGAAAATTACTCAGGAACCAATCAACATGGAAGCAGCATAGTTTATTAGCCAAGAGGACTTTGCCTAGCAGTGAAATAGATTACAGTGTAAATCAAGGTCCTACCAGCTATAGGATATGTAGCTTAGGATAAATTTGACTTTTTGAAGTCTATGCCTTTGCATTTGTAGAACAAGAACCACAGTGTGAATGTAAGATAGCTTTAAGAAGAATAATTGAGATTATGTGAGCACCTATGATAGGGTTGGCTCTTGGTGTGCAGTAATGGAAATTGTGTTCTGAACACAAACATGCCACATATCTGAGCTGCCTTAAGATGCAGGCATTCACATTTCATTACTGGTCCACCTGACTAGTGCTGCCTGGTAGAGTAGTTTCCAATTTGAATTTCTATTTATTATGATCAATTGGTATTATGACTAAGGACTTGTGTATGCACTTGACTGAAATACACAGCGCCTGCTTATAACAGGCATTCAACTAATGCTTGTTAAATGAAAGAAAGGATCCCAGAATTCTCTGATGTTCTTGTAGGTGCTGAAGTTTCTAGCTGGCTGGGACAGCCAAGTGTTGACTTGACTGGATTACATGATCTAACTCCATATTCTCACACACAAAGGGAAATGTCTGTGGTTCATATGAAGATGGAGGCCCATGTCTGTAGAATCATGAGCACATACACAAAGACTTTACTTCCGCTAGGTCAGTGTTTCTGAACCTGTGGGTGATAACCCCTTTGGGGGCCAAACAACTCCACAGGAGTTGCCTAAGACCATCAGAAACCTGACATTTATGTTATGATTCACAACAGCAGCAAAATTATAGTTATGAAATAGCAACAAAAATAATTTTATGGCTGGGGGTCACCACAACATGAGACACTATATTAAAGGGTCGCAGCACTAGGAAGGTTGAGAATCACCGCTACAGGTGCTTTATAGCTGTCACAGGTAATTCTCACCTGAGAGACAGGTGTATATTTCCTAATTTTGCCAGGGAGCAAACAGGCTTAGAGAGGTTAAGCAAGTAACCTCTTGTTACTTGCTCCAAGGAACAGCGATAACAAACCGTGAAGCTAGAAACAGCACAATTCTGTTAGGTTTCACAATCCCGTTTCCTTTATGTGCTCCTTCCCAGAACTTCTCACAAAACAGAGGGCTCAGTAACTGCAGAACCAAGACCCAGGAAACTCAATAACAAATAGAGGGTATGTGATCATAGTCGTCATAATCAAATTTCACTTAGGAGCTTCAAAGGAGTGGAGCAACAGAAGATTGCTGACAGCATGTTCTCCAGAATAACCCCATTATGAGAAGTCAATTCGCTTAAACAGGAAGCAAAGATCGAATTAATGAATTAAGCTCAGGGTAGAGGCCTAGCTTCTGATGCTGGATTTGTGTAAAACAATCACCATAGCATGCTATTATTTTCAAATCAAAAGGAAATTGATGGGTTGCTAGTCTGCTTTCATGTATTTGAAAACAGAAAAGCGATCAAAAACCCAGATCATCAGACAGAATGGAAAACTGCTCTGCATTCTGTAGCTAAGAGTCCAAACCATTCCAGGGTTTTCTGCATGTGTCACAAGGTACATGGAGAGACGTTCACGACTTGGGTCACTTTAGTCAAGTCCTATTGTGTTCCATCCTTTTTCTCTTTGCATGGCCCATGATGAGAATCCAGCACGTCTTGAATCAGAGTGGAAATGGTGGGAATGCTTGTTCAAGGTTTAAATTAACTGAAGGTAAAGGGAGTAAAGACAGTGCTGGGCAGAGAACTTCCAGGGCCTGGATTTCCTGTCAACTTCCATTCAACTAGTGGCTATGTTTGGGAAAATAAAACAACATGCCCATTATGGAGACCACAAGGCTGCATACCATGTTCCTAGCATTATTTCTCTGCACTATGGATTAACACAGACAAAAGGGAAGAGAGAGAGGGTATGTATTTCAGCAAAAGTAAATAATAGTCCAAAGCTGCACCCCATCCCCAATAACCTCAAACTTGCTGCAAACCTGGGATGTTGGATTCCCCTTAGAAGCCAGGTTTTACCTTGTGTTGAACTACTGGTTGAGATGGGAGAACCAGAGTTTGAGCAGAGGCAGAATGTAGAGAAATCTGTTATGGCGTGGTAATAAACATGTCTTCCTGGGCGATGGACACAGGACACACTGCTGAATGGTAAATCAGGACACGGACCCACATGGTACTGGTAGAGGAAGGACAATTTCTGTTCCCGTGTCTTTAGACAGATGTGTGATGCTCCCCACACTTTCCCTCATTGCATCTCATTTCTTTGTCAACCATTCAGTCAGTGTGGGTGATCATGTGTCTACCTGCTGTGCCTCCATCTGCTTTCCAATGCCTTGCGTGCTTAGACTGTGGACCGTCCAGTGCAATCTGAAGGGGATTTGCTTTCCGAGTCCTTTCCTCTTTGTGTACATTATACTGCGCAGCCAACGGTGACTGAGTGGCCTGCCTCTGCAAAGGCAGCAGCTGCCCCGTTCTTGTTGGGAGGAAGGCCAGATTGAACTAGGCAGGACAGATATTTGCAAATTAAAACAACTGCTTTTTCTGCCAGGATTTCATTGGGGTTCACAAGGCCCATAGAGAGAGTTAATTATACCAGTCACCTTGAATTTCTTGAATGCCACAAGAGGATAAGGTAGTCATTTAGTTTGTTTCTGCCTCTGTTATTAAGAATGAGCCTATAAGCAAGGCTTATGTACCCTGAGCATCCACAAATATAGATATAAAAGACTGAGCTACAAGGAACACAATTGGAAGGGTCCCATCTCCATTTTGCTGTTAGAAAACTGAGGCCAGAGATGTCCCATGCTTGGCTCAAGGTCATACATCTAATTGGTGATAAAGGTGATAAAGGAAGAGAGATCATTTTCCTGTGGGCTACTAGGCTCACACCACTGTTTCATATTAATTTTAATTTTTGTATTGTGCTTTTAGAGACATCTTCCTAGTCAAGAAGCCTTACTCTGTACCTCAAATTAAATTGCACCCTATTTAATAATTGATATCAAGCAAATAAAACCAAATGAGTATAATGTATTTTATATACGCACTAAATATAGCATGCAGCCATATACATTTTCTCATTTCAATAAATATTTGTTGAGGATTGTTATGAAAGGCACTGGATTAGATATCATCAGAATTTCAAAACCAAATACAGAAAATTTATAATGGAGTGGAAAAAGTAGAGGAAAAAAAAGCAAAGAAATTTAAAATATAGATAAGGCAACACGGGAAATAGATTTATCACAGTTTAACTCAGATTATCTCCATGCCTATAAAGAAAAACATATAAAACTACTCACCTTAAAGAGAATTTTCATTTATGTAGCTTTTTTAGGTTGTTTTGTGATTGACGTACAATAATTATACAGATTTCTGGGGCATGCTGTGATGTTTCGATGCATATAAAATGAATGATGACCACATCAGAACAGCTATTCTACCTGTCTCAAAAAATATTTCTTTTTTTGTTTTTGAGATGAGAATATTCAAAAGATTCTCTGGTGGTATATTTTTAAATAAATAGCACATCATTATTAATTCCAGCCAGAATTTATTCTTTCTATCTCACTGCAACTTCTACTCCTTGGCCTGTTCCTCCCTAACCTTCTTCCTGCCTGCCTTCCCCAGCATCTTATAATTTCTATTTACTCTCTAGGCTTCTGAGAGTGAACGTTGCATTTTGCATACAATTAAGGTCATGTAAGATTTGTCTTTATGTTTTTGTTATTTTGCATGCTTTCAATCCTCCAAGTTCATCCACATTGCCATGAATATTGTCCCTTATCCCATTTTTAAAAATGCTAAACATTTTCATGATGTTACATTTTCCTCTATATCACTTAGGTCAATTCAGTTTCTTGGCTCCTGGTCTACTTAAACATAGGGGTGCAGAGATCTTTTCAGTGTACTCATTTTATTTCCCTTGGATAAGCACTCAGGTATGTGACTTTGGCTCTACAAAGAAAGGATTGCCCAAGACTTACAGTATGTAAGAATGGATTTACTAGTTCGACATTGGAAAGGAGAACCAAGCTACGAGGAATAGAGGGCATATAGGCATATCTGTATGGACCTGGGTTCGGATCCAGAATTCTAGGCAGTCTTAACTTCCAAAAACTCAGTGTCATTTGTTGTAAAAGGACATGATGTCCCACAGTGTGGAAAAGGTGATGGGATGCATGCTGGCTATCCAGCCCAGAGTTTTCCAGACAGTATCTGCTCAGTAAATGCTCATTTTCCTCTTTATTTCCAAAGCTGAACTTCCATAGAACCCTCCCGGAACTTCTCTTGATATTTGGAGCTGTTTCTGACACCACCTACATAATCAGATCAGGACCAACATTTGTAGTGATGGCCTTGAGGTGGTGTAGCCATTTAAAAAACAAACAAACAAACAAACAAACAAAAACAACCCCCCCATTTGATTCTCACTACCATGTTACAGTTACCAAAGCAGAACAATTGATTTAACACATTTTGGAAAGACTTTTAGCCAGAGAAAAAGATACAAGGGGAATTTCCCATCACACGGAAGCAGTCAGGAGAGTTAATGAGCCAGAATGTGGTGGCTGTAAGAGTTGTGGGTGACTGAGGTTCATATTATGTTAACAGAATAAAGGTGCCTTTGTTGCAGGTCTGTGTTTCTTGGCTTCAGTTTCCTTCAGGAGAGAAGGACCCGAGTGCTCTTACTAAAAATAGCTTCTCCTGTATCTGTCCATCATTGACAAAGACCAAGGCTGACCCCTGGGAGGTACAAGGTGATCTGTGCCTGGCTAAGCTCCAGGAAGAAACAAGGGTGAACAGGTGCTAATGCTTTTGAATGTATCAAGTCCCAATGTTTTCTTTAAAAATGCATTTTGATGGGATAAATGAGTTGAGGAGAATCAAAGTAAAGAAAACTGTAGCATAAAAAAATTTTCTAGAAGCCAAAATGGGAGGTCCTGTGATTATGTCAATAAAGCACTGTTGAGCCAATAGGGAACCAAGATAGGAGGGACTAGGAGTCCAGAAGGACTCTGGGTAGGAGAAACACAGGGAGTCATGATGTAACGCCATGGGGTAGGAAGCCCGGAACTATTCTCCGGTAAGAGAGATACTTAGATCAACAATTATGGGGTGATTACTTAAGTCAGAGCTAGCCAGTAAGAAACAAGCAAGGCCAACAGTTTCATGGTTAATATAGCCTCCTGTGTGTTTATTTGGGACTGATGCGGCTCTGGAACCAGGCTGGCGGGAAGGCTTCTCTCAAGGAAAAAGCTTCTCTTTACAATTGACAAATGTCTTGTGAGTACTTTGTCTTACAAAAGGAACCTGCACTCTGGTTGTGAGCAGAAGTTTGTAGTAAATAGCACCAGGGCACAAAGAATCCAATGCTCTTTCCACAATCACTGGGATTCCCTGACTCTTATCTTTTCTAGGGCCACTGTTGGACCACAGTCTGGGACTGTGCATGGATGATGGTATAGCTGGAAAATACCAGGCAGCTTATTTTGATTCTGCTCTTTTTCAGAGTACACAGGGACTCAGAAAAAGGGTAGTGTCCTTCCCAAGATCTTATGGAAATTAGTGTCATCCTGACCTGAGTTTACACCCCATCACAAACTGTTATTTCCACACATAGAGGCCATTGATAGACAGACTTCAGATGATCAGCAGGCTCTCTTGACCCCCAGGAAACACAAGTGCAAACGCCAGGTCTATGCTGTTTTGAGGTGACTCTAGGGCAGCATGTCCAATTCTGATATTCTATGAGGTACGAGAGATTTGAAAAGCCTGGATTAGTAGAATTGATAAGAAGATTTCGCATTTCCTAATCTTAATCTCTTTCAGATAATTCAGGTACAACTACAAATCCTAGACACATGTAGACTAAGGTTAACACTGAGTTCACAATAGTCATAAAATTACTGCTTGGGTTTCTCCACCTGTAGCCAGGTACCTAGAGCTCTTCCATTTAGGAAAGTCATTCTCCTACCTGCAGTGTAGCATCTGTTGTTCATAACCCCACCCCTATCCACTCCTTGAAGTTTTGCCCATTACCACAACCTCCAGCACCTACACCAATAGCCAATAGTGTCCATACTTTTGCAAAAGCCACCAAAGCCTGGTAAGGTCAAGGCAAAGTCAGTTCCTACAGCTGTTAAGAGACACTGACACTTATTTCCATAAAGCACAGTATTTCTATAAAGCAAAGTTTTTTTTAATGTCAATGATGACCTTGCTAACAATTATTGTCCTTATCCTAACCTTTAAATAAATAATTTTCTTTTGGAATCACTCCAGGTACTAAGGTTCCTACACACAGCATCTGCTCAGGGTGTCTGCTAAAACAGCTGCCCATCAGAAGGAAGACAGACCCAGACAGAGATCCTCAGCACAGCTCCAGAGTACAGCTTCAGCATCACAGGGGGCAGGCAGGTTGCCATGGGCAGCCTCAGCTATTGGTGGCTGACAGCCAGTTGGCATGCTGAATGGATACAGAGGGCATCTAGACATAATGGAAAGGGATATGCACTTGTCCCACACAGTATGGAAAGTGCCATTTCCTGTGGGTTTTCAGGGCTCCAGTTTTAGATCTCACCTGTCCCAAAACATAGCAAATGGGTACACACACACACACACACACACACACACACACACACACACACACACACACTCACTCACGAAGTGGTGGAGTTAGAAGTGACCTTTCCCAAGGATCAATAATTCAGAGATGTTGGGGGAAGTCCTGTGCATTTGTCAATAAAGCACTGTCTGGCCAATAGGAATCTAGATAGGTGGGACTAGGAGTTCAGGAGGACTCTGGGAAGGAGAAACATACGGAGTTAGAGATGTAACCACCATGGGGTAGGAAGCCCGGACCTATTCTCCGGTAAGAGAAATACTTAGATTAACAATTATGGGGTAATTACTTAAGTCAGAGCTAGCCAGTAAGAAACAAGCAAGGCCAACAGCTTCATAATGAATATGGCCTCCTGTGTGTTTATTTGGTACTGATGCGGCTCTAGAACCAGGCTGGCGGGAAGGCTCCTCTCAAAGATATAATGATATTCGATACTATATAGGTAAAACAATATATTTATTTACCAGAGAGAGAGAGAGAGAGAGAGAGAGAGAGAGAGAGAGAGAGAGAGAGAGAGAGAGAGAGAGACACAGACCAGGAGTTAGAAGTGTGGCTGGCTTCCAGGAGAAAAGGGAAGGCCCTTTACCTTTCACTTCCTTTTATCTCTACCTTGACCACGCCCTGTTGGGTGGATAGCTTTGTGGGGTTCACTCCTACACAGAGGTTCCTAAACCCAGCTGTATCTACTAACTCCTTAGGGAGCTTTTGGAAGTCATAGATCCTGGGACCCACTCCTAACCTGTGAACTGGAATCAGAAGACTTGAGGCAAATCTTCTTCCCCACCAAAAAATAAAAACAGGAAAAGAAGGTAATATATCTATACTGGGAAACAGAGAGGAGCACTTGGGGACCATAGATCAAACAGTTCAAACGCTTGCCTATCTTTGTAGGTGTGTGGTGTGTGTGTGTGTGTGTGTGTGTGTGTGTGTGTGTGTGTGTGTGTGTGTGGTGTTTGTTAATGTACATGCATGCGTATACATATGGAGATATGGAGCCCAGAAGATAATCTTGAATATCTTTTCTCATGTCTCACCTACTCCTCCATTTTTTGAGACAGCATTTCTTACTGGCCAGTAGACTGGTAGACTAGGCTTGGTGGCCAGCATGCCCCAGGAATCAGCCTATCTCTGTCGGTCTCCTACTCTCTAGGGGACTATAAACTTGTGTTACCACATCCAGCTTTTTATTGGTATTTTTATTTATTTGAAATTAATATGAAATTACATCATTTCCCCCTTTGCTTTAGTCTCTCAACTTCCTGTCTTGCTCTCTTTCTGACTAATGACCTCCTAGGTTCTGGGGACTAAAATCAAGCCTTTGCGTTTACAAAGAAAAAACTTACCGACTGACCCAACTCCCCACTCCCCAGCCATGTGACTGCACACATGCGCACACACACACACACACACTCACACACACACACACACACACACACACATGATTTTATTACTCTAGGAAGTTATAGCTATCTTTATGTAAGTATATAATGTACTTGGAGTATACTCTCTCCTATACACACTAAACTTCTATCTGAGCCCCTCCTCTCATCACACTCCTTTATGATTCCAGATGGTTTACTTCTACTTCCATGTCATCATACATGTTGAATTTTAAGTACATAAAATCCAGGACCCACACATGAAAGAAAGAATATTTGTGTTTTTTTAGACTGGCTTAATTCAACTCATATAACTATCTCTAGTTGCATCGGTTTTCCTGAAAAGGACATAAGACTTCTTTTTCCATTCTTGAAAGTTTTCCATTGTGCATATAAACCACATTTCCCTTATCCAATTCCTCTATGGAAGGACACCTTAGTTTGGCTGTATAGCTTAGCTACTATGAAAAGTACATATGTCCAGATATTTTTTGTGAGATATTAACTTGGAGTCTTCTGAGCAAATACCCAGGAGTGGTATAGCTTGGTCCTTTTGTAGATCTGCTTTAGTTTTTTGAGGAACTTTCATATTGATTTCCATAGTGACTGGACCAGTGTACATTCACACCAGCAGTTGTTCTCCTTTGCCCATGTCCTTACCAGTATGTTACTTGTTTTATTGATGACTCTCATTCTGACTGGTAGGATGGGAGCTGAATGTAGTTTTTGTAATGACTAGTGATATTGACTTCCAGGGATTTCTTACTGAAGACAACACAATATTTCTGGGAGTGAAAGTCACTTGCCTTGAGCCTTTAGCAAGACCCTGATGGAGCTGGGGCTGTGGAAATGAAGCAAATTACTTGGCTTCTTCCATTTTTCTGTTTCCTAATGTGCAGATTGCTTTGCCCATTACGGATGAACAAACCCTTCTATTTTCTCCATATTCATGATACAACATGTGCAGAACTGGCTAGGCATGTACACTTTTTGACCAAAAATATTTACTCTAGCCATCTCATGGTAGAAACTCAAAATCTGCTACCATTACATTTGGGTAGGATGTCTAAACGTTTATACCGATCTTAATGCTTCAGAGTTGGCCTTCTGTGAGTGCATGAATATTGCATGCATGCATCTGTGCTTGTTTTGGCATATAGTTTCACAGTTTTCTTCAGATGGTCAATAAATACCTCTATTTCCCAAATGGCTAACCCTCTGTCTTAGAATATCCCTGGTAAGGGTTACTCACAATTTCAAAGGAGATGATTTGCAACTTGGAAAGAAAAAAAGAGTAGGAGAGTCTACTTTGGAGACCCAGCTTACGTTACCCCCTCTCTCCACTTTTTCCACCTAGATACAGCAAGCATAGTAAGATATTAAAGTGATAAAATGGAAGGGATGCTCATAGAAGCTTCTGAACTTTCAAATCTACACCGCAACTAATAAGAAGTCAAAGTATGGCTTACTTCAAGTACCTCAAAGAAAACTGCAGGAGAAGGCACAAGAGGCTTAAGATAGTGATTTGGGAGGATAATAAGCCATATTTATCAGGGTAGGACTTGGGAGGTATAGAAAGCAGTAACTTTTAATTAAAGTTATGCCAACACACTAATTTGGGCAACCAAGATTCATAATTAAAATTTTATATAAAGTCTGCGCATCACCAAACACTTTAATGGCTCCAGGAGAAACATGATATGGGTAGAGCATACGCTGCTGTGAGCATCAAGGGAGACTGCCAAAAGTATCAGGTAGATAAACTGGGGTCAGGGGTTACTAGAAAACTTTGCTTTTCATCTGAAACACTGCATAGATACCTGGCCAAATGAGTGCCCAGATATTCTTCACAGAAGACACTGAAGGCCTCTTTACCTGTTGGTATGCTTTTGCCCTCTCTAAGTCATTATGGTTCCCTGAAGGCAGGAACTGTGTCTTTCCTTTCTTCTGTCCTCAGCATTTAAGATGCTGTCTTGTGGTGAGCATAGAACAGTCCTGCAAAATAACCAACTAAGTTCTCAGTGGTGGGTGAAAAGAAACAGTTAGTCTAAGTGTCTTTGAGCTTTTGGGTAATATGTGTTTTATTTGCTGTGTGAGCATCTGTGGTGAGCTTCAAACCTTCTAGGCAGCTTTGCCAAACTTCCTGGATTTTGTTTATATATCAGGGTCTTGGCTGGGTGCTGACTGATCTTGGATAGTCTTGGTTGAGATGTTATGACTATTTGGCCCTGTGCCATGAATCTCATCCTCCATCAGACTTGCTTGGCACAGTCTACTAGCCTCCCATTGGCCAAAGCAAGTTATGGGAAGAAGGCCAGGGTCAGCAAGAGAGATGCCTGTCAAATTACTTGGCAAAGAGTATGAACACAGAGAGGACTGAAGAACTGGGGCCATTAAGGCAACCAGCTTTATACGTGGCTGGAATATGGTAAAGGCTCAGAGTATGTTGCAAAATAAGAGTTGAATGCTCTCTGAATGTTTTCAGGTTAAGTGGTGAGCTCATGTAAAAATGGTTTCATTAATCATTAGATAAATTCAATTTAAACTATGGTGAAATAGCTACTGGGATGGTTACCATGGAAAAGTCAGATAATCTCAAGTGTTGATGAGGAGGTAGGGAAATGGGAAACTTTACATATTTCTATGACAGTTCAGTAAACCTTCTACAAAAAATAAACAAAGAATGAAAAAAGAAACCTTGAAGATAATTTCTAGGGAGCTATCCAGCACAGTAGTTGGCCATGTCAATTATATTTTATAAGGTATAAGAGGCAATAGATTACAAGAACTATTATTTAATATGTCAACTAGAAATAATTCATTACCAACACAGCCATGACAGGTTATTAATTGTAAAATGCATCTTAATTTCAGAGATGTTAAATATGGAAAAATCTGTCTTAGAATCAATTAAATAAGGTGCATGTTGAAGAAACTCATGGCACCTGCAGTTAAGTCCACACAATCAAGAAGATTCTCTTGTCTTCAGATTCAATTTTAGGTTCTCACACTTTTGCTAAATTTATGATTTTTGTTTGTTTTGTTTTAAAAATCCATTGTCGACTCATTGATTCCATCACTTGTGCTCAGTTCAGGTGTCTAGTTTCTCTGGCCTGCATTGTCCCACTGTCCCCCTATACGTTTCATCAAAGGGACCCTGCTCAATCCAAGTACTATTTCTGTAGGAACAGAAAGCTGAACTTGTCTTGTCTCCACCTTCCTTGGGAACAGGAGGACATTTTTGCCTCCAGAGCCCTTCAGGCATCTCTTTCCTTTCCTGTGATGGGATGTGACTGGGAGAAGTAAGCAGATCACTTGTTGTGGCCTTGGGTGGTTTGCACTGAAGAGGGGATGAAAAACCACATATGTGTTCACTTTTGTTTGGGTGACAAGTGGTCACAGTTGTTGACTGACAGATAATAGAAAGAATAAAAAACAAGCCCATCCATCTTTCATTTGTCAGTAAAATCTGCAGTGTTCTCTGTGGACTGGGGTGAGTTCTTTTCTCCTTCTTGCAATTTATGTCTCATCTAGGAAAGATAGAAGAATAGCTTCATTGTCGGTGGGCTTTCTGTGGTTTCTGAACAGCATGGATGCGCTTTCTAATTTTCACACCAGAGGAAAACCAACAAAAACAGGCTATTCAGCTCTATCTTTCATGTATGTGAATTTTACATGAGCAGTAGATTTATCTTGTAGGGAAAGGCAGGCAATTAGGTAGAAAGAGTGACCAGAAACAGTCCTCAGAAACAGTGGACACTGGACAGAGAAGTGGAATTGTGGATACATTGCCTGCATCATTGAGTTCTCCTGGGGTCTGTATTCTATTTTGGGTGATTCCTCTGTTAATATATATATATATATATATATATACATACATATATACATATATACATATATATGTTACACACAGACATATGTATATATATACACACATATCTATCTATACACACATACATACATATACACACACATATATATATACATATATATATATATATACATACAGAGAGTATAAAGTGGCAAAAAGCATAGAGAATTAAGAGGCACTGTAGTGTAAAACAGCTCTTACTGTATGAAAACATTCTGGTACAGAGATGCCAGCGTGCACAGCCATGCTACATTGGGTGGGTTGTTCCAGGACAATGCTTGTGTCTGAAACATAGCATTTTCTGGTCTCAGTTTCAGTTCTATTGAAGATATTATTCAGGAAACAGTGGTGAAACATCATGAGCAACAAGATTGCAAGGTATGGTCCATAGGGTCTGGATGCTTAGGCACTGAGTGTATGGACTCATAGATGGTAAAACAGCTTCATTTTTCATCCACAATGGACGGGGAGTGAGTGCTAGGCACACCACATGGGAAGGATCCTGGGGCTGTGTTCCAGTTAGAAGCACACTCTTATAACATGGGCTTTAACTTGGGCAGGGACTAAGCTAAGTTCAGACTCTTATCATTCTCATCTCATTACACCTGTTTTAAGGAGACAGCATACTAAAAGGGAAAGATAAGGAATGGGTTAGGCCTGATTTCAATCCTGGGTCTGTTCCTCCTCAGCGGATAGTAGGCCATTTACTGAACCTTATGAGTCTCATTTTCTTATGTGCAAAACGGGAATGATAACATCAAATGGTATCTTGCCTATAGTTCACTTTATGCTTTGTGTGGCTCAAAGAGGCTTTGCATATTTTAACCGAGGTGATCATCCCTAAAGCCTGGAAGAGTCAATCTCTCTGGCTTGTAGATGTAAGACACTTCCCATGTGAGAAAAAAATTTCTTCCCAGGCTATTGCCTTTATACTGGGTATAATGTACTTTGCAGGCTCTGCTTGGAGGATTTGTGCCTTAAATTAAAAAAAAAAAAGAACGCTTCCCATATTTGAGCCACAGAGCATCTGGGGATTAAGGCTAAAGTGAGAGTGGATTGCTGAGCCTGGATTCAGTTTGAGAGGCAGATGGTGAAGGGCATTCACAGAGCACCCCCACCTCCAGCGCATGTACAGATGACACTGACAGCTGTAGGCAGGAAGGACCTAGCTTTGCCTGTGCCATGCCCAATAGGACATGGTATCTGTCAATATTCAACTCTGTAACCTGTGCCTGTTTCCATGAAACAAGCCAGCACTGCTTCCTGGACTCTGCTAAGGCAGCCTGTGTCCAAGTGTCCCATTCTCCACCAAGAGCAATAAAACAGTGATCTTGTTGATATTCTGTGCAGAGTAACAGGCAGTAGGAGCATCAACATATTGCCAGCCCTCCCCTGACATCCTTCTGGCTGCAGGATTCACAGGTTATTTTTGTTTTCCATGGGGGAATTAGCTTAACTCACAACAAGCTGGTTTTCACCTTCTCTTTCCTGACATCATATAGAAGGAAGCTTCCCAGGAACTGGACCCTATTTACTCCTCTGATCTGTAAGCAACCGGAGAAGTCTGGCTGGGAACTATTTAGGAAAATAACTCTAGAATTGCTGAGATGCTGTATCCAACAGGTCCTGCAGCGAAGCATCTTTCTCCACCCTCTTGCAAGAAAGTCTCTCCCACCAACAGCCCTGTTCCAGAATGGCAGGTACACTGGTCCCTCCTGTCTCTGCCTGTGCATCTGTGTTGTATGTAGAGACTGGATGCACCCTTCGTCACCTCCAGTCACACTGCCTCTTCTCTCCAAAGACTGACATCCCTGTCTCCATCCCCAGCTTTATAGGCTAATTCAGCAGTGAAGAATTTCTGCAGATTTGGAAATCACAGGGAAATCTTAGGCTTATTTCTGCTTTTAGTTTGGTGGTGGTATGGGGGTGGGCAGGCACTGGAGGGAACAAGCTAAGAAACACTTTATTTTTAAGAAAAGTGGAATTTATGTGATGCTTACTGGCCGGTTTTTATTAGCTGAGGAGCATAAGGCTATCCTCCGCGACTCACTTTGCTAATTAAGTGGTGATTGGTATATTAAATTTTAAAGTATAATTTAGTCAGACAATAATTACCACGGAACTAATTAAATTTACTTTCCTCATGTTTTTAACTTTCTCCACAGAGGGAGCTGTAAGTAACTGGACTGTACAGGATCAACTATTTCCCCCTTTTGTCAGAGGATAAAAAGGCAAAACAACAATAAGAGTGTTTCTTCCCATTGTTTTTGGTATATTAATTGTACTGGGCAAGTCTACTAGCAAGTGTCCTGAATGAAATGCTCTGTTCAACTCCTAGTGACTTTACTGGCAGTGTGATCTTAGAGAGCAGCTGTAAGGAATATATGAGTATGTTCTCATAGCATCAGAATGATGCTAACTGCTAAATTAGTCTTTGCTGTTTAAAAGTTTTTATGCTTTCTAGGTAGGTGCTCCCTACCACTGAGCTGCAGGCTCATCCCTCAGACTTTTGCTTCCACAATGCACCTCGGATGTTAATCATATTCAAAACCACCAAGTTCTAGAAATGGATCTGGAGGGGAAAAGCAAAAATGCCAACTCCTTGATGCCAGCATCTGCCACCTGGGATCAGTCAGCCATTCTTCTGGCAACTATTTGGAGCATCTGGCTCATGTCTTGAGTCAGGCCAGGGTATTTTTGGAAGTACTTACAGAAGCCATGACAGGCATAAGAATTGCAATCCAGCCTCCCATAAATAGGTTTCACAATGAACATAGTTCTTTCACAGGCTTCATATACATATAGAAGTTCTGGCATTGGCCAGAGAAAATAGTTTTCTTCAGAGCTGTGGCCTCTTTTCCTGTGGAGGAAGAGCCAGGCAGTTATGGAGAAGCCCAGGCTACATTCTCTGGTCCTGGGAATGACACAAGTCCTCCCTGCAACAGATGTCAGTATGCAGTCTAGTAATTACAACCCAGTTAATAAAATCTCCTGGGCTCCCGGAAGAGCACAAGTCCTTTCTGACATGAAGGTGTCCTTTGCCAAACTATTCATCCTCACCATCATACTTGGACAGATGCCATGTACAATTTGCTCATCTTCAAAGAGAATATGGGGCTTACTTCCTAAATAGCACATTGGATAGTCATAGTAAATGTTCATTAAACTCAGCTGTAAATGCAAAAAATGTGATTTGTTACGAAGCTATAACTCAGAGCTTCTCATAATATCTTTTGTAAGGAGCAAGTGGGCTTTGCACAATGGTGGGCTACTCCACTGCTGGCAGCTGTTACAACTGCTACACTAAGCAAGAAAACGTTACAGAAACACAAAGTCACTGCAGCTTTCACTAACATTTCCTTGACATGGTTCAGGTTTAAGTCATAGATTATTAGTTTATGAATACTTAAAATACATGGTGTAGTAGTCAAACTGACCCATGACTCAGGTATTCACTAACAGCCACACTGAAAGTTACAGCCTCTATCTGTTGCAGATGCCCTGCAAAACACAACACACTGGATTGAATTCCTTAACTTTGTAGAGGAGACCAGTGTGTTGGTGGCAGCCTTTGCGTTCCTGCTCAGAAGTTCCAGACTGAGTACTCCAGTAGAATGAAAGGGCACAGCCAGGCGGGGATCTGGAGTGAGGCATGTACTATGGGAATCACACATTTGGAAAAGAAAGGTGGCCCTCCCTTGTTGAGTTCTAGGTACATCTCACTCCATCTTGCTTCTCTTGAGCTTTTCTCCTGTGATATTCCCAACCCTGGACTCTGTTCTTGCCCACTGGGCCATCTGTGTGTCCCCCATCCCCACTGCGCTGGGAGATGGCTCCACACCAGGCATCTATGGGCAGCATTAATTGGATTCAGTGGGTTATTAGAAACAAAATGATGACATGAAATTGAGAGGGAATAGGGTATGAAGTAGATCTTGAAAGAGAGAGAGGAGGGAGGTGAATATGACCAAAATATATTGATGCATGAATGCATGAAATTTTCAAAGAATTAATAAAACAAATTTAAAGCCAAAGCATTGAGAAAATGCTTTTCGTTAGCATATATCAATTATGCATAATCATTTGTATATGTGACATTTTTGTACTGTGCTTTGCTCATCTTTATCTCCCATTACTGGCTCTTGACCATTTCTGTCCTTGTTGATTGTCCCCTTACCAATTAGTCCAGTGACTACACCACTGAGGGAAATGGCCCTACTTCTTCCAGCTACCATTAGTTGCCAATAAATCCTCAGGGAAGGACAGGAAAGTCTCATGATTTCTCTCTACTCCAATTCATGGGCACTTTTGACCTGAAGTTAGACATTCCATTAACTTGATTCTATTTCTCTCTGCACTCTCAGTCTTCAGAGACTTGGCCTTGGTTCTTAGCTTCACTCTTTCAAGTTAGATGGGACACCAGAGAGAAAAAGAAATAGTTTGTTTTCCTGGGAGAAATGATGTTAACATACCCTGCCGAGAACGGGGGAAGGAAAGCCTGAGTACTCCCAGCCAACATTTACTAACTCAATATGTGTATTTACTAACTCTACATGCACATATGATACTATTTATATCATACAGTAACATACATTTAAAATTAACCCACATTTGTTGCTGTATTTTTAGTATATTCAAAAACATCCATATGGGCTTGCATAGGTTTATAGCACTTTCTTTAACCCTCTGAGTTGTTGCCATACATGGTCCTAAATTCTTCCACTGCAAACTTTCCTGCCTGCCACAAGAATGGAGGATGGGTAGGACAGGGAAAGCCAGGACTTTCTCTGAAATCTCCATTATTGTGGCTGAACCCTCCAACTGAACATTTGTATTTCGGTACCTGAGATCTTTTTAGAATGGTGAATCTATTTTCCTGAACTCATTAGTAGTCCTTTCACAACTACCAAATGATTTTTGCAGAAATATTTTATTTGTATCTATGTTTGTTGCTTTGGCTGCTATTTCATTTATTTTAAAACACACAATAAGCAAAGGGTTTGATACTGGAGATTCAGGGGTGATCCTACACAAGTGTTTGCTTTTAGAGTTTTTATTAGTATGCACAAGAGGGACAATAGCAGAACACAATCAGTAAGGAAATAACGAGACAAGTACAGTGCTAGGAAGGCAAGGAAGACAGTGGTTCAGAACTGGTGAAGGGTTTCAAACACATGAGCCCATAGACCCCATTCTCAGATTAATTAGAGTGCAACAAACCCTTATCCTCAATTAAAGGTGATTTCTAATAATTTTATGGAGACGAGGTTGGAGGGGCCATGGAGAGAAGAAGAATGCAGCTTCTCTCTCAGAGTGCTTAATCTTTAATCTCTCTCTCTCTCTCTCTGTTTCTCTGTCTCTGTCTCTCTCCCTATCTATCTATCTATCTATCTATCTATCTATCTATCTATCTATCTATGGAATTTGTTAGGATGACTTACAGGCTGCAGTCCATGTAACCTAACAATGGCTATCTGTGAATAGAACGCCCAAGAACCCAGTAGCTGCTCAGTCCCACAAGGCTGGATGTCCCAGCTGGTCTTCTGTATCAGTTGGAATCCAGAAGTAGACTCTAAGAGAAGTGGAATAATGGATGTGCTAGCAAGGTGAGGGCAAGCAGGCAAAGAGCAAGAACTTCCTTCCTCCATGATCTTATAGGCTGCCAGCAGACGTGGTCCACAATAAAGGTGTGTCCTCCCACCTCAAGATGTGGACCAGAGGTGTGTCTTCCTACTTTGAAGGTCTGGACTAGAGGTATATTCACTCACTTCAAACTAAGCAGAAAATCTCTCACAGGTGTGGCCTCCATTTCTGGACTGCAGTGCATTCCAGATATAGTCAAGTTGACGACCAAGAATAGCCATGTCAGTGCCCCTGCTTCTGCTTCCTGGGCTTTATTCACACTTTCATCGAACAACTAGTTACAGGACTGTTACCAATCTAATTGTTCTTCTGTAGGCTCTCAACTGCTTTGGTGGATCTTATTGGGAGAGGGAGACCCTCAGCAAATAAGAAAATTAATGGAAAACAAACAAACAAAAATGAGAAAGGCAAAAAGAATTATGTGCTACTTATTTTTCTGTTCCTAGCACCTGGCACATTGCCTGGTGCAATAACAGGTGTTCAGGAAATAAATGTTTGTTGAGTTGAGCGATGCATCTCTTCAAGGGCTCAGACCATGCTGTGTATTTGAGTCTCCTGGGCAAGTAGCATGACTGAGTACACAAAGGCAGTGTGTAACTTCATGTTACATAAATGGACCCACCTGTGGATTGATTCTATCAGTCTGCAGGACACAGCATGTGATTATAATGAAAATTAATAAAGAGTGACACATAGTTTCCAGGAACCAGGTGCAGATCCTTTCTCACATACTAGTCACGGTGTTGATGTGTGTGCGTGGCACCAGGTTCAGTGTGATTGTATGAGTCTCCTGAGTAGTCTGTGGTCTTGTCTGAGAAAGCTAAAGAGTAGAGCTTGTGTAACTGGCTGGATGGGGAGACGCAATTCAAATCTCATTGCTCCTTAGATATCTGAGGAATCTGCTGAGATTTGAGTCAGCCTCTTCTGCCTCTAAGTACCTTTTATGGCTCATGGACCTTGGGAAGAACAGCTACATCCAGGATACTAGGATTTTTCCTTGTGGAAAATGACAACTGACTTTTAGCATGTGCATGACATCCAAGACTTCTGAGCCATGGAATCTGTAACTGCAAGAAACCTTGGTCACTATTATATTCAAATACTTTGTTTTAGTTTTACAGGAAAGAAAACTGAACTAGTCCAAAAGCTAAGTCCCCCTTCATTTTAGTGTTGAGGGAATGAGGAACCAGAAACATGAAATGATTTGCATAAAGGTAACACAGATCAGGTTCTCACAAGTGCTCTTGTCAAAAACTTAACAACTTACGTTTGTTGTTTACCAAAAGATACAACATCTGTACCTACTTTATTCATAATAGCCACAAAGTAGCAGTGATGTCCAAGTCCATCAGTGGTAGAATGGGTAAGTGCATTGTGGTATAGCTACTGACATGAGCCATTATACAGGAATGAAAAAGAACATGCATGAATTGCTTCTTCATAAATCCTAACGTAAGCAATGATGAAGAAAGTCAGATAATAAAAAGAAAGAAAGAAAAGGAGTCAGCACAGTGATTTGGCTTACATGAAGTTCAAGACTGGTCAACAAAGGATGGCTCTCTGAAGAGTGACTGCATGAGGCAGCCTCCCTCAGGTGCTGGAAATGTTGAATGTCTTCATATGGAGAGAGGTAACATGGTGCCACAAGCATGTGTCCCAAGCTACCATCTCATGATACTGAATGTTTCTGAATGTAAGCTGTATCTCAATACTTTTAGTGGATGGAAGAATATTTCCATGTGTTCTCACCTGCTTCTCTTGCCAGGGATAGGAAAGGCCAGATCAAGTTGAGGAGTAGGAAGCCCAGGCGATATGCTGACAAACCCCACAGCCCAGGGAACATGTCAGCTTGGCCGTAAGCTCCGCTTGAAAAAGCTGCTGGTTTTCAGTCAATAAAAGGGAAGCTTTAAGTTTCTTAGAGAGTTTATAAATGTGTTAATTACAGTCATCAAGATTTTGCGTCGCAATGAGCGCTTATCTAATGGGTTTAGATTAGACCGTTTACTTAGCTTTCTTGTTATTCCCCAATTAACTTCTGAAGTCTCCCTCCAATGTTCCAACCCGCACCAAGAGAGCCCGGATATGGGATTTGAAAAAAAAAAAACAAAAGAAAACAAAAACTGGTGCAATGTTGAGCTTTATTATTACTTTTTTATTATCCAAAAGTTCCAGAGGCAATTTCAGACGTGTTTCTGTACCGCTGTTTCCTGAACTGTTAGAATTTGTTTTGTTTAGGGGAGGAATCTTTATCCATACTAATGCTTATGGAAGTGTTATTTACAAAACAAACTAATAGAAGCTAATGAGTCTAATGATAGCAAGTGCTGAGGTCAAGGATGGCGCTTCTGCTAGGTGAAATATAATGCAACCATTAAAGCCAGACAGTAGCTTGAAAGGGCTTATGTCATGGTAATTGGGAAAAACGAACACAATTGTCCATGTCGTGTGTTTTAACTAAGCAAAATTATAAAATGAAATCTACTCAATCATCAACAGTGTTGTGTTTAGGTAGAACTAGGGTATGCTGTTCTTCTTCCTTTTCTATATTTTCCAAAATTTCTTTAATGAGTATGCATTGTATTGGTAACTTTAAAAAATGACATCATTAGAGACATAACGAAGGTATTTCCAATGTCTTCAAGGCATCTTTTGTAAGTTCTCTTTCATTCTTCAAAGCTCCCGAGTTTCCCATTGTTGTGGTTTCAATGAGAATCCTTGGTCCCTAGTAGGTAGAACTGTTTGGGAAAGATTGGGAGGTGTGGCCTTATTGGAGGAGACATTTCACTGGTTGCAGGCTTTGAATGTTCAAAAGACTCATACCATTCCCGGTGTGCTTTCTGTCCCCTGCTTGCTGTTGCAAATATGAATTCACGGCTGTTCTTACAGCCATGCCTTTGTTGTGCCATCATACACTCTAACCCTCTGGAACTATAATCCTGATTAATTGCTTTCTTTTTTTTAATTTTTATTTTTAAATTTAAATTTAAATTAGAAACAAGGTTGCTTCACATATCAATCCCAGGCCCCTCTCTCTTTCCCTCCCCTCCTTCCACGCCCTTTTTCATGGTGTTTCTTCACAGCAATAGGAAAGTGGTTGCTTTAAAAGAAGTTACTAATATTGAAAATACTGTATCATTAAACCAGTTAACTGAGGTTATCAGCTCTAACATGATAGTCAAGACTTGCCACAACATTCTATGTAGAAAAAAAATAAAAAATGTTAACAGGGACAAGCTGGCACATGGGAGCTTTAACCCCAGCACATGGGAGGTAAAGGTGGGTAGACTGGTATGAGTTCGAAGCCAGCCTGGTCTACATTGAAAGTTCTAGACCAGCCAAGACTACATAGTGAGAGTCTCTCTAAAAGCAACCCAAATAAATGAATGAATGAATTAATGAATGAAAGAATAAATAAATAAATGAGACAAAAGCAATAGGGGCAAACAAGTTAGGACAAAAATGAAAATGAATTTATTTTGACCTCTTACCTCCTATTAGATTCATGAAATCATTTGTCTCATAAACACTTCTGATCACCACCACATTCATTTAGTTCATAAACATTTATAAACACTTGTTATATGACAGGCACTTTTTAAAAATTGGGTAACAGAGATAAGATACAGTCTTTGCAGTCATATGCAAATTATACCTAAAAAAATAGCCTTTTATCTCAAGGAAGTTTGCCCACCGAACAGATGTGAAAAACAGATTCAGAAAGGTTAACTGATTTGTTGAATGCCCTACAGAACGACAGTGTTGGAGCCAGAATTTAAATGAAGGCCTTTCTGGCCTTTACTAACACTAATGCAGTTGTTGCTCAGTGGCATTTGGTACTGAAAACAACCAGTGATACAGGCCGTGGATGCTACAGGCTTGATGCTCAGTTTCTGGCCAAGCCTTCACGACCAGAGCCTCTGTATCTTGCTAAAGTGAGTCGGATTTGGACTTGGGGTGTCAGGGTAGCTCAGGAGGTGGGGAGAATACAATGGGTCCATGATTATGGGGCTGGGTCGGTTGTGGTAGACACTTCCCTTAAGGAAAACAAAATTCAGTGAGTTGGTTTGTATATTGCCTGTAATGAGGGATGACAATGAACTCAAATATTTAAACATCTATATCTGGTTGGGTGTAACAATAGGCTAGTCACTATCCAGCCTCCCTGAATCTGATAGTCTCAGAAAGGAAATGAATCAATCCATGTTCAGGTAGTGGGGCTACAGTATGGAGTAAGATCTCTTGTCATTCATATTTCAGTCTCATGAGACCAACTATTCAGAGAGACTCAGGCTGAAATAGTTACTTTTTCAGAGAACTCTGTCTTAAGTCTACACCAAGTCTTTTGTGAATATTGGTTTTATTCCTTATGCCATAGATTTTAAACAAATTGCTGCTTGCTTACTTTCATTAGAATATAAAATTCCAGAGTGCCTGGGCCGTGTCTGCCTATTTCTTGTTTGATCCTTAGATCAAATAAGATCCCAGAACAAAGCCCATAAAACAAAGCACTCATTAGATGTCTGTTGAATTCACCAATTAATATATTTTTACAGGGAAGGGGTACCAACTGTGGGAGTTGGAGTGGAAGTCAAAGAAGGTTTCCTGTAGGAGGTGGCAGTGGACAAGGGCTTTACATAATGTGTAGGTTCTGTCCTGGGTCAGGCAGGGAGATGTCATTCCCAGGCAAGCAAACAATGCAGGCAGAGACACGGTGAAGGGTGGCCTGCAGATGGGCTGGAGAATCAAACTGAACACCCCCAAAGGTGCAACTCAAGTTGCTGCTGAGTCTGGGCTTTGGAAGCACTGGGTGCTCCCACCTGGCTTGAGTGACAAAGGACCCTATCTGGGATGTTTTAGGTGGAGCTGTGAGATGATTGTGTCTGTGGTTTAGAAAACTGGCCATTATGAAAAACATTGATTTTTTTTAAAAAAATGAGAACTAGCTGATATGAAGACATAAGCCTGAATTGGAAATCACTTTCAGATAGAGGAAAGTTGCTGATGCTCCGAGCTGGGGCCCCACCTTTCAGCCAAACCTTGGCCAGCTTCCAGTGAGGAAACACACTTCTCAGACCACCCTGGACAGGAGCATGTTACAAGCCTGATGGGCCAAGTTAAAAACAAGCCTGCTTCCTTAATGAAAGCACATGAACGTGTGGAAACTACAGACATGGTCAGACCACTGCTCTCTGGCCTAACTCTTTGCTCCGTAATAAAAATACCAAGCTTGCTTTATTTCCCCAACTATGTAGGGGAATTTGTAGGGAGCCCATTCAGAGTCACCTGCTTCTTGACAGCATACCGTGTAGTGAGCCCTGGTTTTCTCAACTGGCCTCCAGAGTTCCTGTACCAAGTTGAAGTCTGTTTAGTCTTTAGGATTAATCCTGCTGAGGTGTCTTGTGACACTCCTGGCATATAACTGCCCTCATTACAGGGAACAATAAACAAACTACAGGTGTGTGTGCTCCTGGTGGGTGTCCTTTGTCTTGAAGGTAATATAGTATGGCCAGCATAGTGATTGCTGCATAGGATCCCACCTGGAGAAGCTCAGTAGTACTGATTGCCATTTTAAAAGGATTATTTATAAGGCAGTTGCTGAATATACCATCATTAAAAATTCAGTTGAATCAACTTATAATTAAGTAAGTCTAATGTTAAGAAAACAAAAGTGATGCCACCTCAGACTTAATACTTTAGTTATATGTTATTATTATCTCTGCTCTGGAGGTTATTAGTGTTTTTATATCCAAATGTTGGAAGTGGTCTAATTGTTACTGTGTTTCTCTTCCCACATACAACTTCAGCATCATTACTTGGTGGATTATACTGGGAGCATTCACATCGCAGAAATTGGCAAATACTAGGCGTCAAAACTAGTGAGTTGCCCTTCTCCTGGCTGGTAGGCACATATTATTAATGCAATGTTGGTTATACTGAAGCATGGTGTTGAGGCCTTACATCAAGGCCTGAGAGCAGGACTCATGATAAATTCAAGAACTGTGTGGATGACAAGGCAGTGACAGGGAAAGCAATTAATTATCTGAACGCTTCCACTCTCCTGCAGTGTAAAATCGGAACCCTGCTGTTCTTTCTCTTTGCTTCAGGGTGTCGGTCTTTGGGCACCAATATGGCCCTTCCTGCTGCTCTTTCCATTGTCCTGGGTCCTACCTGCTTTAAGGTGGGATATTTGTTTACAGGTGGGATAAGAGGTGGTCAGTACAGTACATGCCTCACCATTCCCAGGGAGCCCTTTCAAATGACTTATTCAGAGTCCTAAACACTCTCTACCCTTTGGGCTACTTTGGGTCATGTTGCTCTGGAAAGCATCTTCATGTTCCACACAGATGCGTGGGGTCATTCCATTTGCTTTGGGAAAGGGTCGTCTCGTCAGAGCCGCAACTTGGCCATGGTCTCCACAGAGCTGTGTGCTTTGCAGCTCTGCAACTGCATCACCTCCTCTCCCACACTGTAGGTCTGTGTCACCAGTCCTGATGCTTCATGGGATATTCTGATCTGCCTAATGACTCTGTAAGGGGGTGTCGTACAAAAAAACAAACACCTCATTTTATATTCTGGAGACCAAAGGCTCAAAGCCTAGCACTGAGGCTCAGTCTACTGCAAATTTTTCTCACTGTTTCTCAACTCTGGAGTGGCTTGTGCTACTTGCTGATTTTCTGTCACCTTGTTGGTCACGACAATCCAGATCACAGCCATCCCAACAGCAAAAAGAGCTGGTGCTGTAGAGAGCACTTTCCTGTTGTGGAGGCTGCTGCCATTCCTGTCATCTTGATCACCATGTACTGTGACTCCAGGTCTAGTGTGTGACCTTGAGCAAACCCTTCACCCTCTTGGGACTTTTGTTGCTTCAATGATCATATTCATCAACTCACCATTTCAGTGAGGCAGAGAAAATTTTATTAGTAGTAAATTATTAATGAGTATGTATTAATAATGACCTCTTAAACTTTTATAACTCTTCAGGGTTACAAAGCACTTTCTCAAGTGTTTTCTCAGGTCCCCTCTCCCTGAAAGGTCAGTGAGTGAGAGCTTACTGCCCCATTACATGTGTGAAGAAACTGAGACCTGGAGAGAGGATGGGGAGCATTTTATATAAGTCTGTCCGGGGATGCCTTAGTTCCCAGAACTGCTCAGAGGAGAAAGGGCTGAGTGAGGAACACTGTGTACTGTGTCTCCATCCCATGGAAAAGGTATGTGATGCATGGGAGGCTTCACATGTCCCACAGTCAGGAAGCCTTCTTCATTTTGCTTCAAAAGCTGTGCTAGAACATATAGCCATGAAATGGAATCCTTCTTCACGACCATTTCTTAACCTGGCTTTGTTTTCTTTTACTGTAGTTCCTTCTGCATGGAAATGACCTTTTGTGTCATCTAGATAAACGCCTGAATCAAGGCTGAGTTGCTTGGAGAACCAAGTTGGCTTGGGAGACAACATGTGGCTGATGGTGATCAGGGCAGAAACGTACCACTGGCCCTGCATCCATCACAAAGGGAGGTGCTCTCACTCTTCTCTGCCTTATATACCTTGGTCTGACAGAGCTGGGCAACCCCTCCAGTTCCCATTGACTTCCTCTCACTGTCTTTGAAATGATGAATTTGGGGCACCAAGTGGGTTTCCCATCATGGTGTGACGGGCCTAGACTTCTCTCACACCCCATAGAACACACAGCAAAATGGACAAGGAAGGGGTGGCAGTTCAGGAACAGATGTGTTAAGACATTGCATCCTCATCTTTTGGTTCTGTAAGCATCATGTACTATAAATGTAGCTTTGGGGTCTTGTTCTTGTTTCTGCGTTGTTTTGAATATATAGCATTTGAGACACTGAATTCCAACAATAAGGTAAAGGGACCAAAAACAGTGTCCTTAACTAGGGGTAATCCCACCTCTATTCCTGTCTGTTAGTGACATGCAGGTGATATGTAGCAGTGCTTGGAGGCAGTGTTAGCTATCGTGATTAGAGATACTACTTGAATCTTTGGTAGGGGTCAGGGATATGAAGCACAGCATGTTACATGGAGAAAGGTCTTTAGAGCACAGGATTACCCTGCTCTCAAAGTCAAAATTGCTACTGTAGAAAAACCATGGGCTGAAGGAAGGGAGATGTTCTGGGCTGTGTGCCAATTATTGGGATGGTTTAGATAAACTGTATGAGTGCTGTTTGGTTGCCTGAAAATCTAGGCTCAAGTCTTGTCTACTTGAGTGAGAATACCTATGAGACTCACTGCCATGTAATTTCCCCTCCTTCCTAGCACTCAAATAATGTACATATATGCTTCTCCCAGTCCCTCACCATGACTTGGTATAGTCCTCTGACTTAGTACCTGGTGATGGACTGCAAGGAGAGCCGTGTGTACTTGTGTGGGCTTGGCCAATCATCTGTCCATGAGATCTTACATTATCACCTGATGGCAAGGAACCCAATAGGCAATTATGATGTTTGCTCTAAATAATGGATAATTCCCAAACTTAGCTCCTGGACCACACAGAATAGTTGCTGGCACTAGAGAAAGGCAATATCACCTCTTCATTTTCATTAACCTTTAGCTGAAAGGCAGGGTGTTCTCAGGTTAGTACTAGTACCAGTGTTTGAAATATCATTTCCCCTACTCTAAATGCCATCATTAAAGTGCCTTCATGGGTGCTTCTTGAGTTCATCTGTGACAGTCCTCTGCCATCACTCAATTTAGATTGTTCTTTTACATGAGACAGAGTTATTCTTCTTGTCTCCTGGAACTGAATTGCTCTGTGCTCCCAAGTGAGTCACTTAACCTCTCTGAGCCTCAGTTCATTCAACTGTCAACACAAAATTATGATCCCGATTCTATCTTGTGAATTTAGAACTCATTCAAAGAAGAAAGGAGATAAATTAGCTGCTTACATCTCTCCTTTTAAAACTCTGAATATAAACCTAGCCAAACCAAAATAAATTCATTTTTTCTTCTAAAGAGCTACAAAGCTGATAGCAGCCCAAATTAGCACCTGGCTCCTTTTATTTAAAAAGAGGTGTTTGCTTCTGTATTGGTGTAGAGTCAAATGGCACAATGGCCCTGCCAGAGGGGAGTTTAAAATTATTTCTTCTTTTTCCATTTTAAAAATTGTTTAGATTTCATTTTAAATTCCAACTACAGTTCTCCCTCCATCTCTCCTCCTGTCCCCGGTCACCTCCCCCACAGCCAACTCTAAGACCACTCCTCCTCACAGGTAAAACCCAGTTTTTTCTTGTCAGTTGAGGAGTCAGGAGCCCATGGGGACATGTTGGCTTGCTCTGGGTCATCAAGGAAATGTGAGCTGAGGGTAAAAGTCCAGACTTTGATCCCTAAGGATCTGCATTCTCTACATGGCTCTGTTGCCTCCTGGAGAAGGAACTATTTTCTTCAGAGTCCTTGATTTCATGATGGTGGTTTTGTTTCAAGGATAAAAATCACAAATGATATATCTGTATTCCTTGGGAATGGGAACACTCCATAAGACTGTCTACCTTTCTGCCACTGAAAAGCTATAGGACCCTGGAATAGTTTCTTAGGTTCCTCCAAAGTTTTAGCTTTCTACCATGTAAAATATGAATGAGAATGAGATGATGGAGTTAAAGCATGAAATAAAGTGTGGGGTAACAGTGAAACTGGATATGTATCAGCTGTCATTACAACTACTATTTTAGTAGCCCACTGCCAGAAATCTACATCAAGTCCATTTTGAACAATTCATGGATGGGTCATGGAAGAACCTGTGATATTCTATCCCTAGGTCCATAAAAAAGATGCTGAAGAAATAGGACATTTGGCACTATGGCTACAAGTCTCTGTCTGTGAGAAAAACACAGCATCTTAGGAAATCATGTCTAGTTGATGTCTTTTTTTTTCATAGTATCACTAAATGTGAATTGAAGTAAACATTCAGTTCATATTCTGGTGAAGGAGTGTGGATACTGGGGGAATCCTCCATAAACTCCTTGTGGTTTCAGAAGGAAATCTCCCGTGGGGTTTTTCCCCTACACAATAGTTGCCACTTGCCTTTTGATTTCGTTCTCATATAGTTGAGCAGTCTCAGCATTTGGTGATCTCAGGGATCCAGGGCAACTTCATATCCTTATTAACCAGAGAATGTCTCTATTACTGAGGTTGATGAGGTGGATGCCCAGAAACCAGGCCTCCGAGCCACCCACAAAGGTCATAGACTCATTGGTTTACATGCAGCCAAACTCTCGGTGGAGCCCTGCAGGGTGGGAGCTGTTTAGAGGTAATTAGCCTCATTAAGAAATTGCTGATGAGCTAAAGGAATTGAAATGTGGTCACCTCCTGAAATCACTTAGCAGATTTGCAACCTAAAAATAAAGGAACTTTCCTAAGACCCTGAAATTCCATGTTCACATTTCCTCTACAAGAAAATAATGCAGGGAGACTGAAGCTTGGGAAGTAGAGGGGCTTCTGATGTCTTACTACACTTTCCCTTATTCTAAACTGAGAGTTCCTGCAAGGGCAGTTCTGGATCCAACTCCCAGTGTTCTGCTCAAACCATTTTCCTTGGGTATGCACTGTCTCTCAGTTTCTTTTGTTTGTAGTTTCTCTATTCTCTCCTTGCTTTAGGATTTGCTTTGTATTGAGGTTTTCTCTGTAGTTTCCTCATTTAATTTTTATAAGGGCCTTTGAAGGAAGTGACTGTCACCATGCCTGTCATACAGACTAGATGCAGAAGAGGTTAGAGGACTGGTCCCAAGCGCTGAAGGCTGCAGGTGCCAGAGCCAGAATTCAAACCTGGATCCCTGGAGCTGCCAAGCGCTGAAACCAGTTCTGACTATAGAATCTGACCTCAAAACTCCCACATAACACAACCTTCAACCTTGAGTTCTTAGAACTGTCATTGACTCTTGAATAGTTTCTCACTCAACTGTATCCTTGCCTTGCATGTACACAGTGAATTCCCTTCTTGGATGCCCCATGGCATGCAATGAACTTGCTCTATGCACTTAGGGACCTCGTCTCCCATTTCAAGGTATGGCATGGACATGAACTTGGAGTTTGGGTATACTGCATTCTTCATTGGGAAAATTTGTTCTTATAGCTAGATGAAATCTCTGATAGAGAAGTTTAAACTGATCTCCTTTTGTGTGAATGTCATTTGAAATTTTCTACTTACACAGAAAGATTCTATAACATGAAGATACGTAAAAAAAAGCAGGTAAAGCTTGGCATGGAGTCAAGAGTCCTACTTTTAGGAGCAGTTCTGTCTCTTATCAGTTGTGATCTTTTCCAGTCGCCTTGAAATACTTGAGCCTCATTTTTCTTTTATGAAATGGAGATGGTCACCTACTCTCACAGGCAACTTCACAGACTTGGAGTGAAGACCAAATTAGATAACATGTTGAATCAATTTGTAGACTTTTATTGGGAGGAAGTGAGTTGTTTGGTAGTCATTGAGTCATGTCATCATGGATAGCAAATCCACAAGAATCTTAAGGACAGATTTCCCAGATCCAGCTTCTAAGTAGAAGCACCATGGCTTACTAACTATAAGATTTTCCTTTCTTCCACAAATATTGATTATGTTCCCAGTTCATACAGGGCATTAGAAGTTGAACATAAGATATTTAGCTGCTAGATTATGGATAGAAAACTATATACCTCAGAACTCCTGTCCCACAGGGAGCCCATGAGAGTAAGAAAGTAGACAGTGAGAGAGACAGTGTATAGTTCGTACCCATTAAATATTGAAATCATTCTTCTTTTAAATATTGCTTTGAGGGAGCCAGTATGGGGCTAGTGAGAAACTTGGCACTAGGGAAATTCCCAGGAATCCACAAGAATGACCCCAGCTAAGACCCTAAGCAATAGTAGAGAGGGTGTCTGAACTGGCTTTCTCCTGTCATCAGACTGGTGACTACCTTAATTATCAACTGACAGAAGCAGATGCAGAGATCCACAGATAAGCACTGGGCCAAGCTCCCAGAGTCCAGTCAAAGAGAGGGAGGAGTGATAATATGAGCAAAGGGGTCAAGACCATTCTGGGGATAGCTAGTGGGAACTCACTGATTCCAGATTGACAGTGGGGGACCTGCATAAGACTAAACTAGGCCCTCTGAATGTGGTGACAGTTGTGTGACTTGGACAGTCTGTGGGCCACTGACAGTAGGACCAGGATTTATTCCTAGTGCTTGAACTGTCTTTCTGGAGCCCATTCCCTTTGTAAGGAAACCTTGCTAAGCCTAGATATAGGGGCGATGGCCTTGGTCCTGCCTCAAAGAGATGTTCCAGACTTCACTGACTCCCCATGGGAAGCTTTACCCTAAGGAGTGGATGGAGATGTGGGAGGCAGGAGGAGAGGAGGGAGTAGGAACTGCGACTGGTATGTAAAATGAGAAAAGATTGTTTTAAAATAAAAGAAATTTAAAAATATTTATTTATTTATTTGGCTGGTGCCAGATACCTCCTCAAAACTATAATGGCTCCCTCTATTATGGTAGCTCTTGACACCGACTGGCAAACTAAGCAATAGTGAATAGACTACCTTAAATGCCCATCCCTGATAATGAGGAGTTTTATGACTACCTTATGTGCCATCCTAGAACCTTCATCTAGTGAAGCAGAGGCAGACTCCCACAGCTAAACATTGAACTGAACTCCTGGAACCCAGTGACAGAGAGAGAGGAATAATGAACAAAGGGTCAAGACTGGGCTGGTGAAACCCACAGAAACTGCTGACCTGAACAAGGGGGAGCCCTTGGACCCCCGACTGATGGCTGGGAGGCCAGCATAGGACTGATCCAGACCCCCTGAACGAGGTTGTCAGCGAAGAGGACTGGACAATCTATGGGGTCTTGGATAGTAGATCAGTATTTATCCCTGGCATACAAATGAGCTTTGGGTGCCCCTCCCACAATGAGGGGTGCTCACTCAGCCTGGACTCTTGGGGAAGGGCCTAGGCCCTACCCTAAACGAAATGACAGACACTGCATATCCCCATGGAGGGCCTTATCCTCCCTGGAGAATGGTGGGGATTGGTTGGGGGTTGGGGGCAGAGAAGGATGGAGGGTAGGGGAGGAGGGGAGGAAGAGGGAACTGCGATTGACAGGTGACACAAGCTTGTTGCTAATTAAAATAAAAAATATTTGAGCCGTTTTTTATTTGTTGACAAACAAGGTTCAAGAGAAGTAAATTTTTTTTGAGAATTTTATATATGGTTACTGTATTTACATTATTTCACCCCTTCTTTATCCCCTATAACTCCTATATTTTACACACACACACACACACACACACACACACACACACACTCCATTGAGTCCATTTAGTGTTGCTAGTATGTGGATGTATTTAGTATTGACCATTTGATTGGATAACCTATCAGAGAGCTCATCCTCCCTGGGGGAACGAGGGGGTAACGGGGGGGGGATGGGGGAAGGGCACGGGAGGAGGGGAGGGAAAGGGAGAGGGACTTGGAACTGACTTGTGAAGCAACCTTGTTTCTTATCTAAATTAAAAAAAAAGAATAAAAAAAACCAAAAAACAAAAAACAAACAAAAAAACAAAAAAACCCACAACTGTCTCTCTCCTCAACAGCCAGTGATTATCTGCAGCTCTGCATCTAGGGGTGGGGGCTTGTGAAATTTCCCCCATCCATATTTACATGAACAATGATGTCATTATTCAGATCTTCTCTTGGCGACAAGATATCCCAAGAGTATTCTTGATTCTTTAATATTTTCTACATCTCACAGCCTGTCAACCAATAATGTTGGCTACCCTCAGAATACATGACAAATCTGAGTCCTTCTCACTTTGCCCCCCCCCACAAAGTACTACCTCAGTCCAAAATATTATCTTTCCCTAGCAGTGCTTGAACAGCTTCCTAACCGCGTTTCTTACTTTCATCTTTCCCCATCATGCCCAGATTCCATCTGGGGATCATGAAGAACTTGTAAGGAAGTAAGCCAGGGCATGCCAACCCTACTCAGGCCACACTGATGCCTCTCAATCTCCTGCAGTGAAACAGCTAAGTGGTCAGTGGCAGCCACAAGGTCTTTTACCTTCTAACCTCTCTGCTGTCACCTGATGCCACTCTCTTCTTAGCTGTGTTCTACATCAGTCACATTGCTTTGCCCTGACTACCCCAAGCATACAGCCACTTCAAAATTTTCATAGGCACGCTGACACCAGTCAGTGACTAAAGTCCTGCTTTTCCAGATATCACATGGGTTGTGCCCCACTTTATACGGGCTCTTGCTCATATATCATACTTAAAAACCTCTATGCTGGACCAAATTCTCTTGGTATCTCTATGTCCATTTTACCACTATTGCTACCTTCTTGCTTAAATTGCCTTCAAAGAACTTAGTACTGCTGGGGGTGTTTGAACTACCTATGCACATGCACAGACAGGTTCCCAAGAAAGAAATATGGTTTGCTAGCTTCACAGATGTAGAATTTAGTGTCTATCCCATAGTAGCTACTCAGCGAATAGAACGAATAGCAAGGCTGGTGGTCAGAGGCACACAGGACTATCTGACTGCACTTGCTTAGGCAGAAGCAGGCCCCTAGGCTCTCTTTTGAGAAGACTTGGCTCACTCTCAGTTTTGGAGAATTAAAAAGTATTAGAAAAGGAAGAAAGCACATATTTGTTGGAGGGCCTTTTTGTCCTGTGTAGAGATTCAAAGGAATAAAAAGCCACAATTCTCCTGGGGAACTCCGAGTGATTTTCTATAGAAGGATGTCTTGAATCCCTTCAGAGTGCACAAGGCAGGAGAGACAGCCTTATTCAGGCTTCTCTCTCCAGCCTCTTTTTCTCCATAGCAAACTACTAGGGGCATATTAACAGCTTCTATAAGACCTCCTCCCGGGCTCAGATCTGTCTGCCCTGGGAGGCACTTTGTTTTCTCCTGTTTTGCTTTGCTCTCCTCTGTTTTCAGTAAGCACAGAATCCAAGCAAAGGGGGGAAGATTTCATTCCTTTCTTTATATGCAGCTTTGCTAGAGCCTAAGCACCATGAAACGAGATGGTGAAATGCCAGCATGGTCACATTGTAACACACGCAAAAGGCCTTGTGGGCTGGCCCAGGCTACATCATCTGTTCCCCCAGGCAGCTGCAGGTGGATGTGTGCCATAGTCGGCTGCAACCCAGAGCACAGGACTGACAGCCAACTCCAGCCAAGGGTGGTGGCTTCATTGGTATTTACTATCCATAGTCAGATTGCTTCTGAAAAGGCATCTCATCTACAGACAGGTAATAGCCACCATGGGACTGCTTTCCAGATCTTTCCCCTCAACTCTCCTGCATACCTGAACTTTCTACTGTCTGTAAGGATGATCCCCAAGTATACTTACTCATCACGAAAGGTGGAGCGTGGAACCTTTCAGCTAATTCTTCTTTCTGAGCCTCAGGGCCTACATGCTCTAGGAGCTGGCTCAGATATGATGATACCTGCTACGACTTTCCTAGGTTGTCTTCTCATTGCGTTGTAGAATGTGCCAGAATCCTGCTCTTTCAGCATTAGAGACGGTAGCACAGCCATGCCCGTGGGACCCAGACTGCCTTTATCACACTTTTCTCTCCTACTCAGAGAAATGTAAACATAAGCATGTGCTGAGGCACTAGGATGTGTGAGTGCTGTGCCAAACACTTTAGAGATGATGGCCTCATTTACTCTCCTCAGTTCCCTCGTGTGTGCCGTTTCAACCTCCCACTTAGTCCCACTTCTCACACTGCCATTATTTTGTGGCTTATCTGAGTTCACATTCTTGAGAGTGTTCCCTTCCTTTTGCTACAGGATACCATGAGTCTATTCTTAATGATCATTGATCTCCCCACTAGAACGAGAGAGTCCTGAGTGCAGAGACTTCTGGTTTGTTTTGTTAATTCACCTGTCTGCCATGCCTCCAGCAATACTCCTATCGAGTCTCATGCTCAGTAAGTATTTGGTGGTGGATGAGTGAATAAAAGAGTTAGGTTTTATTATTCTCTGACCTCAGTGTGTAAATGGGAGGTGCACTGGTCAGGATAATGTTCCCAAGATGTTGCTTGGAGAGGATCTGAGCCAGAATTTGAGCCAATGCCTGCTTCCTTCAGACATCTCTTTGAAAGACCGTTTCCAGGTACCTCCTACTCCAGCAGGGCCAGGTCTAGGGAAACAGAAGCCCTCTGTTGCATGCCAAATTTAAATAGGCACCCAAAATTCTGTCACCGTAATAAACATCTCACTTGCTATAATTATACGATAAGACCTTCCAGTGTCAAAATGAATAATGAGTATATTTCAAGCATCAGCTCCAACACAGTTGAGGTCAGCCCTGACCTTACCCTAATTTAAAATGTTGATATTGTCCTGACCCTGACCTGAACTCTTCATATCACAGTTTTGTGATGCGTCTGTCATTATTATGTCTTTTTTTCCCTCCCTTGGAACCTTTATGCAAATAATGCTCCTGGACTTTGGGATATTGATCTTTTATCGTATGTCCAGAGTTGTTGCGACTCTGAAACCACAGTGGGCTGATCACATATTACTCATCTCTCATGTATTTGTGCTCAGTTGTCTCGACTCATCACATCTAGGCTTCCTGCTCCCAATAACTAGTGGTCACTAAGAGGCATGGTACTGGAAACAGTGTCTACCAGGTCCCTGCTTAGTCTGTCTGTACCACTACCCTGCTCATTTTGAGTTAATTTGGTAGCATTCCCAAAACTGTTTGTGAACATGAATGCAAAACAGCAAAACGAAAGAAGCATGCATCTTATAATTGGACCTAATTGAAACAGAACAGGGCATCACTGGGCATGTCAGAAGCAATGCTCGCTCAGCTCCATCAGCTGCCTGCAGTCAATGTGTTGGGAAAACAGCAGGATTAAAGAATGCAGTAAAAGGGATGGAGACATATTGTAAGAGATAATATCAAAAGTTGTTTAACCAGCTTTCCCTCCTCTTCTTCCTCCTCCTCCTATCCCTCCAACTTCTCCGAGTCTTTTGGGACCATCCTTGCAGTGGCATTGCAATTGTTAATCCAGATTATACTCCGTAACAGACTGTCACCAGCACTTCACATTTATGAACTCATGCCACCCTGTAGGCACCTGTGGCACTGACCACGTCCTTTGGGTATACAGGAGAGGAGGACTTAGATTGGCTCTGGGAGGGGCTCTCTCTCTCTCTCTCTCTCTCTCTCTCTCTCTCTCTCTCTCTCTCTCTCTCGTAAGTGTTATCTCTCCGAATAAACCTTTTAACCTGTACTGGGTCTAGTGAATCTTGATTCCCACATGTGACACCACCCTGATTAATAACCCTAGAAACGAAGGCTGATTTTCTTTTATGTGCTACATGTATAGATGAAGTCACAGCTCATAGAGATGTTGTCACCAGCCCCATGTCCCTCAGCTCCAGTGCATCACAACCTGCAGGAAACTCATGCAGTGTGACTTCAGAACCACTAGCCAGGATGCGGAATCATGTGTGTTTCATGCAGCTCTGTTGGACCTCAAGTGTTTCACTTTTTGCAAATGCTCGGTTTTATTCTCATCATACACAGGGCTTGTCAGAGCTGCTAGAGAACACAGCATGACAAGGTGCTGAGGCTGCGTTCAGTGGGCTTCAAGGATACCTCCTGGGACATCTTGCACAGCTAACAGTTCCTTGTGAATAAAGGTGACAGTGAGGCACGGAGCTGTATTTGAAGCTCCTTGCTGATCCTTAGTCATTTCTTCAGAACAGCAGGTTGTCCAACCCCATCTCTCATTTCTGCCTTTCTAAAGCTCAAATAAAAGGCACTGCTTGAGCGGGGTATGTTAATACCAGCTTTTGACACCAGCACCAGGGAGGCAGAGGCAAGTAGACATGTCAAGGCCGGTCTGGTCTGCACAGGGGGACAGTCAGCATGCTTGGTGAGGGGTACATAGTGAGATGCTGTGTCAGAGAAGCCACTGCTTCTCTTCTTCCTCTGACTTTCCAAGATCACTGTCTAGTCTTCCTGGAAGTCAGTTAGCTCTTCATCTCTCCACTTTGGTGTTCATTTACTCTAGACACAGGAGCCTTCTCTTGACTGACCATGTAAACTTCATGCTCACATTGTGCAAAACGACATGGTGATGAGTACTCACTGGACAGGGAACACAGGGCTGGGCTCTGTCAGTGGAAATGAGTTTTTGGCTGCAGGACGCCAGAGATTGATGAGCTTTCTATGAAGTAGATGGCTGCTGTAAAGAGCTATATAAATATGGAAGACTCAAAGGGTACTAGCTACTGACAAGTGTAGCAGGACATAACTAATGAAAATGTCCTTCCCTGGAGATGACTGTTCTGGGACACTACCAACAAGGGGTGTCATTGACATGATAGAAACAGCACCAGGTTGGCTCTTGAAATTCTGCTTCAAGACCCAGTGTAAACTTTTTACCTCCAGCATGGGAAAATCATCTCTTTATGGATAAACAATGGGATAAACAATTGTGCTCTGTCTGCTTCACAGGTTGTTGGGGCAGTGGATGAAAAGCTATTTGGAAATATTTCCTAAATCTGGAATCAGTCTGACGTTAGGAGCTGACAAGACTTTCACCAGGGAGGTTTCATGACATGCCATTCATTTTCTAAGCCCTCAGAGATGTAATTCTGCTGAAGGTTCCAATTGGCCTGTTCATCTGGCCATCGCCTTTTCCCACAGTCTAGGCTCTTTCGCAGGATGAACTTTTTTATTCTTTGGTGTCTGACTGGGTTTTACTAAGGAAGCAAGAGAATGGACCATGGAAGCATCAAGAAGCTAGCATGTCCCCTTATTAGCTAAGGTTCGTTGGATGGGTTGTGTCCCCCGTCTGACATTGGTTTTTGTTTGTTGTTTGTTTTTGTGCTGTTGTTGTTTTTCATGGCAGCTTTCTCTCTATAGCCCTTCCTTCCACCCACCCCTTTAAGAGAAGGACAAAGACAGATGCTCTTAGGTAAAGGAAAACCCTGGGGTTAAGATTAAGGTTTTTCTTACTGGAGGCACTGCACTCTCCTCCTAGTTTCTCTGCATTCTGCACATACTATGTCATATTGCAACCCTCACTGATGTACCCACTCCAGGTTTTATTTTCTCCCTGGAGTCTTTCAAACAAGCTCCAACCTAGCAGGCAGCTGATACACCTGGCTCAGAACTCAAACTCATAAAAAAAAAGTTTTGTCAAGATGAGCATAATGGGGACAGACCTTAAGTCTACTGGATATTAGCAAGTGGTATTGCTAAAATATGTTGTTTTTAGAATTGATGGAATATATGTCATCTTCCAAAAGATTTTGCTTGAGGAAACCTTTGTGGATAGAACACTTCATAGAAACATAGCTCTAAAGACATATTTTTAAAAACTGTCCAATTCATGTTGCCAGTTAAAAACACACACAATACAATACCTGCACATTTATTTTATTATCGCACTGTCCTTTAGCTAGAAATAGATTATTAAGCCCTCACTTGCTGATAAAACCTAAAGCATTTAGTCTGATCCTTTACCAACCCAAACAAAAAAACTTTTGTCAATCTCTGCTTTGGATAACAACTCAAAAGAATGCCCATGATTGATGTGTTCAGAACCTCTGAACAGCTCCTTGTAGCCTCCCTGTACTTTCCTCTTGTGATTCTTAAGGCTTTTGAAATCCTCACCAAGGTTGCAGCTTCTGTGGCTATAAAGATATATATGGATTGTCAAAGCTGCTGTAAAACAGAGAGCAATGAGGTGCTGAAGCTGTGTTCAGTGGGGGTCCAAGGACACCTCCTGGGACATCTTGCATAGCTAACAGTTCCTTGCAAGTAGTGGCTGCAGGGAGAGGCCTTGTGTGTGAAGCTGCATGCTGACACTCAGAGAAAGTGATAAGGAGGGAGCTTCAGACTTGAAAGGTGACACAGCCCCTGGGAACAGGATGCCAAAAGGGGAAAGAAAGGGAAACTGGTGTTTGTTTGGGTACCTACTACATGCCAAGTGTTGAGTTAGGTGTCTCCATGAGCATGGCAGCAATTGAATTGCCACATTAGCTGAGCAAAGTGCTACAGCACACATGGTTGTAGATGGTCATGTGCTGTTTGAGGTCATCGAGAAGCTGGCTCTGGAAGCAAGATTGGCCCTGCACACATGTTTATGACAAGTGTCCTCCAAAGCTCCTGTCCTGCATCAGACTGGGCTCTGGTTCTGTAACAGGGAGAGGGAAAAACAGCAAGCAGCTAAGAGTACTAAAAGCACTGACCTTGAGAGCAGCTGGAAGGTAAACAAACCATTTCCAACAAAGATTCCTATTATTTATGCTGTAATATAAAAATGCCTGCAGCACAAATGGGAAGCCAGAAGTTCAGCCATGGGAAACTCATCCATGTAGAGAAAGCTCAATCGGAAGTTCAGTTGACTGCCTCAGCTTCCCCAGTTGCTCTCTGATATGTTTGTAAGCCCCCTGAGTTGCCGACGTTCCCTCTGTTTTCTCTCCCAATCAGGCTACCCCAGCCATCTCTGCTGTATGCTGTAGACTCCCGATTTGATGATGGTGTGTGGTCTATCTGCTGCTTCTAAATATCTGCCATTTGCTATTTGTTTATTTTTCCTTGCTACATGCTTAATAGACATACTCATTTAAAAACCAGGCTGTCATAAGTCATTCTCTAGATCATACCAAATGGGCATTTATTGGTCAACGGGAAGTCTGGTACAGAGAGGTAAGAGGTTTGTCCAAAGCGTTAGTCAGATTAGATTGGAATCTAGTCTAAAATGGGTTTTTAGTACATTCAGAAGCGATCCCCTCAAACCTTTGTAGACATAAGGAAGTCAAGAGTGTGTGACTGTGGATAAGGAACATTCTACATTTCCATGAATGGTCTCTTAAAACACATAGGATGTATGCATTATGCAGCTTGGCTATCTCTCTTGCTTCTCTTTCCCTGCTCTAGTTTTTCTTACTCTCCCTTTCTCTCCATCCCTTTATTCACCAATGTAGAAAAATCATGTGTTTTCATACTCTCCATTTCTATCTGTCCCTTTATTCACTAATGTAGAAAAATCATGTGATTTTAAAGATTCTGTATCTAATTTAAAATATATATATCTCAACATTTTTTGTGCTTCGTTCTCTCTCTCTCTCTCTCTCTCTCTCTCTCTCTCTCTTCCCCCGTGTGTGTGTGTGTGTGTGTGTGTGTGTGTGTGTGTGTGTGTGTGTAAAGGTGTGTTCTCCAGTGCTTGTGAGTACAGAGGTCCATTGTCAGGAGTCTTCCTCTCTGGCTTTCCACATGAACTTTTTAGAGGATCCCTTTACTGAGCCTGAAGCTTGTCATTTGGGTTAGGCTGCCTGACCAGTGACAACCTGTTTCTACACCTGTGCCCACAAGGTCTGGGGTTACAAATGCACAGTTCCATGCCTGGCTTTTATATGTGTCCTTGTGCTTATGCAGAAAATGCTTTTTCTACCGAACTATCTCTTCAACCCTGGTTCCTTATATTACTATTCATAAAGGGTTTATAACCAGCTGACGTCAATAAATTCAGTATGTTGTAAATCTCCGTATAGTTTCCGGAGTTCACCTCACTAAATGACTTTTTTCACAACCTTGAGTTAGCAGAGACGAGCCCCAGGTGTTCCAGGGATAAAACACTGATGCTTCTTAGCTTCAGTAAGGAGGCCAGCATGAAACTTCTCTGCTTACTTTACCTGTGACAGAGGAGACAGCTAAGACTTATGGGCCTGGCTGACTTTGGCCTAAGGGATGATGACATGTGCTCATCTCGCTATATTAGACATTTGCTGCTCATAGCTGTCCTCACTCCCCTTATAATCTGGTTATATAGTCATCTCTTCATATCTATGAATTCCACATCTGCAGCTTCAACCATGGGTTAAAAAATATGTCCACACATGTCATTATTGCCTAAATGATGCAGTATAACATCCATTTACATAGCACTTATAATCTCTAAAATATTACAAGCAATTTAGAGATTAATCATACAAGTGACAGAGCTGTACACAGGCTATATGCAAAAACTGAGGCATTTTATAAAAGGGACTTGGGTATCCATGGAATGGGGTGTTGGGGAGTCCTCAGCTCTGGGCTGAGGGATAGAGACTGTTACATCAATGCTTTTATTGCAATAGTTTCCATGGAGCTTTTGGACATTGCCTCTCTGACCCCTGTACAAGGCACTGAACCTAGAGCAATATGAGTACTAGTACTGAGATATATTCCTGGTCCCCTTTTTACTGTTGGTTTTGATACAGGGTTTCAGTGAATTACACAGGCTGGCCTTGAACTTACTCTGTAGTACAGGGAGGCTTGGGACTTTAAATTCTCTTGCCACAGTCTCCTAAGTAGCTTGAATTACAGACCTGCAACATTAGGCTTCTTACTAATTTCAAGTTCTAGCTTTCCCTGTCCTCCGGAGACACCCTGAGTCTCCTAACGTGCTTTTGTTAGCTGACTGGTCTGGTTTTTTGAGACAGGACCTGGTCATGAAGCCTGGGCTATCTTGAAACTCAGGTTGACCTTGAATGTGTGGCAATCCTCCTGCCTCAGCTTCCCAAATATTTAGATTACCAGCATATGCCACCAAATCAGTCACCCTTATCTTGCTTTTAAGACCCTTACTTTTTATGGGCCATCAGGATTGCTCTTGTTGCTGCTAGAAGTAGATGATAAGACCCCACTGCCAAAGATACTTTTGTTGCAGGATATACAGAAACCAAGATGGAATACAGCCAGAAGTTTCTCCCCTGTTGGCCAACTTTCTTAGCACCAGATGGTGCAATGCAGGCTGCTGAGGGGGGAAAAGGCATCTACAGTCTCACCCAACTGTAAACACTATGATCTATAATACCAACCTGCCAGGCAAGATGTGCTTACTGGTGAAATAGGGGCATGGTTGCTATGGGAACAACCAAACACTTTCTCGTTTTTGAACCCTGTTCCACATGAGGGTGTTCATGGTTGTATTGTAAACCTGGTCAAAAGTCAATGGCTGGGAAGGGAATAGGCCTTTCGAGGAACCTACTACTGTTGTTTTGCTACAGAGTGTGTCAAACTGTTTTTTAAAAATATGTTTATGTCCATAGATTCGTTTTGCTTTTGGCCTGGTCAGAGAATTTCCTGTCTACAGTGAACAATGCTTATTTCTTAGACTCATAAGGGTCAGAATTCTGAGAACAAGTGACAGTTGAATGCTCAACCCTAAATGGAGCATCTGTATCACCCCCTTCAAGGCTCAGGGAGCACCGCGGAGGGGATGTAGAAAAATGGAAAGGCTGGAGAATGGAAAGGAGTGCCGTAAAATACTACATTGTTGATGTGACATGGCTATTGCACAAATGACCTCAAAGAAGTAGTGTCTACCTGAATATGGCCTGTACAAGATTGGCTCACCAACTGTCTACCACGGATGGGGGTGTGCTCGTAAGGCTCCACCTGTATCTTAAGGAGCAAAGACAGTTAATGGTTGTTGGAAAAGAGGCAGTCATGCTCCCTAGTTGTGTAGCCATTGGTTAATTGCCCACACTAAAGTAAATGAACCCCCACTACGCAAACTCATGCTTATGTGAGCAACCTTAATTAAACACAATCAGTTATGATTGCACAAGGAAGAGAAGGCAAGGATAGGAAGGGACTTTTTAGGAATAAGCAACAGTTCAGTGTGAAATTGTGAATGATAAATAAATAAATGATGAATAAATCTTTCCCCCCTTTAAACTACCCATGGTGGACACTGTTGTTTGCAGCTAAGCTTCCTGACCCTTTCTGTCAAGTGAGAAGAAGTCTGGTTCAGGGGTTGAATATTCAGTGCAAGAGGCTGTGGTTTAAAGTGTAATTAAGGATTGAGCCCATATTCTCCTATGCTTTGCCTAATGACCTTTAATCCTAAATTTGGTTAATTACCTCCACTGACAGGAAACTTGGCTTGCTCAGGCCAACTTCCATGTTTTTTGGAACTATCACATGAACCCATTGTCAGAGAGCCCTGGGCTCAACTCTGCCTCTGCCATGTTCCCATTGTTACCTAGGGAAGGACTTGCTCACTTTTCTGTCTTAAGCTGTAAAATGTGGAGAGCTACACCCATGTCTAGTGGCTGTTGTGAAGAATGAATACCCTAATAAAACACATTTCCCAGCATGTTGGTAAACAGCAACACACACAGAAGGAGTGTGGGTGTGGAGTGTTCTGACACATTGTCCTTCTAGAGCAGGTGATTTTTTAACACTTTTTTTATAGCCCTTGATTTCAGAATAGAGATAGTTTGAAACCACTTAAAAAGTAGAGAGACATCCACCAATGGATGTTTGTAATCGTGTTGTAGGAAAATGTTACACACATTAAATTATTTATTGTCACTCAATTACTTTCCCTGTTGAAGAGCGAGGGGCCAAAAGATGGTCTTGACTCACACCAGGGTAGGCATCTAGCAAGTACCAGGGCAAAATTAGTCATCCATTGTACCAGGGCTCTTTTTTATTCAGCAAGAGCACCTGTGAATTGAACAGGTAGGTCAGCAATAGATTGCTTGATAACCCCTGAGGATTTAAATAGAGAAATCCCAAGAACTTTTTGTGGGCTGTCTTCAAATATAAGCAAGATTTGCTTGTGAAAGACCAATTTTCCAATGACATTTAGTCTCCAGAGAATGAATAGAAAAATCACACCACCCACCAGAGAGAAACAGAACAACAGAAAATCAGACAGCATGAGCTAGGTAATAGAAGAACAAGGGGTCTCAATGACAGGAAAGTTTCCTGTTAGTGAGGGTAATTAAGCAAGATTGGTCTCCTGCAGAGGCAACTCTTAAAGTTTAGTATAAAATAGTAAGACTGTCTAAAAGATCTTGTAGATCTTTTCATTTCTGAGATCTTTGATTCTCTAAGAGACAGGGGCAGCACTAACCTTACAGAAAGTTCTGGAATGTTAGAGTATAGTGTTTTGACATGGGTGCTGAATTTAGAGAGGTTCTCTAAATCTACATGTATAAGTCCTGTACTTTTCTCATGTGTTTTTGTTTTGGGTATCAGAGCTCCTGCCTTGAACGTTAATAGAGGTAGCTTGAATTGAAGGAAATCAGGCTGACCATTTTCACAGGTCATCCTGGTAATTCAGCCACCTTTGAAGCCAGAAGAAACCCAAACATCTTGCCCTCTGCTCAGCATTCATTCCCTCCAACGTGACACAGATGAACAGTTTATTCTCCAACAGCCTTTGATGCATTTTTAAATATCAACCCCTAGGGATTATTTCTCTTTCTTTCTTTTATTCTCCCAACTTCCAGGCAGCTGATTAGAATTTCAGTTAGTTGCAATACTCTTTCAAAGTGGGCCACTTGGTATTAAGCAAAAGTCACTGAACTTACTAGAGGTCTAGCACTTTTGATTAATCTTTAATTAGTACGTCACTTTAATTTTCAATGCTACCTTTCAAACACAGAGCTATGTGTAAACCACAAGCTCGTTATCTTATCATTCTGAAAGACAGAACTGTCTGCCAGATAATATAAAAAGGAGGTTGCATGGTAGTATCTTCCAGGAAACTGGCTTGGTAAAAATGGCATTAATAGATGGTGGTATTGAAATAGGTCTATGATAGGCCTCTATATGTAGAGGACAAGCATCTCCTGAGCCAGGTAACTGGATCCAATCAGGAGACAGACACTGGTTGCAACACAGTGTACCTATTGTGTTGTGTCAACATTAATTTATCTTTGTTATTTATCTTGATGATTTCATGTATTTATTGGTGTGTTACATTGCTGAAAATGTGCTGTATAATTTAATTTCCACCACCGAGAACAGAAGAGCCACTGGAGGCACCGTAATGAGCAAAGAGGAGCCATGGTAGGTCCACGGAGAAGGATACGGAGATGATTTATATGTCTTTCTTTTCCTATTTGCAGTTCATTAAGTCACTGTCTTCCGAGATGACCGAGTGAAAATTAAAGCACTTCAGAGAAGAGCTTGGGGTTCAGCATCATTAGAGGAAGAGAAATGGGTGCCTTGATGAACTTGACTGCAGAAATCTATAGAGCACAACTCAATCAGCTTCTGCATTGATCTTGGGTGCTCAGGCAGGTTCAGGATTGAACAAATCTCTTTAATGCATATGCTTTCCCTTTGAAAAGTGACATATGATGTATGAGAATGATTTAGAGATTGTCCTAGACTTCAATTCATAAAGGGAACCTGCACATAGCCCTTTCTGAGCTTTCAGGGCAAACCAGGAAGAGAACAACTAGTTTCCATGGAATGTACTCCTTCTCTGATTCTGTCCTTGTCCTGACCAGCATCATCTGTACAATGGCAGCTACAGAAGAGGAGGAGGAGGAAAGGGAAGCTGCTCACTGTTAAAATTATGTATATATATATACATATATATATATATATATATGCCACTTATGCGTCCCTTCCTCTCTCTGCCTGCATGTTCAGAGACCACTAGTCCACGCACAGTGTTGGGAAGAGACTATGAGAAGAACATGTTCTTTCAATTCCACAGGGAATGAGAGCTGCAATGTGAAGCAATAATGCTTTGGGTTCAGACCAGCTTGGTCCACGTCTTTGCCTTTCCACTTACTTGGAGACCTTAAGCAAGCTGCTTCAATGACCTGAGCTCCAGATACTTCAGCTACTAATAGGTGCTGATGAACCATTTAAGATACTTACCAGGGAGTTCAAGGTAGTCACAGATGGGAGCTGGTTAACTTTAAATGCAATAAAATTCATTGTATCTCCTGGATGTCAGAGAATGTAGAAGGTAAACACCATCAACCATTTCCTAGTAGTTACTGAGTTTGACTGTGGATGGTGCTATAAGTACTGTATGGTGTGTGTGTGTGTGTGTGTGTGTGTGTGTGTGTGTGTGTGTGTGTGTGGTGTGTACAAATGATGCCTGCCTTTGGGTTAGATGGGGGAATAGTCACCAACTGAAGGGGCAGTGCTAGTACTAAGTGGCCTAAGAATATATTAGATAGAATGTTTGGAGTACAGAGAAGGGGTCACAGCAAGTAGCCCTCAAGCTAGAATAATGAATAAGAACACGCAACACAGATGAGAAACAGAAGAAAGAATATGAACAAAGTCCAGATGATAGTGGTGATGATGATGATGGTGCAGGAGTCAGAAAGAGGGAAGAAAATAAAATGTACATGAGATGGAGAGCTCCAGCTTCCCAGTCACTCTCTGTTCATGCTTTATTTTAACATGTGGCTTTCACCTATAAACTTGGAAGAGACTGTAAATAAACATCTATTACAACCTTTGTTGACCTGATAAGAAAACAAGGCATCATTATCACAGGCTGGAAGCTGGCTCTCCAAGTTGCTTGCTGGTCCCCCTGGCCAAGGGAATTGTACTGCCCAAAAGAAATATTACCATTCCTCCTGGTTCTTTCTCAAGCCTTCATGACCTTCTGTAAATTCAATGAAATTCTCTATGCTATAATACTTGGGACAAAGCACCAGGACCCAAACTGGTACCTATGGTCATATCACAGGCAGAATCACAATTTGGAGACATCATGGCCATGCAGTCTAAGGACAGAGGTCATCTGGCATAGGTAGGACATCATGGGATTCCTGGACTTTCTTGTATCAGGTTACAAGGAATTCTCTGGCATCCTGCCCATTCCCAAACCCCCTATAGAGTAAACACATAGTGGAAAATAGTCATGATTCATTCATTCAATTATTCCTCCACCTAGGGGCAGAGATTTGCCAAGTGCTTCACACACCTTGACCCAGGATCTTCCAGGTATGAGGAAAATAGATATAGAAAAATAATTGCATGCAAATGTGATGAACACTGGGAATTAGTTGTGGCACAAAGAAGTGAGCTGAGTGGAGGGTGGGGTTTAATAGAAAAGGTATGGGTACAGGAAATACTCCCCAAAGATGGACACCCTTGAGCTGAGTACCTGGGAGAGAAAGAACCTAGATCTGTGTTGTCATACCTACTGTATAGACTTAGTTATTTCCACTGGAGCTCTTACTTGGCAGTAATGTACTGTGGGGGCATAAATGGGTAATGGAGGAGGGAAGAGGTTATGAGGGTATGAAGCTGGATTGGGTTAAACTAGAATGTGAAATATTGTGTGAATAGTTATAATGCCACATAGTATTTCAGGAACATGTTCACAAACACACACACACACACTCACACACACGCGTGCGCACACGTGAGCCTTGGGCAATAATAGTAAAAAGAATCAAGTTTAGGCTTTAGATTTCAGAAAAATGCTCTAAAGAAGGGCACTGAAAGGACTGGGCTGCCAGATCTTTAGATAGGTTTGTTGTTGCTGTTTTTCCTTTTGAGTTTCTGGAAAACGTTAGCCTCCTCATTTATCATTATGATACCATGGAATATAAATGTGGGACCTTCCTCTACCTACTATAGTGGTGGTGAGGTGAGGGTTAACATTGTATTTCATCCTTTGTGTGTTTGCATATGTATGAGTGCATAATAAAGGCCAGATTCCAACCACAGGTGTCACTCCTCAGGTACTACCTACCGTTTTTTTGGAGACAGGGTTTCTCACTGGCCTGTATATCACCAAAATAGACGAGATTGGCAGGCCAGCAAGCTCCACCTCCTAGCTGTGGAATAGAAAAGCCATAGGAAAAAGTCCCTAGAGGTCAGACTCAGGTCTTTGTCCTTGTAAGGGAAACATGATCATTTGCACTATCTCTGCATTTGTATGATTACTTTTTTTAATTATAAGCTGTTGGCCAGTGACAGAATTTCTTATAGGCTAGCTCTGTCTTAAGTTTTAACCCATAAGTACTAATATATGTATTTCTACACGGTCTTAACTTACCGAGAATGCCAGACTCATGCGTCCTCTCCTCCCAGAATCCTCCTTGTCTCCTAGTCCCGCCTATCTTGCTTCCCTATTGGCCAACAGTGTTTTATTCATTGCAGGATCACTTTATGATGTTGGATATGAAAAGCTAGATCCATTTGTTAATGACTGGTGATTGTGACTTGGAGTGGTGGAATAATTTGTGTAAAGGCCACAGGACTGAAAACAGGAATTGAGCCCAAATTTCTTTTATTCCAAAGCATTGGTCCTCTCCAATGCTTGTCTGAATATGAGTTAGCACCATTACTTTCTCAATAGTGTCTTTTATGTGTACATGATCAAACATGAATATGTGAGAGATTTTGCATGCTTCATGTATTATATCTGTACAAAGGCTTGCTGTGATGACCTGCTATTAATTAAGTGTCATTGTGAAATTTTTTATTATTTGTAACTTCTAAATTTTAATTTTCATTTTTTCCCACAGGAAGTTGGAATTTCTGGAATTTGTAACCAGCTAGTAATTTAATAAAATCCAATATAACACCTGTTTTTCAAGTTAACAACCCCTCTCTTCTGGTCAAGGGCAAATTTGGATCATGAAAGATGTTATATGCTTCCAGACTCTGAAGTCAGTGATATTTATCACCCCTGGTTTAAAAATAGGAGGGCAAGTGCCATGAAGCATTTTATCTTTCCAATGTATAATTAATTACCTTGTTTAAAACTCTTATGAAGTAGGTGTTTCAGTGTTAAGATCGTCACTTTACATTCATCCATTAATCTATTTCTTTTGGAAATATATATTAATGGATTAAAAAAACTATGCCCCAGAGAGATGTATATCTTCTCTCCAAGTTAAGGGAAGCAGTTAATGATGACATTGTAGCCTGGACTACCTTGTCTGGGTCTCAATTCAAGTCTTCTGAGTACATATTCTTTTTGTATCACCTGATTTATTCCTATTGTGGGAAAGACCCCCAAAGGAACTAGCACTATGTAAATTAACCTCTATTTGCATCTAAACTCCCCTTGGAAATGTGGGTCTTGGAACTGCTCTGGCTTCGCAGGTTCAGAGGAATAACTATCTGAGGTGGCTTGAGTGTTAAGTGTGTCATAACGGATGAAACTACTGAACTGCTGAAAGGAGATTAATGGGGGAGAGTCTGGCTTCTTGCTTTCTTTGAAGACTAATAATTATTTTCTAAAATAACTTGATTCATTATCAAAGCTTCCATAGAAATTCAACCAAGCAAGAAAGCAAGTGCCCTTCTTTTTAGCCTTCTGGTACTATTTATAACTGCTTCTGCCCTTCTTATCACTTTGCCCATCAAAAATTGGTGCATTCTTTCTCATCAGTCACCATTGTGACCTTTATAGGCTTCTTTTTTATTATAATTACAATTTTATTTGACAACAGATTTTTCTCTCATTCAATATATCCTCACTGCCATTTCCCCTTCTTTCATTCCTCCCAGGTACCCCATCTGCCTTCTCCCCCAGATCCACTCCTCCACTGTTTCCTCTTCAGGAAGGAACAGGTGAAAGAATCAGAAATACTCTGCTCCCACTATTAGGAGTTCTGTAAAAACACCCAGCTAACAGCTATCATATACCTGCAGAAGACCTGGTGCAGTCTCATTCAGGCCCTGTGCTTGATACTTCTTAATAATGAAATTTTATTTTCATTCTTACTTCTTCTTTCCAAATTTTGGGCCAACCAACATCATAGATAGGGAACACTTGTAGTGTCCGTGTGTAAGAGAACAGCAACATTTGTTGGAGAAGACATAAATGACTGAAATTGCATCTTTGGATATATACATATTCATCTTTGAGTGAAAGAAAGAACAGGTTTGAACATGCCCATTGCTCTCCTGTTATGTGCAGAACATTAAGGCAGAAATGACACTTCCTTAAAAAAGAGGTAAGCAGAAGTATAGCAGATATAAAAAGTTCACTCATTTGCTCATCAAGTATGAGGAGTATGAGACCAGTATCTGTTGGTCCCAGCACCAGAGGATGATGGGGGACACTGGAGCACTTAGAGCTTACTGGGAAGAGGTTGGCCTATGACCAAGTAACTAAGAGAAAGTAAATCAGAGGACTAAATGGGAAAGAGGAATGCAGTACAAAATTAGAAAACTTCTCCAGGAATTAGTACCACACAGTTTGCTACTCAATAAGCAATATGTTCCCAGTGTCTGGATGAAGTTACTCAGCGTGGTGGAACAGAGTGGAGTGCATTGTTTGTTCATTACAGTCACCCCAAAGGGAGGACCTTTACAGAATACAACCTTGTATTCAAGGGTAAACATTAAGCAGAATATATAGTGACCATCAGAACTGGGTTTGAATCTTGGGTCCCTAACATAACTGTGTGGACCTAAATAAGTCATTTTAAGTCTCAGAGGGATAATGATGAAATCCACCTCAAGGTGTTTCAGTACAACTGATACAGAGACTTGAAGTAGTGTCTATCTCTTTAGTTCGGTACCACATAGCCATCAAGGGCCAAGGCAAGATTTCACATCCATTTATGTTTATTCTAAAACTCACAAGCTTGTTGCCTGTTTATAAAAGTACAAGAACTTGATATACATTCACTATATGTCTGAAGGCAAAAGGTGGACCTCATAATGTAATTGAACACTGAACCTAATCCTACTTCTCTCTCTATCCCTCCCTCTCTCCTCTATATTGTATATATATATGTATGTATACACATATATGCTATATACTTATGACATATATTAGCAACTCTTGTGGCTATAATAATACAGAGATGGTATGTGACAAATAAAAGAGGAAAAGATCAGGGTTCCTGAGCTTGGCAGATATCTCAGTAAGTAAAGTGCATGCTACACAATCATGAAGACTTGAGTTGGTATCCCCAGCATCATGGAAGGCTTGGCACAGCAACAGATGTCTATAATTGCAATGTGGAAAAGTAGAAACATGAGGGACATGAGGATGCTGGAATTAGTGAACTCAAGGTTCAGAGAGAACTTGTCTGAGAGCATTAGGTGGCAAGGCCTAGAAGATACCTGAAATGAACCTCTGACCTCGTCTGAAAATGTACTTGTGTAGTGTACAACCATGTAAAGATGTACACAGACATACAAACACATATGCATACAGCATGCATATTGTACACACACATAGACACACACACACACAGACAGAGACAGAGACAGAGACAGAGACAGAGAGACAGAGACAGAGAAAGAGAAACACACTGGGGTCTTTCCTATGTTTACAAATTTGTAGAGTAGGTCTATACTTGAGGATAGAAGGGATAATGATTTCAGTTTTGAACAGATTGGTTCACAGAGTCCCTTGGATTATGGACATGCAGAGGAGGGTACAAATGGGAATGGCAGCATAAAGGCACCATCAGCAGAGAACTGACTGCATGAAACACAAGGCCAGATGGCTCGAGCATGGAAACAAAACCAGAATTACAGCCCCAAAATGTGTGGTTATAATTCCAGATACCTTAAAGCAAACAGATCAACAATAAAGCAAAAGCAGTGACAGAACAGAGCTTGGGACAGCTGACACAGTTTATAGCTAAAAAGGAGAAAAGGGAAGACACCTCAGCTGGTAAAGTGCTTTCCATGCAAGCCTGAGGACCTGACCTCAGATCCACAGCACCTATCAATAGCGAGCAGGGGTCTGTAATTCCAGCACTGGGAGAGTGAAGACGACATCTTTTAAGCTCACTGGCCAGATGGGATGGCAAAATTGACCAGCTCTGAGTTTGGTGAAAGGCTGTCTCAAAGATAAGGAAGATATCTATTGAAGGAGATGCTTAATGTCAACCTTCAACTCTCACCTCCATTCATACTCATGTGCTTGTGTGCATACACATACACACAGTAAATATACACACAAGGACATGCAAGTACATACATACACTAAACCAAAAGAAAGGGACAGTTGGATGTACTTCAGAAGGACCCACACAGCTACTTGGCAGGGGAGCTGGATTAACATTCTGGGAAGATAAGAGATGGGAATAGGGCTGGACAGCAGTGACTGTCACTTTCATTTGTCAGTTAGCAGAATCCTGCCTTCCTGGAAAGGTCAGTTTCCTGTGTAACACAGCCCCTTTTGCCCATCCTCAGGAAGGACTTTGGTATCACTCCTCTCTTCCCCTCCCCTCCCCTCCTAACTCCTCTTCTCCACTCCCCTTCTCTTCCACTGAGCACTATAAATCAAAATTTCATGCTCATACATCAAGACTACAGTTCACATGTCATGTAAATGTTCTGTCCTCTGCAACTTTATCTCCAAGCATGTACTGATACTGATGATCCACTGTCATTGTCCTCTTTCCTGATTTAATGGCTTCCACACACATCTATCATGCTGGCCTTGTCTCTAACTCCAGCAGTGCATTCTTTAAGTCAGCATGCATGAAGGTTACCCTCTTTCCCTGGTAGATAGTCTGTGCAATCTCTACCCTGGCACAGTGCAGATCTAGCTTTTCTCTAGAACATCCCATGTGCGTATATAGATAGCTGAACACTTGAACAGTCTCTTGTCAGTAAACATCAGCATGCACTACACAAAGTCTCAGGGAAACTGGACCAGGGAGTGTTTGCTATTTACTGAAGAAAACTTGGACAGTTTTCAAAATCACCAGATAATTTGACACAGAAGACAGAGGATGAGTATTTTTAATTATTTTTGCTAATCTTTTCAACTTATTTTGTATAAGTAGACAAAACCCAAAACAAAAGTGACATGACCAAGCTATACAAAAATCTCATAAGCCTAAATTTAGGTAATTCATTGTCTCACAGAGGAAGCTCTCCATAAGTAGGGACACTGACCCAATCCACTGTGACCCTGTCTTCTCTGCAGGTTTTACTTTGTCAGCAGTTTGACAAAGCCACAGCAGGGCCAGAGGAGATAGGACATTTCCTTCTTGTTCCTCTTTTCAGAAATACTTCCCACGTGTGCCCAGATAGTTAATCACATCAGCCTGAACAGGGTCACATGCTTGCCTCTAATGTAGTCCCTTATATGGGGCATGCAATTTCCACACAGTTATATGAGACCATTTGAGTTTTATCTCCTATGTGTTATATGGCCATGTTTTCTGAGAGCAAGTGGGTAGAAGATAAGGCTTTCTACAGCTACTTTCTGTGTATAATGATGTTTTTTAATTAAAAGAAGACTGGGCCAGGGAGGTAGTTAGTGGTAGAACACTTGCCTGTCATATGGGAGGTTTGCTGAGAGAGAGACAAGAGAGATAGATAGATAGATACAGAGAGAGACAGAAAGAGAGAGATGTAAAGAGAGAGACAGAGAAAGAGGGACAGAGGCCGACAGACAGAGTGATAGAGACAGAGAAAATAGAGGATATGACATAATAGTATCAACAAGATGTGGGGATAAGAACTGCTCTTGGGAAATGACATCGTTACAACAACCTGAAGATGTGAAGATCAGGCTGCTTCATGCCACAGCTGCAGAAACATGGATGCATCATCCCCCATGTGTCCATTAGACACACTGAAGTGGATGGAACTCTAATGTGACAGGCCACCCTGTGCTCCATCAGGAGGAGCAGAGCTCTCAATGGACAGTCACTTCTTGTGGCACTGTGTAGAGGTTTTAGGAGTCATGGTCACCAGATTTTCTTGTTGAAGATGATCCTTGTAGAAGACAACATGATAATATTGTTGAACACTCTCATGGGTATGTATATATATATATATATAAGATCATTTATTTTTCATGCATATAAACCATCCCAGCTTTTAGTAAAAGTCATATCAATAAATCAATAAGCAATTAAAGTGGAAACATTTAGTTTAAGAAAGTAACAGTGTGTGAAACCATCTAACCTAACCCCCCCATCTTCAGCTAGCTTCTCATTTTTGCAAATGGATAACAGACAAGCAAGTGGAACTTTGTTAATGCTGTAGAAAACATAGTGTTACTGCAAGAGAGTTGTTTATTGAGTCTGAGCAAAGGGGGTATTCATAGACACAGAATGTACTAAATTATTTGGAAATGTTAAGTTAGTTATAGGAATTACACCATGGCTGGCAACCATTGTGTATGCACTGAAGGTGGAGTTGGTAAGAATTGGTAAATAAGCAGCTAATATTCACCCAGAAATAAGCAAATGTTATGGGTAAAAACAGCTGTAATCCAAAAGTGCCAACTGTTTTTGGCATCTTTTTGGCAACTAAAAAGAGGCATCTTTGGCTACTTAGTCTATTCCTTGAAGATGTCAAAGAATTTCAAGCTCCAAGCATATTGTCACTGGGTAGAGAAGGATAGGAACAAGTCTATTCTTCTGGGCAGGAGGTGTGGGGAGCTTGCTATGACTGGGCCTCTAACATGGCTCAGAAAATTTATCTAATTAAAGCACTCTCATCACACAGCCTTTGAACAGGTCACTGCATGTAACATAGGCTATCCTCTCATTTACTTTTGTCATGCTGCCTTGCATACTGCTTCACAGAGCAGCTTTTATTTATTTATTTTAAAGTTTTGTACATGTGTATGTGTGTGCATGCATACAAGTCCACATGGTGTATGTATAAATATATGTTTGGGTATTGGTGTAGGAAGGCCAGAGGAAGACATTGGGTATTCTGCTCTCATGCTCACTGTTTTATTCCTTATTCGATCACTGAACCGGCTGTGGTGGCAATAAGCATGTCCCAGATATCTTCCTGCTCCAGTTCCTCACAGTGCTGGGGTTATAGGCATGCACAGGTATACCAGGGTTTTTGTGGATGCTGGAGATTGAACTCAGGTCTTCTTGTACAGTGCTCTTAACCTCTGAGTCATCTCCCCAGGCCTTCCTCAATACTCTTAAAGAACAAATTCCTAATGTTTGCTACAGGACAGCTTAAACCGAAATCACCCAGCACTGCTTTTTTCCTAGAATGTGAAAGACTTCTTGACACCACATTTCAATGGTCTCTTTCAGTTAATTGAAATAATATGGACACATTTTCAGTAAAGAAGCTTGAGTTGCAGCAACCTTAAGCTTATTTCTAACCACGTTTGCCACCTTTTCACAATAATACGTCTTCCTTTCAAGCAATTTTGCCTAGTACTTTTTTGTTTGCTTATTCATTTAAGGAATGATGGAAATAAATATTCTAATGGTATTTTTTTAATGAGATAGAGAAAGAACTGTAAGGAATGGGGAGATGCCTCCATGAATAAAGTGTTTGTTATGGAAGCAAGAGGACCTGAATGCATTTCCCCAGTACATACACAAAACAAGCTGAGTGTGATGGTGCATACATGTAATCCCCGTGCTGGAGAGGCAGAGACCACAACATCCCTGGGGCTTGCTGTACAGTTGATCTAGCTGAATAAATGAACTCAGGGTTTAATGAGAGTAACTGAGGCAGTTACGTGACTTTGGTATCTAGACTCCAGCTGCACCCATACACATGTACACATACATACCAACACACCCCTCCCCCCACAGACATGAGCTATGGAGCCACAGAAAGAAATACATGGAGTCTCCTTTATCTTGGTTTTCATAACTTGAGTATGAAAGGTTTCCCATGAGAAATAATTTAACAATAGCAAATAAACTGTCCTCACCAAGTGGGCTGCATATGAAATCAGTCATCTCTCAAAATCAGCCACACTTGCCACTAGAATCATAGTTAACATTACTACATCACTATTGGTCTCTCATCCATTCGTAAAATGAAATTTTATAAAATTCTCTGTGCATTGTTTACAATGTAAACTTTTAAATATTTTTTCCCATAAAAAGTTCAAGATGGGGAAGTCATGTTTTTAAGGTGACACCAAAAAATTAATGAGGTGAAAGGCAGAATTATTAGTATACTATGTGCTGCAGAATTATTACTGCCATATGTCGCTTGATGAAGAGGAAATCCTCAAGGAAAATGACAGTCTGAGAGCCATGGAAGAGCTAGCTATAGAATCTACAGACAGGAGAGGCTGAATGCAGTTTCTTTGTGAATATATTGAGAAAGCCCAACTTAGAGTGAATGACAGGGTTATGTGAGATTAGAAAGGGGGAACATAACTAGATATTATTTTCTTTTTCTTCTTCCTTTTTAATTTAATTTTTTTTTCAGACATGGCCTTACCATGTGTTCCTGGCTCCCCTAGAGCTCACTATATAGACAAAGTTGAACTTGAACTTGTGGTAATCCTCCGGTCTCTTCCTCCTAAGTACCACCATATCTGTTCAGATCAGTTACTCTTTGTTCCAATAAATACATGGACCAATAAATTGAACAGACAATTCTCAAAAGAGGAAGCAGAAACAGTCAATAAACATTGGAAGAAACATAAAGTGTTCTCTAGCCTCAGCCATCAGGAAACAAGTGATTCTATTCAGCATCACCCTACTCAGAATGGCTACCCTTTAGGAAAACAAATTAACAACAAAGGCTCATAGGAATGCATGGAAAGGAAAACCTCACATACTGATATTGGGAATGTAAATTAATGCAGTCACTGTGGAGGGTACTCAAAAATTAAACACAAAACTTCCATAAGACTTAGCTATGTAATGTCTGAGTGTTTTTAGCTGAAGGACTCTACATCAGTTTGTCACAGAAATACTTGCACATGCATGTTTACTGAAGGGCTGTTCCAGATGGTTATGGTATGGACCCACCATGGGTGCTCATCAATAGATGAATGGATTAATTAATGCAATGTGCTGTAAGAACACAAAGGGCTTCTATAAGCCATGAAGAAGAATGAAGTTAGGTCAGTCACAGGAAAATGGGTACAACTGAAGATCATTAGTTTTAAAAACAAAAATAGGTCAGTCTCAGAAAGACAAAGATCACATCTCTCATTTGTGGATTCTAGATTTTATAAAGACAGAAACACACACACACACACACACAGAGCATGAAAACAGAAGTGAAATTTTGTTGGGAGAGAAAGGAATTAGTGGGGGTCAAGGAGAGAAAATCCAAGATGTGGAAGGGTGAATATGATGAAGTCTATGATATACTTGAAGGAAAATGTCTTTATGAAAACTATTACCATGTAAAGTGAACATATCACTATGTTTTCCAATTTTTAATTTAAATATAATGACATAATTTATCTCTCTCACTCTTCCCTTCTTATCCTACCATGTCCCCTCTCCCAAATTACAGCCTTGTCTTCTTTAAAAATTTTAGATTTATTTATTTTTGTTTTATGTGTATGTGTGTTTTGCCTGAATGCATGCCTGTGTAGTACATGCATGCCTGTTATCTTTGGAAGCTAGAAGAGGGGGTTGGATCCCCTGAACTTGAAGTATAGATGTTTTTGAGCCACAAGGTAGGTGCTGGGAATTGAACTCTGGTCCTCTGGAAGAGCAGTCAATGCTCTTAACCACTGAGCCATCTCACCAGACCCAGTGTCTTCTTCTTTAACTATTGTTGTTACATGTACATATAAATGAAGAAACATCTAAAATACAACATGATGAGTCTGTTTAGTGTTGCCTGCTTGCACAAATTTAAGTAAAATATTATTTTCGTCATATCCAAGCCAAGATATTGTTTCATTCATTTGAAAAGGAATTTTGGTTCCTAGTGTAAATGAATGTATTTTGAATGGCCTTTTCCAGGAGTACAACATCATTAAAGAACACCGACCATCCATTAGTGTTCATTTCTTTTCACATAGACATATGACCTCATATAACAGAAGAAAACCACAGCATCCCAAAGGGCATCTGGAATGGAGATGTTGTATATCCTTGTGGCAGTGCACACATTTCCTTCTACTCCTGTCTCTGAGGCATTTAGTGGCTTCACTGTTAATGAACAGAATACAAGAGAATGGAGGGTGAGTCTTCCGGCATGCAAAGTGTCTCCAGCACCCTCGAAGTCATTGGCAACTCAGGACCTCAGATGGGGCCTTCTCATTAGAAATGGGGCTTTTGCAGCTGTAATCAGTTAAACTGAAGACACATTGAATGTTACAGTGGGCTCCAATCCAGTGACTTCTGCTCTTTTAAGAAGGGAAAACAGATGTGCTTTAAACAGACAGCCATGTGGGGATAGGGATGAAGTTGAAATGACACATCTCCAAGCCAAGCATTCAAGGCTTCTTTTTTTTTATAATTGTAAAATTTTTTGTATTTGTGACAGTCCCAAAGAGAAATGTATCCTGTTCTTTTTGTCTTGTTTTTTTTCATATGTCTTTTTTTTTTAATTTAAATTGGAAACAAGGTTGCTTCACAGGTCAATTCCAGGTCCCTTCCCCCCCTCCTCCCATACCCTCCCACCAACCCTCCCTCTCCACTCCCCCAGTCCCCACTCCTTTCCCCAGGGAGGGTGAGGCCCTCCATGGGGGTGTCCATAGTCTGACATTTCATCCAGGGGAAGGGCCTAGGCCCTCCCCCAAGAGTCCAGGCTGAGAGAGCATCTCTCATTGTGGTATGGGCACCCAAAGTCCATTTGCATGCCAGGAATAAATACTGATCTACTACCCATGGCCCCATAGATTGCCTAAGCCTCACTGACACCCACATTCAGGTGTCTGGATCAGTCCCATGCTGGATTCTCAGCCATCAGTCTGGGGTTCAAGAGCTCCCTCTTGTTCAGGTCAGCTGTTCCTGTGGGTTAAACAAGGCCAGTCTTGAACTCTATGGTCATCTGTCCTCCCTCTCTGACACTGGGTTCCTTGAGTTCAGCTCAGTGTTTAGCTGTGGGTGTCTGCCTCTGTTCCCATCAGTCATTAGTTGAAGGTTTTATTTCCCAGACTCTCTGGCAGTGGGACTGTAGTCTGGCATTCCTCTGATCCATATATGAGTGAGTACATACCATGTTTATCTTTTTGTGACTGGGTATCTCACTCAGGATGGTTTCTTCTAGTGCCATCCATTTGCCTGCCAATTTCAAGATTCCATTGTTTTTCCCCCCTGCTGAATAGTACTCCATTGTGTAAATGTACCACATTTTCTCTATCCACTCTTCAGTTGAGGGACATCTAGGTTTTTCCAGGTTCTGGCTATTACAAATAATGCTGCTATGAACATATTGGAATAGATGTCTTTGTTGTATGAATGTACATCTTTTGGATATATGCATAGGAGTGGAATTGCTGGGTCTTGTGCTTGGCTGATTCCCATTTTCCTGAGGAATCTCCATAGTGATTTCCAAAGTGGCTGTACGAGTTGGCACTCCCACTAGCAGTGGAGGAGTGTTCCCCTTTCTCCACATCCCCTCCAGCATAAAGTATCATTGCATTTCCCTGATAGCTAGGGATATTGAGCACTTTCTCAAGTGCCTCTCAGCCATTTTAGACTCCTTTATTGGGAATTCTCTATTTAGTTCTGTAGCCCACTTTTTAATTGGATCCTTTGCTGTTTGGCGACTTGCTTCTTGAGTTCTTTGTAAATTTTAGAGATCAGCCCTCTGTCAAATGTGGGGTTAGTGAATATCTTTTTCCATACTGTGGGCTGTCTTGTTGTCTTGTTAACTGTGTCCTTTGCCTTACAGAAGCTTCTTAGTTTCAGGGGGTCCAATGTATTAATTGTTGACCTGAGTGTCTGTGCTACTGGTGATATGTTCAGGAAGTGGTCTCCTGTACCAATTCATTCAAGGGTACCTCCCACTTTCTCTTCTAAGAGGATCAGTGTGGCTGGATTTATGTTGAGGTCTTTGGTCCATTTGGACTTAAGTTTTGTGCATGGTGATAGACATGGATCTATCTGCATTCTTATTCGTGCCAGCATCCAGTTATGCCAGCACCATTTGTTGAAGATGCTTTCTTTTTTCCACTGTATATTTTTAGCTTTGTTGAAGATCAGATATTCATACATATATGGGTTAATATCAGGGTGTTCAATTAGATTCCATTTGTCTACCTCTCTATATTTGTGCCAATACCAAGCTGTTTTCAGGACTATAGCTCTATGGAAAAACAAAAAACCCAGGATAGCCAAGTATTTAAGTCTTCTTGAAAATAGCAGAAGCTAGGAAAAGATGGAAGGATTCCTCCCTCAGCACCATCAGGGAGTGCACAGCCATGTTTATACTTTGATGTTGAACTTCTTGCCCCCAAAAGTGTTAAGGAATATACACTGCTGAAGTCACCCAGTGTGCGGTGCTCTGAAATGGAAGCCCAGAACCAAGGTACAACATGACTTCTGAGACTACATCATAAGGCCACTGTACTTTTCTCCCATTACTCTTGAGATGTCTTATTCTAGGAAAAGGCTGTCATATGCTGTTATGAGGATACTCAGTCTACAGAGGCCCCACATCTTGAATGTGACCTTCTGACCCCATTTAAGATTATCACATCAATTGTAAAGGGCCATTCAAACATGCTGAAGAGCAAAGAACTTCCATTTGTATAGATTTGTGGATATGTTGAAGGAGTCTGTGCTGCCAAGGCAGGATACATGTGTAGTGAAATAATGACTCATGAATGGATATATTTAACTCACACTAATACAGAACTATATCCTTGTGGGTTATAGAGAGGTATGTGCATAAATGCTTAACTGAAATTGTTAAGTGTTTTTACCCTGAAAATCTTCATACTGAGAGGGTAACCTTCCCTGCTTTTGTTCATTGTCTCTGGACTAGAGGACACCAATGCAGGGGCACACCCTGGGGAGAATGTATTTTTTTAATTCCAGCAAGAACAGCTATTCATATATCCCTAAAAACGGAGTCCAGTAAAGGTTCAAAACTCTGAAAAATAAATAAATACATAAATGAATGAATAAATAAATAAATAAATGTTTCCTGAATCTTCTGGGGAAAAATATTATCACATAACTAAATATTATCACATGACTATGGCTCGTCCAGCAAGGATATCCCATGCCACAGCTCCTCTAGGAGAAGATGTTGCATGGCAATAGCCTTACTCAACTACAGACCTTCGTATTGAGAAACTTTGAACCAGAATTCCAATTAAGCTGCTTCCAAATTCCTGACCCAGGGGGTCTGTGTGATGATAAATATTCATTGCTTAAGCCTTGGAGCTTTGACATGACTTTCTACAGTAATAAACACTGAATACAATCTCCTTTGTTCCTCAGACCCAATTTCCTGAACTCCTAAGTTCTTGAAGATTCAACTACATTAAGATACTCTGAGAGCTTAGCAGTGAATTCTTCTCCCAAGGCTCTGATAACTCTTTATAACTTCATTCCTACTCCTTATCTACCTCCTTTCTCTGACAGATTAAAAAGTGGGCTTCTTTCTTTCATGGAGCTCATGGTCATAAAGGCCCATTATCTCTGAGATGTAAAGATGCTAAATAAAGAGCAATAGTCACTCTCACAAATGAGATTTATTGGTTTTATTACTCTGGATAGTTCCAAAATGATCTAAGGATTCTTGGATCCCACAGAGATGCTTAGGAAGCTGGGCCCCAGACTTGGCATTCATTCTACCCAGTAAGCTTTAGAGGATGCTTAGGGGAACATCTTGTGTGCACCCGTTTCACGGCTTCCTGGTACCTCTGAAGCTCCATGCAGTGCTCTCACAGCTCCAGAAGTAAGGATAGAAAGTAGGGTGAGTGTTCCTGAGAGTGGAGCAGCAAGGACAAGTCAAATGTTTATGGAGACAGGCACTGGACAATGACTGGTTAGCATAGATTTATCAAACATCTTCTGTGTACTGTATACATGATACTAGGTCCTATATGGGCAAGGAAGGATAACAGCTGACCATTACCCATCAGCAAAAAGATCCCAAATTCCATGTGGTAAGAACACTATGGAAAATATGTACAAAGTGAAATGGGAGCCCAGAGGAGATTTGTGAGCTTGCCAAATATATACTTTTTGAAAATTTAGAGTCTGTTTGCTTTCAGACTTGATCATTATTGGAACTTGTAAAGAAAACACATTCAACATGGTAGCTACATCTGTTCGGTGTTGGAGAAGAAGGAGATCAAACAGGGAAGGAGAAACAAATCCACTTATGGGGCAAGCTCAGTACTACAGAGTCCTGCCCCTTGGCTGGATGGTCAAGTGTCGATGACTATCTTAGCATAGGAATCCTGTGCTGGGGCAGCTGATGATCAGACAAGGATCCAATCTTTCATACCAGGTGCTTGTAGGTGTTTATAAATATTAGCTCATTCAGTTATCATCCCATCCTTAGGAAGTGGGCAGCATTATTATCCTCATCTTAAGAATAAGGAATTGAAATAGAGTGGGATTCAAGCTGGACTCTTTGGCTCCTCTATATTTATCTCTCAATAGTTCAGGCCATCAACAAAGATACTTCACTATTTACTACAGAAGATTTGGAGTTTTGATTTGAAGGAAAGACATAAAGTAGCATTGCTTAGGAAGCTGGGCCCCAGACGTGGCATTCATTCTACCCAGTAAGCTTTAGAGGATGCTTAGGGGAACATCTTTTTTTTTTTTTTTGCAAATTTTTAACTTCTTTTTTTAATTTTTAATTTTTTAATTTTTTAATTTTCCAGTTTAAATTTAGATAAGAAACGAGGTTGCTTCACAAGTCAGTTTCAGGTCCCGCTCTCATTCCCTTCCCTCCTCCTGTGCCCTCCCCCCAACCCCCCCCCCCGTTATCCCCTCATTCCCCCAGGGAGGGTGAGGCCCTCCATGGGGGTGTCCATAGTCTGTCATTTCATATAGGGCAGGGCCTAGACCTTCCCCAAGAGTTCAGGGTGAGAGTGCACCTCACATTGTTCTATGGGAGTCCAAAGTCCGTGTGTATACTTGGGATGGGTACTGATCTGCTGCCCAAGGCTCAATAGATTCCCTAGGCCTCCTCACTGACACCCAAATTCAGGGGGTATTGATCAGTCCCATGCTGGATTCCCAGGCTGATGCCTGGGTTTCAAGAGTTAACCTTTGTCTAGTCAGCTGTTTCTGGGGGTTAAACCAGCCCAGTCTTAATCCCTCTGATCACCAGTCCTCCCTCTCTGTTACTGGCTTTCTTGAGTTCAGCTCAGTACTTAACCAAGGGAGTCTGCCTCTTCTTCGATCAGCCACTAAATGAAGTTTCTGTTTCCCATACTCTCTGGCCATAGGATTGTAGGCGGGCACTCCCCAGATCTATGTCTAAAATCCATATATGAGAGAGTACATGCCATGTTTCTCTTTTTGTGACTGGGTTACCTCACTCAGGATGGTTTCTTCTAGTGTCATCCATTTGCCTGCGAATCTCATGATTCCATTATTTTTTTCTGCTGAATAGTACTCCATTGTGTAGATGTACCACATTTTCTCTATCCACTCTTCGGGTGAGGGACATCTAGGTTGCTTCCAAGTTCTGGCTATTACAAATAAAGCCGCTATGAACATAGTGGAAGAGACATCTTTGTTGTATGAATGGGCATCTTTTGGATATATGCCTAAGAGTGGAGTTGCTGGGTCTTGTGGTAGGTTTATTCCCATTTTTCTGAGGAATCTCCATACTGATTTCCAAAGTGGCTGAACCAGTTGGCACTCCCACCAGCAATGGAGGAGTGTTTTAGGGGAACATCTTGTGTGCACCCATTTCATGGTTTCTTGGTACCTCTGAAGCTCCATGCAGTGCTTTGAGAAAATCACATTGGTCTAGTGCTGGTGAGCTTAATATATAATACCACATTACTGATTTGTATCCATGCTTGGTAGATGCCTTTTAAAAAAGAAACTATAGAAGGCAGACTCAGCTGTTTTTTTTTAAATTATGGTTGAGAAGTACAAGACTGACCTGGAACAAAGCATCGCTGCATATTTTAAGTCTAAATATATTTTGCGATGTACTAACGCAGGTGTGATCATTATTGCGTGGTGGATGGGAAATGATATATATTGTTTGTGTTAGATGATACCCCTGAGATTATGCTTTAGACTCTGAATATTAGTTAGGGGATTGTCACAGCTTCGTATAGATCTATTCTAAATAAATATGACTAAGGAAAAGAAATTTTGAGTCTTATGTTAGCTGTTATGTTGCCTTGTTTTATGTCATCTTCACACAAACTTGAGTCATTGGGGAGGAGAACTCTCAGTTGAGAAAATTTATCCATAAGATTGGCCTATAGGAAGATCTGTGGTGCATATTCTTGAGAAAGAATGGATGTGGGTGGGCTTAGCTCGTGGGGAGTGGTGTCACCCCTTGGGAAGGTGATCTTGAGTTGTATAAGAATGCTGGCTGAGCAAGCCACCTGAGCAAGTCACTAAGCAGCATTCTTCCAGGGTGTTTGCTTCAGTTCCTGACCTGACTTCTCTCAGTAGTAGACTGTTGGATAGAAATGTAAGATGAGCCGGGCGGTGGTGGCACACTTGGGAGGCAGAGGCAGGTGGATCTCTGTGAGTTCAAGACCAAGCCTGGTCTACCAAGCGAGTGTAGTAAGGCTCCAAAACAATACAGAGAAACCCTGACTCAAAAAACCAAAAAGAAAAAGAAATGTAAGATGAAACTCTTTCCTCCCCAAGCTGTCTTTGGTCATGGTGCTTTGTTACAGCAATAGAAACCCCAATTAAGACAGCTATGCTTCTTTAAGTATTCCATTGGAATATATATATATATATATATATATATATATATATAGTGTGTGTGTGTGTGTGTGTGTGATAGAGAGACGGACAGAGATACAGGAAGAGACAGGGAGTTAGAGAAAGAGACACACAGAGAGACACACACAGAGGTGAGTGTATGTGTGAATATGTGTACAAGTACATGTGGGTACATGTGCAGGTAGTGTCTGTATTCTTGTATGCATTTATAAAAGGTGGAAGTGACTGTTGGGTTGATGCAGGATCTTTCCCCAAACCTGGAGCTCCCATTTTTTTCCTGAAATTCCTACAATCCTCTGATTCTGCCACTTTCACCACACCTCTGGGGTTATAGGTACACCCAACTTGTAACATGGGTACTGGCATTTAAACTTGAGTTCACATGATTATGCAGCAATTGCTATTAATCATTGAACAATTTCTCTAGTCCCAGTCTTCCATTCTTTACATTTAAAAAATTATTGCTTTATGTATATGGGTGTTTTGTCTGCACATATGTCTATATATCACAGAAGCCTGTAAAGGTACTGGATCTCCTAGAATTGTAGTTACAGGTGGTTGCAAGTAGCTGTGTGGGTGCTGGGAATTGAACCTGGGTCCTCTGGAAGAGCAGCCGGTTTTCTTAACTGCTGAGCCATATCTCCTGGCTCCACCCTTCTTTTCTTCATCAATTTCTCTAAGCAACTTTGCAAGTAGATAGAATGCTTAACCTCTCCAAGAACAATTCAACCAGACAGCAAATACTGCAATCTTTCTTAAGGGAAGCATCTTCTCTCCCTTGTTCCTGGTTTGAAGTTTCTCTCATTGTGGGAGTCACAGTACCTTTCGATGGGTTGGATGTGGATGGAAATATTTAGAGATATGCATAGTGCTCAAGTCTGTTTGTGCTCATCATTGCAGCATACCCGTGAGTAGAATTACCACTTTTTCTCAGAATTATGACTACTTGGCAGAGAATGATAATGCATTTTTTTACCATCCCAAAATGCACTTTTTAAAATTTCACATTATAGAATCTCTGAAGTTGGGATGTATCTTACAGTTGTTAGCACCTTAAAATTTAAAATTGCTGTTATCTTGGTGGCACAGGGACCTGAAACATAAAACCATGCTGCTTCTGATAATGGCTAGAATTTAGAATTTTCTGGAATATGGTGTTTGTGTAGCATGCTGGTGTAAATGCATGAGGCTGCTTCTTGGCTGGAGACAGCTGTGTGGTGATCCCACAGACCCAGGTGCTGGGCAGCATCCTATGGGGTCTGAGAACCTCAATATCTAGGGCATATCTGTGATCCATTTGTGATACCTGGGGAGGCAGTGCTGCCACCTCATCTTTTAGTTACACTGTCTGTGACCCTTCCTGAAGAGCGACGTCTGGAGCTTCCCACAACTTTTTTTTCCTACACAAAGTACATTTCATATAACCTGATACCAAGAATTTTCATTATTAGTGTTGGTTTTACAGAGCCAGGGCTAAGTGACGGCAAAGGAGAGAAATCTATCTTAGATACAAAATTTAAAGTGTGTCAGAATTTCAGTGATAGAAATGAACAGTGTTTTGGTGCATTTTCTTTTAAAAAATCAAGGCTAATGCAAAACAGGTATGAAAAAATAAAAATTTTAAACAAAGATGAGTTATGACTTTTCATCTTATTGCCATATGCTAATCTTGGCTTTGTCAGTTCTTGCCTTGATTATTTAAGATATTGCATTAAAATGCTGCTTAATTTGATTGCTAAGATTTTTGGTATCCTTTTAAATTTTACTCTTGAGGCTGGTGTCTGACTCCAGTTTTTCTACGTGCCTGCCTTTGTGACAGTAAACTGATTATTCCTAACCATGCCCAAATTACCTTGATATTGCCTAGCCTTTCTCTAATACAGACATATATCAAGCCCCTGATTTCTGGTGAGTACAATGCCATGCACTTATGACACAGATGACAAAGTACAGCATTGGACTGTGGGGATCATAGATATGCAAACAAATGCATGTAATATTTTGTTTAGGCATGCTGTAAATCTACTCATTATTGATTCCTTTCAAATTGTCCAAGGAGTGCCTCTTCCATATATGTCATGGACAACTGGAAATGCAGGAAGAGAAACTCACTTCCCTTTGTGCTAATATTTCCTTTCAAAGCATCCATTTATAGTAGCCTTGTATGATATTCTTATGTATAGAAGGAAGTAACATGAAAATCTTTTGCTACTCAAAAGTTACTGTTTAGTTAAATGTACACCCAGTGTACTACTCAACACGTAGGACACATTCAATAAATAAGTGTGCAGTCAGTGATTGTTCAAATGAATGAAATGCTATAAGCAAGGAGATGGCAGTGTTGCCTTGTATCACTTGAATCCTTTTGTAAGCTCTGGCTACTGGTGAGGTTAACTTCTCAACGGTTCAACCACTCATAAACTCTGTGACCTTGGCCAAGTTCTTTAATCTTTCTGCAACTATTTCTTTTAATAAGTTCAAACTCTCCGGATGTATAGCTCTTAAGCATGATGTACGTAATTGTCAAAAAAATTTCCTAACAATAAATCTTCAAAGTGCTTCACAAGTCTGGCTTATACCAGGCATTTGGTAGATGTGCACATCTTCCTTTTCCATCTTTCTTGGACAGAATTTCAAGTTAGGAAGTCAACTACAGGCGAAGAAAACCGTGTAGGAAAAGTGCCATGATATTTCACAGCTGTTTTCATGACAAGGGCTATGACCACACAAAGAACAAGACTACTCCAATTCTTTGCATCAGTATCTCTTAACCAACTCAGTTATGGGATTTGAATAATTCAGGTCCATTTTTTGAAACACACAGCGAGATGGATGGGCTTCCCAGGAAAGAGGCCAAACAGGGGTCTTTAATGATAGCTTCCTGAAGAAATGCATCAAGGACAAGAAGAGTATATATGCCACATCCAAGGGGGACTGAAAGGCTACAACAGGGATGCAAATTGGGACTATGTCATGAAAACAAAAGTTGAGCCATAAAATGTCATTTCACGTGCAATTTAAGAGAGATCTATGTGAAGTACACTTTAGAAAACTGTTCACATATATCAGCATATTACAGGTGCCTAGTGAAACATTCCTATGAAAATATATAGCACAGCATATGAATAAATCTGTCCTGAGTTTTATGGTTCTGTATACAGAGTCATGATGTATATGAAATAGAGGAACAGGGAGAACTAGCTTACTGCTTGAATCCATGCTGGTTAAACGGACTTGGAAGCATCCATTAAGTTTATATAGCATCAACAAATAGAGTTTACACTTAAGGACACAAGCAGCAAAGACAGGCCAGGTTGCATTCATTTTCATTGAGTAGCTGGCAAATGAGGATGATATCAAGCTTTCTTGCACACCCTAACAAGTTCTCTGAAATTCTTCTGGGCAGATGCTAATCTCCACACCTCATGGAAGACCTGCAGAGGCTAGGGCATACTTAGAAAGAGCCTTGTGAAAGCCACTACTGTATCTTCAGCCCTTAGAACAGAGGCTGGTGGTTGGTGGGTGGAGATGGTAAATCCAGGTTCCTCTGAACATTTCCCATCAGATGTTCTCCCCATGGGGTGTTTTGCAATCATGGAATGAAACAGCTCATTTGTGCAGAAGAGGGTGGTTCCTGGTTGAAGAGTGAATGCCATCGTTTCTGGGAGGAAGGATTATGGATGGCACTTAAGAAATTCCACAGGTAAGAAGCACATTTTGCTTTGTTCCTTGAGTTCCTTTGTTTTGTTCTCACATAGCAGTGAAGAACGAATGACCCTGAATATCCAAAGCCACCCTAAACAAAAAGAACAATGGTGGGGTTATCAAATACCCGAATTTACTACAGAGCCATGAAATCCAAGCCAGAATGGTATTGCCAAAGCAATGGACGTGAAGATCAGTGGATCATGACAAAAGTCTACCTGACATGTATGAAGGTGAGATACATGGGACCACAAGTGTCCGGGGCAGCACTGTTCACTATAGACAACAATGAGGTCAGCCCACATATTCCTTACAGAAGAACAGATACAGAGAATGTGGAATATGCACTAAGAAGTAATATTCAGCTATAAAGGATGACATGTCATCTGCTAGAAAATGGATAGAACTAAATGCTGTTGTGTTAACCAAAGTAAATCCATCACCAAAAGGCAGGCATCACATGATTTCTCTCATATGTAGAAATTAGAAGGAAAAAGATGAGCTGAAAGTAACAGAAGGACTATTAGGGAAGGGGATTAGGGGAAGGTAGGAAAGAGGAGAGAGTAATGGGAGTGGTTAGGAGTGTGGATATGCGAGTATGGAAATGTCACAGTAAAATTCATTAATATGTATAACTAATGCGCATGAATAATTATACAGTAAAACTACTGAAAATAGCTTGATACCATTTTACCACTTTGATGTTTAAACTGGGTTAAAGATAGTATACAAAACAATGTCATTATACTTTGCTCTTATTCTTTCCCTTGGTTCCTTACCTCTTCCCTCTCTCTGCCTCTTTCCTTTTCCTGCCTTCTCTCCTCACTCCACACTTTCTGGTCCTCTTCCTTCTTATTTTACCTTTAAAAAATTCTGTACTAAAGCAAATTACTTTAGGGTCAGTTTTCCAGATTATAGTGGAATCTGTGTCTGTATTAGTATCTCTATCTCTCTATCCATCACATATGTATGTATGTATGTATATATGTATGTATGTATGTATGTTCTTTATTATTATCTATCATCTATCTATCTATCTATGTTCATCATTATTTATCCATTGAGCTGTCTTCATCATATCTATCTATCAATCATCATTTCTCTCTATCATCTATTATCTTTCTATCACCACATGTGTGTGAGTATACCTGGCTGTGCATTCATATGTGTTCATATGTATGTGTGGAGGACCACAGTTGATATTGGGTATCTTTGATAATTTTTCACTTTACTTATTGAGGCAGCATCTCTCAGTGAACCAACTTGGCTTGCCCTGTGGATCCCCTATGTTTGCCTCATTAGTACTAGGATTACATGCACCCCCAATACTTGCTTGCCTTTTTCATGGATTCTTGGAATCCAAACTCGGTACTAATGCTTGCACGATAAGTGTTTTACTCACTGATTGATCTTTCCAGCTTATACTGGAAACTTCTAAAAGTCTACAGTTATGTCCACTCACCCACCATGCATTACCTTTTAGCCAGTATTGGGCAAATAATGGGTCATCCATAAACATTTGTTGAACTATGAAGAACCAGCTATGGAAAAAGAAAGTCTTGAGTCTGTTTGACCATCTCTACTCATGAACTCTCTATTCTGCTTCAAACACAGGGAAATTTGAACCAAATACCTCTGATGTTCTTTTAATTCAAAGTTCATATTTCATTAAACTTTGCTGCCCTACTCTTACTCTCAACTCAAATCCTTTTATTTTTGAGAGAAATTAAGGAAAATCTTCCTATCTGGCTGCCAGCCAGAAATCCACACACAATAAAAACTTCTATTTGAAAAGATTTTAAAAATCTGCTACACTATTTTTGGGCCATGCAATTAATTAATAAAGAAACACAAAAGTGAGGCCACCTACCCAGGATCCAGTAGAATGCAGCTCTTAAACCATGTGGTGCCCGAGTTAGAGTCCAGATCACACAGCTGGTGTTATCACTTATAGTCCTCATTTGCCCACAGTTGTGAGGCTACGTGTCCATGGGTAGATCACTATCTATGACCACAGTCTAGCCCTGTTCATTCAGATCCGGCTTCAGTGATTTAGAAGAGAAGATGTGGAGATTGCCACCAATCTTCACACTATCATAGTGAGTGAATGGGATCAATTCTAAAAGCGTAATTAAAATGTCAGGGTAAGGACAATGAATTTCCAGATTATAGATTCAGAAAGGTTAAGTATTTTATTTCAAGTCACAGAGCTAGGATTTAAGTCCAACTCTGAGTCAAATTATATGTGTAGTAAGTAGTTCGGTTCTGATATCATAAGGGTCTGTATTTAAATTCTAGATCTGCCTACAGTTATACTGCAATGGAGAATCTATTTATTCCCAAATTTCAGTTTATGGGAGTCACCACATGGAAAATGAGAAACGTCTACTCTCCTAAGAATGGCTATGAAGGTTCAGTGAGTCAAGGCATCTGCTTCCCTCAGTACAATATCACAAAGCAGTCAAGTTCACCTGCTTGTTAGTATTTTTCAAATTTGATATTTCTGCATCATGCTACTTACACAAGTAGATATTACCTATTCCCTGAATTCTTAGGAGAAGAAAACTATCAAAGAAAACTCAGAAATTTCTAGATAGAGAGCAGAACAATGAAAACTGTGTTTATGTCTTCATGCTTGAAGTCTCAACACTGCAGGTTTCGTTGCTTACAGATGGACAGGACTTGTCAACGGGTCATGATCTAGAGCTTGGCTGCTGTCTTTGGACTGGTCAGTAGCCTCACTCTATGTATGGTATCTCTGGCTGCCTGAGATGTCTTTAAGTAGATGTAGATTAGCCTTTCTGGAAGACCACCACTCTCCAAGTCCAAGAGAAGAGGTTCTCCACACCAACTAAATCATTGTATCCCTGTTTCCCTGCTTTGGATGACTTGATATACAAATCTGTTTTCTGATTCAGTCCCTGTACTGAATCAGACTTAATATCTCCACCATCAGCACAGACTTAATATCTCCACCATCTAGACTTCTGCACTTGACTAAGGTGAGAGGTTCCTTCTTTCATTACATTCTGAATGAAAGCTTGCCCAGTTGACCAGTATAATAGCTTTCTCCTAAGGAGGCAACTCTGGTCTGTCTGTGGTATAGAATGAGAACCTGAGTCACAAGCAAATGGATTTACCTAACATAGGGAGGCCTTGCAAATTTCCCTGGAGGTCTTCGGTTTACTTGGGCAATATAGAATTATCCCAGTCATTGCAATACCATAGCATAGTTGTGACTGGAGTAGTTCTTTAAGAGAAGAGTAAAATGCATTCTGCATGGGTACCATGTAGGAAAAAAAACCTCTTGGATTTATTAGTAGTGTCATGCTTATTTTCAGGGGCTAGTTCTGTGAGCAGCTTCTGTTTTGTCTGGGAAGTCTAGATAAGCAGGGATAGCCAAGGAATCATTTCCTAATACCTTTAACCTCCGAGAACGGCAAGCTCTGCTTCAACCATCTTTGTAAGCATTTGAGGGTTGGGGCCACCAAGACTGTGGTCCTTTTCCTGCCCCTTCATAAGGAGGCTATGATCTAGGTGATGCACACACTTTTGGGCATGTGGTTTATGGTTTGATAGATGGACCTAGAGTCTATTTAAGGGGATGAAGGGGATTGAAAGTAGAGGGAATTCAGCAAACTAGAGTTAAACATGGTCACTCATTGCTCTCACACTAGGTCAGGGTTCCAAGCACTTTATGGAGCTTTTCTTACTGTTACAACAATGGTATGATATTGTTAGAGGAGGATAACAATGGTATTATATTGTTAGAGGAGGATATGGAAGCATAGAGAAGTCCAGCAGCTGGCTGGGCATCATTCTGGTCTGCATTCAAGTTGCACCTGTCTTATTGCCCACTTGGACAGAAAGGAAAGCAAGAGCAAATTCTGGCAAGAACAGATGTGGAGACACCATCTTGGGGTAATGGAATCTTGAAATTTGCAGGCAAATGGACCCCACTGGAAGAAATTATCCTGAGAGAGGTAACCCAGTCACAAAAAGACAAACGTGGCATGTACTCACTTATATATGGATTTTAGACATGGATCAGGGGAGTGCCAGCCTATAATCCCACTGCAGAGAGTCTGGGCAACAGGAAAGAATTTAAGGGAGATATGCATGGTACTCCAGAGAAGGGGAATGTGGCAAGATCTCCTGAGCAGATTAGGAGCAAGGGATAGGAGGGGAGTGGGAGCTGGGAAAAAGAGAGGGGGAGAAGAGGAGGAGAGAGTAGGTCATGGGGGATCAAGAAGGTTAAAGTTGGGTGAAGAATAGGGGAGAACAGGATGAAAAATACAATAATAGAGGGAGTCATTATGCATTGGAAGAGAGGTCTGGAACCAGTGAGATCTCTAGTGGTTTACAAGGATGACACCAACTGGCAAACTAAGCAATAGTGGAGAGACTACCTTAAATGCTCATCCCTTATAATGAGTTTGACGACTACCTTATATGACTTCCTTGAACCTTCATCCAGTGACTGATGGAAGCAGAGGCAAACACCCACAGCTAAACATTGAATTGAACCCCAGGAACCCAGTGACAGAGAGGGAGGAGTGATGAGCAAAGGGGTAACGAATGGGCTGGTGAAACCAACAGAAAACAGGTGACCTGAACAAGGGGGAGCTCTTGGATCCCAGACCGACAGCTAGGAGGCCAGCACGGGACTGATCCAGACCCTCTGAATGTGGGTGTCAGTGAAGAAGCCTGGATAACCTATGGGGCCCTGGGCAGTAGATCAGTATTTACCTCCGGCCTACAAATGAACTCTGTGTGATCATACTACAAAGAAGGATGCTCTCTCAGTCTGGACTCTTTGGGGAGGGCCTAGACCCTGGCCTGAGGGAAACAAGAGACTCTGTATATCCCCTGTGTGAGAAGGAGTGGGGATAGAGTGGGAGGCTGGGGGATGGTGGTGGGGGGTATGGGAGGAGGTGAGGGAGCAGGAGCTAGGATTGACATGTGAAGCAAGCTTTTTTTTGTTCAAAAAATGTAATAAAATAAATAATAAAAAAGAAAAACATTACCTTGGCTAAGAAAATTCCAGCATCCTCTGTTTTATGTTAGCAGTACGGTTATACCACCATCTCCTCATCTACAGAATGGGTAACACAGCCAATTTGAATTATGAAGCAGGGAGAGAATAATTAGCTCAACCAGCCAACCCCACAGAGTCTGACTCATAGCAGGAATTCAGTGGAAGAATTTATTGTTCTAGTAGAAATCACCTTGTATGACTTAAATTACCATCACATTTAAAATTCATAATGGTTTGATCATATATATATTATATTTTAATATATATGCAATACCACAGAATATAAGGTATTTCTGTGTCTATGATGTTAAATCCAATATATAGTGTGGTCTATCTACATATAAAAACTCTAAACTCATCCTCAGTCCTCTTCTACCACCCTTACCACCTTGTCAAAGGAGAGAAAGGAAATAAACAAGAACAGAACTGGTGTCTGGACCACATGGGTTCAAAGAACCATATACACAGTGGACTTGATCTGGGCCAGCCTTCTGCTGGGAGGTAAAACATGCAAGGGCAATTGAGGATGGCTGTTTGCTTTCTTGTTTATAGAGCTATAGAGTCTAATAATGTTGACATCCACTGCCATCTTGATAACAAATGACCAAACAGACCCTTACAATAACAAAATGTGGACTCTGTGGGTAAACAGCAAGTGAGAGGAGGCACTGAGTATAGGAAAGAGCAGGACAGACTGAGCCCGAACACTGCTGCTGTCTCTTCCCTCCCTAATTACCTCAAGGGCATGGGCTGATGCATTCACCTGTGGACCCGATTTCCCCATCCACCAGTGAAAGGATGGAGGAGGGATGAGTAAGGTGCCTCCAGCTCAGAATAACTAGATTCCCATGCCTTGGGCACACATGTGAAGGTTAGGTTAGGGATGACACTAGAAAACTCTACCATCCAGTTCCCCCATCATTCCCAGCTCCTCACCTGAACGATCCTGGCCCTTTCCTACCAGAGCTTTCTCCTGCAGATGGAGCAACATAATTTTAAAACATGTTTTCTTAGAGCATATCACGTCTAATCGTTTACATTGAATCCCTCACACTGGCACAGGCACCAGGAGAGGCTTTGCAATCTGAGCCCCTAGTTTGTTTTCTGATGTTAATTTTGGCTGTTTAAGGGGTCATCCATATGAAAACAGGTAAGGGAGACATTTCAGTGAAACGACGATGACAGCTCCCCAGATCTCTGAATGCTTTACCTGAGACCACAAGGAGTCTAGAACCACTTAGTATAAAAGGACAGATAGCTATACAGTAAGCGGCCGCCAAGGAGCACGAAAAGCACGCCATGACCCATGAATCACAAATCAACAACTAAGCAACTGAGAACAGTGATAGGGCAGTGTGAAAATTAAACCACCTCCCACCAACACCTGCTGACTGGGTACAAGTGGCAGGGAAGCAAAGCTGAGTATATCATAATCCCTACCCCAGTAGCTCCACCCACTCTTAAAGGAGGGTGAAGGGAGAGATGCAAGACCCCTTTCCATAGGCTGTCTGTGGGATGAGAGTAAGTACAGCCACAAAGGATGACTGGGTTCGGGGAACTTGAAATTGGGGCTTGTAAAAAGACTCCAGAGATGGGGAAGGTGAGATGAATTTGAACAGGCAGATAAAATAGTCCAACATCTTGAGAAAGAAACTGGCATTTTAAGAATTTGGGTTGGCATAGGCAAAGTCCACAATTCGGGACAATAATTCAGAGGGAGTGAGGGCTGGACCATGGTTTGCACATGTGCATTATAGTAGACAGAGGCAGAGAGACTGATTTTATTGACTATTCAGTGTAGAGCCACACATTGTATTTGGGGAGGGGAATCACGTTTGGGCAAAAGAAAACTTTAAAGAATTATTATATCCCAAATTAACTGAAGTCACTGCTTTATAACCATAATCCATGATAATATTGGCTACCACTGCCCAAGTGCCTGCTGTCAACATTTCTCCAACCATGCTGTCATTCACTCCATCACATCTCTCTTGAAAGGGTAGAAGTATCCCCATTTTAAGTTGGGCACATCAAGGTTCTAAGGATCAATGTACTGTGAATACCAAGACAGAGTGAGGACTAAAGAAATGACCAAGGGATTTAAAAATCTGCTTTTCTCCCACATATAGTGTATTCCTTTTGCTCTGCACTGATCATTTTAGCAGTCAAGAACATGGACCATATTTAAACAGCACTGTCATGAGTACCGCTCTTCAAGTTTTACTCCTAGGTGCTTCTGTTAATACTCAGGCATCTGCACTGGCCTGTCCTTGGGGTTCTGACAGGATATGGCCTCAGCTGCAGCCACTAAGAGCACCACCTGTGCACATTCACTATGTTCCCTTTTTAAAGGACTCTGTCCATCTCCCTGCCCCCTCTCTGCTTCTGTGCCTATCTCTCTGTCTCTCCTTCTTCCTCCCTCTCTCCCCCTCTCTGTCCCTCCTTCTCTCTCTTTTCTTCTGCTGCTCCTGTCCCCACAGGCTAGTCTTCTCTCTCCCCTATACCCCTTTCCCATTCACTTTCCCCTAATTAAAAAAAAAACTCTCCACCCAAGCTCTGTCACATGGCATCTTTCTCTTGTTCACCACTTTTTAGAATTACAACAGCTCCAGTACCACACTGGGTGTGTTATATAGTAAAGCCATTCCAATGATCTCTGACCAATCTTGTCATGCCATGCCATGGCCAGACACAGTCCTATGTTTTGCTCTCCTTATTTTTAACTGGAAACCACTAATATATTTGAGGGAAGAGAAAATATTCTAACATCTTATTCCTATAACCATCTTCATATAAAAGTGCCCCAAATAGAGCATCCTGTTTTTACAATCTGAGTGGTACCAGTGACAGTAGATGATGCAGGTTCAGGATTCTGTTTTCATAATTTTATTATTTCCTCTACTATCTGCAGGAAAGGCAGCACCAGAGCCATCTCTCTGATTCTGTGATAGTGTTTTCCCCTAGGAAATACTCATTTTTTAGTACAGTCAGGGTTGATATTGGAGGGGGAAATGCCATGGCTTTCCTTTAGCCTCAACCATGCTACCTTCCTTTGGGAGAGACTTGCCCTCTGAAATTCAAGGGAAGAAGAGCTGGGTAACTTGCATACCCGAGATCCACAACTGTAACTATTCATATAGGAATTGTGTGGTAGGGGAGAGGAGATCTTGATGCATTTCTCTGAGAACCTTCATTAGGATGCAAACCTCCTGTCTTCCTTAGTTCTGGATGGGTATCTGGAATGTTCCACCTACAGTTTCCATTGAGGAAGATTAAAAATAAGGAAAACTGTATGTTACACTTTCAGGAGTAAGAGTAAAGGGACATGGGTAACAAAAGAAATAAAACGAGCGAAGAAGGTTTTCGTTTCACATGGAGAAGTTGTGGGGACAGTTTACCTGGTACTCTGACTCTGGTTTCCTATAGGCCAATCTCATGAGGAGAATCAGGAAAACAAGACCATGCAGAGACAAGAAGTACCCATGGCCTACCCCCTCCACCAGTTCTCAGTTTTCCTAAACAGATTTCAAGCCACAAAACACTCAGCTGCCGGATAATGGCCCCGTTCTGGCTGCAAATGTTAGTCATTTCATTATGCATTCTCCAACAGGGTATATAAAAGTTGTTTACAAGGGCAAAGCCTGAGCCCTGAGAACTGACTTTTTGAGTGCCTTCTACCTTGCCATATTTTAATTCTTTGAACCTGCAGCAACAATTACATTTTTATAACTGCTAGCAGAAGAAGTTATTAAAACACTTGGCTCCAATGTGCCTTGGTCCCTGCCTCTGCTGGAATGCTGTAAATTGTTATGACTTGCACATTTGTGCAAACCCACTGAGAAAAACATCATCTTGAAATCATTCCAGTGGCTAGCGAAAAGAAGCTGCCGGCAGATTTTGAATTTAGGCCATGTGATGGTAACCGAGAGGATGGATGCTGGAGTCTAAAAGATGAGGCTTGAATCCCATTTCTGCCTGTGAATTCCTATGTGAGCAGGTACGGAGCTCCATTCTATAATAAGGTGTGCCCTTCTCTAGTCTAGTCTTGACTGGGGTTGGAAATAAACTTAGGAAACCCGACTATGCAGCAACACACAAAAAGGCTTTACATATTGGAGTCTAAGTACAAGCCCTCACCTGAAAGCTGGTGTTGAGAGGCTCTGATAGCACTGTGTGTGGCTATACATGCCCGGAAATTCAGTATTTGGAAGACTGAGGTAGGCAAGTCTACTTGAGCTCAAGGATAGCCTGGGCTGTAGCAGTGAGTTCAAGGAAGGAGTGGGCTATAGTACGAGACCTATGTCAAAGAATCCACCACCTCCAACAAATAACAATGGCAAAATAAACAGTATCCACAGTTGGTGTGTTCTTTGACCCACCACATGAGTCTTCAGAGCTCCAGTTCCAGTTGTACAAGGAAATACCATTATTAGTTTTGAACAGTGCTTCTGTGAGCTCTCAAAGATAACACAAAGGGACCTTATACAGCCTAAAGAGCTTCCTAAGTGTCATTCAGTAATTTGGGGAGGTGGAGCCATCAGTAGCTGATGACTTACTTTTTTTAAGGATTCTGAGGGTTGCTGAGCTTAAGATGTGATGATACATGTAAGACCTAAAGTGTTTCATAATCAAAGACTAGAGCTGGGGTATCTGACAGGGTATAGCATTCGACAGTGAGAAATGACGACCTGTTCATACCGAACCAAACCAGGCACCAGGGATGCAGGAAAGGATGTGTGCTGGTACAAAACAAGGGTGACTTGTTCCTAACTGATCAGAGTTTGACTTCTTTACACATTTCTTCCTTCTTTATGGATGGATTCTATTTCATCCTTGCATTCTTTTCAATCACATTCCTGGAAAGCCTTTCTCAGCTCTCTTGGGACACTCTGGACTTAGCACTCATTGAACATTAATTTTTAAATGGTGGATGCTTTTACAGGACCCAGCACTGACCCCATGAAATATCCAATCACAGAGAGGATGGAATACAGTCAGATCTGCTGCTCTCTTTGCTTCCCCAGTCAGCCCTAAGGCTCTGAGTACAATATTCTCTTGTTTTCTTTCTCGTGGCTGGAAGTCTCACTACAATAGGGGTAGTAAGAGGCTGTGTGCTGCGCTGAGGATGGAGGAGGTGTGCGTGCCATTGCAAGCTGTAGATCTTCAAAGAAGACAGTAAAGGAAAGAACTGGTGGAAGATCATTGTCTGGTGATCCAACTCACTTCCTTCTAAAGAATGCTTAGAGAGAGGATGCATGCCCTCCCCAGTCGAGCTGTCTTAATTCTCAATGACCCTGGATTGGGAACAGCAAGCATGCTTTTCCTTCCTCCTAGACTGTCATCCACACAACAAAACAGGAAACAGGGTCCTTAATGATGAATGTACTATGCCAGTGAGATATGCATATATAGTTTAATGATGTATAAATACAGCACAGCAGCTATTGATTTCCCTCCCCGTTAAAATGCCTTTGGGTATACTCAGAATAGATGCCCTGACAGTAGCCATTTTGATAAAATGAGGTTTGGAAAAAAAATGAACAGAGCTTGAGCCTGGTATGAGGGTACTGCATTAAGCACTTGATTTACATCTTCCTACTCTCTCTTACTGGTGGGGTGTATTGTGCAGGTCTCCTACTGAGCCGGCAAAGAAACAACATTCTTTTAAATATTAACTATCACCGATGCCACTTATGGGGCTGTTGTCTTTCAGCTTTAAATCTAGTTTTTTATGCTTATTGATTCTGAGACCAGGACTCACACATTTCTGTTTTGCCAGATGAATCTTTGCTCCAGTTAGTCCCTGGAAGACTCCAGAGGGGACCTGAGAGGCAGGAATTGATGGGGAGACTGATATCTTAGTCACTGCTCTGTGTTCCAGGAAATGTTATTGGCCGGCCTTTTCACTTTGGCAGTGGCAGGGTCTAGCTCATCCAGATTGTTGCTTTTCCAGCATGGCATAAACAGCACATCACGATTCATCAGAGACCAGAGACATAGCAACAATAAGGGCTGCTTGGGGATTTGGGTTTTCTCAGCCCAGAGATGCCAGCCATGACCAAAAAAAAAGCCCTTCTCAGATGTTGGCATTTGGCAACCCTTGCCAAGTTTCTTGGATTTAGTTATCCTCTCTTCTTTTTGTTCCTTTTGAACTAGAAGTGATATCTCTCCTTTGCTAGCATCATCTCTGTGGTACCTTAATACTATACCCATCTTTGTAGATCCATTAAAACACTTGGTGCAGCTACTGCCTCCTGACAGTTCCCAGACAGGCTGATCATTTCTCAAACCTAATATGACTTGTACTGAAAACCAATAGCATTTCTTTTTAATCAGAGACCCAAAAGCTGAAAATACACACGAGTTTCCCATGCTCTTCACTGTTCTCCAGTATGTAACCCTAAATTCATTGATATTCTCTTTGCCTCTCTTTTTCTTTCTCCCTAACCCTCCCTCTCACACATACACAATATAAAAATAGAAGGGGAACTAGTTGGGAAAGGGAAGATTATTCTGGGTGTGAGAAGAGGACAGGAGAGTGGTTGAATGTGATTAAGTTTAATACATGTCTACAGATGTCATAAGAAGAGTTGTTATTTTGTATTATTAATATGTGACAATGTCAGCTTTCTAAAACTGCAGCTAAGGAATGATGAGAGTGGGAGATTAGTATTCTCCAGGGAAGAGGCCCTGAAGTGGTTATCCAAAACTATTGCTTAGCCTGAAAACATATAAATAAAAGTAACAAATGGAGTGAGCATGCTTTATTTATGTGTTTAGGAATATACATATATATGATATACTGTATATATTCATCATGTACTTCATATACACACATTCATACACACATATGTGTGTATATATGTATATATATTCAAAGAAAATGTGGTTGTGGATTCAAGAGAGGGCAATGGGGACACAGAGGGATTTGAACAAGGAAGGAGAGGGAGAAATGATACAAATAAAGTTTAATTTAAACTTTAAAAAAATCTATGTTCATGCTTGTTCAATCATATACCCAACGTAGGATAAAAGGGCCAAGGAAAGAACTCACTGACCCTGACTTGACTCCAAGACTGTGGACAATGAAAAACACCCTGACTCTGACTTGACCCCAAGCCCAAGACCAGGAACAATCCTTGTGCTTGCCCCAAAAACAGGCCACAGAATCCTACCAATCCCTGAGCTTGTCCCAGAGTCTGACCACAGAATTCCACCAAGCTCTAAGCCTTAACATCAGTCCTCAAAATCCCACCAATCCAAGGCCACCCTGTAAAGCCCTGCCTCCAAGAAGCTATATAAAACCTGTCTTCTGATCAGTTCCCTGATGCTTCTGAAGCAGCCAGCCTGTTGTTTTTTCCCCTCCCAATGAATCTCTTATGTGAAGTTTGTTGTGTGGTGTGACTTTGTGGTATTCCTTGATTACAGATTGCCAGGGTAGGCTCTATTCCCTTCAGAGCTGCAACAGAGCAGTAAGTAATCAAGTAAAATACTCATAACATTATGACTGGTCAAAACATATAAGATAATTGTGTATAGATACTATTACTAGCAAGAAACTAATTGTGACATTTCCTGCAGAACTGTTACCAAAAGAAACATCCCAATGTATTTGAAATTCTAGGAAAATGAAATTGGAAACTTTTTCTTTTCCTGGTTTTTTAAAATTTAGAAGGGAAAGAAAGACCATTCATTCTAGCCAAAGAGGAAAGAAAGAAAGGAGAGGCTAAGACAAGTTCAGTCTGCTTAGCTTTGGAAGTAGGCAGGAGATGAGGAATGAGCAGGTTTGCAAGTACTCAGGGATCAAAGGCTGGGAGGGGCCAAGTAATTTATGCTCAACATCAACATGAATTTTGTAAAGGTGAGAAATATCCAGAGAATTTATTAACTGTATGGACAGTGAAATTCCTATCAGATAAAGTGATCAACTAGGGATGGGGGCTAGGATTAGAGGACAGGGGTTTATGGCAGGGACAAGAATGACTTTTGAACTTCCTTCTACACTCAGACTATCTATATTTTCTTTTGCTTTTGGTTCGTGTTTCTCAATTCATAGGTTAAAATTATAAAAGGGAAGGTAAGGAGGTAAGGAGGTGTTCAAGAGAGAAACACACATACACATTCACCACACATAGAGAGACACATAGACACATACACAGAGAGAGAAAGAGAGGGAGAGAGGGAGAGAGAGAGACAGAGACAGAGACAGAGAGAGAGATGTGCAAGGTTGGAAATACACCTGTGAAACTTGAACCCCCATTTCATATATTGCATTTTAAACCTGCTGAGTTGGAATAGAAAAACCCAGAGAAGTAGATCATGATCATAGATACATGGCTTTCCTTTTCTTCAATGAAATGATTTGGGTCAAACTTCTGTTCACCAACTTTATATACTATTGTTTCAGAGGCAACTGTCAACAATGAAAAGAAAGAGCATAATAAAAATTCATGGGGAAAAATACTGCAATCAATGTAGAATAAGCCTTTGAAAATTAGCCAATTAATTGGACTTTGCTGTATTTCCTTCATATCATGTGACTTGATTTACATAAAAGAAGTTTAATGTGAACAATGAATGCACACACAGAAAATAAGTAGATGTAGATAACTAGATACAGAGTGAAAGGCGGCGAGTCACCAAGGGCTACATCCAAAAGAATTCCAGATTCATGACTTTTAAAAACTAACTGTGATGGGCTCAACAGGGCTGAAAAGTGTTCTACAGAGAGTTATCAAGACCACCTGTACAGTCAGCTTCATACAATAGCCACCCTCTGGATAGTAAAAAAGGTTTCTACCTAAATTCCCTTAGTGATGGAGTCATGATCAATGAGAATAAAACACACTAGGGTACATTTTCAATTCTTTGAAAGACTTTTCAGATGCTCTGACTTATGTGAAGGATCTGTCACTTATGTAGAAAGGAAATTAATTGCCTACAATAAGTGCTAGTAAGGCTATTCTTTGTTGAGGAGCCTGAATCTTTAGCAGTTGAGGAGTGTCAGGAGAATCATTGTTGTTTAGAACCTCTTATAAATATCGCCAGCCTTTTTTAAGAATAGTCTATCCCCTCCCCAGCTTCCTAATGAATAGAACTTGGGCTCACAGGGATAGCCGATGGCGATGGCAAAAGGAAACATTGCACAATTAGGTCACTTAACCCCTCTCTCTGTGACCCTTTAACCTTGCCAACACCTGTTAGCTGCTCACCTTCAGTGGCCTGGTTATTAGGCAAGGACCCCTCTCCTTTGATTACTCTGCCCTACCTAGTTTTCCCGCCCTAAACCACTATATAACGGGCCTGAGAAAAATAAAATCTTGCAGCTTGATCAGCCATGTTGTCTTGCTGTACATTTCTCTTGTCTCTTGTCCCGTCATTCCAGGTTCCTGTGGGCTAGACCTTCCTTGTGCCCTGCTGTCCAGGGCCGAGGAAGTCCCCTCTTGCACTGTGACTCTTAGGATGCTTTGGTATCCAGTGTAGTAAGCAAGAGAAAATTGAGTAAGAGTTCATGTTACTCTCCGAGAACCTCCACAACACTCTAGTCTGAGTAGCTACACAATAACGATTTGCTTTCTGTAGAGACCAGAAGTGCAAATCAGTATGACCAGGAACTGGTAAGGGCCCTTTTCCTGTTCTTGTTGTGCATGTCTGTATGCCAGGAAAGAGAGAGAAGAGAAAGAGGAGGATGAGAGAGAAAGAATACAGCAAAATTAGCTCCCTTAGAAGATCATTAATTTGGTCAGAGGTCCTAATCTTATGATCATATCTAGCACATTATTTCCTGAAAGGTCCAACTCCAAATACAATGAACTTGGGAATGAGGGTATCAGCATGTAAGTTAGGTAGAGAAGGGAACACAAGAATTCAGGCATCACATAAACCAAAGATGCAGGAATCCATAACTGGGTGATGTTGTCCAAAGTGCACCAGCTTTCTAAGCCTCAGGTACTTTAAAGAAAAAATAGAAGACTTGGCTCCTTCCATGAAGTAAAGTGAAGGGTATATAACTCCATGAATTTTGAGCACATTGCAAATAACAAGTACCTAAGGGACCACTGTTACGATTACTAAAAGCGCAGCAGCAAGGGATGATCATGAAATTGTTCAGGGTGTTGCTCTCTATCCCCACCACTTTTGCCTTGCTCTGTTTAACTTCATCTTGAGTTTTACTTTTCCCTGGTCCCTGTCTCTTGCTTTGTCTTCTCACCCCGACCTTTCACCTGTCCCTAAAGGGAAGCCCATCCTATGGCTTTGATCAACTAGCTGGAGATCAGTGTCCATTGTGAGCTCCGAGTAGGGAAGAGAGAAGAAGGAAAAAGACAGCCTGCAGACAAGAAGACTCCCCCAAAGCATGGTCTTCCTGGCCCACTGTCCCTCAGATCACCATTTCTCTGCATCTCATAAAAGGTCTTCATGTCATGAAATCCCTGAGACAGAGATTTGTAATGCAGAATCTTCTTCAGTAAAGCTTTGAACAAACATTTTTCTATCCACCAATCTCTGCTTCCCAGAACGTTGTTGTAACAGAATAGTGAGCAATACAAACAGCAGCTTTAGGTGGCACAGTGCAGCAGATGGCACCTGCTTTGCTCTTCATGACACATCTGTGTGCAAACAGCTTTCCCACTGCACTGAGACCGTGGCTTTTCAGGTCTGTTTCTAGGAACTCTCTAGAGTTCAAGACAAATTTCACAGTAAAAGGTAACCATTTTCTATCCATTAGAACATCTCTCATTCTGACACAAGCCACCCCATGTTTGGGAAGTCTCCTCTTTTTCTTTTTGATCATCTGGCTGCAAATTTAGCTCGTATGAAGATTTGATAATTCACTAGGATGATGGGAGAAAGAGCTGTATTTGAGCTTAGAACACAAATTTAAGATTCCATCACTCCCATAGATGGAGCACCCCTTTGCACAGAGCAGTGACAACTGGAAAAGCTTACCCAAGTTTTGGTGTTCAGAGTTTTTACCGGGGTTATGCTATGCCTTCCAGATTGTTCAAATAATTGGCCAATCAGCCTCCATATCAAATCCCTCTTCCTCGTGACTGGATTGATAGTAGATGGCTCAAAGTCTTAACCCTTCAATGATACAATTGATCTTTCTTGTGTGGTCAGCTCCCAAAGACACCTTGCTAGTATATCTAGGGATAAGCTAGAGTTATCTCAATCGAAAACCCACCAGTATGTTACTATCATGTTTTGAACTTGTATGTACATATTACAAAGGCTTTGCCCAATTGGGTGGCATTATTCAGGGGTGATGGACAGTTGAAGAAGTGTCCTTGTGGGAAGATGTTAAGTCATTGGGGGATACTCATCATGAATGACAATTTTACTCCTATCACTTGAAAAATTAATGCTTAATGTCTACCAAGTATGAGCTAGAGCCAGTGGCCAGCCAAATTTTTTTCTTATGTGGGGACAGAGATTATGCACCTTGTTTGATTTATAAAGCACTGAAATCTTGGTATGCTGTCAGTAAATATTTGCTCAGTTCATAGGAGAGCAAATGATCAAAAGTAAGAAAAAGTGAAGAAAAGGTCATTGTATAAGCCTCAGGGAAGAAACTGTTGGTCAACTGTGTTTCTCCCTGTCTCCCTTGCTCTCCTTTTCTCCCTTCCTTTCCTGATAAAATTTATTCATAACACAGAAGCACTCAAATTCCCCCCACCCCTGCCTTTAAACTTTCTTCGAGTTCCTTCCATTATCACCATTCCTTACCATTGTAAAAGAGACTATGAGTTACCACATAAAGCTGTGCCTTTGCTTTCACACATTTTCCGTTGGGATTTTGCAGTTCTGAATACGGAGGAAGTGAAACAGAAAACATTGTTCAAGAAAATCCAATTCCTCCCTGAGTGGCAGAGGTGCCTCGATGCATGAGAGAATTCCAATCCTGGTGCTCGTTCCTCTCCACATGATATTAATGTCACTTCAGTTGCCACTCCATTACTTATTATTAGTCAAATCAATAAGCAACCCGCAGGCTGAAACCTTACTGCCTGTCAAAGTGAGGCATGGAGGTGGAACTGTTAGCTCAAGCTGATATTGCAAGCATCAAAGGGCACACTGGCTCTCCAGAGACGTTTGAAGAGTGAAGTTTGGTTCACCAATCATTGAATGCCTGGTTCTTGTGTCAGATACTGTGCTGGGAGGGACTAGAGGGTATAGCACTAAGAAGACATAGTTTCCTCCTTTGGACATAGCATCTAGGAGATGATGGAGATGAGAAGTAGAATGCCGTTTAACCCAATGCCACCAGGGTCTTTATGTCTGTTTCTGAGGTGTTATGTGAGAGTTAACTTTGCAACCATTCCACTGCAGTCTGAAGTTCTCTGACTCAGTTTCCCTATGCCTTCACTGACATCTGACATATATAAGTTATATATTTGTTGATTTGTTATGTCTTCCCACTAGAATGCAAGCAAGGAACTTTTGTGTAGTATGATAGAATCTCTAATGCCTTGATCTGTGTCTAGAATGTAGTAGATGTTCAAGAAAAAATATGAATGGATGTACTAAAGATGCATGAATATACTAAATAGGGCTTTTTTTCTCACCCAACTGTTTAACTGGTAGTGAAAATATAAGTAAAGCTGTGTTTGCGGTAAGATGATCCCTCCAGAGTGGATTGGACATATTCCCTATGCTGACAGGTTATGGGAGTGTGTCTGCTGATAGGTAAGGCAAACACTGTGCTTGTTATAGAGCAAGTGAGAAAAAAAGGAAAAAAATTAAGGGAGATGGTTCAGACAACAAAGCGCTTGTCACGCAAGCTTGAAGATGTCAGTTGCATTCCCCAAACCCACCTGAAAGCAGAAAAGAATTTGCATGGTGGTTCAGTGCTGGGGACACAGGGATAGGTGGGTCCCTGTGGCTCGGGCCAGCTTTTTTTTAGCCTGACCAGTGTCCTGGATCCCACTTAGAGACCTTGTTTCAAAAAACAAGGTTTATGGCTCTTGAAGGCATTCAAGGTTGACCACTGGTCTCCACATGCCAAATGTATGTGCACATCTGCAAACACACACAAATACAACAAAACACCCATTGTCTCATAACCTCACCAGTGACACTCGTTAAGGGGAGGCCATCAGTGACCTATCATTGATGTCATCTGTGGATGAACTGCACTCCTAGAATAGATCAGATTCAGATATAGAGACAATTCATAGCCCATTCTCCCAGGACAGGACCTGGGGTCCTGGCTTGTGAGTCCAAGTGGCAAACAACACAAAAATGTTCTTTCCAGAGGGAAATGTAATTGAGAAATATCAAACTCACATAATTACTTTTAACACATTCTGAATATGTCTCAAAATGAATTTCACATTAAAATGTACATCCAAACAGCACGATAATGACTGACTGTTTCTACAGTATTCCGTCTTTAAAAGTAAATAAGCCTGAGTCTCCTTAAATAATTCTATCACAGGATTTAAATAAAACAGGTATAACACATATGAAAGGGGATAGGGAGGGAGGGATGGAGAGATATGAATACATATAAATATATTCTGCTTGCTTTGGCTTTCTGTTTATCTGGAAGCCATTCATCTTATCTGTTGCTTCCTCTCCCCCCACCTTTTTTTTAGTAAACATTAATCCGCACAGATGGTGAACCATGGTAATCTCTGCTACCAGCTGCAGAGAAGAATTTTTAATGAAATGAGAATTTAAAGGTTTTTACTCAAAGCACTAGAGTCTCTTTGACTCCCTAATAATGTTCAAATTATTTCTTCTGTCACGGGTTATAAATGCTGTGTGATTGTGGTGTTGCTTCCAGAAGAAACTGACCTACCATCAGAAGGAGCGTGCTGCCCTCAGTCTGCTGTGCTCTGCCCCATGTAAGTGTGTAATTTACCTAGGAGAAGGCACTGGGTGTCTAAAATGACTAGATTTAGTTCTAAACCAACCTTGTCCTAGACTACAATTGTGTCCAGTGCCTGCCTGATTGCTGTAGCTACCTCTCCTGCTCTTCTGGCTTTCATTTAAATAAACTTCAAAGAGTTGCGATACTGCTTTAGCTGAACCTCCAACTAAAAAAATGTTAGTTCCTTGTGCTTTTTTTTTCTTGGTCCAGTGCTGCTCAGACTGAACACTTGGTGTTTTGACAAGTCTGATTTATACTTAAGATATCCGCTAGCAGAGAACACTCATGAGTTGCTCTGTTGGGCTTGCTCAGTATACACACAGCGTCCCACCCTTCTCAATTTTCGTCCAAGGGGGTTGGCATTGAATATTCATTTTTATTCTCAAATAAATAATGAATTTACCATGGCGTTCTAAGCTTTTAACAAAAGGATTTATAAAACGTTTCTTTCTTTCTCTCTCTCACACACACATATATACACACATGAAAGCAAACACTTTTTAATCTAAATTATGTTAGTCACATTATATGAAGACACATTTACAATTGTCTATGTATGTCTAAAGATATTGTAATATAATAACATAAGGTGATTTTGATGGCATAAAATACTTATAAAATGCAAAATACAAAGAGGAGGAAAACCAAAGGGAATCCAATTTTAAGATGAACCATTGTTTTCTGTTTGAGAGTAGACACAAATGAAAACAATCTTAGAGTTAAGAGGTTCATTGCTATTAAAATTAATTATTGAAACTTTAGTCTTGAACATTGAATTTGTATGCATGCTTCTTTGATCACAAGCACACTAGCAAACACTGTCTAGTGTACACAGAGAACCACAAAGGCACAAGGAGTTCAGCGAGAACTCAGCATGAGAAGAATACAATGGCTACCTTTAAGTATGGGGAATATGTAAAATTACCCCTTAGCTTGATTGAATCCATGGATAGTACTGAACCTCACATATACTATGTTCCTCTCAACACACACATTTAATCGTGTCTTTGCTCTATGGAAGTACTTGTCACAACTGTGAGTTTAGCTTCTAACTTTAGTTGGAGGTTTGGCAACAAAACAAGCATGGGTTCTTCTCCTTCAAAATATCAAGAGCAGTGGTCCTGACAATTCAGGTGTCAAGAGCAGTGGTCCTGACAATTCAGGTGTGTCAAAGAGAAGCCACAAACTTCCTCTTTTAACTGAAAAGGACAAATTGTAAAAAGGGAATAAAGAAAAGTCAGTTAATATTGATTGGCTTTAATAGTAAGAACACACCTTCTAGCCATGGAATCGTGGGGATGATCATGTGAACGTAGGTGGCAATCTGATGACTAAGGTAGCTACTAACAAGTAATGTATAACAGGTCCATAGAGTAGACAAAGGGGTGATTTATATCCTGGGCTTGGGTATATCCATTACTATGGGTAATGAAAACCACAGTAAGGGATCCACATATAAGAAGGGCAGTCATGGCTACTAAAAATCATCAAGTCTGGAATCTGGCTTTGATCCTGTTATGAACTTGTTTTGTGGTCCAGACTGAGTTACTAGGCTTCCCAGATCTCAGTTTCCCTGATTACTGTAAGAGATGCCAGAACCAAAGTAAAACTCACCAGGAAACTTAGATGGGAGCATCCTATCTAGATCCTCCGTATTTCATATGTTGGTCATTTAATAGGCAGCTTTTCAGGATCCTGGACAGAACAATGTGACAAAATGGGGTAAGAGGAGAAAGCAGCTTATTGGATAAGGAAGACTAACAAGTGAAGGGACAGCAAAAGACTCTTGTTGTCAAATCTTGAGCAAGACTGGTTTTAACTGTCCTAAAGAGGGAGGGAGCTAGCTGCTCATTCCATGGTGCTCCCTCAGCATTCTAGCGCTAACAGAGGTATTGATCATAAGTCAGCATGTTAACCTCCCTGGCAAGATCATAGGCTTGAAGAAGGGATTCTCTAGTGTTCAATGGGACTCCTTTTTCTTGAGTCCCATGTCTGAGAAAGTAGCACTCTGGTAATTATGACATGCCTTGGTGTTGGGGAGAAAAAGAACTTAAAGACAGAGCTCATTAGTAGGCTTAGTAGGCACATCATTTTTCGAAGACAGGAGTTATTAAACTCAAGATACAGACTTTGACTTGCCAATGTGTGTGTGTGTGTGTGTGTGTGTGTGTGTGTGTATACATGTGGGAGGCTAGAGGAACATTGTGTTTCTTCTATTGCTATCTACATTATTCTCTTGAAATATTTTTTTTATATATATACCTGGAACTCATTCATTTTGGTTTAGCTAGTAGCCAGCAAACTCCAATAGTCCTTCTACCCCTTCCCCACCAGCACTGGGATTACAGATGTGTGAAGCAACACCTGGATTCTTATGTAGATGCTGAGGATCCAAACTCAGACCCCATGGTTCTACAGCAAGTACTCTTACTGAGCCATTTTCCTAATCTCATAGATTATTATTTAATCAGTCTTAAGCCCAATCTGTTGTTGCCCATTGTTTTAGGAATCAGGAATCTGAAATACAGTCACAGAACTCTGTTTTATCCTCTCCATAGAAGGATGTTAAAAGCCAGAAAAGAAGCCAATGGTGCAGAGCCAACAATACATAATTGATAATAACTGACTATACTTACATAGTTAGCAGCCCCTCCTTGGAGGCTGCCCTGTTGATCCACGAATTACCAATAGCTTTTCTTGGTTCATGGCTTTATAGGGCATGCTTTGCTATTTTGCCCATCATGAAAGAGCTGGCAGTTCACAAATTACCTGAGGGCAAGATCACACTCTAAAGTGACTTGAGCAAAATGATTTGTGTGGGCTAATGTGCACCTCCTATGGCCATGCTGTCATCAAAACACTGGGTCGAATCAAATAAGTCCATCAAGGTACTATAAAATATGTATGCAAAGAGGATGGATGTGATGTTGTTGCGAATAATAAAACAGTCCATAAAAGCTACAAAATAAATCAGCTGTTCTTTCAGGCATGGCATACCAAAGACCACATACATCCATATATATTATATGTGCTGTAAGCGCACATATATTATATATGAGCTCTTATTGACACGCTCTGTGAAACACAAAGTGATTAAGGTGTTTGCATTATGGAAGGACTTGCTACCAAGGAAGTATTGGCAACACAGACTGAAATGAAGCTTTGGTCTCTGATCAATGGCCTTGCCAAGGTCATCTCTCCAGAGAATGCTTCTTGTGGAGAACATGTGTATCCTTAGAAAAGATGAATTATAAAAGGGGAATACAGAACATATTATTTTTATGCCATGACCCTGGCAGGTAACTCTAAGGTGTTTTAAAGGGATTTTGTGTTTTCCTCCATACTATATTTTTAGCCTCAGGTCATGGGAAAAATATGTCCTCAGACTTCAGCTTACATAGTCAACATGTTAGGAGGTAGAAATTCCTTCCCTTTCTTTCCTCCTTCTCTTGACCCATTTTTCTCTGTTCTTTCTTTCCTTCCCTTCTTTCTAACCTTCTCCATTGCTTAATTTTTTCTTAGTTTTATAATATGTACTAAAATGCCAGTTGCTTCTCTGGATACTTATAACAACACCAGTGACAGTTATGAACATCTTGTGACTGACATTGCTGTGTGTCAGTAGAATGTCATGGACGTGAACAAGTTACCACCTCAACCCTCAAAGATTCACAATCTACATTCAATGGATCATACACAGGCAGAAATTAGTGATGGTGTCAATAAAAGTAGAGTAAGTATCCTGAAAAAGAATGTGATCTAAGAAAAGAATGGCTAATACTGTAGAGATTTTGGAAGTGTGTCCCACTCAAGATAGAATTTGAAAATGAGGTGAAAGAAAAGGGATTTTAATAGCACTGAAGAAAGAAAAGCATTCTTCAAACCAGGAGATAGTGTATAACAGACTTCGAGACAAGATGAGAAAGGTAGGAATTACACTTGGTCTTTTGTTTTGATTTTGAGACAGGGTCTAGGTATGCATATTGGTCTGGACTTGAAATTCAAACCTTCTTCCTCAGCCTTCTTAGTGCTGAGAAAACAGTCATGTGCTCACTGTGGCTATCTTCACCATCCATGCCTTTTCTGAGCACCAAGGCAAATTCATGTAGAGTGAAAAGGCCCCTTCTTCATGATGACAAAATGGGTAGAGTTTGCTCAACAGAATGACTGGGAGCCATAGTCATGGAGACTTTATTCCCATGTGTCACTTATTCACCCATGGGGGGAACTCACCTGAAAATTGTCTCAAATCCCTAAAAAGATAATCTTTCCTTTCTTTGTGTTCATGGTTAACTCAAAGGTTAAACAAATAATAAAAATACACCCCAAACTGATTCCCTGAGACATTACCAATCCCATTCTGTTAGATTTTGTCAAATATATGATTTTTTTCTCCTCTCAGAGATCTATTTTCTTCTCCCACTGTCGTCCTTCTGTTGAGAAATTTCTAGTGTTTAGACATCTCAATATGTGGACAGAATTCAAACTTCCTCATGATGGTATTCTAAGGCAAACAAGGACCATAAAGTATTCTTCTGGTACTGGGTCATACTGGTTTGCAACAGCCAGTTGATAAGTTCTCAGAAATTCTGTAAGTCAGCTAATAGAATATTGGTAGCTCTAAAATGGTTGCTATGGGAGCATCTATAGTCCAATTGACAGAAGCTACAAGACAGCTACAAGACAAGGTTCTTGTTTCCATAGAGTTGGTTGTTAGATTTTTATCAGCATGCTGTGGGGCATTTAGGTCTCAAGTGTCCACAAATATTCCATACTAGTTACCCAAGGAAACACAAGTACCTTTAGGAGGATTATCAGCTTACTCCATAGACATGGAATATAGGGATCTTAGGAAACATGATGGAGATGGACAATGATGCTGGTCAGGAGAGTTGCATGCTGTGGGGGAAAGGGAAGCAGGAGAGTTTAGTGTATGTGGTAGTTTGAATGAGACTGGTCCCCATAGGCTCACCGATTTGAAAGCTTGGTCATAGATTTGAATGCTTGGTCATCAGGGCATAGTACTATTTCAAAGGGCTAGGAGGTGTAGCCTTTTTGGAGGAAGTGTGTCACTGGGGTGGGCTTTGAGGTTTCAAAAAGTCCATTCCAAGCCCAGACTCTTTCTCTTCCTTCTGCTTGCAGATCTGGCTGTAGAACTCTCAGTTCCTTCTTTAGCATCCTGTCTGCTTGTATGCCACCATGTTTCCAGCTTTGGTAATGGAATACAGCTATGAAATTGTAAGCAAGCCCCTAATTGAGTGATTTCTTCTATAAGTGATCATGGTGTTTCTTCACAGCAATAGAACACTGAGTAAGACAGTACCTAAGACCGTCATTCTAATTATTATTGACTATGCTAATACAGCTCATTTTTTTCTACAAAACTCAACTAGCAAAATGAGCATCATAGTACTTACATGATAGAATTATGAAGAAAATTAAGTAAGGTCACGTGGAAGATACTTATAATAATGTATATTGAACAGAGAGAATATTCATTAACTGGTGACTTTGAACACAATGCAAGTTCAAATGTTAGTATTTATCTGTAGATTGTACCAGCTTCCTATATATGACCAATTAGGACAATCTGAACCATCATATAGGTTGGACTACCCTAGATTGCTAGAGTTCACTAACAACTCTACCCTCCTCTAATCTTCTCAGTACTGCACAGCCTAGGAAGATGAAATTGGTACTTCTTTCCTAAGTGACTCAAGTTACATCAACAACAAGCCCTGGCTTGTGATGGAAATAAAAGACAGCTAGACCTTTTCCTTTTACAGCGGGGATTGTGGAGACAATGAACTTTTCTACAGCCAAGTTCACATGTTTATGTCTGTCTGCCAGGGGCAGAGGGAGGCACCTGTGTTGGCTATGATGAACTTTTGACCTCATTCTGACTATGGCAGGAGGAGACACTGCCCATGGTTTTTCCATTTTATGCTAAAAGTCAGACTTGGTGATTCAGCTCAGATTCCTCTTCTAGACTCTTTAATGACATAAAAAATCATTCATAAATGTGTATACATACATATAGACATATATGTGTACACATATTCATAAATATAATCTCTTCAGTTCATATAATGCCACCTGTATGTATGTTTTCAGGACTAACTGTTAATGGATAACTTTCCCCTCTTCCAAGATTCCCTCAGTTGTCTATAGTTCTTTGTGTAGAGTTGATAACAGTGAAAAAATCGCCATGAATTTGAAGATTAGGGAAGGGTATGTTAAGGGGTTTGCAGGTAGGAAAGCAAAAGGAGAAATGTTATCATTAAATTATAATCTCAAAAAAGCATTGCTTAAAATGACTAGTGATAACTTTCTGTTATACATCTAGCCCTTAATAGGCAAACTTGATTTTGGAAGAACTATAGAGGCACACAGGATAATGCACCCAAAACACCTGAATAATGCTTGACTCATAACAAACTTTTAACAAATATGGGTCTCCTTTTCTTCCTAACTCATCTACTAGCTTTTCTCTATGAAAAAAGAAAGACCCAAATCACCATAATTTATAATCAGCATGAATTGTTTTGCATTTTTCTGCATAAAATATGAGGTAGCATATATTATGCCCCTAAAAAAATTCAACCTGCCATTCTAAGTCAATTTGATACATGTAAATACTCAGGGGATGCCAAAGAATATTACTAACCTGTGACCACAGTTATGTGGTAATTGACAGCTACTAAATTTGTGAGGTAATAATATCCTTTCTAGAAATTGATAGAAGATTTTTTATTATAAAAGTTTCCTTCAGGATCCAAGAACTTGGCATAAGTCCACTAACAGCTTTTTTTAAAGCAGGACCAATATCATCTTACCTATTCAAAGATTTTTCATCTTCAAAATAAACATATGCCCTTGGAGTAATTATTTAGGGACCAAAACATTCAGTTTTCTTCTCTCTCTCTCTCTCTCTCTCTCTCTCTCTCTCTCTCTCTCTCTCTCTCTCTCTCTCTGTGGGTGTGTGTCTCTGTCTCTCTGTCTCTCTGTCTCTGTCTCTCTCTGTTTCTCTGTCTGTCTCTCTCTTTGTCTGTCTCTCTCTTTGTTTCTCTCTCTCTTTCTCATTTTTAAGCAAGTTCCTTTGAAGTTGTTTCCTAAGAAACTGTAGTTGTTTCTGTGAATTTAATGTCAGGAGAGAAGGCCAGATTATACTAGCCTCTCACCCTACATACCAAGAAAGCCATGTGAGAGAGTGTTAGACAATTTGATGATAAACCAGATACCTTACATTAACCCTGTTTCAGATGATAACATGAAAACATTGACAGGTCTTCCTGGTTTTGTTTGTGGTACTCCATGCAGCTTTTCTTGTTAGATAGAGTTAAGAACTGCAAGAGGGAGATTTGCAAAAGACAACTGTAGCTATGCTTTAAGCAAGTACAATTCCAAAGTCACTGTCTGCTTCTCTGACTTCCACTGGCTGTTGGCTTCACCCAAGCATAGCACTTCTTGAATTGGGTATCGCTGCCAGAAGACAGGTCTCCATACTTGCCTATGGGGATCCAGTTGAGTGAGGATGGCCAGAGCAAGGACAGTTAGTTTAGACCAAGTCTGCATCTGTTCATGGACAGAGGCAGAACTTTTGTGTCCCAAGAGCATCCTTAAGCAACAATTTTAGGGAAACACGATCCATCAAGTTAACACATGCTTTTGACCTTAACTCGCAGCTCAGTGTTCTCACCATTAAGAGGCAGCTTCTCAGAACGAGGATAAATGCTGCCTATGCAACCACAGGAACCTGGGTCATCCTCCTTACACTGCACTGTGAGTTGGCATCACAACTTTTACTCTTTGGGGGGTTTTACATGCTTTTAATTTTAGAGTATGACTTACATATAGCAAAATTACTTTGGGGCTGAATTTTAATACACATGTGCATTTGTATGGCCAACAACAAAAACGAGACTATGAAGCAATCCCACCATCTCCAGCATTTCCTCAGAGTCTTCTTGGGTGTAAACCCTTTGCCCCATCTACCTCTCTTTATATTTGGAAACCCTCGATCAGTTCTCCATCCCTGTTGTCCCCTTGTCTTTTCTGGAATGTCATTTCCATGGAATCACAGAACATATGACTTTCAAGAGTGGTTACCATCATTTAGCACAACGTTAATCTGTAAGGTTTATCTGTGATGCTGCACTTATCAGCAAGCAATTCATCCCTTTTATTGATAAGTAGTCAATTGTACTGAGTACTAGAATTTATCCATTCATCTATACAAAGACATTAGTGAGCTGCCTCAGTCAGTAATGGTGGGCTTCCTGAGTTCAATCCCTGGGACTCCCATGGTGGAAGGGAAGAACTGATTCCCACATGTTATCCTCTGACCTTCACATATATGTCCTGGCTCATGAGCAAGTGTGTGTGTGTGTGTGTGTGTGTGTGTGTGTGCGTGTGTGTGTGTGCATGTGCATGTATGTGTGCACGTATATGTTCATGTGCACACATGTAGGAACATACATATAAATAAATAACTGAATACATAAGTGTATGTAATAAAAAGAAAAGATATTGTAATGTCTTACAGTTATCAGTGATTATGGATGATGCTGCCACAAAATTTCACATATAGGTGTCACCCCAATCTTTATTTCTTTGGTGCAGAATTCTCAGCCTTGATGATTTGAGTAGGGGAGTCCTCTGTTGTGAGGAGCTGTTGTTTGACCTACAGAATGTACACTGGCATCACTAAATCTACCCACTAAAATCCAGGAGGATCTTCTGGCTAGATTAGAACAATTAAAAATATATTCCCACATTGCCAAATATTCCTTGAGGATTGGAGTTGCTTTCAGCTGGGAAGCAGTGTGTTAAGACAAAACACATATGGCGGTTGAGATATAGGTCAGTTGGTAGAGTAATTGCTTAGCATGGAAAAAGCTGGTTTGATCCTCAGCTCAGCATATACTGAGCATGGTAGCACATATTTGTAATCCTAGCACTCAGGAGGCAGATACAGGAGGATCAGGAGTTCAAGGTAATCCTCAGTGACATAGTGAGTTTGGTTTAGCATAGGATACAGAGTATGCTCATTTTAAAAAGAAACTGTCAAGTTCTTCTTCAAGCTACCTATTGCATTTTTTATTCCTTGCCAGCAATGAACAATGAAGTTTTTATTGCCCCATGATTTTGCCAACATTTGATACTGGCAATATTCTTAGTATTTTGCCATTCCAGGAACAACCAGTTACCAAAATACTGAAGTAAATATTAGTGAGACTCACCAATATTACTGGATATGTAATAAAAAAAGTCATTTCTTTTCACTTTTAAAGTCTGTGTGGCTATGTAAATTGTCCTTGCCAGGTAGAAGTGAGGTACTTTACTTCCTAGTGGATATAAGTGAAGGGTGATGTATACTGCTTTCTCTTCCCTTAGACCAGCGTTGGCATCCAGCTCCATTACAGACTGTGGGGACTTCATCAGTCAAAGTGTTTGAGTGAAAGTGACATGGGAGAGGAGCTCCTGCCAGCACTCAAATGGACACAGGTGTGATGGGAAACAAACCATTGTTATTTTAAGCCACTGATATATGGGGATTTTGTGTCACCTTCTCATACTTAGTCTATGTTGTACAAATCTAATTCCTACACTAGGGTTATTTAAGAGTATTTAAGAGACAAAAGAAGGTAAGGATTTTAGCACAGTTCTTTACTTAAGACAAATGACCAGTGAACAGCTGGTCTACTACTACTACTACAATAATTAAAACTTCTCAAATATCCCACTTCACGTTTATTTTTCTTTTTAAAACCACATGGCATTTATTCTGTATATTAAGAGAATATTTCAGTTCTTCCATAAACCCTAATGCAAGGTTGGTTTTAAACATGTGAACTAAAAAAATGTGGACATATATCATTGACCACCTGCCCCTCAGGTGTTTTGGTACATCATTCAGGTTTCAGTGAGGCAGAATCTCTCTATATGTATTTTTAAATGACAATTAAGATTACCTTTGAAAATTTTCTTCTTATGGGTTATTTTATGTTTAGCAGGACACACTTAGTTCAGCAATCTTTTCTACTGTACATTTACCAAGAATGTGAAGAGAGGTAAACATGTCCATGAAAATTATTCTCAAAGCTATGCTACATCTGAGTGCTTTGTAGAAACTGGAAAGTTCGTTCCAAGATTAATTGAAAGTATGCAGAACTATATTCATTACAAGTGCTAAGAATTAACATTTAGAAATGTTCCCCACACAAATTCTGATGAGTAGAAAAGTTTAAAAGTGACTGGTTTAGTTATAGAAGAGCAGATAATATGTCCTCTAGAATCTTAAACCTTTGGAAATCATGCTGCTTTGTAGGAATGTCAACAGTCTCAACTGTTGAGCTGGTAGGGCTACAGTACACCATATTATAGCCCAGCATTAAATTTTCCCCTGGTTCAGTGCTAGCTGGCAAAGACCTTAGCTCTGTGGGCACCTGTGGATGAATGGATAATGATTCATGGGACTAGGTATTAATATTAAATATAATTTATTTTGGGGAGAAGTCATTTACAGAAGAAAGAGTGACCGCCACAGGTTCCCGCTCTAAGTATCCACACCGGCTGATCTTCTGTGACCTGCCTGGAAACAAGAGCAAGAGTCACTTGCCCAGACCACAGACCTAAAACTCACCAGGTCATGTACTCACCTGTGACCATGTCAAAATGTGCGTAGAAAATGTTATAGGCGTGGGCAGGGTGGATATCTCACTACAGGCACCAAGGTCTCCAGTTGAAAACTGGGCAAGTAGCCAGTAGTTGAATTTCTCTCTAGAGAAGTCTTTGTCCCATTGTCTTCTATGACTCAAACATTTACGTTAATTACTCCATTAGGAGGAGGGATGAGTTGGGCAATGCTTTTACTTTAGCCAGGATTTTGATACAACATATGGACCAAATAATTGTTTGCAAATTTATTCACACAATAACAAAGTGAACGCCCTGCCCAAATAAGGGTCCAATCAGTTAAAAATTTGTTTTGAAAGTATTTAATCTTTCATTCAAATTACAATATGTGCTCAATATAGTAAATGTAAAAGGACAAATCTAACAACAATTTCCCATAAACTCCCAATCTAAAAATAACTACTGCTAATATTTTAGGTTGTTTTCTTCATTTTAAAATAACATACACAGGATATAGCTCTCTTAACTTCTTTTGCATTTTTCCATCACAACATGAGAATTTCTCCTTGATTTAATCTCTATTTTCACCAATTTAATTTCTTCAAATAATATTTAAGTACCTGTATCATATTTTGTTAGACAGTATATGGATTTCTTCTGACATTTTCTCTCTCTCTCTCTCTCTCTCTCTCTCTCTCTCTCTCTCTCTCTCTCTCTCTCTCTCTCGTGTGTGTGCACGTGTGTATTAATGTGTATGCAGAAGCCAGAGATCATGAAGGTATCCATAATGGAATGGTGTGTTCTTTCAAAAAGGGCAATGGGACCTTTATTTGAGTGAAAGTCCCTGGGCTGTGGCCTGCATTCCAAAAAAACAAACAAACAAACAAACAAAAATCTATGTTTCCCTGTTCACTCTCTCTGTTCTCACACTATGATCTCTATGGTCTCACTGGTCCAGGAGGGATGTCCCATCTTGGATTAACAAATTCCTAGGAAGCATAATTGACCTGCTTCTAAGTCTGCTTTTCCTTTGCAAACCAGACAACTCAGCTTTGTTCCCCAAAATCACTGCTTCACAGACTGTGTTGGGTAGTTTTTATGTCAACTTGATCCCCCTTCAACCTTGGTATGGGAAACACAATGTATTAAATGCCAGGATACTCTGACAAGAGGATTTGTGTCATAGATTATATCTCTAAACTTCAAGTCAGAGAGACAGTTTGGGGTCCAGAATCAATCTCTTCTGAGAGTATCTCCCTCAGTGATCAAATACCTTCCGTGAAGTCCCCCCCCCCTCTCTCTCTCTCTCTCTCTCTCTCTCAAAATTTCCATAGCTTCCTGATACCAGCATGCACAGAGGACTAATCCCTCTGTCACAATGAACTTTTTTTCCCACAATGAACTCTTAGCAGACACTGTTAAACTATTAAACCACATCCAAACCCCTGGAAGCCAATGTCTTATCAGCCAGAAGGCACCAAGTCATGAGATGACTATAGCAGTTCAGAGAAACAATGTATTTCTAGCCTTCCCTCTCTATAGAGTTCACCAAGGGAACCAGGAATGCTTATATTAAAGACATCCATAAATACATTTGGGTGATCCATCAAAGTTACCCACTCTGATTGAGACATTGGTTGTCATCTTGGGCAAAGGAATGCACAGATAGCTGGTAAAACGCTATTTCTATGTATATCTGTAAAAGTATTTGAAGAAGAGATAAATCTTTTGATAAAATTATTTGTTTTGTCGTTGGAGTATCTGTGGAAACACAGAAAGAAGCCTATAGACAGAGGCAAAAATTCTCAGGGTGTTGGCACAGAATGAAGTAAAACACAATTCTTTATAGATCATTAGCATTTAGGCACAAAAGGAAATAGGGATTTTGAGATGGGTAGAAACTCTGGTAGGCATCCTGTATACTATAGACAACTGGTGGACCTAAAGACAGACTTCAAATATAAGGTGGCATAATGAAAAATGCAAGGCCTATGAAATAAGAAAGGAAATGGAATGGATCCATGATCTACCCATTATTTTTTGCACAACTAATTTAGATGCATTCTTAAATCTGTCCCATCTTCAGTTTCCTCACCTGCACACTTCAGACATTACCTCTTGGTTGGCCTATTGAACATCCAATGCAATTAATGTGTGTGTGTGGGTGGATGGGGTCATATGACAATTGATACTTAGGAAGTTCCTAAAATAAGATTTCTTTCTTCCTCTTTATTGTTCCCAAGAAGGTATAACTGAAATTAGCATTGATTTAAAAGGGGGGAAAATTACTGGGTGGTGATGGCATACATCTTTAATTCCAGCACTTGGGAGGCAGAAGTAGGCAGATCTTTGTGAGTTTAAGGTCAACCTGGTGTGCATAGCTAGTTTCAAGGCAGCTAGGGCTGGAGGGGAAATGGAAGAAGGAAGAGCACAATAAGAAAAGGAGGAGTATGAGGTATGGAAGGAGAGAGGGAAAGGGGAGAGAAGGAGAGAATGGAGAGGTAGGAGTTGGAGGGAAAAAGAAGAGTATAAAAAGAGAAGAGGAAATGAAAAGACAGTAAAAGAAAACAAAAACAGCCTGTCTGATTTGCAGATACAATAAGCAACATGCAACCCCAAAGCCTCAGTGTACATTCCAATTAAGACCTTTAAAAGGAGCATCATGCCACTGCAGATTGCTCTAAATAGCTAGATGTGGAGATAAGAACTATTTTTTGTAGCACAAAGTGACATAATATGAAAGTCAACACTGGAAAGCTCTTAAAGCATCCCGAATTTTTTCCTTCCTTAAAATGTCAAAATACCTATCTCAACAGATATTTTTAAATTGCATTTTTCTTTCAAGATTTTCTGTCTCTAGTATCTTGCTTAAGAGTGGAATGAAAGAAATAACTTGACTGGAAATGGCACAATCTTTGGCAGAATGGAAAGAAAGTTTAAATAAATTCTACTTTGACCAGCTTCTAGGTCTTTGTAGATATTGATTATCATTTGCCACTGAGATTTGTAGAAACTTGAAGGGAAAAGAGGAAAATAAACTTTTAGCATGTCCTGCTGTTCCCAGTATCCTTTGCTCTGTAACAAATTGCTTCACAACATAGTGACCTAAAATAGGAATCTATTATCCTTTGATTCTGTAGACCACTGGTGCCAATGAGAATATGTGAGGGCTTTGTCCTTGGCTCTTTGGGGCTGGATGTCAATAATGACACACTCTCAAGACAACTACTTTTGGTGTGTTGGTCAAATTTGTCTTCTTTTGACACAGTGACTGGGTCAATCAGCTTAGAAGAGGACAAAGTTATTGAAGATCACGGTTTCAGAGATTTTAGCCCATAGTCAACTGGTTCAATGATTTTTAGGTCTGTGTTCACCTCACAGCAGACACCAAGCAGAGGGAATCTTCTTCACCCATTTCCTTTCTGATTGGTTAGGGACCACACTTTCAACACATGAGCTCCTGGTGGAATTTTTGTAGCCAAACCAAAAAGATGGAAACTCAGTTTTGGCTTTCAAACCCAGATACTTATTCTTGGCCTCTCCATGGAGATTTGACTATTTAGATAAGGTAACTAGATTTTGATAGGAAGGTTCCAAGTGTGTGCCCTTACATACACACCCCAGGGGAAACTTCAAGACTTCTCATCACATTGTAACTTTGAAGTTAGTGTTACTTCTATCACATTCTGTTAATTATTATGGCCAATCAATAATCAATCACATAGGTGTTTAGATGCACGAGAGGGTAACTTCTGGACAGCATGGTTAATTGGGGGGACTACCTATAATTAGAACAATTTTTTATCTATTTAAAATTACTGATAGAAACATTTCTACTTTTAGAGATCAATAGTGAAGCACTAGCTATTCAGCTACAAACTCTAAGTGGGAGTTTCTCCTATATGAATCAAGGCAAGCAAAGCTCTCATTGAAGTGTCAAAACATGTGACCAAGCACTATTTGAAAACATGTCTATGAATGTCTAAAAAGAGCTGAGAACACCTACAAATATTAGTAACCTTTCATTGCAATTGAAGGTCCGAGGACCTATGTGGGGAGAGGGCTGCATGGGGATTAACGTGGAATATATATGCAGAAGGGGGTACTGATGAAATAAATACCAAGCATAAACTAGGACATTATTCCTGGACGACTGAGATGTTTGAGACTCTCTGATTCCATTCCTACTAACTAAACAATTCTGGAAAGCTAACCTTATTAAAGACTGTCTTAGAAGACTAAATTCTCCCAGTTTCTTAATCTGGATAAAAGAAAGGAACAAAAAGACCATTTCTTGCATTCCTTCTCTTCCAACATTCATAAGGGTGTCACTCACTTGAAGTTTTATAGGGAATCTCACAGAATGGGACATATCAGTTCATTTATGTTGACTTTAAACACAATTACATAAGTCTGTTTTTGGTGATATGGTTCATTGTTATGAACACTATGGGTACTGTGAGTAGCATCCTGCCTCTGCCACCATCTGAAGTTGAGGGAAGGGGCAGATCACAATGCTAGTAGAAGTTGCCTTCAGTCCTGGGCTCTGAAATTTGTGGGGGTAATATTTGTTCCCATTGGCTCAGTCTTCCTGACCTTTGTTTTTTCTCCTTTGCTTGAAATATGAAACCTGTAGTTTAAGGAAGAATAAATGAGCTAAACTTTAAAATTCCATTCTAAGTCTTTGTATCATGGAGGTGTTTTTGTTTTTGGATTTAATCCCTTTTTACCTCACATGAGTGACAAATTGGTTGTGTTGTACCTGCAGCTTTTAGTTACCACAACTCTCTTTGAGAAGTAGTCAGGGTATGAATAATAAGCATAAATAAAACATGACAGAGCAGTATTTCAAAGTAAAGCATGCCTACATGAAAATGTGGACTCAAAACAGTTTCAAATGGACAGGGTGTGTGTGTGTGTGTGTGTGTGTGTAAATACACTATTTAGCAATAGTGTATAATAACTATTAAAAAAGAGAGGCCATGAATATGAGAGCAAGAGCAAGAGGGATACATGGGAGAGGTTTGAGGGGAGAAAGAGAATGGGGGAATGATGCAATTATATTTTAATTTCAAAAAATAAAAATGATTAAAATACTCACTGGGTGACTAACATAAGACAGCCACTGTACTGAGTGTGTGAGGAAGTTTCCCGATCACTCACTGGTTGTAAGCTTCTTTGCTTACTTAGAGGTGGTTGAATTTGGAGCTGCTTGGCACTCATGCTAGGAGCACAGACAATTCTCTGCCTGCCAAGCAGAGAATTAAAACTTGCTCCTGTTCCATGCACAGCAGACAGCTTGGAACTAAGTCTATAGAACAGACCCTGTAAACAAGGGTATCTCTCCTCCTTCCTTGGTTTTCATACTTTGCTAAGAAGGCCAACAATAGTTTGGGAATGATGATGTAAAAAAAGCTAGTAAGGCTGGCAAAGAGGTTAGAGACAGTAGGGACAAATTAGAGAAATCAAAGATTATTTTTGATGGTTAAAACAAAAGAAATGTTAGAACAGTTGCATATATCATTTCTCTTTCATTTTGTCATACATACTGAGACTTAACCTGGGCAAGGTACTATGTGGGACTGAGGTTCTGTGTGTATGTAGAAGAGGAGAGGGGTGCTGATACTTTTGGGACTCATTAAGATAAAATTAAGACTGATAATTAAGTGTAAGCCGAAACTACAGAGTGCATGGTGTTCTGAAAGATTAAAATGCTAAGAAATAAAAAATAGCACCAGTTAGAAACAAAGATAACTTGCTGAAGGGGAGGTTTCACTTCACCCTTGCCTTAAACTAGAGGTAGCAACTAAAAGCAATTTGCCCCAAAATTTGTGAATGAGATTGTGGGAAGAGTCTGGAAGGAAATAACTGATCAGAATCCAGAATATCTATAGCATCAACCTGACATTTCTGCAGTTTACTTTTGGAGGTGAAGTACTATCAATAATGATGTCTCCAGCTATAAAACAGAAAGAAATGAAACAGAAAATGATTTCATTGAGAGAAAATCTTCTTTATTGCATTCCAGAAGATGTCCAAGAGTTAACTGGTCCAGACTGGACAGAATGAGTTGCAGTGCTATGAAAGACCATGGGCCTTTCTGTTTGCTCTGACCTATTTTTAGGTCCTCATGCTTCTTATCCTCATGCTTCTTGTGTTGTGATTGTGATGCTGTGTTGCTGTCAGGAGGACGGCCAAGTGCTGATGCACATTCTAGTGGCTTTCCTCTCAAGACTGTCATTTAACATCTTAGTGGTCAGGAATGGCCATGCCATCCCTAGAGGCTGAGGAATAGAATAGTTCACATCTCTTGGTTCTATAGCAATGAACACCAATGAAAGGGAATTATGATTCCCGGTTGGCTAGCCAGTTTACCATATCTGTGAACAACTGATGTTTAAGAAGGAGAATAATAGATTGAGGCAGTGTAGTCTTTGGGAGCAATGAGTTTGACTGCATTCTGTACTTTATTTGGAGATCACACACACACACACACAGAGGAGGGGAGAGAAGGAGAGAGAGAGAGAGAGAGAGAGAGAGAGAGAGAGAGAGAGAGAGAGAGAGAGAGAGACAGACAGACAGACAGACAGACAGACAAACAGATCTAAGGTCTAGGGAGATGGAGTTTGAGTTTGATAGATTCATAGTTATATATCGGCAAATGCTAGAATTCATACTGAAGCTCAGGCCAGTGGTTCCTCAGCTTTTTCCATGTACTTCTCAAAGCCAAATCTATAAAGCTAATAGCAGAAGTATATCTTCCATGGATTCATGTACATAGGCACCGAATCAATAAATAGAACCATTCAACTATTCCTCCAACCTTGGTTTAATTATTCCCTGTATTTCCTTAGAAGGAGAGAGAATATTCAATAAGTAAAAACGAACATGGGTTCACAGAAAGACAGGGGCCGTTAGACTTTCAGTAGTTGGTTGACGGTGCAGTTTTCAATTAGTTACATAAATTCTCTGACTATCAATAATTTTCAGGTTAATAACTGGCTATGATAAACATATCGCTATAGCTGCAATGACCTCGCACATCCATATTCCTTCCCCATGGTCAAGTCAAGCTAGTGTGATTCGGTGTTACTATCAGACACATGAAGAAGGGTTGGCCATCGTCTCAGATACCTTTTTACTTTTTTGATATAGATACCTTCTCTTCTATTTTTAAAAAATTCTATTTGTGGGAATAATGGCTAAAACTAATGTATTCTTCCTAGAAGAATGAGGAAAAGGTCAATCAAATTCAAAAGCTTTTGTTATGGATGACACTGAATAAGTGGATTATCTCTAGATACTTCCAAATACCCAGGTCTCTCATTGTGAGAAAGAAAATAAGCCTTGCATGGTTTTGTTTTCTGCTATGTTTATTTGAAAACTCAAAATTCATGCAGCATACTAAAGTACTTGGTACCTAATTTTCACTCAGTAAAGGGGGCTTGTTGTTGTTGTTGCTGTTGGAAGATAGAAGATCAAAGTATGGGCTAACTTTCAGCTAAGATGACTATAATCAAAGTGCATACATAAATATATGGGGTCCTCTGGCAAAGCTGGGAACACAACACAGAAGACTGAAAGTGGCATAAAAGCCATGTTGGTTCTGCAGGGGCAGAAATTGTATAGCTGCTGAGATCATACAGTTTATAAACCCAAAGTCGAGTTTACAGTGATGGCAGTAACATGTTCTTGGTCCAGATGCAGTAAGAGCACTCATGGCTGGGGAAGTGGGCAGGGAACCCTCTGCCAGAGGATTCTGAGTGATGAGTTAAATATTAGCTCATGGAGTGTGCAAGAGGCATTCTGCAACCCTGACTTAAAGCAAGTGTTAAGTGTCATGTGGATAGAGAATGATGAAACAAATAGAATGTGTGTGGCTTTCTGGTAGAGAAGTTAGAAACCAGGGGAGTTCAACTCCATGAAAATGAATTTTCTCAAGTTCATGATTCTCTAGCCAACTGCCGAATGAGATAAATTGTCAACTTATAATGGGTGTGAACTGCTTAGAATCAACCCAAAGTACAAAATTGAATCCTACAAACAACAGAAACCATGAAGACTATGAATGCTGTCTTAAAAACAACAGCAGCAGCAAACCATGTCTGTGCCTAGCATAGCTTTAGGCTTACACATTTCAGTTACAAGTGAACGATCAAATAAACACCACCCAGATATTCTAACAGTCAGAAATCCTGTGTTAATGAGGTTAATGGATCAAAATTTGAATCTACTGTCTGTAATTTTATTTGTACATTCAAACATGTTTTACAATTCCTCAAAGCACACACCGAGCAGTATAATGAAGAACAGAGATAGGAATCTGGAGTTTACAATGTTTAGTTGTACAAATCTACTATCTTACATCCAATTAATGATACAGAAATAAGGATGAAGTTATAACACTACTGTGACAGAATAAAGTACCTGTATTTGTTGGGTGCATTATTAAGAACTCTTAAAAGGCAAATGGTTACATATTAGAATATTTGAAAGCTAAGTAAGTCATGATGAAAATGGTGTAAAGATAGACCAGGAAAATGTATTTTCCAAGTACAATTCTGGAGGAAACTCAAAGTCAAGGGGTAGGGCAATGAGTGGGAAGATGGACAAAGAATTCTGAAGGAAACATACTAAAAGCCTCAAGGGACATTTGTTCCCTGAGTCAAGCTGAAAGAATGACTCTCTGAGAACTCCTTAGCATGGGATCTCAACAGGTATTTCTGAAAAAAATACCTCCCATCCTTTGTGCCTGGTGCATGAATGAGGGGGCTCAGGGCTTTTGTCTCCAGAATCTAAATGAATTATAGGACAAACTGGAAATCACCCATGATTTATGTATGGCATGGGACTCTCATTGGAAACTTCACTACGTACTGACTTAGAAAGATGAGCATATAACTGAATCTCAAATAAGGTGTGGAAATTAATAATCTGAAAATAGTTCATGGAAGGAATAAAATGAGTAGTCCCCTATGAATATCACTGATGCCAAAAAGAAAAAAATGAACTAAGTAAAACTATGTCTTAGGTACTTGGCAGTGTAACTGTAAATATGAGATGTCATTGTGGCTCATACAGAATATTGTTAAATCATGGAAAACCTTCCTGTAAGTTGAGTTTATTGTTTTGTATGTGGTTTCACAGCCATAGGAGAATGAGGGCAAAACTTTTCTCCAATTAATTAAGGTGCCTGTTTTATAAAGACAAATTAAAGAAAAAGAGGCCATGGATTTTTTTTTTTTTTGGTTTTACGAGACAGGGTTTCTCTGTATTGTTTTGGAGGCTGTCGGTCCAGCCTGGCCTCGAACTCACAACAATCTGCCTGCCTTTGCTTCCCGAGTGCTGGGATTAAAGGCGTGTGCCACCACCACTTGGCGAGGCCACAAATTTGAAAGACGGTAAGACTAGGGTACATGAGAGAGTTTGGAGCAAGGAAAGAGAAGGAGTGTGTTATATTTGTATTATAATCTCAAAAAATAAAACTACATTAAAAACCTTATTTCATTCATTAAAACCATCAAATTTTCATATCTTCTTCACACCTTTTGGTTGAAGTACTGGAAGTTGCATGCTAAAATAAAAGCTTTATGAAAAAGGAGGGAAATTAGTATCTGATAACATTCTGAAATCTCAGTTGAAATGTTCTAAGCTGAATCATAAATCTTGAAAATTAAAAATACCATGGCATATATAAAAAATACATACATCCTCAGCCTTTGGAGGGGAGAAGCAATTTTCCCAGAATTACATAACTTTCTATAGAATAATGAACAGGAACCTTTATAAGGGACTCACTTTCCAGTCTCTCCAAATTGTGACTATTTCCTTCATACAATACAAGGCACTTAGTGGGTTGGCAAAGAATTTGGAGATGGAGGATCACCAATACTGAGCATTCTTATATGGGCCTGAAGAACACAGGGATGTTTGAGGTGGAGATTTAAAGATGCTATGTTGTTGGTTTTGAAGCCGAAGGGTATGACCAGGAGACAAGCATTGAGGCAGCTTCTACAAAGCAGAGGGGCTACTGGAACAATTTCTCCTCTGGTGCCACCCTTTTGATATCTTGGTTTTAGTGCAATTCAACCCATTTCAGATTCTGACCTCCAGCACCACACAATCATTTGTGTTGCCTTAAGCTACTACATTTTTGGTACTCTGTGATAGCAGCAATAATATAATAACACCCGGGATGCAATATGTGCACACAAGAGATCAGAAGGAAAGAAAGAGATGCAGATGGGATGCCACTGAGCCAGAAAGGGACTTGAGTACATACACACACACACACATGTACGCGCACACACACACATACAGGCATGTACGCACACACATACACATACATACACAAATGTACACACACACAGGTTTTATAAAAAGGAATGATTCTCATCACAGTATGCTTTTATTTGTGCTAAATATTCGATCTTCCCATGGGCTTCTAAAATCTATGACCTTAATTGATGCCATCAAACTTCTCATCTACTATATAAAAAGTAGGGAAAATAGAATAATGTGCTTAAAAAGAAAAGGAAAGACATTTTGAAGTTCCAATCCCATTATTAAAGTGTGGGTCATGGGCAATGACATTTCTAGGCGTGTAAGAATATAAAAAGTTTATAACCTACATAACATAACCTGTCTTGATGAAAAACACTGCAAGATGGTAGAAGTCCAAGTGTTTCTTTTAGCAAGAAAAACCCCAAACCAAAAGTGTATTGCATACCAGCAAAATGAGCAAAGACATCAAAATCTAAAGTTAATGCTGAATAATTGTTAAAAATATGGCTATGAAACTTAGTGGGATGGCTAAGCAGACATTCATAAAACAAAAGCGGCACAAAGTAAAAACTTAACAACCCAGAACCAAAATTTAAGGTAGTTTTTAATCGTGCTCAGGCGGGAGAAGGAAGAAATGAAGGAAAATTATTAAACGCCCAATGATGCTACCCTTATGTTGTTTCATTAGGGGTTTGGACATGTTATTTCATATTTATGGAGACAGGAAAATAGTTTTTGATTATAAAGAGTTTATAGGTGTTCACTAGTCGAGCAAAAGAAATGTTGGGACATTTAAATCCACTAAAGAAAATACATAAAAATAAGGAAGAAATTTTGATAAAGCATGACAAAAATGAAATAGAAATAAATACTGAGGATATTGTAATGAAGCGGGACCAGTTGTTTTTTTTTTTCTAGTTTTACAAACTTTTTTTTGTGGTTTTTACGAGACAGGGTTTCTCTGTATTGTTTTGGAGGCTGTCGGTTCAGCCCGGCCTCGAACTCACAGAGATCCTCCTGCCTCTGCCTCCCGAGTGCTGGGATTAAAGGCGTGCACCACCACCGTCCGGCTTAGTTTTACAAACATTCTTAGCAAAGTTACTAATTTGTTTTTTGGGGGGGGGGCATGCCGTGGTGCTCAGGTGGCAGTCAGAGGATGACTATAGGAATTAGTTTGTTCTTTCCACCATGCGGGTCTCCAGAATTGAATGCAAGTTGTCAGGCTTGGCAGCAAGCACCTTCACCCCCCTGAGCTATCTTGTTGGTTCCATCAGTTGAATTTTGGTTTAAGAGCTCTCAATTCGGGAAGAGTTGCATAAACAATCAAAACCAATACCACTCTGTGGGAGGAGACATGCGAAAGATACACCACATAAGGATGTTTAAAAGAAAGCCGTGGGCAGAACTTTAATAGGTCAGTGATAGAACAAAAACCACCCAGGAGTTTAGGTAAAGCTCAATTCAGGACACAAAACATTTCTATACAAGATGGAGCAAAACCCACATTGATAATTATATATATGTATATATATGTATATATGTTATATGATATATATATGCTAAAAATATGTATAGTGCTGTGGATAGCAATCCCTAAACAATACATAAAGAAAGAAAGCATGATGACAGAAGGCTTTTGTTTTAAATAATATGCTGGGAGATTTTAAAAATTTTATAGATGCCAAAGACAGGATATAAGGGATTTAAATAACAGTAAATGCTAAGCAGGGAAAAGAGAAGGCAAAAAGGAGAGCTAGGAAGAAGGGAGAAGGAGAGAGGAGTTAAGGGGAACTTAAGTTTTATTGTATCTGTATTGAGACTATACATCTATCTATGAGATATTTATGAGCACATATCATAAAGTGCTCCTGAAGGAAACTTCTGCAAAATCTCCAAAGCTTAAGTCTGAGGAGTTCCATTCTCTGACTACAGTGCACTAAATTTAGATGTTAAAAGGAAAACAAGTATAAAAAATAGCAAAACATAAAGGAAAATCAACATGCATGCGTGGACAGTTATGTGCATGCAGTGCATAGCTGTGGATGACAAAGTTAAAACATATCTTCTGGTTTCCCTAGAAAGGCAAGAAACAAGAGTGGAACCCAAGATACACAAACCATGAAGAATGTCAGCTTTGGTAGCAAATCTTAAACCTTTTAAACAATAAAATTCATAGACTGGTAAACATTTGTAATCAATTTAATAACGATATATTACCAATCACATACAGAGAACATGCCAGTTACAAAGAGAAAACAAATGAGCACAAGCAGAAATGAGTACAGGACACAGATGGGTCTTTCACCCAGGAAGAAGAGGACAATCAACCAGACCCCAGCTGCTCCCACAGGAGATAGAGAAGTGCGATCTGTATCAAGGTATGATTTTTGTTTAGTAGACTGGAAAATAACCTTTAGATCTGCCGGTGAGAAGTTGGGCTGGGTTGTGGAGAAATGAACATCTTTACATCTTCTTGGCTTGTGTTTGATCTGGCTTAGATTTTTTGTAGGGAAATTTGGCAGTATTTATCAAAAATTATGAAGAATGTATGGAGGAATTTGCAGTGAAAATCCATTGAGAGTGTGAGGACTTGAATAGCTGAAGATGATTTCACTTCCGGGACACAAAGACTAGGTGAACTATTGCTCAGTTACCCCCTCTGCACAATGTTAAAATAGTACAGTAGGTATTTTTGCTGAGAGTTCACACCTGCTGAGCTTGGGAGACTGGGTGTTCATGCACACACACATATTCCTACATCTATCCCTGCACACACACACACAAGCCTATGTACACACACACATACACACCTGAACACATGTGCACACCTGTACACACCCTGTACACACATCACAACCTGTACATATGCATTTGTGTTTACAGAAAAGTCTAAAAGTTTCAGAGTGCTGAACTCTGAAGAAAAAAATTAACTGGATATGATCACTTTGACTTAACTATATTGTGGTTGTCTTTAAATATAAACATGTGACATTATTTTTGTAATATAGAAAAGACTATGCAAGGGCTGAAGAGATAGCTTAGTGGTTAAGAACACTGGCTGTTCTTCCAGAGGACCCAGGTTCAATTCCCAGTATCTACATAGCAGTTCACAATTGTCTGTAACTACATTTACCAGGGGATCTGACTCATTCACACAGACAAAATCACCAATGCACATAATATAAAAATAAATTAATTGAAAAGAAAAGACTACGCAGGTAAATAAATTAATCAAATGGAAGACAGATAAAGATTAGAGTGGTGGGGAGGACCCTAGCTATAGGAGGGTTCACACCACTCCAAAGGTATTGGCAGAGCTTTGTACAGCATAAACCCAGCACTGAGCATCTTAGTGCTCACATCAAGAAGGAGAAGACATTGCCTGTACAATGGCTGCCTAACCCACAACAACCTTGTGAAACAGTCAGTGGCTTCATTCTCTATAGTTACCCATATCCCACCCTGACCCTGTGCTTTTTGATCTAACCAAACGGGCTTCAGAAACTTTATATGAAGCACTCATATGTGTAACCTTAGTGACCCTGCCCAAAATGAGCTCCGGCATAGATTTGTAAAGCTGCTTCTTAAGTTTATTATGTCTTCATCTATAGACATAATCCCAAAGTGGGGCAAATCATCTTTTAAAACTACATCTAAGAGAAATACTTCAGTTGGAAGCATCAGCAGTGAGACCATCTTTTAAAACAATCACAGGCAGGTGAGAAGCCTCAGTGGTGAAGACATTTGCTGTGCAAGCCTGAAGACCCTAGAACTACGTGAAGGTGGAAGGAGAGAGCCACCCGCACAAGCTGTCTTCTGACCTGCACACAGGTGCCATGGAGGTACATACACTACACGTTTATCATGCACACAAACAGACAATGATAATAATAATAAATAAAATTTAAAACAATCACTATCAACTCACACAGGCATGAAGAACTAGGGAGGAATTGGAGATGAAGTAAACCTTTGTTTTTTACAAAATTATTCCTCAGGGATTGAAAATCAAAGTCAAGGCTAGACCTGGATAGGGTGTGATGACGGCATAGGATATAGAAAATGTTTTCAGCCTATTTGTATGCACACATAAGTAAATATGAGTAATTCTGTGTTAACAAGTAGCAAACCCGCTTGTGAGTCAGGAAAAACAACGTAGCAATGTATCATTTATGATAGGATTGGGTCAATAAATCCCAACAAAGGACTTCTGCTGTCTTGTAATGTCCTCTTTGTAGGCAGCTGACAAGCAGGTGGTAAACAGGAGGCATGCTAAGTGGTATGGGAGTGTTTACCCTACCCTTTTCTTGGGGGGGTGGGGGTGGGGTGGGATGTAATTATTACTGTCAATAACACATTTGTTCTTTTGCCTTCCTAGCGTATGAATCAAATTTGCCACTTCATGAAGCATGAAATTATCTTTTCAATACTAATTCAATAAGAATGTTGACTAAACCGAGAGCAACAGTCACCCAAATAAGAAGTCACTTTACAGCCCCTCCCCACCACTGTTGCCTCCCAGTCACTATGAATGCCATCATTTGCTCATCCCACAGAAAGAGATGAAGCAGAAGCCATGAACATGATATTTCCAAATTGAGGCAAATGAGAAAATTCCAAATGTTTAGAATGTCAAATGCTCTCCGATGCTTACTGCATTCTTGAATCTTATTGGACCAGTTTTGGTTGTGTCATATTTGCTAGCCTAAAAAGCCCTTAAGTCATCCATGGGGAGCCAACATTATGAAGGGGATCTAAAAATGGGATTTGTGGTTTCTGTCTAATATGAGCTTACACTTTCAGTAGCCAAAGGCTTTTTGTAACCAAATTACAGGATTCTAGACAGAATAGGAATAATAGAATAGTGACAGCATTTGGCAGTGATCATGGTCATACTAAATAGAAAAATGAAGAGCTCTAGTGTGTAACGTGTAGTCTTCCTGCCAGCTGCCTGGGTCCCACAGCTGTCTCAGCCCTCAAATAACACATGAAACACTATATTAATTATGAAACTGTTGGCCGTTTGCTTGGTTTCTTATCAGCTAGCTCTGATGGAGAAAGGGTCTGGACATGTTATTCCTCTGGCATCCTACATTATGACCAACTGTGCCTCGGCTTCCCAGAATCCTCCTCGATTCCTAGTCCCACCTATCTTTCTTCCCTATTGGCCAAAAGTGCTTTATTTAATAAACCAATAAGACAACATATACACAGAAGGACTTCCACCATCAATGGTGTGTCTCTTGAATGTCTTCTGAAGGCTTGTTTTCAGGTTGGAGCCACTGGGGGTAGTAGAATCTTGAAAAAGTGGGAGCTAGTAGGTAATTCAGGTGCCAACCTCTTCCTTCTTGTCAATGAGGTGAGTGGCCCTGGTCCCACCATGCAGTCTTCCAGTTGATCATCAACTGAGGTCTCAAAAACTTGATGGAAAGTTCTTTTTTTCTGTGTTAGATGAGTACCTCAGGTAGTTGTTACAGTGAAAAAAGACCAAATCCATATTGCCTTTGGTAGGACCTAATTATTGGGCAGATGTTAAGTGCTTGCTAAGTAATATTTGACTTAATCCTTGCAGGGATTCTATTTGGCAAGGGTGAAAACCCTAAGATGATGCAACTGGCAGAATACATGTCTTCCTCCAGATATCTATGTTGACATATTGGTGCTGAGCTAGTGTAGTGGTGTAAGGAAGCGGCACCTTTCAGGGTTCACTAACTCAAAAGGCAGAATCTTCATAAAGGAGACCCCAGAGAGCTCTCTGTCCTTCTTCCAAGTTATACAAAATGGAAAGATATGCAACCCAAAAGTGGGTTATCTTGGTCTTCAATTTATACCTCTGGGATTATTGTCCATAAGACACTCAGTTTGTAGTACTGTTATGGTAACCAGAAATGATTAAGGAAAATGGGGAAAACCCAGTTCCCAGTGCTGTAGTGTAGTGCAATTGACATTTTTTTCTTTTTGAAATCTTTTTAAAATTTAAATTAGAAACAATCTTGTTTTACATGTCAATCCCGGTTCCCTCTTCCTTCCCTCCTCCCCTGTTCCCCACTGACCCCCTGTCCCATCCCCTTTCTGCTCCCCAGGGAGGGTGAGGCCTTCCATGGGGAATCTTCAAAGTCTGTTGCATCATTTGGAGCAGGGCCTAGACCTTCCCCCGAGTGTCTATGTTGAGAGAGTAGCCCTCTAAGTAGGCTCCCAAAGTTCGTACCTACACTAAGGATAAATACTGAACTACTACCAGAGGATGACAAGGCTGTTGATGACATCAGCAGGTATCATTTATTTTGAGGCCTCATTAGGAATCATTAGTAATATATTTGCTCTCTTATTTTACCCTCCCAGCAATCTCATGATGCTGGGTTCCAACATTAATGTGATATGATATTGCCAAGAGTTTATAATAACACAAATACATTGAAAGAGAAAGACATAAAATGTTATTTGTTGCAAGAGAAAACTACATACTGAACTAAAGAAACTGTAAAAAAAATACTGCATATTATCAGCAGGGGTTGCTTTTCAAAGGTCAGGTTATTCATACTGTTTTCTTTCCTATGTTCTTGGTTTCTTGTTTTACTATTATAAGTTCTTGTTACATTTACAATGAGAAAATACAAGTTTTTTTAAATAAACAAACAATGTAAAATTTCTCTTCTATAGACTACTAACTAGGTGTTGTCTATGTTTAAATAGGTCTTCTGGGGGCTCTAGGAAATAGGTCAGATTTGTTTTTCTTCAAATAAAAAAAGCAGTTTCTTGGAAGCACTATTCAGAATTCACCAAAAGGGAAACATGATTACATACATTCCAGAAACAGAAAGATGCCTCTGATGAATCATAGATCTAAGAAAATAAGTCACCCCAGGGGTCTGAGGTGATTTATAATTTTTTCAGTAACATTATTTTCATCATTTTTTCTTTGTTCCTCACAAGAGGCCTAAGGGTCCAGGACAGCAGGCTTTGTCAATGCCTGTGTTATAGAAAATGAGAGATGGTGAGAACAGTTACCTGCCAAGGCCACACAATAAGCTCATAAAAATCAGCATGGAACCAAATCTCAACTCAAAGCAGTGATCTCCCCAATGACAATAGCTGTCTATGCAGAATCATGATTATTCATGCCAGGAAAGGCAACCCTATCTGTCTACCAGCAGGCTAAAATATTATGGATGAAGGTCCTGTGAAATTCTGACTATAAATCCAGTGGTTTGTACCTCAGCAAAATCAGAGGTGTGTCAGCTGTGTTTTTCTTTCAATCTGCCATTCATGAAACCAAATAGATGGTATGTCAAGTGCAATGAAAGTTAGGGACTCAGAGAGTGCCGTCTTCAGTTAGCTTGCAGTGGGGTACCAGAGAATTAATCCTTATCATATATGATATGATCTGCATAAAATATAATGGATAGATAATGCCAAAGGAACATGATGAAGTGCCAGGGTCCCAGAAGGGGGTCATGCTAATCTCCATTCATTGAATTATTATTCCACAAGCACCAAGCATCATGCATTATGGTAAGGTATGGGGAAATCCATGGTGCAAAGAAACACAATGTCTTTACCCTTGAGGATGCTTGTTTAGTGAGGAATCTGGAATAAGCCAAATAATTACAGAAGTGAAGACTGTGGCTAACGATACTTAATTTACTATGTGAAAATACATGAGATTTATTCTTTTGAATCAAGGGAGAACTTTTTTGCAGCTCTCTACTAGAAATTGAGACATTTTTCCATTCTGTTGCAGAGAATAACTTTTCAAGTGCTGGTTAGAGGAAGCCTGCTTAATAACGCCATACCTTTTATGATTTAATTTTAATAGATAACTTCTTATTGCCCTGCTGTTCCCACTTCCCCTCCATCACACACAGTATGTGCTTATCTTGTTCTCAGTTCATGTATATAAGCCAGCATCATCAATGAAGGAGTATAGTTGACTTGTGTAATCTGAGATTGTAATAAGAGACATAAATTTTATATTTTATGCATGGATTTCCAAGACTCAAACTGGAGCTCTTGCATTTTATTTTTTGTTTTTGCAACAAGACAAGCACTCAACAGTGGAGAGAAACCTGCAACCATGTTGACAATAGTTTCCAACCTGAAGCACCTTCTGTTGAAGATAATAGGCAATATCAGGTTGTGATGTCAGAAGAAATGCAAATGAGATTTTACTCTTCCTTAAATTTTCACTTTCTGATGTGAACATGATCATGCTGTAGCCCCCTCACGGGATATGATGATATGTTACAACTTAATGGAAACTATATTTTCAAGAGCACGAGTTCAAAATATTATTGTAGGAGGGCACTTAGAGTAGAGAGGAAAGAGAAAATTTTTAAAAGCTGTCTTATATTACCAAGGACCTTTGACAAGCATGGAGGAATGAGGATGCTCTCATTCCAAATTGTATTAAGAGAAAGGGGGAAATATTCCTTGGTTTCCTGGATTTGCTAGATAAAGATATTTTAATGCACTTGTGGAAAATCTGTAGCCTTGCATGTGTGTGTATGTGAATTCATAGCCTGATTTGCATTTGTGGGGTTCCAGAGTCTATTATGTTAGAAATAAGTTCAGCTCCTATATATTTGTAATGTATTTACTCTACAATATGGACAAATATCCCTGTTTACCAGGCACTGAGGATTTTCTAGGATGCAAGAGTTCCAGATTCAAAATTTGGAAATCATGCGTGAAACATATGAAGATGTATCTTATTACAACCTCAGGTGACCAAATCATCTATACTTCCTCATTGATGATGCCAGCTTATATGAACACTGGAGATCTCTCCTGTTCCTAAACTGGCTCTTCCATCCAAAGACTGCATTATTTTCTCCCTATCTTCTTCTCCTTAGCCACTTCCTTGGTTCTTAAGCTAACAGTCTCAGTGCATTGGGATTGCAAACAGTCAGACAGTGCAGCATAAGAAGAAACCTCCCAGTTTCACCCAGCCTTTCCCCCATGAAACAGATTCAGAACTCCTTATATATATGTCCTAAAGAGTTTTATCCACAGGACAAAAAAATCATGTGACAAAATGAGGCACAACAAATCTTATACTGAAAATATACATTTGGAATTTGCTAATAGGCTCATGGAGAAAGTTCTACTTTTTATTAAGTACATACCTAAGATGGTGAACCCCACCTCTAATTAATGCTCTCTGTCTCTATTAGCTGATGATTTGATAAAGGAGACTCTGTCCTAGGTATCCTTTGTTTCTCATACAGTGCAATGTGAAACACACCAAGTTTTGATCCTATAGCTTGTTTCAGAGCCTCAGAGATGGTTCCATCAACATCCCTACAATGTCACCTGGTCGTTTGATATGCTTGATGAATTAGTTAATCTCTATAAATATTAGCTTATTCATTTTGATTTCAAAGAGATTTTAAACCATCTTTAAAGGCAACTGTTTTGTTCAATCAGATATTTTGTGTGACAGATAATTATGAGATATACAAGAATCTCAACTATCAGAGATGCAGCTTCTCCTTGTTATCCTTGTTATGGGAGGTAAATGGTTGAAATGTCCTAGTATTGGAAAACAAAAGTGATGCCTCAGAAATTGCAATTGACTCTGTGTCACTGATACAACTGTGGATTTTAAAAATGAAGCTAGGACTCAAATTAGTAGGGTATGGGTAGTTAAGACATGGCTACTCTTCTCTTTGATTTGTTTTGAGATAACATCTTTAACATCTTACTGTGTCAGCCTACCTACATTGACCTAGTACTCACTGTATATCCCAAGGTAGCCTGGAACTCATAATCTTCCTCCATCATTCTCCTAAGAGCTAGGATTACAGGCATGCACCACAGCACTTAGGTCCATGCAGGCATTTCTAACTTCCAGTTTGAGACCTGGTTCCATTTGAAATTTTGCCCTTGCTTCTGAATACACACAGTACCAGATGAAGCTTGCAGTTACCGAAGGCATGGAGATTAGTGAAAAAGTCTTTCCTACACGTGTTGAACCTGGGAGATCTCATGTGTGACGGTATAATTACTTTGGTGGCATCAAGAGATCAGAAGGTCCCCCTGGAGAGCCCAAAGTTTCCATCTTAAATTTGAATTTCTTTGGGTCTCTGTCACTTGAAGTCAGACAACATCATTTTAACAAATTTTGAGCTTGTGAATAATTTCTTCTTTTTGTCTGCTGTAGTATGTAAACTGATAATAAAGGATGGAATATTTATCATGTTGACAGCCCCTGCTTGGTAGATTAGATTTTGCTAGAAAGCAGAGTTTTCCTCTGAGAGTTCAACTCTGTGTCTTCCTATTCCTGAATTGTACTTTTTGGCGTTATCTAACAACACCAAAATAAAATAGGGGCGGCTCCTAGGCATGAGTGAGTATATTGGCCATTTTATTTTCCAACTATTAGGGAGACACAAAATGCACTTACTAAATAAACGTTCAGTTAAAGAGTGATGCGGTATCTCCCAAATGACTCCTGTCTCACTCACTGGATTAAAACCTACAGCATTACAGCTCATATTCCAGTGATATGTTTAGTGCCTACTTTACCAAATCACTAGGAAAGCTATGTTCTATGACATCTGTTCAAATGCAGAGAGATTCAAACTCTGATTATGCTAATCTGCTATGAACATAAAGACATCACTAAAAAGGCTACTTTCACAGAGTAAAATGTCCTTGTTTTTTTTTTATAGTTTGATGTTTAACCTGACTTCATCTGGGTCTCTTTAGAAGCCAGGACTGCATCTACCCTTATATCTCAGAGAAATTATTATTCAAGTGATTGCATGAGCCACCACACATGATGCAGAGTAGCCATGCTGTGAATTACAAAGCAAGGGTCAATGTGTGGGGCTTTCCTCATCAAAGGTGAGATAGAAAGTGAAGGCTGTATTGGGATACCTCTTTTCTGCTCTCTGCTCTCACCTAACACAATACCAAACGTTTCTGTAGAGGTTCCCTCCAGGACAGGATGGGCTTCTCCAGAACTGGAGGTCAGGCTTGTAGTTGTTACTGCTCACCTCACAACCAAGCAGATTCCCACCATGATTTCAAGGAAATGAAAGCCTCTCAAGTTGGGTGGGGATCAGAGGCAACCGCTGCAAGGTAGCATGAATGGAGCCTAGTGCCAGTGCTCTTCCTGTGGAGTTATTTTTGAGCATGGGGTAAGATAGTAAAGAAGTGCAGCAAATATTAGAAGTGAAAAGAGGCAAATTTTCATAAAAACAAAATTATAGTGTTGAGACAAGACCAAACCTGTCAACTAGTAATCATCTATTCATAGGACAAAGACTATTTGAAAGATCCTCTACAGATGTTCTTTTACTAGGTTTCTATCGAATAGTCAGCTCTATGTTTAGCTTTTTATATCTTGGTTCCCCAGAAGCATCTTCCTATTTCCTTAGGGGACCATTCAGTACCTCAGGAATTTGTAGATCTCACTCTTCTTCAGTGTAACAAGAGTGGAGAGAAAGACCCCTCTTCTCCGTAGACTATAGGACAACCCAGAGTCCCTATTCCATCTTTGCTTCACTGATTTTTATATTCTATTTTTAATTTTTTTTGTTTTTACATTCTGACCACAGCCTCCTTACCTCCTCTCCTCCCAGTCTCCCACTGCCATCCACTCCTCCTCCTCTTCCTCCTCTGTTTCTCTTCAGGAAAGGTCAGGTCTCCCATGGATGTCAGCCAGCCATGGCATATCAAGTTGCAGAGAGACTAGGCACTTCCCCTCCTATTAAGGCTGAATGAGTCCATCCAGTAGGAGGAAAGGGTCCCAAAAGCACGCAACAGAGTAAGAAACATCCCCTGTTCCCACTTTAGGAGTCCCACAAGAAGATCAAGCTACACAATTGTCACATATATGTAGAGGGCCTAGTTCAGTCCCATGCAGGCTGCCTGGTTGTCAGTTCAGTCTTTCTGAGCTTCTATGAGCCCAAGTTGTTGATTCTGTGGGGTTTTATAGTGTCTTTGACCCCAATGAGGAGCCATGATTTTTTTTGGAAAGGTTAAAATTTCTTTAATTTTTTATTCCTGGTACCATTACCACAATTGACATGGCAATATACCTGCTGTAATAAAAATAAAAAATAAAAATACAAAGCTACAACAGATAAAAGACCTCAGGAATGTACATCTAATTGATACTACATGCTTCACTGATTTTTATATCTTGTGTGTGTGTGTGTACATGCATGTGGTATTCATGTATGAGTGTACATGAGTATGTGGGTGTACACATGTGAATGTGTGGAGAACAGAGGATAATGATGGATGTTGGTTTTCAGTCACCTTCCACCTATTGTTTGAGGAAGAATTTCTAATTTGCCTGGAACTTCATCAACTATCCCAAGGAACTGGGCAAGTGACCTTCAGAGATTCATCTGTTTCTATCTACCACTTTGCCATCCCTGGCTTTACAAGATTGCACCACCACACCTGGCTTTTTACGTGGTGTTAGGGATCCAAAATCAGGTCCTCATGCTTGTGAGGCAAGTGCTTTATTGACTGATCCATCTCTCTAGCTTGAGCAATAGCTTTTAAATAATAAAGACCCATTCCATTTTACCTGCAATTCAAAATGCCTTCTACTAAAAATTTAAAACAGTTGCCATGAAAATAAAATGTGTGGTAGTGCTTCACTTAATCTATTTGATCCTGCTTATAGTATTCATCTTATTTTTGAAACATGGGTGACTGGAGCTATTTAAACCAGGCCCACCCTGAGACATACAATGATGGGAATTAGCAGAAGGGGGAGCTCATGTCCTTTTGTGGGTTCAGGCTAGACTCAAAGGGGGGGAGAGGTTTAGAGAGGGGAATGGTGTCAGAAGGGAGCATTAGAGACAATGTGAATCCCCTCTGATCCTGCCCTTAAGCTCTTTTAGGAAACTTAATCTCCAAAGATGTGGTTCAATTTTGATTATAACGAGAAGATCCATCTACCAATGGTAATTAATAAAAATGGCAGAGTAGTAGATGAGCCGATTTGGCTCTTAATCAGATGCTCCCGAGAGTGCACAGCTTCATTTAATTGTTTTGTTCTTTCTTACATCCTGTCTCATCCCACAAATGACTTGATTTAACTAACAACAGAGCAGCACACAGCACAGTAGTTATTGTGTATAACGGCACAAAAATGATCAAAGTGCTTAAAGCAAATAAGGAGGGACTGACATGGGATGATGGCATTTGGAGAGAAATTCAGTAGGTTGTAATGGTTTTCCAGTTTTATCATAAGTTAAAGAATGTCTATAAATGTCTGGACACTAGAAGGGTAATGGACAGCACAGCGTCCATGGAGGGAAAAACATATTTATTGTCCAGAGTTAAAAGGATTTTCTCTAAGTCTCCAGGCTTGGAGTTAAAGATATTACTCCTAGAGCTACTTTAGTAAATCTGCAAGATGCACCCTTTTCTAAAGTCAAAAGCAAGTCCATGCCAGTGCCACACATATGAACTTCCTGAAGCAAAATGAGTCTTAAAGGTATTCATTATCAGGGGAAGTAGATAGAGTTTGGTCTTTTAGTTACCATCTTTCAAAATAATTTTTGTTAACTTTGAAGGAGGTAGGATCTGGGAGGAGTGGAGGGAAGGAAAACTGTGGTTGGGATGTGATGTATGAGATAAGAATAAAAAATGAAAAAATGACGTTTATATTAAGCTCTCAAAGGTCAATTTGGGCTTTAGAAAGAATGTGGATAGAAGTCACAGTTTGCTACCCATTTTGACCAGGTGGATATTGTCAAGAGACCAAGGCTTACATGGCATTGCATTCTTCCACTTTCTCCTCTAAAAACTTTTGATTTCAGCCAACAGAGCAGGCTGTAGTTAGCTTCTTTCCCTTCATTGTGGACCTCAGAATGCATCTGACATGCTCTGAAAATGAAGTCAGACCTGCCCCAGCAGGCCTGAAGATTCATAGGTGAGACTTAGTGCATGCTTACATTTTATACCATCAAGATTTTGCAGTCAGTTGTTTAACATGACTGTTGTGACAATATCTGGATAAGAACAACTTTGACTACCTCACAAAGTTGCTGTGAAGATAAAGTCAGGGAAGTATCTTGTATATAATTTGAGTATACCAATCTATTTAATGAATGTATACTCTTGGATGCTTATCCCCACATATGGCTTATAGAGTTTACAGAAATCCTGCTTTCTTCTTACTAACAGATTCAGGGAAGAGTTATAAGCAATCTGAAGGAAGAGTCATAGAGATAGTTTACTATATATAGAACTTTGCTTTCTGTGTCACATGAACCCTTCTATACTGGAACAGATACTATGTATATTTTGGTTCATGATGAGTCCAGGAAGGGTGGGAGCTGAGAATGTTGGTTGGAATGATGCGTAAGAGGCTCGTAAGACTGAGAGAAAATGGAAATAAATGAATAAAAGGAATTTGGAACCCAAAGCAGGAGTCTTACTGACAGATAATACTCATTGTTTATGTAGGAGAGTCTGTAAAAATTTTCAATTGCCAGCCGGGTGATGGTGGCGCAGGCCTTTAATCCCAGCACTCAGGAGGCAGAGGCAGGCAGATCTCTGTGAGTTCGAGGCCAGGCTGGACCGACAGTCTCCAAAACAATACAGAGAAACCCTGTCTCGTAAAACCAAAAATAAATTTTCAATTGCCTAATTGACATTTTCTGTGGAACACTGTGGAAGTCATAATTTGTAAATCTGAAGCTCTGGATACTCCTATTTTGACAATGTTTCCAGATAATATAGTAAATGTTTGTCATGTATTTGCAAACAACTTCAATGCATATTTAATTGGCAATCACCATATGTCAAATAAAAGAAACATGATCCATTAGCCATGATTTCATGTGGTGTTATGAAATACATGAACAATTACATGAGTAATTTACATGAGTTTCTGTATTACATGGAGATTAAGAAGTATAGGCATTGTAAAGAATGCATTCCATAGTCTTCAGACCTGTAGTATTCTTGGCAATTGTGTGGATTAAAAAGTAAGGAAACACTGATGGCATAAATAATCCTGGCTTCCAATAAAAGGTCAATGATTCTTAGTAGCTTCTCAATATAATTTCCAGGATCAGTTGTTAAAATAAAAGCAAGTTGTGGGAGCTGAAGACATGACTCTGACTAATGCATTTGGTTCTTAGCTAGGACCCAAGTTAAATACCTTCAAGGTAGGCAGCTCACAACCAGGGGTTCTAATGCCCTCTTCTGGCTTCCATGGGCACTGCACTCACATGCACCAACCCAGACACTGACACATACACGTGTACATAATTAAAAATTAAAATAACTAAATCTTAGGTATGGTGGTGCATGTCTTTTACCCCAGCACTTGGGAGGCCAAAGCAGACAGATCTCTGAGTTTGAGGCCATCCTGATCTACAGAGAGAGCTCCAGGAAAGCCAGAGCTACACAGAAAAAATATTGTCTTAGAAAATCAAACAAACACACAAACAACAAAAAACCAAATAAAATAAGACAAAATTTAAATCTTAAAATAAGTAAGTTGTGGAAACATTATGTGGTGGGTACAATAATGGAAAACATTTTTCCTTCTTAATATTATTTCATTCTTCAAACATTTATTCATTTACATGATGTATATTGATTTTATCCATCCACCACTACCTCCCTCCACTCTTGGTACGCCTCACCCCTTCTGTCTTAGTTAGAGTCACTATCCCTGTAATGAAACATCATGACCAAAAGCAAGTAGGGGAGTAAAGGTTTATTTGGCTCATGCTTCCATCACTGAAGTAAGTCAGGGCAAGAACTCATCAAGTAGGACTAACCCTTGGAGGCAAGAGATGATGCAGAGGCAATGGAGGAGTGCTTCTTACTGGCTTGCTCATCATGGCTTGTTCAGCTTGCTTTATAGTAGAACACAGAACCACCAGCCCAAGGGATAGCATCACCTACTATGTATTGGACCCTGTCTCATCAATCACTAATTTAAAACATCCCTACGGACTTGCTTACAGCTAGGTCTAAGGGAGGCATTTTCTTAATAGAGGTCTCCTTCTCTCATATGACCTCAGCTTGTGTCAAGTTGACATAAAACTAGCCAGTGCACACAATATGCTGTGATTCTCACAAGACCTCTTTGTTAATAACTGCATCTTACAGACCAGGAAGCAGGCTTACAGAAGTAAAGGAACTTGCTTAAGGACCATTAGCGTCCAAGTACATCCTTTTCCCCGTGCATCCTGTCACCTTCACAGTTTATTTACCGTGCACCATATGGTACCGTTACTAAAAAGCAAATGGTAACTGCAAAAAGATCTTGCTTGCCATTTCTCTACTTCATAGCTAGAGAGAGAGTTTACTAACATCAGTGTCAATGATCATAAAGCAAAACGTCTTAAGCCTTAAATTTGGTTTTCAAATACCAGCATTTCAGGGGCAGATTAGCTGACTCCAATAATATGCCTCAATCACTGTACTGAAAGGGAATATTTTCATCCATTATAGAAAACTGTCAGAGGAAAACATTTTCCCAGTATCACACCCAGGAGAACAGCGCACGCAGTAGCATTATCATATTTTACCGAACTTTCATATACTTCATGCCGCATAATGTATATTTTATCTTTTGAAAAGCCCTGGTAACAAAAGGATAAAATAATCCATCTACACCTCACAGTCCATTCTAATAAGGCTGTATTCATGTAAATAGCAGTAAAAAAGAGTAAAAATGAAAAATAAAGGCCTCTTAGGCAGCTCACCTGTCTGTACTTAAGGGGCACAGGGGAGGCAGTCATATACAGAGGAAAGGAAGTGGGAGAGTTATTTCCTTTCTGTGCACAGGGAGCCAAGGAGAACTTACCTTGCTATTCTTCTGGAGTCACAAGGCCACTGGCTTAGGCCTTTAAGGACTCATTTACCTAAAAGTTTCGAGAACTCTCAGGAAATAGCCAAGAGGACTTGGGAGCTGACTGCGAGAACCCCAAGAAAAGCAGAGAGAGGAGACGTACCAATGTCTGGCACTTGAAAAGGTGGAGGCAGATGGATTGCCAGGCACGGAAGATTCTATAGACATAGACATATGACTAAGAGGAGGGGAGACATCCTTTTGTTGGTGACTGAGACTTTCTGAGCCCTAACCTGGCAAGGTCACTCAAATGGCTTCCAAATAAGTCTCTGAGGATTTTTTTTTTCTTTTTTGGTCAGACGCTTCTATGAGATTGGAAAAAACTGTACTGTCTTTTGTGAAGCCGAAAAGGAGACTGAAGTCATTTCACGGTCAGGGCATTCAGAGCATTCAGGCACTGGCAGAGGGCCCTCACTGGGCTTGAAACATTCAGGCACTGGCAGAGCGCCCTCACTTGGCTTGAAGAATTATTAATTCCTAGAAGGAAGCAGTCATGCCCTGTTATGCAGCAAGAGCAAAGCAGAGTGCAAGTAAGGAGAGAGAAGCAAGAGGGACCATGTATCCTCCCAAGAACAATGTGTTACCCTGGACCCGGCCAGAAGGGAGGGACCTGGAGGGCTGGGATAAGCTGGTCTTGTGTGGACACTATGCCTTTGATTTGATTGCCCTACTTAAGTAACACTTGAGAACAGAGGGTCATTCTTGCATTCCTTTCAGTCTTAATATTTGACTGGGAAAAGGACAACCCCCATATTTCTATCCATCACCATCATTATTACCCAGAGAGAACTTAGGGCAGGCTGAGAAATGAGTGACAGGGACATGTCAGCCTCACTCCTGCTAAATTATGCACATCGTATGAAATTACTTCAAGGATGACTGCTTAGGAGAAACAGGGACAGACCCTTTATATTGGCCAGTCCTTTGAGGCTTGTGACTTTTAAAGTTAAGTTAATTCCTGGTCTGCTCTGAGCCCTGCGGAACTTGGAAAGGTGTCTATCAGAGTTTCCCAAGTGTAATTTGTGTTCATGGGGGGGGGCTCAGATGCAGAAGTCTGAGCTGTGCCTTTATCATAACACAGAAAAAGACAGCAGAGAAGAAATAAGGTGCAACCATGCTCTATGGAGAGAAAGCATGTATACTGTGTCCTAGCTATGAAGACTGAGTGTTTTCCTCTGGCTTGAACTGTGAGAGCTGGTGTAGTGATGAGGAGAGCTGTACTAGGTATTTTAGAGTGGCACCTTTAAGACGGAGGAAGGGCATGGGAATATTAACTGCATATTCATTTAAGTAATGTGTTTAAGGAATGCTTGACTACTGTGTATGGGAGGAGAGTGTCAGCCAGGAAATCAAACAAACTTATAGCACCATCCACCAGGTTAAAGCATGCATAGTGTTGGGCTCAACAAGAAGCAGAACCACCATTAGCAGCTTGAAGAATGGCTCATGTCTTTAATCCCAGCACTTGGGAGGAAGAGGTGCACAGATGTCTAAGAGTTTGAGGCCAGTCTGCTCTACATAGTGAATTCCAGGCCAGCCAGAGCTACAAAGTGACTCTCTCTGTGTCTCTGTCTCTGTCTCTCTCCCTTCTTTTTTTACACACACTAAAACCAGCCTGAAAGCTGGGAAGATCAGGTGAATATCCACTTTCCCTCATGTTCTCAAAGCATGGCAAAGAGAAGAAAATTGGGCCCACATAAAACCTCTTAGAAGGACTCTTCAATCCCAGACCTTCTTCCTAAACCTTTTGTATAGACAAGACTTATCTTTCACCTCTTTCAGCTTCAGTACAACATTTGGGAAGAAATAGAATTCTGGAGTCAGATAACGCAAAATTTCAGCTCAGTTCTACTATCACCCTTTGTGATTCTAAATAAAATATTGCACAGTTGCACATTTCACTTTCCTGGCCCGTGCAAGGAATTATGATACATTTATACATATAGGTGAGTTTAGGAGGTACTCACACTTTTCCTTTCCTTTTCTCATCTTTTTATAATCCTAGAATTTGGGACAATTTCCACTTATCTATTATTTTATGCATATAGTATGTCGTATTTTTTGTTGCTAATCACAAGCATTCTGATACAGTATAAAAATTACTGGGTATGTCAGTGCACAGTTGTGATCTCCATGCAGGCAGATCCTTAGGTCCCATTGGACAGCTACCTTAGTTTACACCAATGAACAACCTTGTCTTAGAAAACCAGGGTAGAAAGAGCCTCCTAGGGAATGATACCCCTGGCCTTACAAACATAAACATATGCGAATGTGAACTTGCACACACGTGTGCATCCACAGGAGCACACACACACGCAGAGAGAGAGAGAGAGAGAGAGAGAGAGAGAGAGAGAGAGAGAGAGAGAGAGAGAGAGAGAGAGACTACTGAGTCAAAGGGAACCCAGACTGCAGGTTGAAATGAGCCATCCTCATACAGGCTCTGTGCCTATCAGTTATTTAAAGCACAGACTCATGTGCAAGTACCAGACAATATTTTAACTGGCAAATGCTGTTTGCTCATCCAAACAGATTTCTCTGCTCCCACTTGAATGCATCCATCAGAGAATCCCGGCCACTGCTAATTCTTGCAAAGGTGATCAACATATGCATATTCATCCTTCCTTTCACTTATGTTGGTCCCAGTCTACTAAAAGGCAAACTGAAAGCCTTCCCAGATGCTTAAGCCTGAGTGTTTGTGTAACATTTAACTTTCTCATGTCTTCACTGGACTTTTGATTTTCTTTTTAAGTTATAGAGGACAACAACATGGGACCACAGAACAGTGTGACTACATTAATATTGCTACTTGTTTATATATAATCTGTGACTGCTTACTTTTTCCCCATTACGTTCTTCCAAGTGGATAACTTACAGTCATTAACTTTCAGGAAGCCCCTATATATCACAGCACCATAGCACTAAGCCTTTTGGAAATCCATCACAAATCAGTATACGGATGACATTGATGTCTTATTGCTATTCATTCCTTCTGGGCCGTTTTTAGCAGTTCATTTTTTCAGATCCCTGCAGTGCTGAAATATGGCTTGCTCCACTATCTGTCCTTTTTGTAATCACAAAAGGAAATCTTGGCAGTTGTCATATATTTTACTCTTGAGGAAAATACCCAGTAATACTCTGAATTGATTGAACAGCATGGACTCAAAGCTGCCTAGTGGAGTGAAATTCCCTCACTTCTCCATAATGTTTTTAATCTTAACTTTTTTTTGAACTTGGAAACTGTGAATTAATCATTAACAGATAATGTGTAGGATAAGAATCTCTTGTTTAGAAAGTACTAGGGGATTCCTTCCTCCTTGTTTTCTGCTTTGCCTAGAGCATGCATTTACAGTATTGCTTGCCATGCTGTGGGAAGCATAGTGTTACCAAAAGGAAGCTTGTGGAAGGGTCAGAGTGGACATCTGAGGTTACAAAACAGTTCAGGAACATTCAGGTTAAGTACTAGCAAAAGCTTCAATTGGCAAAGATATCGGAGGAACATGGTTTGTAGGAAGCAAGCAAGTAAAGAGAAATTTTTAGAGAGAAACTTGAATGAACGTAGAGAAGCGGCATTCCCATCGAATCTTTTCCCACCCCTTCCAGACTTTATGGAGCAGGCCAGAGAAACTGTAGTTGGAGAAGGTGGGATCGCAGATGTAAGCAAGCCATCCTGATAAGAACATTTCTTAAACACTTGAATATCTGCCTGTGGCAAGCCATTCTACTCTCTTTTCCATTGGCTAAGTAAGTGAATTTTGTAAACAGTACTATGACACAAGAAACCAGAACTCCTGTATTTTTAAAATAAATTATTTATTTTAAAAAGAATATTTCTAATAAATCTAAAACTTTTTTCTTTTTCTTTTCTTTTTTTAGCTCCAGCAACAGTCAACATTATTGGTGACTTGTCTGGACTGGTTTCCCAGTCTCTAAATATTGGTTGTAGTACTTTAGGAATTACTACGCTAGGAGATTTGGATCATTCAGCATGGCAGAAAAACATGCTGTACCATATTCATAGATTCCTGTGGTGTGAACACTTCTGCCATTATGTGCTTAACTTGCCAACTTGACGTCACGGAACACAGAGTTGGGAAGTCATACCAAATGAACTGTGAAAAGTTGGTGCAGGGTAATTTAATTATTTTTAATGTGATTGTGAATGATGTTGTTCCCCTGGTTTTTAGTTGTGTATCGTTAATATACAGGAAAGCTACAGAGTTTTGTATATTAATTGTGTGTCCCACCACTTTGCCCAAAGTGTTCATGAGTGCTAAGGGTTCTCTGATAGAGTCTTTAGGGTTATGTCTGCAAGCAAGGATACTTGACATTTCCCTTTTCCATGGATAACCATTCAGCTTGCCTTTCTCATCTTACTGCTCTGGTGAAGACTCTCTGAAGACATCATACACAATGGATAGAGAACACTAAGAAATCAAGTAGGAGCTGACCTGGAAACCTCTTCTGTGCAGGCTAGTGCTGGGTATGAGAAGGCAGGTGCTATCCAGGCTGCTGGGGAAGGGAAGTCATGAAGTGCTACCTAATCATCATAAAAGCTGCTAGAGGAGACAAGTCATCAACTGTCATTCTGAGAACCCTGCATGCTGCAATACTGATGTGTCAGGCAAGATGTGCCTGCTCATGTAACAGTGTGCCATGGCTATCCTGGAAATAATCAACTACTTTCTCATTGAATTTGAGGCCTGTTGCATAGAGTGAGCACAAGCCTGGTTCTGGCACTGTAAACTGCTCAAAAGCCTATGGCTGGAGACACAGGCTCTAGGGAAGACTGTATTACTCATGTTGCATTAACTGGGCATGTAGCCAAGCTACCATCTAAAATTTATGCTTATATCTATAGACCAGTGATGGTGTTAGTCTGGGTCAGAGAAGCTCCTGTTTGCATAGGGCAATATTTGGTGCAGTCTTACAGCTGGTAAAGCACTGAGAACAAGTGCTCAGCCTTAAGCAGGATGTTTATATTACCTTCTCCAAGGACAAGGGAACATCACGGAAGATGGGGTGGAAAGACTGAGAACCAGAGGATGGAGAAGAATGGCAGGGGATGCTATTTTCTAGATGTAGCATGACCATCACAACCACTAGCACACAGTAAATGAGAATATTTGCATAAGACTTGCATTAGAAAAAATACAAGAAGAAGGAGGGGACAAATCAAGTAAAAAGTTACTTAGCAAGACTACTGGGAGAGGCATGAAGATGGTTAGTGGTAGTGAATATGATTACAATTTGTGAGCTTACAGATTAAATGTTGTGATTTAAAATTTCCCATATTCTCTTAAAGAAATTATGCTCAGTTTCTGAATAACTTGAGTTTCCCCTCATTCAGTATCATCTACCAAATCACACAATTATTGATCTTCACAATGTTCTGTTCCCTTGTGGTGTACAGAGGAGGCGATGTTGTTTGCTTGGCCATGTGTGTTCATGAGCAGAAGAGGAGGAAGAAGAAAAGAATGGGGAAAGATGAAAGAGAGCGAGGATATCAGAGACGAGAGAAATGGATGTGAACAAATATGAGAAATAGAGCAATAACAGGGGCAAAGATGAGATGTAAAGCAGGAATAAAGGGACAAAAAAACCAGAGAAGGGAAGCAAGAAAGGCTGACTGCTCACCAGAGGGGTGGGATGAGTATTAGATACATTTATAAACCATGAAAGACAACAGCCAGGTGTTTCCTTGGGAGACTTGTCTAATGGCTGCCTCAGTTTCCTGGATGATACTAAGAGGTAAACATCACAAGGAGCTGCCAAGACAATGAGCAGCAATCCTCAGCCTAGACCGAGGGGTGGCAATGGTACCCATCACAGAGCAACTGTGTACTGAGTCTGTACTCTGACTCAGAGCGCAGCATCTGAGTTTTAACTGTTTGGCACATCTTTCATTTTGGCATTGCTACCCACTGAAAACTCGCAATTCTAGCAATATTGCCCCAAGAACAAACACAATTACCTTGGCCTCATTTCTTTATCTTCAATCTAAACCTTTTCTTAGGCAACATGCCTTTTGCCCTGAATTGTCCACTCCAGCTAACCCAAAGGAAATTATTCTCAAGGAGATAGTCCTGCATTGCAAACTTGTAGAAGTAATTTTTGATAGAGATTGAAAGAGCAATGCAAATTTCTTCCAAGCCCAACTAGTCCTTCAAAGGGAATTTTACTTAAGGAAGTGATAACATCCTCATTATATCCTTATTCCAGGGTTAGCCTCAAGGAAATACATTTCATGTGCCCTGTCTAACCACTAGAGAGCCGACAGAATTCCAGGTGGGAAGGATGAACTCAAAGTGCTCATCTGAATTCAATGTGTTCTATAATCTCAAGCGGCCCTTTGTGCTTGTCAGAACTCTTATTTTCTGTGGTCTCAGTGTAACAGAAGGCCATTCAATTTTCACACAGCTCTGATTCCTGTTTCAAACTGAAATCTTGCCTAAGTCACTTGTAAACACCAGGGCTACTTCTGTATAGCTGAGGCTGCATAGGAAAAGAACAATCATAAGATATCCAAAATTACTACTTAAGATAGGATAAGTTGATAGATAGACACATAGATAAATTAGATTCTCAGATGATACACAGAATTTTAGGTAATATGTGCATACATACATATATACATGCATACATATATACATAGGCAGATACATTGATTCGATAAATAGGTGGTAGATGGATGGATAGATGGATTGATATATGGGAAGATAGGATAGATACAACTTAAAATACACAGAGATGATAGATAATGAATGTATAGGTCGATGGATGAATAGAGAGATGAATGGATGATGGATGGGTGGCTGGGTAAATGGATGGGAAAGCAGGTTAGAAAAAACTTAAAATACAGCATGCACATTCTTCTTGTCATCACTTTGTTCCTCCTCTTTATTCTCTCTCAGTGACTTTCCCAGTAGTGAATCCTACCTTTGGCATTGTAGGTTCTGATTCTTGGATAGTCTCTTCTCAGTGAAGGGTGCTTTACAACCATGCCCTCATTCATAGAGGTGATACTCCATATCCTAAGCAGTCATTTTGAATTATCCTAAAGCATGTTACCCTAAGCTTTACCTACATTTCTCATGTGTACTAATTTAAAAGCTTACCATGCCCAACTATATCTGTAATTCTTTTTTTAGATTTTTTATTATTTTAATTTTAAATAGCTTGTTTTACATGTCAATCCCAGTTCCCTCTCCCTCCCCTCCTCCAGCACCCCCCCCACCATTACCCTCCAGCCTCCCACCCTATTGCCAATTCCTTCCACATAGGGGATATCTAGAGTCTGTCATTTCACTCAGGGTAGGGTCCAGGCACTCCCCTAAGAGTCCAGGCTTAGAGAGCATCCCTCTTTGTGTTATGGACACACGATGTCTCTTTGTATTCCAGGGATAAACACTGACCCACTGCTCAGGGACCCATAGGTTGCCCAGACCTCCTCACTGACTCTCATATTCGGGGGGTCTTAATTCTTTTTAGAAATATATAAGGAGGGAGAAAGTTCACCTTTCAAGCTCATTGAGACACTAGTGAGGTGTCTCTGAATTCTTCATCTCTTACCTAAAGATCTTGACAATCTGTTACCAGTTCTAATGTGAGCAGTAGCATGTCTGACAGAGAAATTCAGATGTGAGCTATGTTGTAGTTTTCACTAACATTAATGACAACATCTCTGATATCAGAAAGCAATTGTACAGGATGCTTTTAGTTACTGACTGTTGATAGTTTACGTTCTAGCCTGCCTAATAAATGTATTTTATTTTTCTTGTAACAGGTGGATGTTGGTATGATATATGAAGCTGAGAGAAGGCAGAGTTCTCACATGTGGCCAATAGGTGGCAATACGAAATTCAAACCCTGTTCTCATTATGATTTATTTAAGGACATCTGTTCTCCACCTACCCCATCCTAATGGGGACCTATGTGGTGTTGCTGCTTCTACTTCATCTGACTGTAGCTTTAGAACTCTTTTTTTACTTTCTGGAAGCCTCTATTCATCCTTTACATTTATTCATTATGAGGTTGATTTTATGAACCATGTTTCCTTCTCCTCCCACATTTTTTAAGTATCATTCAGAAATGTTATTTCTGTCAAAACTCCCCTTGCAGTCCATTCCACATCTTCCACTCCCATCAGTTCCTTTATGCGCTACCACCATTTGCAATCATGTTACTATAATTTCTTTTTAAGAGCCACCCGATTCCCTAATGTCATCTGTGAGATCATGTTTCCATTTTAAGTATGATGGCTTAAAATTCTGCCCTTTGAAGTTTTCATATCTACATCTGACTGAAAGCCTAGCATTTTTGAATACATTGACTACATACCTTCTAGGATCATACCATACAGTCTACTTTATATCACTTACCTTTTCCTTGTTGCTTCAAGTTAGATTTCAGTAAGTAGTCACCTTATTGCATTCTTCAGAGAAAAGATGTATCAGTATGTCAAAACCACAAAATACAAATGAGTAAGAAGTACATGTACTTCTTCCATAGGGTTGGTGCTGAAGACTTATTCTACAACATAAATATACATAAAACACACACACACAAACACACACACATCAGAGTTTCAGTGTAAAAGGCTTGTGATGTTTCAAAGGAGCTTAATGAATTTTAAACAGGTGAGAACTGATACTTGTGGAAGTTCATTACAGTTATTCGATAATATCCAGCACCACAGCAACATATCCAGATGAAAACCTACACCTGTCTTTACATTTTCTTTTAATTTTGCAAATATGGGGTTAGGATCACTTGATATTTAAAGTCTTTATGAAGTTTCCAGCACCTCCATAAATCTTGGGTCATCTAACATAACTTCTTAAGCCCCATTAAAAATAATTCCCAAATGATTGGTTTGTTAACTAATAATTTCAAAGTTCCTTCACTATTATCTCAAGTAGTTGTAAAAATAAATCACTTCCATATAGCTCCCACATATCTATATTTTCTATCCAAATATATGTGGACTGGAAATGCCTCACACAAAAAAGTTTCAGGACATACATAGTGAGGTATGCCATTGATAGTAATAATTATTTATGGTCAGCTCCACTGGGCTATAAGCTTCATGGGGGAGATTTAAAAATGGGCGAGTGATGAAGATTTTACCTACAGATGCAATTCACATTCCATATGTTTTCAACTTATTCAATATCTCATGACAATTATAATCTATGAAGTTTAGTTTTAGTGACAGATTCTGTTGATGACCTTGTTCCAATTCATCATGGATGGATCTCATGTTCTTCCCACTTTGAATCATAACAACTCTTGAATAATTCTATTTAAACCTTTTCATTGGTAATCAATGATAATATTACACCAGTCAATCTCAGGAATCTGAAAATGAAAACATGAAAGCCTATTTATCCCAAGAAGCTCCTAATTCAAGGGCGAATGTACTATAGATGATAAAGCAAGTCCTAAAGGAAATATTAGTGAAGTACTTAAGCCAAATAAAGATGGTTTTCATCATCAGTTGGAGATCAAGGGAGGTTGGGGGGGTTGGCACTGAAGTCACAGGGAGTGGATATTGAAAAGGTAGGATACAAAGTCCCGAGTAATGTCAAGTGAAGGGTAAATTGTTGCTGAAACACTGATTCCAGTGCTTACATTCAGAGGAAAAATCAGTACTATAGCCTCATAGCCTCACTTTGTGCAAGAGGTAGACAGAAAATATACACAGGATATGTCTTTAGAAAGGAGATATGCATCTGAATTGCAACTGCTGCAAACAAGCATCATACTTAAATGTCTGTTGTTTGTTTGGTGTGTGTGTGTGTGTGTGTGTGTGTGTGTGTGTGAGCACATGCGCACTGTGCATAATGTTGTTGTGTAGTTGTATAACTGTTTCCTTAGAGATGGAAACATGCTATCACACAGGAATGCTCCTTAAGCAGGAAGGCAAACAATTCAAAAGAGCTTCAGGAAGTACCTGAAACTGACCAGATTCACTAGGTCCCTCCTTGCCAGAGTAAGCAACAAAAGCTGAGTCTCTCTCGCTCTCTGTCTCTCTCTCTGTCTGTCTCTCTATGTCTCTCTCTGTCTCTCTGTCTCTGTCTCTGTCTCTGTCTCTCTCTCTCTCTCTCTCTCTCTCAGAAGAGCAGAGGCAAGCTGCAAAGAAGACTCTCAGATGTTGGGCTGAAAACTCTCCACAACTATGAGCCAAAATGAATGTTTCTTCCCTTAAATTGTGTAAGTATAGTGATTACTATGATTCAAAATTAACCACTGCATTTATACAAAGTGGATTTGATGTCTTGGAAAATCTGCCAGTCAGGGATCATCCAAGCTCTAAGTCAGGTCAGATATGGTAAAAACAAACACCAAAAGACAAATCAGGGCGTTGGCAGAGCTGATTCATGATTTTGTGCAAAAAAGATACATTTAAATGGACAGAAGGAATAATGTTCACAGATAAAAATGTGATGAAACATACTCACTAGGATGCATTTAGCCTACTGACACTCAACTGATCTCAGGTTTGAAGATATGGCACCTTCCCCCAATTCTACAAAACAGCCCATCTAACAGGGTGATTTTCAAACTCTTTGAACTGGACATTTCTTTAAGGCAAAAATCTAAGATCCGAGCAATGTTCTGAATCTTTACTTCCAAAAGAAGTCATTACATACCAGCTTTCTACATGATTTAGCTATTGTCTCTCAGGTTCAGACATTTTATCTCCTGCCACCGTCTATATTTTATTTTCTGTCTTACATAAATGTAAAGGGCACCACCAGCCAGTTCTGAGCTCGTCAAACCCCTGACAACACAAATCATGCCAGATATAAATATTTTCATTGTCACAGCAAATGTTTCCAAAATCACAAACTCTGATGCCTTTGCAAATTGATTTGGAACAGGTACAATGTACTGAACTGAAAAGATAAAAGAAAAAAACCACTTCCTGAAAAACAAACTAACAAAAGGCCCAAATAAATAAAAATATTCTAATATATGAGAACCAGATTTCTTCTTTCCCAATACATTTGAAGGAAAGGATCCTTTCTTTATATCAACATTTTCTTCTAAGATGACTTGATGAAAGTTGAGATATGAGTTGATTCTGTGTTTGTTTGCCATTTTCCCCATTCGATTCTCAATGCGTGCTTTGCCTAAAGACCTCTTGAATATATTCTGCAACATTTTCCTGCTTTTTAAAAATCAGTATTTTAATTAGCATAAAAATAGTGGTTTCCATCATGACCTGTTCTTGTAAGCATGTCATTGTCACTTAATCATGCTCATCCTTTTATTAACCTCTCTTACTCCTCTCATCCACCCCGCTGGATCACTTTCTTTTCCAATAACTCCACAAATATAGGTACAATTTCTAGATTCTGCACATGACAGAAAATACAGTGTTTTTCTATCCTTCCCTGATGCCCCTCATATTCCCACCATCTATTATATACAACAAATGCATAGCCAACATTAGACTCTGTGGAAACACTAAAACCATTTCATTTTCTATCAAGGATGAGCCAAAGGTATCTACTTCTTCAATACTGTGGTTGGAGTCTTTGCTAGAGCAATAAGGCAAGAGAACAAAATGCATAGGAAATAAATAAGCCAAAGAATCTTTATTTTTATATGATATCATCCTGTACTTAAAATACTCCAAGGACTCCACCAGGAAATTCTTAGATCCGATGAACACTTTCAGCAAAGTCAGGATACAAAAATCAGAAGCTTTTTTGTATGCTCATAATGAACATACTTATATCAGAAAAAATCCACTTGTCATAAATTGAATGTAACACAGGAGGAGAAAGAGCTATACAATCAAAACAGAACATGGCACAGCTCTTAGGAAAATGACCATTTCCATCACCAGCCTTAGAACTTGGTATCTGTTCTCGTCACTGTCTTTTACCCTGCCCACAAGCACCTGTTCTTCGTCTGAGCTTCAGATTTGCTGGCTACTTTTATGAAACCCAGGCACCAGACCTCATTCTGTCTTAGATGTTTATGTTATTGTTTCTCCAGGATGCAATTGTGCCCCACCCCCCGTCATCCTCTCCAACAAAGAAAGGGTAATTCAATGTTTACTTAAATTGGAACTTTCACTGAACCCTCAACTGGCCAATTTGACTAAATTGGCTAGCTAGCCAGCCTGTGATCTACGTGGCCTCACCTTGCATGCATTGAAGTTATAGGTACGGTAAACATTTTCCCCATTAAAGTCATCATTCCAGGCTCTATGCAATGCTTCTTAAAATCTGTCTCATGACCTGAGTCAAAGCTGCTAACAGGTTTTTGGTGAGTCATTATGTGTGTGTGTGTGTGTGTGTGTGTGTGTGTGTGTGAGAGAGAGAGAGAGAGAGAGAGAGAGAGAGAGAGAGAGAGAGAGAGAGACAGAGAGAGACAGAGAGAGACAGAGAGAGACAGAGAACGGGAAAGTGACATGGTAGAAAATATGTTCCAATATGTCAGAAAGGGCAAGAAAAGAACACCTGAATGGAATTGTGTGTGTGGATTGTGGATGAGTAACAGACTGCAGAGGAGGACGGGTGGCAGGGCCTGAACAGTCCAGCTCCACAGAAGAATCTGCCAGTAATAGCAAATATCTATAATTTAGCCCTAGCTTTTCCTTTTTTACACAAGTGTCTTTTCACTATTTGTTTTGAATTCACAGTGAAATCACCTTCAACTACAATTTTCTATATGTGTACATTTCCCCCAATTCGAACATCCTGGCCAACAGTAAAAGGCAATGAAACAGAAACAAATCAGCAAGAGAAATACCAGACTCTCACATTGGGCAACCCCCAAACGCACTATGCCCTTCCCAAATTAAGGACTCACTTCTGGCAGGAGGAGAGGGCAGGGCTGAGTCTGACCTAAGAATCACAAAGCACAGCTCAGCATTTCTGGGCAGAAGGGAGGATTCTTAGCCAACGAGATGCCCCTAGGAAGATTAATTATTGATTTTCTTATAAATCATCTCAGGTGATTGTTGTTTGTTTTCCCTCCCAGGATGATAAACGTCTGATACTACTTTTGTTAAAATAAATTCCTTCTACTTCAGTGCAGTTAAATGAAGACCAAAAGAAGAAGTCTCAGAGGAAGGATTTTCCAACCAGTAGGCAGGGGAATCAACTGTGTTCTGACCTTCATGGGTTACCAAGGGTTAGGACATCACACAACTTCCTGGTGTCCTACAGTTGTGAGGCCCATGGATTTTATGAAGGAAGAAAAGCACTATTTGGACATAGTTATATTTGTCTGGAGTGCTTTTGAGGTCTGTGATTATTGCCAGGTGTCACTCATCACAGAGACCAAGATCCAGAAGACCAGCTTTGACAATGAACATCACAGAAGCAACATGGTGGCTTACCTTCCTGCCTCCAGTGTTGATGCGCAGAGGTGTCAGAAAGGGGTCAAAGATCATGTGACTGGTTTCTATGTTGACTGGTGACTGCCGTTTCCCCACGGAGCAAAGATTCCAAGCTGAGTTCACCAATCCCCAGAAGGAAGGAACTAGGAGTTAATGAAATTGTAGGATTAGGCTGAATGGAAAAAAAGCAATATATTAAAGCAAACCTAAGTTACAAAGTGGTAAACAAAGAATGTCCAGTAATATTCTGACTCAGGAGATCACAAGGTGTTGCCATAGTATTTTCCCAGGTTTCAATCTTGGTCAATTTCTACAATATCGCCTTCATGACCTCTGAAGTTCAGATTTTCTTACTTCGTGAATATCCTGTAGCCTCTTTATTGTGTTCATGCTTTGGTACTAACATTGTCTTTTAAGTCATGTCCTCTTTGCAACATGTTTAAAGTACACCAAGCATTTAACAACTCCAGAGCAGATGCTCTGTTCCTCTCCTAGGTGGAAATGATGTGAGAATCAGTTGTGTCCAATCTTGAAGGTATCTGAAGCTTTTCAAAGTAAGTGTCATTTGACATTTATAAGGTGTTTTTCTATGTTTTCTGTGAAGCAAACTGAGGAATGGTTTATTTTCATGACCCCCTCCAATCAAAACTAGACAGGAGTTTAGCAACTTGACTCTACCTTTGTTTGGTTCAACATTGTGTCATTAACCTAATGTTCCAGCAACTGAGGAACGTGGTCAATTGAAAGACAGAAAAAAAATCGTACCAAGTGTTGAGTGCAGATATCCAAGGAAAAACTGTCTGTTCACTTTCAGTGTTCCAGTAAAACACCTGTTAGCATAATTATTTATAGCATTTCCAGCCTTGTTTCCTTGTATTTAACAGTTAGTGGAAAGAGTTAACACTTAAAGTTTATACTCATAAAGAAACTATACCTTTAGCATTTACTGTCTCATCAGTATTTCCACTGAAGTGCAGAAACCGTGTCCCCCATTTTTCCCTGTGTTTGGTCATTCACCCACTGATCAAGGCACAGTATATATAGTGAGCTCCTACCTTTGTGTTATGCCCTGGGTTAGGTTGAATCTCAAGGGAAGAATAAAAGGGTAAGAATAATGAAGACCACAAGGTGAGACTAACTGGTGAGTGCTGTGAAGCTATAGATGAAGGACATCCATTTCAGCCTTGGGGGAGTGCAGCCAGAGAGTCATTATTGATGAACATTGCAATCATGTCATAAACCTCCTACATGCACCTGCCATCTTAGAAACTCAAGTTGAATGCAGATGTTAACTTACAGCAGCCATTGTGCGTGCTCATATCATAATGGCTAAAAGCCAAAGCCAGAGAGGAGTGCAAGAAACACTTGCCAAACAGTTATATAACTCTGAAAAACTGATTGATGGGATGTTTGGTTCCATGCAAACCCCCAATTCTATGACCTTATTAGTTCAAGTCAACACCAGGCAGCAGATTCCCCGAGAAATACTTCAACACCAATATGTGATGGGATTCATATTTAATTTGACCTAATACATTCCAAGGAGCCTCTGGTGGCTCTGTTCCCTTTAGGTTTAGGATTTGAATTGGCTTCCTCAACATGAGCAATTTTCAACATGGCATCAATGGCAAGAAGGAGAAAGAGAAGGAAGAGAAAAAGGCTGAAGAGTAAAAATAGAAGCAAGAAAATTTACTCATGGATATGTGCTTCCTTGATGCCCCCAGTTCTTATTGTATAAGCCATGCTATCACTTAAGATGGCTTAATGTGTTTACAAGATACCACATCATTGCAACACTATGATATAGAATGGAGTTTTTCCATTAAAAATGTACTTTCCAGATGGAGGGAGTGGGGGGAGCAGGAGGAGAGGAGAGAGGGGTAACTGGGATTGGAATGTAAAAAATAAATTAATAAATTTTTTAAAAAATGTACTTTCAAGGGGGGAGCTCTTGGACCCCAGACCGACCGCTGGGAGGCCAGCATGGGACTGATCCAGACCCCCTTAGTGTAGGAGTCAGTGAGGAGGCCTGGGCAGCCTATGGGGCCCTGGGCAGTAGATCAGTATTTATTCCTGGCATACAAATAGACTTCGTGTGTCCATAACAAAAAGAGGGATGCTCTCTCAGCCTGGATTCTTAGGGAAGGGCCTGGACCCTGTCCTGAGCTAAATGACAGACTCTGGATATCCCCTATGTGGAAGGAAGTAGAGATAGGGTAGGAGGCTGGGGGGGGGGGATGGTGGGGGAGTGCGGGAGGAGGGGAGGGAGAGAGAACTGGGATTTACATGTGAAGCAAGCTATTTAAAATTAAAGTAATAAAAAATTGTAAAAATGTACTATTCATCTGCAGTGTTCTCTGTACCTTAGGTGTGGGTGTTGTGTTGTTTGGGGCTGGGTACCTCTCCATCAGTTGTTTGTTGGACTTTGATCAGCTGTGGCAGCTGTGGCTTTTTGTAATGGTCTGCATCTGCCACAAAATGAAACTCCTTTGATGAGGTATGAAAGCTACATTTCTCTGTGGGTGTAAGGGTCCATATTTTAGAATGAAGTTAGGAATTGCCATGAGTTAGTAAAGTGGCAGTAATAGGTTTTTCTTTAGAATCTGTGACTCACCAACTCTGCATAGGCAGCTAGGTTTCCATTATTGGGCATGATTTCCCTCCTGTTGTAATAGACAGCTGTTGCTTATTGCAAAGATGTGAGAGAACCTTTAGGAATGTCCTGCCTGCTGGTCATTGTTGAAGTCCTCCAGCTGTCGCATTTTGCTAGGGACTATTGATTACTTCCCTCCCTTGACAGCTTGCATAGTACCTTTTTGTACTAAGAGAAGTAGACGTCAGGATTGAGGCTTCTAGATTAGTTCCATCTCAAGTCCTCTGAGTCCTGTGTCCATGGTGTCTTCCAAAACAGGTTCTTACCTTCAACTTTTGTGAGGCAACTAAGGGCAACAGCAACAACTTACATTGTTGGGAGTTTCTTGGAATTCCCTGACCAACAACTTGAAAGGAGGTTTCTCATGGCTGAAAATGGATTTCTGCAAGACAGTCTACAGCCTTTGTGGGAAGCATTATCTCCTTAATTAGCACAATCTTGATGCACACACACAGACACACATGAGAGAAATATGTAGAATATACATGTGTGTGTATACACTCATTTATAGGTATTACATATAATTTTAAATAAGCATAAAGCAATATGACTCCCTATGGATTTTTCAGACATCCTAATTGTTATTTGTCCAACTCTCTTCCAAATAAAAGACACCCTTTTCCATTTCCCCCTTCATGTCACCTGTATCCTGCTATTTCCTCCTCTAGAGCTCCCCATCACAATCTAGTTTTTACCTTCCTGATTTCTGAAGGTATTCCTGCTCATATACTCTTTGATAATAAAGGCATACATCTATGGGATATGTGTGTGTGTGTGTGTGTGTGTGTGTGTGTGTGTGTGTATGTGTGTGTGTTCTCTGTAAGGCAGCTGCATGATAAACACAGTTTGCAGCTGGTGCATATTGCATTTCATTTAGTCCCATGAAAATCATTAACAAAAATAATTCTAACGCCATAAACCATCTGTAAGGCTGCCTTTGTATGACACCATCAGTGAGCAGATGCTGCCATGCCTTGCTAATAAACTTCATACCTAAAAAGTCCCCCCCCACAAAACACAAACAGCAAAAACTTTATGTGAACATCTGCCTTTGCTTTTACTGGGTATGGAATTCTTTATGACAGTTTCAGGATTTTATATCCCCTCTTCACCATCAAGGCCCCTGTCTCTCATTCTAACCACCTCTTAGGAATCAGAGTAACCAAGAAACAGTGCTCTTTGATCACTCTGTCCCTCATTGGTGCAGCACCTCAAAGGGTATTGAGTTTGCTCAAACTGAATGGCTTTAGAGGTCATTATACCTAAATGCATCCATGGCATGGGAGCCATGGATAAGAGAGCAAAGTACTCCACTCACAGCCACAGTATCAGAGAGAGGCCAGAAAGTACAGAGAAAAGATCAGAATCAGCTCTGAAAACTCCAGTTGTCACAGAAGGTCCACTTCTCAAAATGTCTCTCTACAAGACTCCAATCAGAAGCAGGGGATTACACCCAGGAAAGTTAATGTTAAATTATCACCCTGACCCTTGCAGGACTAGTGCTTCCATTTCTCTTTTGATAAATGAAGAATAACATCAGTGTCTATTTGGCAGTCTAAACAAATTTCAAAGGTAAAATTCCAAATGAAACTCCTTGAAAAATCAGCTATGTCAAATAAAGGCAGGATTTGAAAGCAACTGAACAACTTTGAGATAACGCAGATAGAAAGATATGCTGAGGTCAGGGGAGGTGGCATGTTTTGGGGTTCCCTCTTCAGAGGCCCAGGAAGATGTAATAGAAGATATTGTTACAGAATACTGCTTCAGAGGCTGAAGAGATGGCTCAGATAGTACTGCTCTCCCACAGGACAAGTGACTGATTCCTGGCACTTAAATGCACAATCTTTCTCTCTGTCTCTGTCTCTGTCTCTCTCTGTCTCTCTGTCTCTGTCTTTCTCTGTCTCTCTGTCTCTCTCTCTCCTTTCTCCCTCTCTCCTTTCTCCCTCTCTCTCTCCTTTCTCTCTCTCTGTCTCTCTGTCTCTGTCTGTCTCTGTCTCTGTCTCTGTCTCTCTCTCTCTCTCTCTCTCTCTCTCTCTCTCACACACACACACACACACACACACACACACAAACTAAAAATAAAAGTTTGCTTGCTCTTGTGCTAGATGGACCAAACTAGTTTTCAATCCCCATAGAAAGAGAAGTCAAAGCTTGCTACTAGAAGCAATGTGAATATTGAGGATGTAATAAAGTTTGGAAGCCAATCCAGGGACTTGAGGGACAGATGGACAAGGAAGAGATCTACAAAAGCTATACTTTAGAATGGAGACTTGCAGAATGGGAGAACAAGGAATGCTTGCTTGCTTAAGCTTGGGAGTGAACTGGCTCACTTTAGGTGTGTAGAATTACATCATACCTACGAGCCAGGACACAGGATTTGGGTTTATGCAGTCCTCAGTTATGGCCATGGTTCTATCCAACCTCCATAGTGGCACCCTTCAGACTTACAGGCACCCCACATCACTTCAGAAGGGGAGATGGTAATAGTAGAATGTGGAGGTATTGCTCTTATTTTTCAAATTTTGAAATTCTGTTGAATTTTTTCATCTTAATTACTATGGCTAGTTCAATAAATCAAGTTTTAAACTTTCTTGTTGAAAAAAGGCTAATGACTTATCTGCTAATGCAGTCTTTTTCTAGCTTGACCAATATAATTTATTGTGGAGAAAATGTAAATGAGTAAAATTGAGTGAGAACCATTTTAATTAATTAATAGTCAACTAGTCTGAAAACATTGGAATTCCATCATCCGTGGCATCTCTTTCACATACTTTTCTAATTTACATGTAAACTAGAGCACACAACAGACCTGAATATCTTTGCAAATTAATTTTCACAGAGACTAAACAGAGGAATTTAACTGCTGCATCACAACTATGTATTTATCTTGCCAAAATATTTCCCCCTGGGCAATGCTGTCATTCTTACCATGAACTACAAACCCCCAATGGTCTCTTGGCTCTGTGTGCAGTGAGATATGGAAAATGTAGAGTTACTCAGATTTCAAATGCTTAAATCATAAACCTTGCCAAGACCAAGGGAAAGCCTACCAGCATCTGTTCAAACCACTGAAACAATAAAGATCCAGCTTAATCTGTTAATATTGCTTGACAACCCCACACAAACATATCGAGTATCTTATCAAAACAAAGGTAGATCCAGAGAGCATGAGATCAGCAGAATCTACTCTGATACTGAAAGTTAAAACTTGCTTTGATGTCATTTGTATCCTGAAGAGGATACTCCAGATCCATGCCATCTTGCCTATTGATTTGTCCTGAGCCAGCAGAATTTGTAGGGATGATGCTATTTCAGCCAAGTGTTCCTATGCACTTCTTAATCCTTGTGGAACCAAAATAAACTGAATCAGAACTGCTGACTGCAAGCCCATGACATTTCACATATTGTACTTGACACTGAAAATTCACTGAGCAAATATTTGCTGAAGACCTACTATGTGCCACACAATGTCTTCATTTCTGGCTTGTTGGGAGTGAATGAAACAGGGAAGGCTTCTGTTGTCAGGAATCCTTTGGTATTGTAAGGAGTATACATGATAAGTTTTAATGTGTTTACCTATGTTATTAAAATTAAGGAATAATTAAGTTGGTAATGATGGAATAAAACTGGAATGGGAGACATAGTCGAATAAGCAAAATAGTCAAGGATGGGTTCTTTGAAAATGATATATACCAGACCTTTGAAAAACTGGAATGGTTGTTTCAGAAGAATTTCAGAGAGGAGGGTGTCCAAGCATATGGGAGCAAGGGTTGTAGAGAGCTTGATGTGTTCAAGGAGTCGTGGAAGCCATGTAACTTGAACTTGGTATCCCAGATGAGAAGACAGGAGAGACAGTATAGGGCTGGTTCAATTTGGGAACAGGTGACTGGAGACTCTTTGGGTCCTATTAAGGAGTTTACAAATTATTCCTATGTAACAGGATCTCACCAAGAGTTTTAGACAAGGGAGTACAGTGTCATGGACTTATTTATGAGTGAAAGTCATGTATCTAATATTTCTTGAAGAAATCCAAGAGTAACAGTAATTATCTTTGGGGTAGCCTGATAAAGAAAAAAACTGGGTCCCAGGCAACAGTTGGTGACATAGGCTTTTTTTTTGTCCATCGAATCCTATCATGTGGGTATGTTTAAATTCTATCTCAAAGGCAGAAATAGTCGAATGCTTTATAAACTATTCTCTTCAACATATGTGCCAAAAAATAGCATTTTCTTCTGATTCAGACTTCTTTACAAATCATAATTTGGATTTGAAACAAGGAAGAGATCTAGCTAAGACAATCTTTTCTCTTTTTGTTTTTCAAGTAATAAACTAAACCCCTAACTTTTTGGCCAAAGGAAAGAAAATATAATTTTGGGAAATGACTACTGGCATAAAACATATTTATGATGAATTCAGTCCCACAAATAAAGCCTTCCACTTTAGCAGCAATCCCTACTTCATGGTTACAAAACATGATGGATACATTTTACATAAGAACTCATATCTCTCCCTTATTCTTTCTCTCACCAGTGCTGATTTACTTTTCCTTCTGTGGTTTCCAATTGTAATAAATCTCTGTTTTGAGTTGTTATTAATGAGCATGGTTAAAATACCCATTGCTTCAGGCCTTTACCCCCTTCTGATTGCAGATTTATTTCATGGAGGAAACTGGCTTGCTGCTGGCTTATTTCTCCATAGTTTGGACTCTAGGTTCATGGTACATGAGAGCTCTCCAATCTCTCACTTGCACATCCTAGAGGAGTTGCATATATCCTATTTAACACATAATCATTAATTTGTGCATTCATTAAGGAAACTAATGGACCATCTCTAATGAATCAAGAATAGAAAGATAAATCAAATGCACCCACTTGGATGGAAAGATAGACAAGCTAGTAAATAGTTACAATAAAACACTATAATGGAGGTGTGTATACATTTAAGCTTAAATACAAAATTGGGATGACTTTTCACCTCTAGTAGCATACATGGCATCTTCTAGCACATGAAATATAGCCAGATTTGTTTCTGTATGTTCTGTGATTGTATTATGTGACACCCAGAAGTAAGGTCTTACCAGGAGGGTAGCCAAGAGTAATGGCAAAAACCTGCAATGCTCAGGGGTCTAAATGGCCCCATTGACCAACAACTTGAAAAGATGTATCCCATTCCTGGAGTTTTTATTTTTTATCAGGAAGTTTCTACTTAGAGTATTGAGCAGTCCCTCAGTGTACAGTAACTATATTAAACCTCCTTTTATATGTACATATATTTTAGGAATTTGGATAGTAGTAGCTTTCACAGGTCTTTCTTTTAAAAAAGTCTTTATTATTAGCTATCCTTCTTATATTCTCTTCTCTACTCTGATCTCCCACCAGTGCCCAATTTAACTCCTATTCCACTGTTCTCCTTTAACTCTTTATACCATTGGGTTCTATCTCTGCTTTCTTGAAATTTCCTCCACTTCATGGCCATTTCCTAACCTCTGACCTACAATAGGTGTTCCAAATAGAATGCACAACGTCTGAAGATTCAAAGTCAGCATCTAGAGATGACTGAAGACAAATGGCATTGGAAATTTCAAAGCCTGGGTTACTTCACTCAGAATGACTGTTTCTAGCTACACTTATTAAACTGTGATTTAATAATGCCATTCTTCTTAATAGCTAAATAATATTCTATTAAGCAAATGAATCATACTCTCATTATCCATTCATTGGTTGATGGGATATCTAGGCTATTTTCATTTCTGGATGTTGAGAATAGAGCAGCAATGAATGTGGTTAAGCAAATAGCACTGTAGTAAGATGTGGAGTTCTTTGGGTATATGCCCAAGAGTAGTATAGCTGCATCATATGGTAGATTTATTTCCAGTTTTTTGAAAAACCTTAACACTAATTTCCATCATAGTTGACCAATTTGCAGTCTCGCTAACAGAGTGGGAGGACTGATGACCAAAGGGATTAAGACTGGGCTGGTTTAACCCCCAGAAACAGCTGACCTGACAAAGGTTAACTCTTGAATCCCAGGCTAATGCCTGGGAATCCAGCATGGGACTGATCAAGACCCCCTCAATGTGGGTGTCAGTGAGGAGGCCTAGGTAATCTATTGAGCCTTGGGCAGCAGATCAGTACCCATCCTGAGTATACACACGGACTTTGGACTCCCATCCAACAATGTGAGGTGCACTCTCACCCTGAACTCTTGGGGAAGGGTCTAGGCCCTGCCCTATATGAAATGACAGACTATGGACAACCCCATGGAGGGCTTCACCCTCCCTGGAGAAATGAGGGGATAATGGGGGACTTGGGGGGAGGGCACGGGAGGAGGGGAGGGAAAGGGAGAGGGACCTGGAACTGACTTGTGAAGCAACCTTGTTTCTTATCTAAATTTAAACTGAAAAAAATGCCCAGATAGAGCAAAAAAAGTGTTAAAGTGTTATTCTATCACCACACTCACATCAACATCTGCTAATATTTGTTTTGTTGATTTTGGTCATTTAGTTTGGAGTAAAATAAAATCTCAAAGTACATTTATTTTAATTTCCTTGATAGCTAAGGATGTTGAACATAAAATATTTCTCAGTCATCTGTATTTCATCTTTTGATAATTACCAGCTGTGTTTTAAATTGGTTTGCTTATTTTTCTTGGTGTTTAGCTTTTTGTGTTATTTGTATATTCTAGATACTAATCCTATGTCAGATATATATCTGGTAAAGAATTTTTCCCCATTCTGAAGGTTACCTCTTCAGTGGAATGATGGTGTCCTTATTTGTATAGTATATTTTTCTCTTCATGTGGTTCTATCTGTTAATTGTTGGTCTTAATGCCTGGGCTACATGTTCGATAAGCCTTTCCTTTGCATTTAAGTTCAAACATGTTTTCTTCTTGCTCTTCTATCAGATTCAGTGTATCCGGTCTTATGTTGAGGTCCTGATCCATTTGAAGTTGAGGTTTGTGTAGGGTGAGAGATAAGGATCTAGTGGTTTCTTTTCCTACGTGCAGCTATACGGTTTCACCAGAACTATTCATTAAAAACTGGTGCCTTTTCTTCAATGTGTACTACTATTGTTTTCTTTCTCCAATATCATGTGGATATAGGTGTGTGAATTTACATCTTGATTCTATCACACTGATCAATGTATCTAATTTTCAATGCTGTTTTCATTACTATAGCTTTGAAAAAAAGTAGTCATTAAACTCACCTGGCTGTGAGCCCTGAAAGCTACAAACAACAAATTGCCTGACAAAATATATCTATTAGAGCAATAATGGCATGGATATTCTGGGAGTCATCAACCACTTTCTAATTGGATCTAAGGACTGCTCCATGAGATGTAACTAATACCTGGCACTATTCTAGAAGCAAAGAGTCTGTGATTGGATTGGTTACAGGTCATATGGGGGAACTCAATTCTATTATTCTGTGAAATAGACATAGTAATAAAAGGACTCCTAATGTGTTGTTACTGAACCCATATATTAGTGTATCTCTCAACCCTGGTCATGTAAGCTTCTCCTTGTAGTGGATGGCAATTAACTCAGATATTCTTAATTGGTCAATGTTCAGAGTGCCATAAATGGGTTATACATATCACTCCCCTCCACTCAAGGCTCAGAGATCTTCCTGGAATGGGGAACAGAAATACTGTTAAGACCCAGGAGTGCTGCTTATCATCAAAGAGACCATATTTTCTGAACAAAACAGGCTGTAATGTATATGCATCCATGACAGTTATGAGAGCATGCACAAGAACTGTGTAAAATCAAATGGTATAAAATCCCTGCATGGCCACAAAATCCACCAACAGCTACGGAGCTCTCAGTATTTGATAGCTTCTGGGAAAGGGAGAGTCAGTTTTCTTTAATGATGTGATCCTTGGTAAATCAACCACATACCAAAGCAGGCCACATCCCAAGACTGGTTGAGCAAAAAAACTGGACTTGATGTATAAAAAAGAAGATAACTGAAGAAAAAGCAAAGTTCGGTGTGAAGAAAGGGGAGGATGGAGAGTGGTTCTTAGAGGATTTCTTGGAGGGGGAGTGTGTGTGTTCAAGACTCATAGTATAAAATTCTCAAATACATTACTAAAACTTAAATCACTCATAAAACCCCACATACTTTTAGTGAGAGACTTCAACACCCTACTCTTACCACTAGACAGGACCACCAGACAGAAACTTATCAAAGAAACAAAGGAACTAACAGAAGTTATGGCCCTGTAAATAGAAGCCTTATCCTTGAGAGAAGCCTTCCCTCCAGCCTGGTTCCAGAGCCGCATCAGTCCCAAATAAACACACAGGAGGCTATATTAATTATGAAGCTGTTGGACTTGCTTGTTTCTTACTGGCTAGCTCTGACTTAAGTAATTACCCCATAATTGTTAATCTAAGTATTTCTCTTACCGGAGAATAGTTCCGGGCTTCCTACCCCATGGCATTACATCTTGACTCTCTGTGTTTCTCCTTCCCAGAGTCCTTCTGGACTCCTAGTCCCACCTATCTTGGTTCACTATTGGCCAACAGTACTTTATTGACAAATACACAGGACTTCCCCCAACATGGCCCATTTATAGAATATTCCATCCAAGCACAAAAGAATATACCTTCTTCTCAGCGCCACATGAAACCTTCTCTAAAATCAACCACATACTTGGCAACATAGCAAAACTCGACAGATTTTTTTTAAAAAGGAATACTCCCTTGTGTATTATTGGACCATCATGCTTTAAAGTTAGGTTTCAACAACAACTCAAATTGCAGAAATCATATAAACTCATGGAAATTGAACAATGGGTCAAGGAAGAAATAAAAAAGAAATTAAGGGCTTCCTAGACTTCAATGAGAATTAAGATACAACATACCCAAACTTACGGGAAACTTTGAAAGTAGTGCTAATAGAAAAGTTCATAGCACTAAGTGCCATCATGAAGAAACTGGAGAATAGTCATACTAGAGAATTAAAAGCACAACTGAAAGCTCTAGAACAAAAAAGAAGCAAACTCACCCCAGAGGAGTAGATGCCAAGAAATAATCAAATTTAGGGCTGAAATCAATAAAGTGAAAACAAAGAAAATAATACAATGAATCAACGTAACAACAGTTGGTTCTTTGAAAGATCAACAAGATAGGCAAACGCTTATCCAAACTAACCAAAAGGCAGAAAGAAAACATGAAAATTAACAAAATCAGAAATGAAAAGGGGGATATAACAATGAACACTAAAAAAATTCCAGAGAATATTCAGGTCATACTTTGAAAACCTGTACTCCACAAATTTGAAATATTAAAGGAAATGGACAATTTTCTGGATAGATATCACTTAGCAAAATCAAATCAAGAACAGATAAGCAACTTAAAAAGACCTATAATCCTTAATGAAATAGAAGCCAGTCATCAAAAGTCTCCAAAGCAAAAGAAATCCCAGGGCCAGATGACTTCAGTATAGAATTCTACTAGAAATTCAAAGCAGAGCTAATACCAATACTCCTCAAAGTGTTCTACACAATAGAAGCAGAAGGATCATTGCCAAACTCATTATATGAGGTTACAATCACGTAGGTACCCAAGCCATACAAAGATACAACCAAGAAAGAAAACTACAGACCAATATCCCTCATGAATATTCATAAAAATACTCAATAAAATACTGGCAAATCAAATCCAAGAACACATCAGAAAAATCATCCACCAAGATCAAGTAGACTTCATCCCAGAGATGCAGAGATGGTTCAATATATGAAAGTTCATCAATGTAATCCACCATATAAACAAATTGAAAAAGAGAAACCACATGATCATATCACTAGATGCTGAAAAAGTCTTTGACAAAATCCAACACACCTTCAAGATAAAGGTCCTGGAGAGATCAGAGACAACAGGAACATACCTAATAATAATAAAGGCAATATACAGGAAACCAACAGCCAACATCAAACTAAATTAAGAGAAACTCAACAGGATTCCTCTACAATCAGGATCAAGACAAGGCTGTCCACTCTCTCCATATCTCTTCAATATTGTACTTGAAGTTCTAAATAGATCAATAAGACAAGAAAAGGAGATCAAGGGGATAAAAATTGGAAAGGAAGAAGTGAAACTTTCACTATTTGCAGATTATATGATAGTTCACATAAGTGACCCGAAAACTCTACACAGGAACTCCTACAGCTGATAAACACCTTCAGCAAAGTGTCAGGACACATGATTAACTATAAAAAACCAGTAGCTCTACTATATATAGACGATAAATGGGCTGAGAAAGAAATCAGAAAAACATCACCCTTTACAATAGCCACAAATAACATAAAATATCTTGGGATAATGCCAACCAAATAAGTGAAAGACCTGTATTACATGAACTTTGAGTCTTTAAAGAAAGAAATTAAAGAAGATACCAGAAAATGGAAAGATCTCCCATGCCCTTGGATAGGTAGGATCAACATAGTAAAAATGGCAGTCTTGCCAAAAGCAATCTAGAGATTCAATTCAACCCCCATCAAAATCCCAGCACAATTCTTCACAGACCTTGAAAGGACAATACTCAACTTTATGTGGAAAAACAAAAAACCCAGGATAGTCAAAATAATCCTGTACAAGAAAGGAATCACCATCCCTGACTTCAAGCTCTACTATAGAGCTATAGTAATAATTGGCACAAAATCAGACAGGTAGACCAATGGAATTGAGTTGAAGACCCTGATATTAACCCACATACCTATGAACACCTGAATTTTGACAAATTAGCTAAAACTATACAATGAAAAAAAGAAAGCATCTCAACAAATAGTGCTGACATAACTGGATGTGGACTTGTAGAAGAATGCAGATAGATCCATATCTATCACCATGCACAAAACTTAAGTCCAAATGGATCAAAGACTTCAACATGAATCTAGCCACACTAAAGCTCTTAGAAAAGAAAGTGGGAGGTACCCTTGAACGGATTGGCACAGGAGATCACTTCCTGAACATATGACCAGTAGCACAGACACTGAGATTGACAATTAATCAATGGGACCTCCTGAAGCTTAGAAGCTTCTGTAATGCCAAAGACATAGTCAACAAGACTAAACGGCAGCCCACAAAATGGGAAAAGATCTTCACCAAACCCACATCTAACAGAGGGCTGATTTCCAATGTATACAAAGAACTCAAGAAGCTTGTCACCAAAACACCAAAAATTCAATTAAAAAGTGGGGTTCAGAAATAGAGAATTCTTGATAGAGGAATCTAAATTGGCTGAAGGACACTGAAGAAAGTGTTAGCCATCAGGGAAATGCAAATCAAAACAACTCTGAGATACCATCTTACACCAATCAGAAATACTAAAATCAAAAAACACTAATGACAATTTATGCTGGAGAGGATGTGGAGAAAGGGGAACATTTCTCCATCGTTTGTGGGAGTGCAAACTTGTGTGGCCACTTTGGAAATCAGTATGGTGGTTTCTCTGGAAAATGAGAATCAGTCTACCTCATGACCCAGCAATTCCACTTTTGGGCATATACCCAATAGATGCACATTATACAACAAGGATATATGTTCAACTATGTTCATACCAGCATTATTTGTAATAGCTAGAACCTGAAAACAACCTAGATGCACCTCAGCTGAAGAATGGATAGAGAAAATGTGGTACTTTCACACAATGGAGTATTACTCAGCAGAAAATAAAATGAAATCTTGAAATTCGCAGGCAAATGGATGGAACTGGAGAAACCATCCTGAGTGATGTAACCCAGTCACAAAAAGACAAGCATGATATGTGGTCACTCATGTATGGATATTAGACATAGAGCAAAGGATTACCAGCCTACAATCAACACTACCACAGAAACTAGGTAACAAGGAAGACCCTAATAGAAAACTACATGGTCCCCTGAAGAAGGGAAAAGGAACAAGAACTCCTGAGCAAACTGGGAGCACAGGGGGAGAGGGAGAGAGGTAGGAAAAATAGAAGGGAAGAAGAGGACAGGGGATGAGAACAAGAACATTGGATTGAACTGAACCCTCTGAATGCCAGTTAGGAGGCCTGAGCAGTCTATGGGACCTGTAGCAGGGGAACTAGTATTTATCCCTACTATTTCAGTCCAGATACATAGAGAAGAGCCTAAGCCCCTTCCCCAAATGATGTGACAGACTTTGATGACCCCACATGGAAGGTCTCACCATCCTTGGGGAGGAGGTGGTGAGTGGGTTGGGGGGACTGGAAGGGAGCATGGGAGGCTGGGAGGGAGAAGGAATGGGGGGGACTGATATGTAAAATTATTGTTTCTAAATAAAAAGAAAAAAGAAACAAATCCAATAAATGTATTATTTTCAAAAGATACAGAGGGAGAGCAAACCAAGTCAACCTCATTTCCCTAGCACTAGATTGCCTACCTTATGGAGGGGCTTTGTTGTAAGACCTAAATGTCTCAAAATTAGTTAAAACACCAATGCATTTCCTTAGACACAGAGACATAGTAGTACTAACAGCTGACATGGAGTGTCACTTGAATCATAATGCCATTAAACTGCTAGCATCTGAAGCATGGGATCTTCTGACTCCCCCAACTTTAGAGAACTATTACTATAGGACAAAAATATGAGCTATATCCTCACAATGGAACCATGAGTATATGGCTAAAATTCTTCAGCCTTAATTTTTCTGTCTCTAAAACAGGACAGTAGCTACTTTGTAGGCTCATTGGGGAGACTGACAATGTGTCAATAAAAAGACCCAGTACACTACTGGTTCTATAGCAAATATGGAGTAACTGCTGGAAGAGAGGCTAAGAGAAGGGATACAGGCAAAATAGCACATTGATCCCACTTCCATCATGTCCCTATGGTAGAAAGAAGCATGGTTACAATTCAAGACAGGAGGGCAAGAAGAGCCAGATTCCAGATGCCCACCTAATCCAGCTTGATTTCAAAGGCAGTTCTGTGGGAATTCTAGGAATTAGGTTGGCCCCTTAATGTCATAGTTTCCATGAGGAATGTGAATTTTTTTCTTGGATCTCATCTACTGGTCAAACAACACTTAATGAGGTTTGTGCTAAAAAAACCCTGAAGTATGTTGCTTAATCCTCCCCCAAATTCTGCGAGAGAATGTTATAATTATTTTATATGAAACAAGCATGATTCTAAGAGATGAAATGGCTCTTCTGTGATCTGTTTGTTTATCTTACTTTATTTTATTTGTTTTAGGTACTGGTTATTTAGCTCAGAGCCTCACAGAGATCAGGAAAATGTTCTACTACTGAACTCCATCCCCAACCCAAGATGAGTAAAAAGAGGAGGGAGAGATTATGATGGAGGAAGAAGAGGAAAAAGATAAGGTAATGGTATGTATGCAACATGAATCAAGCCAGAAGAGGGCACTCACTGTCTTGGGGAGAGAATGTAGACTGGAAGATGGAGGCCAGGGTGGGGCATAGAAGGGCAGTGTGAGACAGTAATGAATAAGAACAAAGTCTAATTGCATATGTATTTGGAAATTCCATAATGAAACCCATTAATCTGTGTGCTAACTTAATTTTTAAAAGGCCAAATTACTGCATATGTGGTAACCTGAGGAAAATCGGTAGAAAACGACAGGCGACCATCTGCATTAGTAGTGATGGCGTGGGTGGTGGACAAGTGGCATTCATCTCCTTCACTGTGCTTGTATCCACACACCCAAATGTGCATACACATATTCTAAAAGATTTTTCCTGTCTCAAGCAGAATTATTCTGTCAGTGTTGCTCCACATTGATGCTAACAGAGCTGTTCCTTGTATTTAAGGATATTGAGAGCACCCATTATTTGAGCAGTCTTTACATTTCTCAACCATTCCCGCAATGAAAGACATTAAGGTTATTTCCATCTAATTTCAGCATTCAAATCAATGCTGTGATAAATAGATTCAAGGACATTCTTCTTTTGTAGTGGTGCCTTCATTTCAGGAGAAAAGATTCTCAAAGGTAGTATTGTTCTGTCACAGTACCCACTCGCTATATTTTACTGGATACTGGCAGGGCACATTAAAAAGCTCTGGCTTTATCTATGACTACACTCTCAGGTTGCATGGTGTATCCATTTCCTCACTATCTCCATAGCCCTCCACGGATGCGAGTCACTGTTTATTTTTGGTAATCAGACAGTAAAAATGGAATGTCATTGATTTAATTTGCATCCTCTAGCTACTACTGAAGTTAAGTATATTCTCACATTTTCAGTGGCTATTTGTAGTTCTCTTCTGATTCTGTCCTCCAAATTTTTCTGAATCATTTAGTTTTTATATCAGATTCCAGCTGTCATTTGTCTTGTAGAGCTATGAACCCTTGTCATGTATTATAAGTATTTCTTCCATTCGGTTATTTGTCTGTTTCCCTTTCTTTTGGTGTTTTGTTAGATAGGTAAATTTTATATGATTAAGTTTATTGATTTGGGTTTTCTCTCTTATCTAAGATGTCCAATTCAACTATAGATTGTGTTACAAACTTCCTCAAATGTTTTCTAAATTACTTTTACTAGTATTTTATTCACAATTTGATTGTTAAAATATACCAGAACAAGTGCCATCACTATCCCATGTAACAGATGTCTACAGTATTTCAGATAAAAGGTAGATAATGCCTGTGTTAGATAGTTTGTTTTGGCTTTGTTTTGTTGTTGTTGACACAAAGCCAGGATCATCTGGGAAGAGGGAACCTCAACTGATGGAATGCCCACACTGGGTTGGCCTAAAGGTAACTCTGAGAGGAATGTTCTTGATCAGTGGTTGATGTGGGAAGTTGCAGGCCACTGTGGGTAGTGACACCTCAGGTAGGCGGTACTGAATTGCATAAGAAAGCAGGCTCCTCCCTGGTCCCTGTTTCAGTTCCTGCCATGATGTTCCTTGATGATAAACTGTAATGGGGAACTGTAATAGGAAAAAAACCTTTCTTCCTTATGTTGCTTTTGGTCATGGTGCTTTATCATAAAGTAGCTAGACAATGCTAGAAATATTTGTAGAGCATGTATATACATATATAGTATATATATATCAATATTAAAATGTGTGTGCACATATGTAGGATGCATTTGAATAAATGTGCACACACATGAGGAGGTCAGAGTTGAACACTGAGTGTTTCATCAGTCATTCTTCACCTTATGTATTGAGGCAGGGTCTCTTCCTTGTACCCAATGCTCACTGATTTAGCTAATCTACTTAGTTAGTTATCTTTTTTTGTGTGTGAATTCCCTGTCTCAACATCCTATGAATCAGCATTAGGTAAGACACCATGGCTGCCTGGCAATTGTGTGAGTACTATAATGCTCACATTTGTGCTGCAAGCCATCTCCCACAGATCCCAGAAGCAAGTTATATATTATTTCCTCCCATCTTTCTAGATTTCTTATTTGTATAGCCTTCTGTCAGTGCTGTTATTTGAGTATAACAATATTTATATAAATTATTGGCCCAGTCTTCCTGATTGGGAAAGGTTGCTCTAGTCCCCTGCTAGAACTATAGTATCTGACCTCCAGGGAAATCTGCCAGGTTTTGTGGTTGTACAAGCCTTGAAGTGTTGCCGTGTTCCTGGGAGCACAAACTTACCAGACCGTGTCTATAATTTAGATATTTATATACTTGAATAATACCCGATTGAAGACAATGTAATCCCTTGCTACTCAAAGGACTCTCAAAGGAAAATTTCCCTCCTAGAGGCATCATCTCTAGTATAGAACACACCAGAGAAGCTTTGAAGCTGGCTCATTGGCAGACTGTGGAGTGAGGTGGAGAGGACATCACTGGCATGAGGGGAGCTGAGCTCAGGTTCTGATTTATCAAGGACTCATCCCAAGTCAGACAGGGTCCTAAGTATCTTTAATACCTGCTCTCATTTAATAATCTATAAGGTAGACTTTGCTGTTGCTTTGCTTCTTTCAGGCATTATGGGGCTCTGAGACACTGAGATGTTAAGTAACTTCTCCAGAGTACACAGAAACTGGCACATGGCAGAGTCAAGGTGCAAATGTGGCTCTAGGTCCTTTGTTCTCTGCTGGGTAGTATTTCCTTTCTGTCCTCCAGACTTGACTGGTATCTTTTTAGCATCAGTGTATAAAATAGAACATGTTAATGAATACTTTTTATCTTTCAAGGTCATAGCCAAAGCAATAAAATTAATGGCAAAATACAGGAAGTAACACCTGTAAAGTCTCACTAACATGACTGCCTCAACATAAATTGAACAAGGACAACAACAGTAGACATGCTAACATGGACAGGGAAAGCCCATGATGTTTGAAACCTACACAAAGAACTACAGAAACTAAAGAATGCTGACATTGGGAGAAAGAGTCTTTCTCAAGGAAGAGCATATCTAATATCAAATATTGGCCTTGAGAACATACATACAAGTAACATTATAGAAACTAAGCAGGTTGTAGTTAGGAATGTAAATATATGCACATATATGTATATGCATGTTACAATAATTAATGATAAGAAGAGGTCACGAATTTGAAAGAGAAAGAGATGCATATAGGAATGTTTGGAGGGGGAAAGGAAAATGGAGTATGATGTAATTATGTTACAATTTTAAAAAATTTAAAGAAATAATTTAAACAAAATTAGCAACAGAAATCACAGTCAGTTCAACCTACTGATTGAGTCATGGGTTACTTGGTAGTCTAGAAAGACCATAGTTTTGCATAAAATTACTCATCATCATGATCCAACAAAATGATACTACTTGAGACATTTTTTTCTGTAATAAACTGGAACTCAGGGAGTTGAGTAACTCATAAAAGAACATCGGGCTACTGCATAGCTGAACCGGCAATTTAAATCCAGGTTAAATTTACAGCCTCATTCTGCTCCCATCTGTTGCAAAGCCACAGCATAGACTAAGCGCCCCCACTCCCATTCCTGCTTTCTCTTCAACATTATTCTTTCTCAAATTCAAGGCCATTGGGAATGATAGAATTCTTTATAGAATTGCATCTGTAATTCTATCCAGAGCTATACAGTGAGACTGTGTCACAAAAATAAATAAATGAATAAATAAATGAGTAAATAAATGCTAGTAAATCAGGTGATTTGCTTTTGAGACTTCAGCAAAAGGGAGAGTAAACATTAAACCCTTGTGATTTTGTCTCTGGCTTAAAGTTTAGCCTAATGATTGTGTTAAGCTTTAACAGATTACATTTTATAATTTCTCTTGTCCTGAGTAACTACCAGTGCTGCAGATAAAATCTGAAATTAGTTTATTGAAACAGAAAATCATAACCACAAAGAATAATATTTCAAAATGTGTTCATATACTAACTCATTAATTCATTATCTCTACCTACTCAACCTGAAGAAAATGAGTAGACTGATGCTCTAGATAAACACAAGTCCCTCTCGAAGTTTTCACAAGAGCTGAAGCCTCTTGGCCTCTAGGAGATCATACTAGTAATACTGGAACTATCTGGAGTGTGAGAAATAAATATCAGATAAAAATAACAGAGCTAGCCGACTGGTGTTGGCACATGCCTTTAATCCCAGCACTCGGGAGGCAGAGGCAGGCGGATCTCTGTGAGTTCGAGGCTAGGCTGGACCGACAGCCTCCAAAATAATACAGAGAAACCCTGTCTCATAAAAACCAAAAATAAAATAAAATAACAGAGCTTCTGAAAATAGGTGATCTCCAGTCACTGGAAGTTCTAAAAGTTGAGTGTGAGAGAGTATCAGGGAATGAGTTTCTACAGATCCAAACATCTGGTACACTTGAAAAATCTTGTAAAATACATGGGTGTCTTAGAATAGATAATCCCCAATCTATTTGTGTCAGTAAACATTTCATTTTCCTTCTCTTTGAACTTTGATGCTCTGTGAATATGCATGTAAATTACACTTTCACATAAATGTCAAAATTGGCCAAGTTATGAAAGGTTAAAATAATAATGCAAGACTTACTGCCCAGATGTATGTGCAGATCAGCAGAGCCCAGCTGTGAATATTTCAATTTTTGTAATTTGCCACTGCATTCACATTTGTGTAGTCCTGCAGACGCCTACAGCTGTTCCAGTCTGTCTTGAGATTGACATGTATTTAGGTCATTTTCTTTATCACTAGCAAGCATAACAGCACTTCATGAGGCATCTGAAGATACAATCTTCATGCCATTATGGAGTCTTGGAGCACAAACAGGCTGACTTGTCCAATAAGGATGCAATATATTTTCCACTGAGATTTAGATTCTACCATATAGTATCTTTACATTTAACTTGCCTCTATAACTTAATTATTTAACTATTTTATAATCATATTTGGATATTAGTCTTGGAGAAAATTACAACCATCTACTATAGATTCTTATCTTCTCCAAAATCTTGTTTTGTTTTGAGACAAGGTCTGACTCTGTAGCCCAGGATAGACTGGAATTGACTATGTAGCCAATATTCATCTTAAACTTGTGTCAATCTTCTTATTTTAGCACCCTTACTGCTAAGATTACAGTCATGGCCTGTTTACCATTATATTTGTTGTGTGACCCTGGGAGAGCAGGGCCTAAAAATGAAGCAGATTAAAGTCTCATGCAATAGCCAACTTTATTCAGAGCATCAGACAACTTATACTCTAAGGGTTAATAAGAGTAAAGTATACAACCACAAGTACAAGTTGCATGTGGCAAAACATATTTTCCCTAGAGGCATATAAAAATAACAGCAGCCAGTTATAATGAATAAAAGTGAACTCACTCAGATCTGCCACACAATTTAGGGGCACGAAAGTACATCCCCAAAACAATGCATGTAACAGAGATTACAAGACTCTTGTCTTGTTTGCTTGGAGTTTTCTCACAAGGTCTCAGAAATCTCAAACAATTTCATTCATGGATCATGTTCCAACAATGACCCACAATGCCAGGCTTTCCACTTACTCAATATGTGTACACGTGTGTTTGTGTGCACCTGTGTGGAGGCCAGATATCTATGTTGGATGTCTTCTTCTTTCAGTCTCTATCCTGTTATTTAATACAAGGTCTCTCACTTAACCTTATGCTCACTGATTCTACATAAGCTTGTGGTGAGCCCTAGGAATACTCTTCTCTCTTCACATATCAGCACTTTATATGTGTGTGCTGGGGACATGAACTTAGTTCCAGAAGCTTGCGCAGCAAGTATTTTAGTGACCGTCTCATTCATATCAGATCTCCAACCTGCTGGTGACAAAATATTAGTGATTTCTTTGACTTGGAATACTCCTTGAGTAATATCCCACTTCCACGTACCTTAGTGCTTTCAAAACTCCTTTAAATTCCCAGATCCATGGCCAGCTCTTCAATAGAGGGACAGGGGAGCTGGGCAGTCAGTAGCATGACAGAAATCAGGCTAGATTTGTGATCCACAAGGGATTTAGGGCACAGTGAATGCCAGGATTAGGTTTCTCTAGACCCATGTTACTTTTTTGCCCTAGAGATTTGGATTTGATACCACCATTATGGTCCCTGTTCCTTTTCTGATGCATATAGCACACAGTAATAATTCAACATTATTCTTTGGAGGGAAGGTGAGTGGACAGGAAGGTGGATGAGAAGGTATGATATTTTTAATGACACAATATTGGACCTGATTATAGGGCAGGAGCTGTGATAGATGTTTCATGAGGTGATTGGATAAGATTAATGCTTTCTAAATTTTTTCAAAGGAATATTGTTATATACAAAATTAACACAGTGTAATGAAAATTGTAATTTTTTGTACTCATCTACAGGTACCCAAATATGTGTTTAATCCTATGGAACACCGTGCAATGCTACCAACACACACACAGCCTCCAGTCACTCATGGATTGGAAGGACCTTCACCAGTTGTCTTTACAGATATTGTTAGTTTCACAGATAGGAGGAGAAAGGTCACTTCCATGATTGACTGATTAAAGCAAACTTTTATTTTTAAGGTGCACCCAGGATTAGCCAGTCAATGTTCTTACCCTAAGGTGTGATTTGAAAGAGCAGCACTGGATATGGGGAAAATGAAGTTTATATAGCTCAGGGGTAGGGGTTTCCAAATGTGGAATTTAGCAGGCAAATAGGCAGATTACAGAAGCAGAACATAAGCATAACTAATTGATTATAACAACCTTTTGAAATGAAGACATGATTGCAAGGAGATCATAAGGTAGTCAAAACAGGTGGTCATAATAATCTTTTGAAACAGACATGGTTGCTGTTGCTGGAGCAGGCAGTACAGAATAATTTGTAGTGAAGGGTTACAAGTAGGGTATAGCTCAATACTTGAGAAAAAGAGACTTAATCATAAACAGGAATGGACCTAGTTTGTCTTTACTGTAAGATGGCTTTCAAGCTTAAAATGGAGGCAAGCTGGTTCATCAATATCCAGTCTCACCTTTCTGGGTGTAGGTCAACACTTTTCAAAGAAGTGTTCTCTTCTCTACTACTTTATTCCCCATTCCTTCCAGAAGAATCACATACCTAGTGTGCAATCCTTGTATATTTCCTCAATCCCAGTACTCACATTGTGTTGTGATTTTCTACATCCTTTTCTCTCCAACTAGAATGATAAGACAAACATGGCATGTACTCACTCATATATGGATTTTAGACATAGAACAAAGATTACCAGCCTACAATTCACACCACCAGAGAAGCTAGGAAACAAGGAGGACCCTAAGAGAGACATACACGGTTCCCGAGAGACAGAGAAAGGGACAAGGTCTCCTGAGCTAATTGAAAGCATGTGGGGAGGGGAGAGGGAGTTAGGAGAGAGAGAAGGGGAGAAGGGAGAGGGGAAGGAGGCCATGAAAGAGCAGGAAGATCGAGTCAGGGAAGAATAGAGGAGAGCAAGATAAGAGACACCATAATAGAGGGAGCCATTACATGTTTAAAGAGAAATCTAGCACTAGGGAAATATCCGGAGGTGTACAAGGTTGACTTCAACTAACAATTTAAGCAATATAATGGACAACATTCTTAAGTACAGTGCCTAGCATATAGTAAATTCAAGGGCAGTATCACTTAAATTATAAAAGAAGGATAAAAATTAGTTTTTACATGATAACACTTTTGTGGAAGAGGACACAAAGGGCACAGAATGGAACATTGTCATCTTATCGAGTGAGCCTCTTGCCATGTGAAATGCACCGTGCTAGCTATTTATTTGCTCAGCGTGTCTAGTCATTGCCTCTGCCAGGTGAAACAGGAAGAAAGCCCTGCTCCCTGGAACTTGGTGTTTACCTACATAATAAAGTACTCATATAAAAAAAAACAATGTGGATTGGATGACATTCTGAGCAAGGCAAAAGAGTGATGATCCATCCTTAATTCAAATCATTCACCCTCCATTCTGTCCCGCTGTCAGTGCCATTCCAAATACAAAGCTTTTCCTTTGACAGCTCCTAGGTCAACCAACTCACTCACCATCTTTCATGTGCTCAGGCCCTGTAATTTAGTTATGTACCATAATGAAATTGCTGGTTTTGTGGGGCTTAGGGAAGGATACCAAGACATTTGCTAAGCAATGAATAAAAGGAAGTAGTTGGGTGAGATTTGCAGTTGACAGTAGGAATGCAAACAGAGGATTCATGAGCTGGTTTGTAACTAGAATAGCACTTCACTTGTGTTTATGTCCACAACACTATTCTCTTAGCTTTCAAAGTCAGCCCTTCATTTAAATTTATTTAACTTTTATTCAAATCAGAAAGTTCTGTACCCATGGGTTCAAGCTACTGTGGTCTGAAAATATAAGAAAAGATACATAGTTTTGACACTTATCATGCAGTTAGTCTTACGGTAATTGTGTTCATACTGAATACCTACATCTATAATAATATCTAATGACTTCTTGACATTATTACCTATAATATTACAGTAGCACAATGATCCCCATAGCATTTATATTTTGTTGGGCAAGACAGCTTAAAGTATATTCATATGTATGGGTACATTATATGATAATAGTTTTTTTTATAAGGAATTGAGTTCATGAGGCTTTCATTATCTAGTAGGGGTCCTGGAATCAATTTTCTATGTATCCTGAGGACAACTCATATCTCTGGAGGAAGTCATTTGGCCCATCCTTGTACTAAACACAAAAGGCAGGGTTAAACCTGTACTAAATGATCAGACCAGGGGGGAAAAGTAGTTTAATAGCACCACTTCAAAAAGAAATATTCTTTGCTAGGAAAGAACACACCAATACCTAATGGTCAGCCTTCAAAATATACCTACAAGTAACATTATACAGTCTGGAAGGTTGCATTTCTGTTTTTAGGAATATATACATATATAACAACAATTAATGAAAAATTTGAGAGCAAGAAGGGGTATATGAGAAAGTTTGGAGGGAAGAACAAAAAAGGGGAAATAATGTGTTTGTATTATAATTTCAAAAATAAAAGAAACAATTAAAATGCCTACTTGCTCTGTTTAAGTAACACTATCAGAGATATTTCTCATTTGCATATGAAGAATCCATGGCAAATGAATGTGGAAGTGCTTTGTAAAACACTGCAGTTATGGGCATTTTAATTATTAATGTTTACATAGCAATATGCTTATCAGTGACCAGTTATCTCCCGGTAGGTTCTCTGTACTTCAGTATGATTTTGTTCCTGAGGCAAGAAAATAACTTCAGTTCATGCTCTGAATACAAGGAGTACATCTTAGTTGTAATGCTTGCTCACAGAGAGAGCAGGGATACTGGCCTTTATTTTTAATTTTTGCTTCCTAAGGGGAAAGTCAGGTGCTTAACAAAACATACTTCAATTTGTGGCCTCCCTAGAAGACCCCCAACAACCTAGCAAAGGGCCTTCTCTTAGCTGATCCTGCTTAGAAGAGTCTCTCAAATCAATGGCTGCAGACATTAAAATCCAACATCCCCTTTTGGAAATACTGAGAGGCTGGAACCTTCTCATTACAGTTGGCAGCTCCCTGGTTCTCACTGAGAAGAACTCAAACTGCCCTGAGGAAACACTGGTTCATGGTGACAAGAGATTAAAACAGCATTTGAGTTTGAAAGGCCAAGATGCTTAGGAGACTCAGCAGGGGCTGATCTGTAATTTAACCAGCAGTGACCACATCCTGCAAAGTTACTTTGGAAAGTGGCCTGTGCCTCCATAACCAGTTTACCACAAAGACTGTCCCCCTCTGCCAGTGACCTGTATATTTACTCATGTGTTTACTCATATTTTACATTTTGACATATGTGTGATCAGAAGGGCCCTGATTTCTGCAATGGTTGATAAAGCCCATCCACACAGTGGGCAGATTACACTATTCCTGGATTTAGCACAGGTGAAACCCCCAGATCAAAACTGCTTGAGAATCGAAGTGATTCAGACTTTTAACAAAATCTACATAGATGTTAGCAGTTGAGCTTCTCTGATCTGAAAATCTCCAATGAAAAGTGTTCCTGATGAAACCATTTTTGAATACCCCGCTGATGCTCCCAAAGCTTTGGATTTCAGAACAATTTGGCTTTTAGATTTCTGGACTAGAGATAATCAACCGGTAGGACATTAAGTAGTATCTGAGAACCCAGAAGGAGATTGCTCACTTTCACTCCTAAGAATCAGCTCTCCGCATGTCTCTGATCTAGAAACCAGGAAGCAAAATTCCCACCCAAAAAGCAAGCAGAGCAGATGGATTACTGATATCTATAAATGTGAGCCAACTAAGTCTTAGTGTAGTGCTGAAGTTCTCATTTCAGGACACAACAAGAAGCTACAAACAAAACACTAATGAAGGGAAGGAAATAAAGGAGTAGAATACTTGAGATGAAAAGACACCCAGAACATATGTTTAAAAGACCAAAGGTCTTTTCAGAATGCCCTTAGCAGCAACTTGGTGTTGTATTGTGCTTGAATGATTTGACAATTAATAAACACTAAGCCCATTCTAGGCTGGATTTACGTTTGCAAATATATGTTAGCTCATTGAATCCTCACAACAACACTAAGGTGGGGGTATTGTTAGTATATCGATTTTATAGTTGAGGAGACAGAGTAACTGGGAGTTGATACAAAATGCATTAAGGATATAGCTAAAAAGCAGTTGAGGAAGAGTTCAAAGTCAGGCAATTTGGCACCAGAGTCTACATACTGTGTCTTTCACCACTAGGTAATCCCGTATCAATTCATGATATACAAACAAAGCAAGCAAACAAACAAAAAACCAAAAAACATGTGGGAGACTTATCACAAGGGGCAGCTGGACTCAAACCAGAGATTTCAATGAAAGAAATCTTAGGTGGGTGTAATGCAGCCATTTACACTATTAATAGGAATCCCAGGTGGTTCATGGACCAAAACAACAGGAGTGGATGAAATTATTGCAAGAGCAGTGGGTAGGCACTGAAGTACTTCACTCACTGGGATGCACCATAGTTCTCCATCTTACTCACCTCTATTCTGTTCTAATCTCTTCTCACCAAGTGTCCTGTTAGACTTAATTATCAATGATGCATCCTAGAGAGTTCTTAGAGAAGTCTCAGTTGAAGAATTGCCTAGATCAGGTTGGTCCATGGGCATGTCTGTGAGGGATAATCTTGATTATTAACAATGTAGGAGGCCCTAGCCCACTGTGAGCAACACCATTCCTCAGGCAGGTGTTCCCAGGTTGTACAAAAAAACCCAAAACCCTAGCTAACAAAAGCCAGAAAGTGAGCAATAGAGTATGTCTGCAAGCAGCTTTACTTCATGGCTTCTGCTTTTGGTTCTTGCCTTGACTTCCCTCTTTTACAGGAGGTCACTTGGGTGTACAAAACAAATCCTTTCCCCCTCTATGTTGTTGTGGTCAGAGTGTTTTATGGCAATAACAGAATGAAACTGGGACACCAAACAACCCTTGCCTATGGTTTCTCAAGCACTCTCATTTCGAGAAAGTAACAGGCTATCTTTAGATGGGAGGCATTTCTTATTCCTCCTACTATAAAAGAAACTGTCCTAGAGGATTTTTCTTACTCATCATCCTACATTATTTTAATGGCTACCAGTCAACTCCCAGGAGTGACTCACCAGTAGACATACCAAGAATATCCTCTCCTTGGACTCGATGATCTACTCTCCAGACACTGGGCCCAGTGTGTGGCCTAAGCAAGCACTGGCAGTCACCAGACCCTGCTCTTCAGTGGCCTGTTTTTGAGGTAACCACTTCCACGTTAGTAGAAGAGATTGCGCACTCACCATTATGTAGAAACAATAAACTATATTTGAAAAACAAAACTGATTCATGCACTGGCATGCACAAGAACATAATTTATAAAAATGAAGGACTGAATTTAATAGAAATGTGCAACAATAACAGGGAAATGGTTTAATAAGTTAGATACACCCACATTAAGAATATCTGTTCAGTCATTAACATAAATTTTAGCTACATAACCATTGTTAACACAGAATATTGTCTCAAACATATGAAACAATGACAAGGGCAGGGAATGAACACAGCATAAATGCGGATATAAACTGTCTAGTCTAAGGCCATACTTTAGGTTGTGTCGAGTCTCATCAGATCTTAGCTCTAGATACTGGTTAACAATACAGATTAACATCAGTGTACATCCAAGTGAGCTTGAATGCCCCAAGATTTTGTCATTGAGCAAGTAATTCCACAATGAAAAAATTATCTGAAACAAATGCACCTTACAGATAATACTATGTTGAATTACTGTTAATTTTTTCATCATTTCTCTTTTCACTGGCAAGGAAAGAATAAATGATAAATATTGTGTACCCTGTTCCCTCTTTGCAAATTTCCTGACCAAATGGAGCTATCTAGGTGTGTATAAAATAAAATGCATGTGAGTCACTTCCCCTTATAAGAAAGGAGAGAAACAGCAGCAGCTACACTCAGCACCTGGCAAAGAGGGAACAGGAGGAGGAAGTCTCACTACACTGAGGATTCTTCTTTCATCCTTGCCCTTGGACATGAGAATTTAATAGGGACTTTGTTAGTTGGCTGATTTCATCCTAATTGGCTAAGGAATCTATCCCAATCTTAATGAAAAACCAAAAGGAGAGGGAAACAAATAACAGGACGGCTTAGATGATGATTTATGTTGAAAAGAAGCTGCATTTTGTGTGTCAGAAGGTCTTGAGTCCTGAGGATCAGACCATTGGCTTCCCTGGGGGTTAGGAACTCCATGAAAGAGGAGGTGCTGTTCCCTGTTGAGACACAGTAGGCTTTCCTATCACTTTGAAGGAAAGGAAGAACTGATGATACACATCTAACTCTGTCCTCTAGCACTGGATTCCACATAAGCACATGTGGTCTCTTTCTGGGCTGAGAGAGAAGACAGTGGAGCTGAGGATCTTGAACCATGTGGCTGCTAGGGCTCTTGAAGGGGGCAGTTAAGCTTGTCTAAGCCAAGTTCTCTCCATCATTCCCCTTGGCAATTAGCTTTGCTATTTAACACAGGGATTAGCAATTTCATTTAATGGACTGTTATTAAAAGACTGGGGGGGAAGAACTACTTAATGCAGCTAGAACTCTGTAAAATGTTGAGGGAGGTTAAATTGGTTTGCTATACTTTTTACCTGCCTTCTAGGTAAGTCTCCTTCCCCTGCCTCACTTTCCTTACCATGTGAGTCCAACTTCCATTTCTCCTTATATAGACATTATATGTGTTATTTACTGTGTACCAGAACAGACCACAAGATGCACACACACACACACACACACACACACACACACACACACACACACACACACACACACAAACCTACTTAAGAGTTTTGTTAGTAAAGAGTAGGGATAGGGGGTGTGCACAGGCCTGTCTAAAAGAAACATTTTGAGAGAGGAAGTGGGTCAGGCATATCTGTTTTTAAAAGGTCACTTAGCATATGCTTATGGGGGCTTAACAGTAGCCATGAATACACATGGATTACGTGGCCATGCTGAACTTGTGCATAAGACCCTGGCATGACTAGGCATTTTGCCTGAATGTTGATGGCGCATGAGCAACCAACCCAGGAAATGCTATCAGCTGGGATGACTGGGCATTTTGCCTGAATGCTGATGACCACATGGGTGGCCACGGGACCTTGGAAATGACAACAATATGCCTTACCACCACAGTCTAAACTATTCATGGGCCTCTGTGGTCAGATGTATACAGTCACACACACTCACTCACAGGATGGATGGTGACATGCTTGGAATATGTGTTAAACAAGAATTAAAGCCAGATGAAGACCACTTCCAAACTATTTTTAAAAAGTTGGTAGGAGATTCTGTTATTTGGCATAATAGGAATAACCCCAGAGGAAGTTCTGTTCAGTGAAGTAGGCCCAGCACAGTAAAACAAATATGCGCATTGCATCATCTGACCATTATGTTGAATCTCACATAACAGAACTCATAATAATAGAGATCAGAGAGATGGTTCCCATGAGCTGGTGGTGCGGGGGATGGACATTCAACAGTCAAAGGCTATCTAATTTCAGAAAGAGAGGGATGAGCTGGAGATCTACTGTGCAATATGGTGACTAAAGTTAAAGAGAATGCATTGTATACTTGAAAATTGCTGAGAGTAGATTTTGAGTTTCGGCATATAAAAATGAGTTATATTTATTATATGTATATTAGTGTATACTTACTAAAACATCCCGTTATATATCATGAATAAATATATTTTGTCAATTACAATAGATAATAGAATGATAGCAGAGAAGGTGGAAAATAATCGAAGAAGTAAAAATTGACAAAGTCTAGAGAATTAAGGAACAAAGATCCTCTGCATATATGTTATGGTTGTGTAGCTTGGTGTTCTTGGGGGACCCCTACCAGTGGGAGTTGGGCTGTCTCTGACTCTTTAACTTGCTCTGGGATCCTTTTCTGCTCAATGGGGTTTCTAATTCATCCTTAATACGAGGGGAGGTGCCTAGTCTTATTGCAACTTGATATGCCATGTTTGGTTAATATTACCACGGCGCATGCCCTTTTCTGAAGGGAAATGGAGGTAGAGCGGATCTGGTGCAGAGGGACCAGGAGGGGAAGAATAGACAAACAAAGAAATAAAGAAATAAAAAATGAGAGGAGAATAAACAAACAAACAAAGAGCACATGGTGAGAAGAACTAACAGGTCACCAACTCTGACCTAGAGGCCAGATGACACAGGACTCCAGACAAAGCCACCATGATGAAAGTGCCCTGAGGACAGGAGAGACAGCCCTCAGGACTCATAACAATAGAATGCATACTCTTTAGTTGTTTTTTTTATTATTTTAAATTTTTTATTCATTTTACATACCAAACATAGTTCTCCCATTCTCCCATCCTCATCTACTACTCAGAAAGGGTGAGGAAGTTAAGAAAGCCTGGCACATAAGTTGAGGTAGAACCAAGACCCTAACCTAATCCCCCTGCATCAAGTCTGAGCAAAGCATCCCACAGTAGGGAATGGGCTCCCAAAAGCCAGCTCATGCATCAGGGACAGATCCTGGCCCCACTACCAGGGGGTCCCACAAACAAACCAGGCTACCCATAGAGACAGCTGACCTGAGCTGGGAACCCTGCATGGGACTGAACTAGGCCCCTTGCATGTGGACTACAGTTGTAAGTGGATCATTTAACATTCTGCTGAGTTTGAAGAAATCATCTGCTCAGAGTTCTTACAACTGGTGGTTTCTGCTTCTCTTTCCTGGAGTCAGTTCCTCCTGACGGGATACTTTTGGCATCTCTAGGGACTGAGACCTTCCAGTGGCTCCTCATTGCCAATGCGACACTGGGTCTTCTGTTCATTGGGCTCTCCAGGCCCCGCCTCTATCTAGTAACCATCTACTTCTAGGGTGTCTCTCCTATTACTCTTCATATACTTGGTCTGATGAAGGAGAGGTCTGCTATTTCCACTGTGTTCTGGACCTTCCTCTTCTCAACACCCATGTTGTTAACCTCATTAAAATCTCAGCTGTTATCCAAGACCACAAACCAGTAGTGCTTCCTTGGCGAATTTTCCTCAATGTCCCTTTCTGCCTTATTATGCTACTTTCTTACTATACAGTATCTTCACTGCTGTGCTCAATGTCTGCCATGTGCCATGGTATGTCTTGAACTGATCATGTCTGATAACTTAGAATTCCTCGTAACTCAGTATGACAAAGGTGGTATGTCAATCACCTGATGAATGAATGAGGAACCAATAATTTCCAAGTGCCCTGAAACCAAACTGAGTGAACAGCAGTGCATCACAGATGGTCCCTCTCATTGCTGTTTACTTCCAATTGCTCTTGTCTATGTCCTTGTCACCAAAAACAATTCAACTATCTTTACTGAAAGGGGAAAATTTGAGAGCTGGGAAGACAGCTCATTGGTTGAAGCACTTGTCATGCAAGCAAGGGAACCTGATTCCAAATCTCCAGAACTCCCATAAAATACTAGATGGGTGTGGTAATTCTAGAGTAGAAGGCAGAGCGAGCTAACTGTGTAGACTAGCTGTAGAAGTGGTGAGCTCTGGATTTCATTGAGAGGCCTTGACCTGATAATGAAATGGAAGAGCAACCAAGGAAGACTCCTGACATCAAATCTGGGCCTCCACACACGTATTCAAATATGTATCAACATAAAGGCCAATATGCATATGTAATGCATGGATATCTCACACATATACACAAGAAAATAAAAGAGAAAGGAAAGATTGATAAGCTGAAATAAAAAGTAAGAAAATGAAAATGATTAATGTTTTTGTTGTAACAAAAAACAACTTTTAAATTTTTTTCCTTTAGAATGTAGTTAAGCATTTTGTATACAGCTTCCACCTCATTTCATAGAGGGCTTTAGGCATATTTTATAATAAAAAACATAATTTTGAGATACATCTTTGTGTGTGGGAAAAAACTAAGCAAAGACTTTGCCTAGACTTTGTGTACCAGTGAAAGCCTGGAAACAGCCCAAACTGCTTCCACACAGTGAATGGGAGAGCCTCATAAAACCTGACTGAAGCTCACCTGCCTGTGGTTTGCAAACAGAGCATATGTTCCTGCCAGTGTAGACATGACCTTGTGGGTCTCTTAGCAGACTATATTAGTGCTGTGTAAATATTCCTACTCAATTGTAAAGGCACATTACACTCAGGGAAATTATTCTCCCAGCTAACAGGCCGGTGTTTAACTTCACTTAATATGACATTACAGTCTGAATTCCTAATGTGAGACCAGAGTCCTTTTGGAAGGAGGGTACAGTCACTATGGCAAGCTTTAACCATGCAAAGCATCCTAGCACATAGATTAAGCCACCATTTCTTTGGCACTGGGGACTTCCTGATCTTTTGCTCGGGCCTCTCTCAGCAATGTCATTTTTCGAGGCCACAGTTTACTCAGCACATTTGGTAATTGCAGGGGGCTTCTGCAAGCAGTTGTGATAGCATAAGCCTCTCTGAGAACTTAACAATGTTTGCAAACCCAGTTGAGACCATGTTCACTTGTAAGGTACGGCTCCTAGGAGAGGTGAAACATTCCAGAGATCTTAGGAGTGCTTAGGAGATTTAGGGTAGAAGGCAAAGATGGATGGCATTAGATCAATCACATATACCCAGATTCACTACTGGAGCCCCTGGTATAGAGTAAGCAGAGTCACCTTCAAGCAGATGCTTGTTGTCACGGGTATTTGTCCTTTAGGTCTTCAAAGAAAAAGGACCTGGGAAGTTGAGCTTGAGTTGCATTTAGATGCCTTGGAATTTCTTTAACTGTTGGGACTTAGTAACAAAACTCCCACCACAGTGAAGTTCTATGTTTCAGTTTCCCCCTCTGTACACTGCCTTGGATGCTGGGGCGAGGCCTTGATACCAGCATCACTGTTTTGTAACCTTGTCTCCTTGGGCTCTGTCCACACACTTTACAACTACAGGAAAATACAAAAGCCCTGCAGAAGTTGATGCCCTGGTGAAGGACCAGCTTCTTTCCATCTGCTCCCTGCTTCTGTGGGCATCACCCCAGCAGTCAGTGGGCAACCTGGATAGCTGGAGCAGCTCTTGGTTCCATTTTGCAACCCACGATCCCCAAACCAGCCTCACCACACCCATGTGGTGACACCAGAACCACACACTCCCCAGAGGCCTGACTCCCAGTTGTCTGGACTCTTGTCCAAGTTTTATCTTTTCCTTTCACTGGGTGCTAGCTGTTTCTGCTCATTGCTACTCTTGTGATACACCAGTGTAATTTTCTTCTTTGTATTGGGAGAGTTGATTTATTTTTATCCTTTGCCTTTCTGAGTCTGATTAAACAATTATTTTATATTAAATTATCTCAGTTGAAGTAATTGCATGGTTTCTTCTTTCTTGACTAGGCTCCAACTGTTATATTTTATTACTAACAATAGAGCCACAGAGGATTGGACTACATTGTTGATATTATGTTTATTTTGGAAAACACTGAAAATGTATGGTTAATCTAAATTTGTTTAAAAAAAACAGAAAGATTAGTGTCACAGTTCTAAGAGATGTCCATGATGCATTGAGAGCTAAAAATAAGAGTTTCAAAAATATATAAGCAGCAGACATTTTATAATTAGAGAAAAAGAAACTAAATTGTCAATATACAAGAAAACACCCAATACTATGATTCTATCATGGAATTTTATCAACCTGTAAAAAGTAGCTCTTACATCTTAATATACATAACCAGGGCAAGATTATTATTCTTCAACCTAAAATTTAGCTGGGGTTATAATAACTGTTGTAGTTTATTTTTAATAAATTTATTACTTAATTAATTCATATTAAATATTCAATGTAATAGTATTTCTTAGCTGTTTTCCAATTAAGACACACTTTTGATGTTTTTTCTCATCCTTAAATCCTTATATAACTTGTATGATTCAAAGGCATGCATGGCATTGTGTCTAAAAATACATCTTCTTAGCTAAATATACCTAAAACCAACTCACACTGAAGTCCACAGCTGTGAAGAATTAACAAAACCTTTAACTATGGTCTCATCTACACTTCTATTTTCAAGCCCATTCATGAATTAATTTAAACTCTGTCTCTGCCTTCAGTCAAGCTGTGAATACCTGACAGAAAACGATAGTGTCTGAATATAAACTTTGGATTCTTTTGTTAGAAATTTCATGTAGACCTTTGAGGGTGAGATTCTAAGACACAGATAGGCCACGAGGTTTGCATTTGAATGTGCTCAAGAGTCTATATCCAGAAAATGTTCACTTGGTGTGGATGCTAAAACCGAACTCCTCATTAAGGCAGTTGATCTCCAGCACAGAAGAAAGCAAGAGGGGAGGGTAATTAGGGAAGTAAGCACTGAGCAGGGTCTGTGGAATGTGAACTCAGGCTGGTGTTCTGCAGGGTGGCTTTGGGCTAATTGTGCTCTGTGAAGTTGGACATTGGACTAAGAGAGTTCTGCTGCCCATTGCAATCTGCCATACAGTAATGGATTTCTTAAAGGCAGTGGCTGTAAAAATTTGAACAGTGTTATACAATCAGTGAAGAAGTAACAGTATTCAGTTCTCCTAGATGAACATTTATTCAGAAATTGTATAACCTGCTGCTACATTTTAAAAGATAACAACCAATACCTTGGGTTGTTCAGTTTTAGCCACATTGGACTCCTTACTGGTCATTCACCTGGCCAAGCATGCCCCACCTACAAGTCTGAATATTTCCATATTAGCCAACAACTTAGTTCACATGCTCACATATGTAGGACTTTGCTTAAATAATACTTTCTCTGATGACCTCCCTCTACTGTCTATTATACTCCTGGTCCTCCTTCTCCATTCTTCAGAGTGTACATATTTGGATTCACTGATTATTTCATCTCTACTCTATTCTCTAGGATGTTCACAGAATCAAATACATCCACTGGAATCCCAAATTTCTATCTTCTAATGGCATTTGGTCACAGAAAGGCATAAGCAGGGTACTGGTAATGGTTGATGGGTATAAATTTGACCAGCAACTATCTATCAAGTATACAGTGCTAGGGCTAAGGGTTGGCTTCCTTCCCGTTCCCAGGTCACACCTCTTGTAGAGAATCTTTATACACTCAGTCCATTGGTTACCCTTCTTGATTTGGGCATCTGTTTCTTCTCTGGAGGAGGTAGCCTCTGGAGGAGCCTCTATGTGGAGCTTCAGGATCCTCCCCCATTTCTGCTTCTTTCTCTTAAGCTATGCCTACCTTTCTCCAAATAACTCTTCATAAGCTGTCCTCAGATACTTTGAGCTGGCCATCTGTTCCCTTTGACTATAAAATCCTTGATGGTAGACATTTATCATCTGCTGTTCCTCACAGTTATAGCCTCATGTCTCAGCATAGTACAGAGCACCCATAGGCACTCAAGTAGATGCCGGATATCTAGATGAATAATAATTTCCTTCTGGGCTCTATGCACAGTTTTGAGTATTTCGCTTTAAAGCTACTTTCTGCCCTTGTACGTTTGTTAGTCAGCTTGACACAGGCTGCAGTAATCTGAGCTGATGGAGCCTCAGTTGAGGAATTGTCTCCTCTTACATTGGATTGGCTTCAGGCAAGACTGTGGAACATTTTCTTGACTGATGACTGATGTGAGAGGGCCCAGCTCCCTGTGGGGCAGTGTCATCCCCTGGCAGGGACTTGCAGGGTGTATAAGAAAGGAAACAGAGCAAGCCATGAAGAGCAATCCATTAAGCAGCATTCCTCCATGGCCCCTTCACTTCAGTTCCTGCTTTGAGTTCCTTCCTGATTTTCCTCAGTGATGGCCTACATCTTAGAGGGCAAAATAAACCCTTTCCTCACCAAGTTGCTTTTGGTCATTGTGTTTATCATGCCAAAACAAAGCAAACTAGAACATTAGCTTAGGGGACAAGCTACATCATGTTTCATCTGTTTTTACTAAGTCTGAGACAAATTTAATTTCATCTAATACAGAGTTCTGAATATATTTTCAAATCACAAGAAATATGTTAGCATCAGACCCTCTTTGATGATCATATTTTGCTTCCCTCAAGATCCCTGAAATAACAGCCTCCTCAGAAGTGGAGTCAGGCATAGGAAAAGACCTCATTAGTTCACCTTTGTGTGATAACTTTGAGTTTAGAGATTTTTCCCATCTAATTTCTGACTTAAGGGATTCCCCCACCCCCTTTTCCCAATAAGGAAGATTAAAACTGCCCAAAGAAGCAAAGATTCAGCTCATTCCCTTTGCCGCTTTTCAGAACATGGGAAAACTAACCAACCCCCTGGTCCTTGACACTGTTAATTTGCATAGAATGGTCCATTATTTAATTAACTTATAACTTCTAGATGAGACTCAATAATTGTCGCTTCTTTAGTAACAATGTCCTTTATAGCAGAATGTCTAATTAAAAACAATTTTTAAAAATCAGAAACACGTGTGGGTTATTTTTATATACTTGTCTTTCACTGTTGAAATTTGGAGGATGGCCTCTCAATGAATTGTCTGTCATGAGTTAAACCTGTCCTGTACCTGTCTTTCAGATAACTCAGATAATTTTTCTTCTGTCTGGGGTTTCTTTCTCTGCATTAAGTGATATATATAGTAGCTGGGTCCTCAGAGTCACTACTGGACAAAATAGAACCTGATCTTCAAGGCAACCTCTTAGAACCTGCTGAGGTTGCCTCAGGATGGAGGACGCATAAGTGGCAAGAAACTGCTGACTCTTGAATCCAGGAGGGATTCTGTAAACACAGTGCCTTCCACGTGCAAGTGACTCCACTTTCAAATGCTGTGCTCATCTCTGGCTATATATAGTGTCATGAGTAAGAAGTTTTTCATGAAGTGTTAAGTTTCTCAAGCTGCAAGTCAAAACATTGTGCTATTTAGACAGTCTTTTGGAAGAAGAAAGAATTAATTGCTAATGCCATTAAAGTGGAGCTCTGCTTTCTATGGAAATCAGAATGGATTACTTGCATAAATGGAGAAGCAAATAAAATATTGGTTTTTATTTTATTCTTTTATTTGAATTTCTCTTTCTGACAGTGATGGTTTATGTCCCAGGGATGGATGGTTGGGTGGATATATATATATATATTTGAACTGTTATAACAATTACCACAGAACAGGAAGCTAAAACAAATATAATTTACTCAAGGTTGGTGGGTATCTATTAGCTACTTTTGTGGGGTCATCTAAAAGAAATTCCATTTGAGTACTACAGACTACAACCCTCAAACCCAAGTGTTGATCATGGTACCTGGCATCTGGTCTACACTCTAAACGAATTTGAATTAAGAAGCTCAACTGATTTTAATAGCAGTAGGGATTACATGGGCTTAGAGCTTCCATACTATAAGGTGTTCTGCTTCCTTTAAACTCTGAGTGACTACATTTACTCCATTGAACAGAAAAAGAGACTTGGGCTCGAAGATAAATGTTTGTTGCAGTGTCCCAGCTTTGCTGATAAAGCTCGTGAGTGATCTCAAGTTTGGGTTCAAATTCCAGTGCCTTTTCTTGCATTCTTACAGCTTCTACTAAAATCGAATAAAACAAGTTTAAGTTCAGAGGTGCCCCCCCCCCGCCCGGTGTCTCTCTTGGGAGTCTATCGCAAGCCAATCATCTTTCTCTAAGTGTTGACTTCAAGTACTTGAGGCATCCACTGCTGTGCTCTCAACAGATGCTCATAAAATATGAACAAATGATGACGGTTCATCTTCAGACCCCAGGGAGTCACAGAGCCACAAAAGTGGAGGATTTGAATGGGCTTAAAGGATTTCTAAATAATGCCCTTTGCTTCACAGATAAGAAATCTAAGGCTTTAGGTCTGAAAGAGATAGAGATAGAGAGAGAGAGAGGGGGGGGGGGGGAGGGAGGCAGAGGGAGAGAGAGAGACAGAGACAGAGACAGAGAGAGCCCCCTCAAAAAAGCAAAGCACAGCCGACTCCAATCCAGCATTCAGACAGTTTGCAGGATATAGCACTGGTTCAATCAGAGAATGACCAGCTGGAGAAAATGTTCTAATCATTATGTGTTCATACCCCCTTCTCCTAGGGCAAGGAAGGTCATTAAAAATGCAGATGAAATGAGAGACTGTAGAAGATGAGTACAATATTGTGCTGCAGCATTAGTCAAAATCACTGCATTGGAAGCCCATGCCTGTGGCAAGCACGAGCAGCTCCTGTGAAAGGGATAAAGAGGTTGCAGGTTGCCGAATGAAGTTTCTTTCTATCAAGACCCCATTATAGTGCCAGGGGAAAGAGCTTCCCTACCTTCCAAAGAATATGTTTAAAAGATAATATATGCTTCGTTCTTGGACGTCAGGATTCACAAAAGAGATACGAAGTTGGATGCCCTATTACTGATGACCTCTCCATAGAATACACTGTATCTCATTTTTAAAAATAACCAAGCTCCTGGGTGAAGTATTTGATGGGTTTCATAAGGGAACCGAAAGCTTTAGAGCAAGTCTTAGTCTTGAAAAGAATGAAGAACAAGAAAAAGGTAAGGGAAGAAAAACTTTAAAAAGAAGCTTATCTTACTATTCCTGAGTCTTTTTGTCCTGGGAGTCACTTTTCCCTTTGAACTTTGATACCTCCTCATCTCCAACCTGGTTCTTTCATGGCCACCCCTCACTACAAACATCCTCGCCACCACTCAACAGGCTGGTTTCTCATCATTCATAGTGTGTATGCACCAGCATAACTTCTAAATACTTCTAGGAAAGCGAGGTTCCTACCCAGCTCATTTCCTGTTCCCACAGTCCAGATAACACTGTCTTTTCCATACGTCCTGTTCCTCACCCATGCCATTTGCAGCACATTTTCTTAGGCATGTCCTCCTTTCTTTCCTTTGCTAAAGTCCTTCTCTCACATCTGGACTCAGGTGAGAAGCCTCATCTGTGAGATGTATTCTGGTCTGAATGAATCACTTTTCCACCTGAGCCTTTTCTCTAGGCTTGAGGTCATCTCTTATAAGGTATGATTCTAACCCAATGCAATGCCAGATCTAAATCACTAAACTTTTTTGGGACTAACTTTATATTTACAAACAAGGATGTAAAGATATTTCAGAGACTTCTCATTTTTACAACCAAGAGATATTTTATGGAAGATTATGAAGATTAATAAAAAGATCTATACACTAATTTCTCACTTCCACCAAATTTTAATTTTTTTCGACTCTTTCTCATATTTTTAAAGGTACCATAAAAAGATATATAAAGCCTCACCACTATTTTTAAAGGTCTTTGTCTATCTATAGTTCCTTGATCCTTATTTTTCTGCTTCTTCAGAATTAATTATTCTGCATTTGATTTATAGTTAGCTATCATGTCTTTACATATTGACAAAGTAGGTGTGAATCCTAGGAGTCACATATGGCTGTTCTACACATTGTCACAGTTCACACATATGACACATTCCTCTGCATACAAACAAGCTGTGTATATTCTGACATTTCAGTCAACATTTCACTTGTATTCTCATAGAGCAAGTTCGTTTGTTGGCTCTTGTGTGTAGTGCTTGACTGAATGAATACATATTTTAGTTGCCAGATTTTCAGCTTTTTTAATGTGGCCAAAGAGAACCATGCAACCATGCATATGGCATCACTGCTCCTATCAATAAAATCAGGAAGTGGAAGTGGATGGATTCACTAAATGTTAAACTTTGCCACACCAGCACCGTACAAGCCCTCAGGGAAACAATTAAGGAGACATCAAAATAATATTTTCAGTTGTAGTGGGAGGTGTTCAGTTCCTTCTGGCTCAGCAAAAACCTTAAAAAATTAGACCTGTAAAGAAGCAGAGGACGTTTTTCTTTTTAAGATCCACACCAAAAGCAGAGGGAAACAACCCAGCAGTTTTTAGGGATATACACGTGTCACAGAGGCCCCCTAAACCCCTGCTGAACTCTTTCAGATCTCAAGAATGGAGGTAAGAGAAGCTGCTCATGCTGTTACATAAAGGGGTAGAATTAAGTCCAAAGGGAACTTTATCTCCCAAAATCCCAGATTTCTGTATCCAACCATGGTCCAGGTTGCTTTAATCTCTCCTTGAAGTAATAAACTCTTAAATAAACAAACCCAGGCTGCACAAGGCATGATTATTTTTCCCCCAAGCAGTTTTTAACTATGTCTATAAAGATTTCTGCAGAATAGAGGAAAATAGCCCAGCTTGACTCTTTTGTAAGCTAATTAAAGTAGAACCTAGATTTTTATTTCTTAATGATTTTATACAAATTGAAATGCATGTGCGAATGTTATTAGAAGGGCTCATACTGGATACTAGATGCCTTGTATCAACTTATTTCCCTCAGTTTTCAGGGGTGCATTTTCAATTAACACCCTTTTCTTTCTGCATATCATGGAAGTATATATTCTCATAGGCATGATGGTACAACACAGAGGGAAGAAAGTAGAGCCTTCTCTTAAGATGCGACTTGCTATTCTTTCAATATCTGAGGGGCTAGGAGGCTCATTCTTGGGGAAGGATATTGGGTTGAGTGCAGAAACATAATACAGTGTAAATGTATTTGTACAGAAGATGCATGTGAGCTGAAGCATCAAAACTTAACAAGTTCATTGTTTTCAAGGTACACCTGCAATAGCACATCTGCTTAGAAACCAGTTTCCATAGCTTCATCGATTTTACAATTGCCCAAATCACAATTTAGCAAAATAGTAAGAGCCAGTTCAAGACAATTAAAGCAAAATTGAATCTCACCACACGCACATACGTGCTACATCAAGATATTTTCAACTACCCAAGCATGCCACAAATTTTCAAACTCCCAGCTTGGCTCAGGGAGCTGCTTGAATGATACTCCTTCCTTGTGTCCTCTCGTCTTCAAACTAATGAATCCTTAAAGCACACCTGAAACAAAAGCTGTCCAAATAGTCTCTCCAAGGGCGAATCATCCCAATTCACAGAGAAGACTGTTTCTTGTTGTATAAAACACAATGCTCTGAGTGGTCTGACAAGGAGCCTTGTATATTGTGCACATGTGACCTCTCCCCTTAGAAGACAGGGACTCATCTATTCATCTTTGGAGACTCCTCAGTCTCCAAAATGCCACTATACAGTGAGTGTTCAGTGTGGACCCATGAGTTCCTTAAGTGTTGTGCCTAGTTGCAAAGAAAATGTAGCATTAGGAATTGCAGTAATGAACATATCATCGTAGGACAATAGCTTCAAAATGAATACAAGTTTGAGTCTATTTAAAATAAAACTTCATCCTCCTTCCTCTTCCCTTTACTTTCCCTGCTCCCATTCTTCCTCCCTCTTCCCTCTATTTCCTTTTCTTCTATCGCCCCTAACTCCTATTCCTTCTCCCTTTCCCCTTGTCCCTATTCCCATTCATTTCCCTCCCTCTCTTTGTTCTTATCCCCTTTTCTCCCCTTCTTCCTGTCTCCTCAGCTTTTCCCCTTTTTGTCCACCTCCCTCTCCCTCTGTCCATTATTTCATTAATTTGCTTGCCTCTACCAAAATGTCTCAGGTTCACTTCATTGAGCAAGAAGCAAAATCGTATCCCTTTGAGTGGGTGTGTGAAAATATTCCTTGTTAATCTGTTTTCCCAGGTCTGTTGAAAGCTGGAAGTTCCCTGCCAGACTCTTAACTTATCTAGATAGAACCAGGTGACATGTTTGCTTTCATTTAAGTGAATAAACAGTACAAAACTGTGCCCAGGAGAGAAGAATTAAAAAGAAAGAGAAGTATGCTAAACATAAAATTTAAATTGGCATTATGAGTCTCTCAACTTTATGGCTCACTCTATTGCTTGAATTATAAATGGCTTTCTTTAGTTAAATATCCCCCCCACCATTTCTATGTTATTCATATGAAAAGATGATCATAGTTTATTGTGGGAACCTTGAGAAGAATTACTTGAAATCTCAAACACATTAGAACAATATGTGAAGTATGGATACAAAGACCAAGGAAGCAAACAAACAGAGAAGCACACTGAAGAGAATGAGGGGAAGAATAAATGAGAGTGCCAATCAAAAGGAATATCATTTAGTTTGGCTCCAGTTTAAGTTATTAGAGAGTAAGAGTAACTACCTTTTACTTCCAAGAGATTACAGATAAAATGGAAAGAGTCAACTGAGGACTCAGAGGAGTAAATGATAATGAATGAATTTGGAAAATAAATAAAAATAGAAGATGTAACCAGTATGACACTAGGTTTATTGATATTTTCTTATCTTCCTAATTTCTCAACTTAGACTCTTGGACATCCAAAATACCAGACATGCATGCCAGGCACGGGAGGTTTAAAAAAGTCTGTGAGATTGAGACTGGAGGGAAATCCTTCCCTCCACATCCCTAACCTCTAAAAAGTATAAGCAGAAGCATCCCGAAAAGTTGGAAATGTGCTCTTCTTAATAGAGAGACAAGAAGACAAGGTCCTTAGGGTAGTGGAGCATATACGTGACTACCCATATTTATATTCTTTTTTTCTCTTGTTTTTCCATCAAGGTGAATCAAATTATAAGAGACAGAATATGGAAGGGGGCCCTTGGGGTTGGATTGAGAGACATTGTGGAGGACAGCAGGGTAGAGAAGATTCTCATGATGTGTCTGGGAGTGACAACTAACCTGAGCTTTCATCAACATCACACAGGATGCAGAGTGAATGCTCTGGCACCTGAGTTGTGGCAAAAGAGGCACCTGTTGTTTGTTTGCAGTGACAGGATTAAACTGTCACACACAGCACCGTAGATAAATTGCAGATAAATTATGCATTTGAGGAATGCCAGAATAAAAAGGCTTATATTATGTAGTTTCATCTTTATGACTCTGTGGAATCTGTAACACATGGAAATAGACAGGCAATTGTCAAGACTTAGCAGTTAGGTGCTAATTATGAACACAAAGGAGCAGCATTAGGGGATCTAGAGATTGTGTGTGCATTGTTCTATATCCTAATCTTGGTGGTAGTTTTATGACCGTGGATATCTCAAAACTGATGGGCAGAAATAAATACTACACCTAGGAGCCCACTTTCTTTTCCTATAAGATAATCACTGAGGTGGGGTAACTTCAGAAGTTTATGTGGCTCACAGTTATAGTACTGCTCTGATGAGGACCGTCTGACAGAGTGTACTATGTTAAGATCACATTATGAGAGGGAGAGATCTCGTAGCAAGGCAGGACCCCACTTCCCCCAGAACGGGTCTACCTCTTATAGGTTCTGCTGCCTTCCTAAAGGGCACACCAGATGGGGCCACATGATCATGAGCCATGCTTTCAAATCTGTGTCCCCCACTTGACTCCTGTGAGAGAGATACATATAGCCTAGTATCTCACAAGAACATGTTATTCCTACTGTAAATTGCTACTCATCTCTATACAGGAATATTCTAAAGTTGCAGTACTGTATAAGTAGAGGGGTGGAATTCTACAGTATAAACTGGAGACTGCTTTCTACTGTACTATAGTCAGCTTTGCATTTTGCTTATAATCTGATGTCCTTTTTAAATTTTAAAATGTGTAACTATCTGCGAGTCTCAGAAGAGAACAATGTCCTATAAAAAATGTCTTTCCTAGTCTTCTGAGAACATGTAAAATGAAAGCAATATAGGAAAACTCTAAGAAACAGCTCCATTGTTACTTGAACTCAAGTATGCATTTTTCCATTCAGGGGGATATTTATTGAATACCTCCTGTATCCCAGGAGATTATCTAGTCTTCATTGTTTAATACAGCAATACTTAAGAAGCAAAGAAACAAAGGAATCTTTAAAGAGGTATGTGTGTGTGTGAATATTATGAACTAAGAAATGAACAGAAAGGTCTATTCCAGACAGAGAGAAATAGTATGAACAGGAAATGGGCTGGGCTTAAGCTCAGTGGGTACAGTGCTTGTCTAGCTTGTAGGCTTAAATCCCTAGCACTGCTTAAACCTGGTGTGGCAATGCACACCAGGACCCAAAAACTTGAGGGGTAGAAGCAGAATGATTATTAATTAATTCAAGGTCATCCTTGGTTACTTACTGAGGAGTTCAAGTCTGGGGTGTGATGGGAAAGTCCTGTATATATATCAATAAAGCATTGTTGGCCAATAGGGAAGCAAGATAGGTGGGACTAGGAGTCCAGGAGGACTCTAGGTAGGAGGAACACAGGGAGTCATCATGTAGCCCGCCAGAGAAGTAAGATGTCTGTCCAGTAAGAGAAATACTTAGATGGGTTAAATACTTAAGTCAGAGCTAGCCAGTAAGAAACAAGCAAGGCCAACAGCTTCATAATTAATGCAGTGTCTTTTGTGTTATTTGGGGACTACAACGAGGCAGAGCCCAGGCGACTGGTAGGGAAAAACCAAAGCAGCTGGCAAGGAAAAGGCTTCTCTCTACAGGGGTGCATGAGAACTTGTCTCAACAGCAACAACAAAATAAATACAAGGAAGAAGGAAGAGGGCAGGGATGAGAGGAAGGAAGAAAGCAAGGGACTTGACTAAGAATGCTGTGCTCTGATAAGCTAACCTCCTGTTCCTTCTTTTTCCTGGCCTCCCACTGTGGAGAAGTAACAGAGGGACTGGACACACTGACTTCAGAGTAGCAGCAAAGCACAAGAAGTTTTGGGCTATTTGTCGAGTAACAGGAATTCTACTAAAGTAGGAAGGAGGGAGATCGAAGACACACCAGGCCGATGTAGATTTTCTTCTACAAATAGAAACTTTATAGACTCTTTAATTAAAAAAGAGACTATACAAGGCTGAGAGAAAACTTGTCCAATTCCAAGCTACCCAGGTTAAGTCTTTACTTCATTTAAATTCCATCAAAGAGCAATCTTCTCAAATACCCTTTTATGATATCCACAACGTCTTATTCTTCAACTTAATCTTATGGGAATGTGGATTTAAAATACATATCAAAATCAGAGTGAATTACCCCCAAATGACTTTTTCTTACAGAAAGAGGGGGCCTCTCCAGAAATTAAAAGGAATATTTTATTTATATCAGTTTTAGGCTTTGAAATATGTATAAAGAAGAAAAATAAGAAGCCAAAAAATGTAAGCTAATAAGTATGTCAGCATGCTTAAAACATTATCTGGTATGACTTCCATAGAAGGAGAGCTAATTCTGTTTTCCTCTTGGTGATTTTTTAGAGTGATACAGATGTATTTAGAGTGATATACAGATGTGCTCCTACTGTAATGCTAAGGTAGTGGCATAGTATTTGTATGAGAACTTTTTGACATATTAGCCCACAAACCGTAGTGATATATATTACTGGGTGTGATGAGACACACCTATGATCAATCACAGTAAGGATAGGAGGGTCAGAAGTTTGAGGTTATCCTCACTTACAAGGTGAGTTTGTGAAATGAATTCATCAGCCTCTTCTCAGTTACTCAGGGAAATGGCTCAAAGATTCTTTTAAGTTTTACTATGAATGTATTTATAACATGAGGTTTTCTTGACCCGGCTAGGTCCTGCCACCTTTCTCTGCACCAAAGAAGCACACAGACACTATATAGTTATAAAACTGTTGGCCAGTGACTAAAGTTTATTATTGGCTAGATCTGACTCAACTATTAACCTATAACTACTAATCCATGTATTTCCACATGGTCTTGGCTTACCAGACCTGCAAATCCTTTGCTTGCTACATGGTGACTGCTGGCTCAGCATCTCCACTGAGAAGAGCTCGATTTCCTGTTTGTCCCTGCTTATATTATGATTCTGTCCAGCTATGTCACTTCCTGCCTGTCTGTACAGACCTCCAGCTATGGTTAGCTAGTGGCAGTTTCTGCTAAGCCATGTCACTTCCTGGGATGGCGATTCCTCTCTGCCTACACTTCCCAGAATCTTCCTTATATACTAGTCCCACCTATCTTGCTGCCTTATTGGCCAACAGTGTTTTATTCATCAACCAATAAGATAAGCATATAGACAAAAGAACATTCCCCATCATCTCCTCTTCTCTGCCTAAATAAAAAGAAGGGTTTTAACTTTAACACAGTAAAATTATATATAACAAAACAGTTATCAAGCCAAATACTTAGATTAATAGTGGTGGCTTAATAATAAGTAAGATAGAGCTAGCCAGTCCTGGTAGCTCAGTCCAGAGCATGAGACTCAATCTAAGGGTTGTGGGTTTGTGTCCCACGATGGATGCCATTTTGTAGCATGAGGCATGGTTTTCTGTATTCAGTTGATTGCAAGTCACAGGTAAGGTTAATTTCCTCTGTCACTAGTTTCTCTTAAAAATAAAGTGGCATTTCTTTTTCATATGTGTATCTTTATATGCTCACGTGTGTGCTTCTGCGTGTAGGTGTGTGTGCCGATGAGGCCAGAGGCCAACATCTGGCCTTCCTCAACTACTCTCTATTTTTTAAACATTTATTTATTTATTATGTATACAGCATATATCTATATGCCTGCAGGCCAGAAGAGGGCACCAGATTTCATTACAGATGGTTGTGAGCCACCATATGGTTACTAGGAATTGAACTCAGGATCTCTAGAAGAGCAGGCAGTGCTCTTATCCTCTGAGCCATCTCTCCAACTGACACGGATTCTGTGGCTTGCCTATGAGCTTAGACTGGATTACCAGGAAGCCTCAAGAAACCTGGCTCCACCTTTTCATCTGTGGGATTACATGCATGCCCTGCTTTGCCTTGAGTTTTTCCATGTGCGTCCAGTGTGCTGAATTCAGGACCGTATGTTTGTACAGCAAGCATTTTATTGACTGAGCTATCTCCTCAGCTGAAATGTAATATTTATATTAAAAGATAAAACATCTCCATTCAGGGAATAAGGCCACGGTAAAGAGAATCAAGGAGCAACTAATGAGAATGGATAGATAGGTTAATGTCTGTTTTTCTTTCCTTATTTTTCCCCCACTGCATAGGCTTCACCTATGATACATACTTAGCTATACTTCCATCCATAAAAATAGGTATACTTTAATATTGGAGGAAAAGAGTAGAGAAAATGGTTAAAAAGTGAGGAAAACTAACCTGTATACACTAGTCACTTGTATAATCCATATTTGCTTGGGTGTGTAATGGTAACTGGGGTTCATTTATTGGTAGCTCTGTGTTTCAAAATATACTATGAAATAAATTCTAGATCAGACTTTTGATGTTGTTGGACAATTTAATAAATGATATTGCAGTTTAGAAGTTAGTCCTAGATTATTATCTCTTAGGTATCTAACAACCTAAGACTGTTCATAGACCTTTAGTTAATAATTTGGTTAATGATATCCAAACAAGAATAAGAGTATAGAAATGCACATTATAACAGTTACCTTTTCATTGGCAACTATAAGCGTACAGTTTCATATCCATAAAGCATAACAATATACTCATTATCTCCATAAACTTAAAGTCAAAGATCACATCACACTTCTACGGAGAAATTTCTTCCAGTAGAAGCATAAAGTGTTTAGAGAGATTATATTGAATATGTTCTTGAACATGAGGAGTCAAAGCTGTATCAGTCTGTGAACTACAAATCACTTATTATAGAAAGCACCTTTAGAAAACCCAGCTTTTTTTCCCTGCAGGAGAAAGAGCAGTCAACATTCTTTGGGAGAATGATCCATCTGATGATAACCACAGAAAATTTTCACCTGCTTTGCAGAATTTGTGCTTCCCAGAGAGAATTGGCATGAGAGAAAGGTACTCCTTAGTTATTTTTAATAAGTAGCAAAACAGAGATTGCCTCAATGCTCCATATCTTTAAAAATAATTATTGGCATAGTTTTGAATTTTCTATTTCTACCACGTTACAAAAAGATCATGCTTGATATAGTTTCCTTTGATGATAAAAGCTATTCTTACTCACTTATACACACAATAAAAGTGCATCATTTTTATATTATATTTTAAATAGGTTATAATATAATTAATATTTTATAATATTTATAATTATAATATATGATAATTTATATTCTATAACTATAATAATACAAACAACATTGAAATACTGATTCAGAATTTTCATCATAGTATATTTTGAAATACAGACCTACTAATAAATGAACCCAGTTACCATTAAACACCCAAGCAAATATTGATTATACAAGTGATTGGTGTGAACAGGCAAGTTTTCCATACTATTTAACTATTTTCTCTACTCCATTCCTCCCAGCTTAAAATCTACCTATTTCTAGGGCTAGAAGTAGATCTAAGACCTGTTTTAGCATCTCATCAGGTTGTAGTGTACATTAAAAGAACATTGCATGTTTCTTATAAATTATAATAATTAGAAATACAAATTTCATGATTTCTCACTTTTTGTGAACTGTCTTTATTTCACCAACATTGTGTTTCTATTATTTTTTAATAATTAGTCAAATGTCCAACATTGATGGTCAAGAGGCCTGCTGTTTTCTTAAGGGAAACAGAGGAGAAATGGATCTGGGGGATAGAGGAGGTGGAGGGAATACTGGGAGGAGTAGATGGAGGGGATACTGTGGTCGGTATTTTTATGGGTAAATAACAGAATAAAAAAATAAATAATTCTAAGCATAATTATTTATATCAAATATCTTATATTATTTGACTATAGTCTTATAGGTATAAAAATATATGAATATATAGAATTAGTGAATACTATAGAACCAAAATAATAGAAAATGTGATACAAGAATCATATGAAGGGCATGATATCTGGAGAATAATAAAAGTACAGGGTTATAGAAGAGAAACAAGAGTATCCATCACTACTGTTAGTTAAATAGAGATGAATGTGAGAATTGATGTGGAAACTAATCAAAACTAATGCCTCTGACATTAGAGGTCCATTTACTAAAAGGTGTAAGTTCATCAACAGATAAATTTAATTTACTGTGGTGAAATACAAATTATGTACAGAACAAAAGATAGCTCCTGTTGGAAAATATTGGGTGTTCCTGCAAATGTTACACTAAAATAAGAGGTAAAAAATTGTAATATTTATCATGATGTGTAAATAGTTTTTAACTTCAACAATCACAGTAGAAAAGTTTAAAGTCAAGAATTAACGAGGAAAAAGGAGGCAGAGGAGAAGGAGGAAATGAAGGAAGAGGAGAGAAGAGGAGGAGGAGATGGGGGTAGAGGAGGGGAAGGAAGAGGAGACATTTAACACGAAATGAAGACTAAAAAGAAAACTGAAGAGTGCACTTATAGATGCCATTGTGTGGTGGTCTTGAAGACACAAAATTATAATGAAAGGATCACAGCCTTAGTTACCTCTAGAAGGGGTGATTGGTAGGGAACAAATGATAAATTCTAGAGAGAGAAAAGTGTTCCATATGTTGATGGGGTGTTTATACATGCTTACGTATCTCAGGATTCACTGAACTTTATAGTTAAGGTTTATGCATTTAATGTATGTAAATTCTACTTCTATTTGTTTTTCTTGTTTTACTTTTGCTTGCACCATACAGTGAGTTTCTTTTCTCTCCGGCTGCTGAGACTGCACTGAAGTTGGTCTGTTCACTATGATGAAACTTTAAGATGAATGATCTCCCTTACATATTAAGCAGGAATGAATTCTGGGGAATGGAGAGGGGTCTTAGAGATTAAGAGTAATTGTTGTTCTAGAAGACTTGAGTTTGGTTCTCAGAACCCATATTGCCTGGCTCATAATTGTTTATAACTTCACCTCTTAGAGATCTGATTCCCTCTTCTAGCTTCTGCAGGCACTTGCACACAAATGGTTTGTAGATATAAGGGTCCATGTGTTCAGACACACACACACACACACACACACACACACACACACAAAACCCCCCACATTTAATGCGATACATTGAATTAAAAACACAAGCTGAAAGCCAGGTGATGGTGGCACATTATTTTTTTCTTTTATTTTCTCTTTTAAAAAATATTAATTAGAAACAATCTCATTTTACCTGTCAATTCCAGTTCTCTCTCCCTCTCTTCCTCCCATGTCTCTCACTGACAACCCATCCCATCCTCTTTCTGCACCCCAGCGAGGGTAAGGCCTTCCATGGGGGATCATCAAAGTCTGTCATATCATTTAGAGCAGGGCCTAGGCCCTCCCTCATGTTTCTAGGCTAAGAGAGTAACCCTCTATGTGGAATGGGTGGCTCCCAAAGTTCATTCATACCCTAGGGATAAATATTGATCTACTACCAGAGGCCCCATAGACTACCCAGGCCTCCTAATTGACACCCACGTGCAGGTGGCCTGGATTGGTCCTCTGCTGATTTTTCAGGTATCAGTCTGGGGTCAATGTGCTCCCCCTTGTTTTGGTCAGCTGTTTCTGTGGGTTACTCCAGCCTGGTCTTGACCCCTTTGCTCCTCCCTTCGCCCTCTGGCAGAGTTCTTTTAACCCAGTACTTAGGAGGCAGAGGCAGGCTGACCTCTGTGTTCTAAGGCCAGCCTGGTCTACAGAATAAGTTCCAGGACATCCAGTGCTACACAGAAAACCTTGACTTGAAAGAAAACAAAACAAAAACAAACAAACAAAAAGAACACAAGCTGAAATATAATGGGTCTTTCTCTGTCCCTGTAGCCAACTGCCAAATAATGACATGCAGACTTACATTAATTATTTAAGCTCAGCCTTTAGCTTAGGCTTGTCTCAACTAGTTCTTATAACTTAAATTAACCCATTAATATTAATCTGTGTCCTGCCATGTGGTGTTACCTCCGTTTCATCTTTTGTCGCCTATTTCCCTGAGTCTGGCTGGTGACTTCACCTTTCTTCTTTCCAGAATTCTCTTTGTTTCCAGAAGTCCCACCTAACCACTTCCTGCGTAGCTATTGGCCTTTATTAAGCCAACCAAAAGTGCCCTGCTAAAACACATCTTCACAGTATAAAAAAAATCCACAACACTAAAATGTACACATTATCTATTTTTGAGGTGGTGTGGGGGAGCTAAAATGTTTCAAGATCAGCAGAACATACCTCATTAAAGCAGTAGGAACTTAAGTCACCTTTGGAAAATTCTCATTCTGGATTATAGAGTAAAGAAATATTAGCCACGGAACTCAATTTTTTAGCATGGATTTTAAGTTATAAGTGGTTTTCAGGCAAGAAAAGTCCTTAGAATTTCCTCCCTGTTATATAAGTGAGAGGACTGAGGCAGTTTCATGGAACCTATGAAGAAGACGGGATGGGAGGATTGGAAGAGCCTGAAGTGATTGATGGATGGCTCCAAGGAAACAGTGTCTTCTGGACACAACAGAACGATGTACATACGGCTACACAGGAACTGTGACTGCATTCATAAGTCCTAACAGGTTTAAGTCAGACAGGTTTCCAACACTGAGAGAGGGTAGTGAACACAAACTCCAACCCATAACAAAGTGGCTACCCACTGTTAAAGAGAAAATCAATTTTCTTCAATGGAGTGTCATTTCCTCTACTAACCACACTTCAGAGCAGGAGTAGTTAGACAACACAAAACAAACTCCATTTTTTTTGTGGAGTGCTTTTTTTCATTTTGTTTTTTTTGTTAGTTTATATCTTATTATTCTTTTGCTTGTTGGTTTTGTTTTTAATTTTGTGGGTTTTTTTATTTCCTGTGATTTTGTGTGTTGTGTGTGTGTATGTATTTTGAAAAAGAGTGAGAAAGTAAATAATGGATGGGGAGATAGGGAGATGGAGAGGAATTGAGGGAAGGTAAAATACATTATAAAAATATATTGCATGATTTTTTCAAAAATTAAATGAAAATAAATTAAAAAATTATTCTCAGTTTTGTTTGAAGCAAGTTTTGCTGTTTGGCATCTGAGTTGTCCTCCATAGTATCATTGACATTAACTCAAATCTAATCTGGTTTCACACCTTTGAATGAACTTTCAATTTTGCAATGCAATGATAGAAGTTTTTTTGTTTATTTCTTCCATTCCAAAGTCTTTTGTATTTTATATTTGGCCATCCTTATTAGAGTCTGCCATTATTCCATGATGAAACTAACTGTCGATATCACTCATTGTTTGATGTTCCCTGTCAGCACCTGAAGTACAGGCAAAACAGTATACTTTTCAATCTGTATCCCATTTTGGGACTTTCGTAACAGAGTGTGTACTCTGCCATCATGGATAGTGTTTCTTTCTCTTTTAAAAACTCACTGAAGATTAATGCATACAATCTCTTTCACATCAGTCTTTCTGATTGGTTTGATTGATTCCTTCCAGAATACTGTGCAATATCAAAAGCACCATGGAAATCACAATAAATTATCTGTAGTGAAAGTGCCTCTTGTTCCTGGAATGTAATAATATACTTCACTTAAAGAAGTCTGACAGTGGAGACAGAACGTACTTGTTTTCATGGTTCCCAGCTACGCTAGTTTTCTGCCAGGTGACTGCACATATATTTTACCTTTTATGTGCTTGCTTTTTATCAGTTTGAAATCTTATGCAAAAGCAAGATAAAATAAGACACTGCCTGTAGCTGTACATCAAACATGAGAAGAATACTATACTTACATAAAATTCTGACAAACAAAACCCCAGACACAAGATGGTTTAGCTATTGAGCAGTGCAAGGGAAGCAGTCAAAGTCTTTGCTACTCATACTCTCATGACAGAAGATACAACTTTTACAAGATGCTCTGCCCATCAAATCAAGAGAATAGAATAGCTGTTCCACTGCCAGTTGACAGGAAGTTTGACAAACAAAAAGGTTCAAACATTCCTTCCACTGCCTTGGTGAGATGTTCCTGACATCTGAATGGATTATCCTTGGCAAATATTTCCAACTCAAGTCTCTACATGACAGCTGGCTGTCTTAGGGTTTCTATGGCTGTGAAGAGACACCATGACCATGGCAACTGTTATAAAGGAAAACACTTAATTGACATGGCTTACAGTTCAGAGGTTCAGTCCATCATCATCATGATGGGATATGGAGACATGCATGCAGACATGGTGCTGGAGAAGCAGCTGAGAGTGCTACATCTTTCAGGCAACATATAGTGGTCTGAGACACTGGGCAGTGCCTTGAGCATATATGAAACCTCAAAGCTCACCTCCGCCATGTGACACACTTCCTCCAACAAAACCGCACCTACTCCAAGACAGTCACACTTCTTAGGAGCCATTTTCTTACAAACCACCACACAGATGAATATTATATCTGGTGCATTTTAATGAGCTTCTCCGAAATTTTTCTTATTCTGCTAGTCTTAACCTTCGTTTATATTTGGTATATGTGTGTTTTCACATGTGTGTGGAGCACATGTGAAGGTCAGCAGTTAAGATTGTGGTTCTTTCGTTCTACACTGTGAGTACTAGAAACTGAGCTTAGATTGTCAAGCTTGGCATCTTTACACCAAGTCATCTCTCTATCCCCTATGACTGTTTAACTCTCAATTGATTGTGACTCTATGATACTACCAGATTCATGAAACCACTGTACATTTGCCTGTCTACAATTTAGCATATGCTTTTCATGGAACAGTATGAAGGGAAAACATACAGAGAAAAAACAAAAAAAAAAACAAAGAGAAAGAATGTTAATATCACAATATAAAGAGAAAAACAAATTAAGTGTAAACAGAATAAAAAACCCACTAAACTTGAACAGGAGATAATTATATGGGTAAAGCAAGATTGGAATTCTGATTGCATTTGACTTTTATGTATAAAATAATACAACATTGAAATACAGAAAAATGACAGACATGAATTTTAAGAAGAAAATAAGGAAAAGATGTTCAAAATTTTCATACCCTTTCTTGGGTTTTGAATGAGAAAAAATAAAAGAAAAAATGAAGCCAATTAACAATATAATTAATAGACTTGGACAGTGATGAGATGGCATAATGGGTAAAATTGCTTGCTGCCAAACCTGATGGATGAGCTGAGTGCAATAGTCAGAACTGGCTGCCACATGGGTCCTTTGGCCTCCACATGCATGCTGCGGCATATGTGTTCACTCAAAAACATACATACACACTAAATTAATATAAACATTTATAAATGTGATATATAAATTATATACATGCATATAAAATTAATGGAAATGACTATTATGTCAACACATGTGCTTCTCTACCCTGAAAATGCATTCCACTTGTGTACTGGTAAAATGTTTGTAAAACTTGACTATATAGTCTTGGTCACAAAAGCCTTCATTAAACTGAAAATGATAGAACTAATTAGGACAGAAAAAATCACAACTAGTTGCTTAGATTTAAAATCCCTCTGCTAGTTCTTTGTATCTAAAAGGAAATTAAACTCACTAAAAGCTATAAATGACTAGAGTACAACATACTTAGCCCATGAAATATAGCCCAAGCTCTATTCAATGAAAATTTAGAAAAATTAAATTAATAAATCATAACTCAGGAGGGCATAGGAAAAACAGAAAATAGAATGAGAGAAGACTTGCTCTAAATACATTATTTATTCAGCATCTTCTATCGGCCCAAGGAAGCTAATTAAACAAAACAAAACAAAAAAGAAAACCTAGGTTTTAACAGTAAATCACTGCTTTATTCTGAGTAAAAATCAGTACCAACAATAACAATACAAAAATGAAAGAACAATCTATATTCTTAATAATATCACAAGAAGAGATATACAGACAATAGAAGCTTAATTTCAAAATGAGGGCACAAACAGAATTTTCCATCCAAAGACCTAAAATATGCTCAAGTGGATTCTTAAGAGCAAGGGAAAAGGTATAGAACAGAAACCAGGGGCTAAATAAGGAAAGACTGCTTGCAGAAGCCACAGGTGATGGGAATATAGAACAGAGTATATAGTATGTCCTAAGATAATAATTCATTTAAATAACAAAAGTAATGAGGTAATTGGCAACTGAATGAAGTGAATGAATGAAGTGAATCATAGTGATTTTTATAAAGGACAGGAGAGGGAGGGAAGGAAGCTTTAAGGATGGTGTACTACATGTCAAGTTTTATCTGGAAAGTGACCTGGCTTACTTACTTGTAAATCATTTTCTGAGCTCTAGTGTAACTACTAAAACTTTAAAATTATTTTTAAAGTGCATATTTATTAAGAGACATGACTTAAAAATTGGTTTATGACATTAAGAAACTTTATAACACAAGAGTCCAATAGATGGAGAAAATGAGGAGAAATCAGGTAAGAAAGTTAAATGTAGCAGCCAATGGAAGAAAAGAAAAGGGAGGGTGGTTCCAGAGTCTAGTGTAGACCATTTAAAGAAATGGATTTAAAACTGTGTTAGTGGATGGAGGTGTAGCTCAGCAGTGAAGAGCTAGATTAGGCTGGGCAAAGCTAGGCCTTCCATCTCCTACAGTGCCAGCAAGCAAACTCTAGCACTGCCTTAAGTGGTTAAAAACAAACCAGAATGTGAATAGTGGTTCTTAGAGTAAAGTCATTTCACGGGTGATTTCATCTCCGTGTTCTGTTTTTACCTTCCGGATCTATTTTTTGCAGCTTATGTACACAATACTGCTTAAATAAGAAATGGAAAGACGATTGTTCTAAAGATATCAGGACCCTTACTCTTACTCAAATGTATCCTCATTCCTACTTTTCTACAGGAGCCTGCCCCTGAGTAAATCCTTTAGGAGAGTCGTGTTACAGGGAAACACGCTGGGTAAAGTACTTTTGTGCAATGCTGTCTAATAGAAATTCAATTTGAGCTCTGTATGCGTAATTTAAATTTTTCTAGTAAGTAGAGTGAAGAAAAGTTAAAAGGAACAGGTGAAAGTAATTTTAATAATTCATTCCTCTTATTAGTAATATTAAAATTATAATATTTTTCATAGCATATCCAAAGTATTCCGATTTCAACATATGGCCAGTATAAAGAACATTAATGATATAATTCACCTTTTTCTACTCTTTGAAATCCCCAAATAGCACATTTTAAATAAATTAATTGTGCATGGATGCATACATATGTGCGTGTGTGCATGTGTGTGTGTGTGTGTGCGTGTGTGCGTGAATGTGGGCTCCCAATTTCTCTTGTTTCTGAATGCTGTGCACTCCAGAATAGCTGGCCTGATAGCTTCTTGAAGATTCTCCTTTCTCTGCCTATTTCCTATAGGAGTGGTGGGATTACCACCACACCTAGCTTCTTATATGGGCTCCAGGAATCAATCTCAGGTCATAAGGCTTGCATGGCAAATACGTTTACCTTCTGAGCCATTCTGTCAGGCCCCATAGTACATTTAAATGCTTAACTTATTTAATGTGATTATTGACCACATGAGTCTGGTGGCCACCATTGTGAACAGTGTGGTTCTTGGCCCTCACTATCTACAATGGGGTCTATAGATTACCAGAATTAGGTTTGTAAGAAACGTACAGTCTCACTTCCCAACTTGTCTCTGCTCAATCAAATGTTTCCAGAAAGCAGACACATGGTGACCATGCTGCTAGCCCTCAGATCTTGTTTGGAGTGGTGAGAAAAGGCTGCGAAAATGATATCTAATGATTCATCTTATAATCATGAAACAGTACATCAAATTCTGAATTAGGATCTTCCCCCAGGTCAGGAATATTATATCAGTCTTAATGCCAGGCAACACTGAGAAGCCTTGGATCCCAGCCAGCCTTAAGATCATGAGAATGAACAACAGACACTGTGAATCTACACGGTTCTCTGCTGCTGAGCTATGACATCAGATGTAGGTGGTGGATGCATGCTCCTGGCATTCTGTTTCTTTGTTTGATTTTGTGGGTGCTATATAGCCCATGTTAGCCTCAACCTTGCTAAGTAGCTGAGGATAACCTTGAACTCCTGATCCTCAATTCTGCTCCCCAGTGCTAAGATTGCAGATGTGTGCCAACACACCTGGCTCCTATGATCATTTTTGATTGATAGGATTTTAAGACTACAGCAAATTTACTGGAAGGAAACAGTACCAGCAGCATCTGCATGTGTCCAACTTAATCTTCCTCAAGACATTCTGCAGTGTTTCTCTAGCCTGCTTCCTGGCACTGCTCTGCCTTTCTTCATCTGCATCACTTCCTCTAACAGCACTATTATGCAGTTGTCACTGTGTATCATTGTTTACTGAACTCTGTCATCCCTATGTTACAGGAAAGAAAACAGACGTATAGAGAGATGCAGCTTCACAAAAGCATCAGGCTAGTCATCAATAGCACAAATTTCTGATAGCAAAGAGTCCGTTTCCAGAGTGTGATATAATTTTAAAAACAGTAAAGTTTACTTTTCCTTTGCTTATTAATTCTATGAGAATTTCATTTGTTGTATTTTCATTATGTTATTCTCATCCCCAACTTCACCCAGATTCCCTTACCTACCCATCCAACTTCATGCTCCTTCTCTCTCTTAAAAAATGCAACCAAAACCAAATCAAGCAAAACAACAATAAAAAACATACACACATTAAAACACACACATGCACACACACACACACACACAAATATGGAATCCAATTTGTGTTGATCACCTGCCTGGGTATGTGATTGACATACCCAGTGTCATTCTATTGAAGAAAACTGATTCCCATCTTCTAATGGTTATCACTTGTGAATAGGCTCTTGGTTATGAACTTTGGCCTACTTTCCCTGCTCCTTTCAGGGATTTTGTCTGGCTTGAAATTTTGCAGTTTTTGTGTATGTTATCACCGTCTCTGTGAATTCATATTTGTATCGGTCCTGTTGCATCTAGGAAATGTAGTTCCCTTGCAATCACATCTGGTTCTTAGAGTCTTTTTGCCCCATTTTCCACATAGATCCTTGCGCCTTGGGAGTTATGCAATGAAGATATGTCAGTTACGGTTGAGTACTCCAAAGTTTTTCACTCTCTGAATGTTGTGTAGCTGTGGGTCTCTGTTAATTACTGTTTATTGCAAGAAGTTTCTCTGATGAGAGTTGAGAGATGAACTGATTTATGACTGTAGCAATATATCTTTAGGAGTCATTTTATTTCTGTATTCACATTAGTAGACTTTCCCCCAAAGCCTGTGATCTATCTAGTTTCAGGTTCTTGGTGACTTTAACAGTGTCTGGTATAGGTCTCATATCATGGAGCAGGCCTTAAATCTAGGCAAAAAGTTGTTGGTTGCTTCCATAAAAAGTTGTGCCACTATTGTAGCAGTATATCTTGCAACCAGGTTGGTAATATAGGTCATAGGATTCAAAACTGGGTGAGACAATGATTATTTGTCTCCTCTGGTAGTAAGTGTAGCACATTCCAGCACCATAGATGCTATCCTGTAGGAATGAAACTTCCGTTGCACACCAGTTAGATTTCCTTATGTTCTATACCATACGTATTCTATACCATAAGTATTCCTCCAGCCTTCTATATTTGACATATATTCTGCCTTTAAGGAATATACATTATATTCATTATATATATGCATATATATATATTTGTGTGTGTGTGTGTGTTCTCCACACCTATTTAGTACAGTAACTACTTTTGGAAAGAGAGTAGGTAGGTTTTCTATGCTTCCTAGGTCTTCCCTTCTAGGATCAAGTATCCTGAAATTTAATGCAAATGTCTGTACTTCTGACTGTTACTGTGTGGATGCTAATAGACATGTTGCTACTGTGTGGTAGGCTGTAATCAAAACATGTTCTAGATGTCAGTTTTGTATCTGTGTCCTGGATACATGAGACCTGTCTTTTTTAAAATGCTATTTTTTATACCCATACTCATCTTGCTTCTGGTGTCATTAATTAGGAAAGAAAGTGAAAAATAACATACAAGGAAAAACAATGTAGATTTTGGCACATATCACATTTACATTCTCTTGCAGTTATTTTCTCACTTAATGAGGTGTTTTGAGGCCTTAACATTATGTTATCACTGCTTAGTCTTTCCAGTGTCTATTCACAAACTTTGAAATGTCACCTTACCTTCAAATGTAATTTTCCTTCAAATATACTTTATGCTAAAACATGTGTAAAATGCTTTGCTGTTTACTTATCCAAAACTACATAATGAACATCCCTAGGACAAGTTCTGTGCTAGTTAAATTTCTTTCTTTGCCATCTAAGACAATGCCAGGAACAAACAGTGCTTATTAAAGGCCTTATTCTGATGACAGATGGCCTCAAAGTCTCTAGAAACTCCTCACAGGCTCCACTTTTTCTTGCTGTTAAATACTCTTTTTGTACCCTGACTTCACAAACTATTCCTCAAGTCTTGAAAATAGAATGCTCTGCAATCATACACAGAAGTAAAATACCTGCATCTCTACTGCTCATATCCCAGGAATGCTGATGAGAACAACCGCTGTCCTGTTATATCTGTCTGTTTCCTTTCACCTTCCTTAGAAATGGAGTTCAAATCTCTCTCATAGGGATACAAGTGAAGTAAAGTATATACTGTGCTGGTATAAAGTGATATGAGTAGTAGTAGGGTCTTCTATCATCATTATTAACCTCATCAATTATGTCATTATTATTTTTCCATCATACTGATCTGTCAATATCCTCTATATGCTCATAGTTTAGCTCAGTCCCAAAACACTGGACATCTTAGGTAGCTGTGAATGGACCTCCCCCGTCTGTGTATGTGTGTGTGTGTGTGTGTGTGTGTGTGTGGACCTCCCCCGTCTGTGTATGTGTGTGTGTGTGTGTGTGTGGACCTCCCCCGTCTGTGTGTGTGTGTGTGTGTGTGTGTGTGTGTGTGTGTGTCTGTCTGTGTGTCTGTGCTTGCATGCGCGCATGCACGTGCGCTCAAGCCAGAGCTAGACTGGCGGATCAGTCAATTCTGGGGGACTCTTCCTGTCTCTGTTCCTTTAGAGATGGATTTATAAATTCATCTCATTGAACCAAGTCTTTGTGTGGATGCTGGTGATCCAAACTCAGGTCTTCTTGTTTGTGAAATAAGTACTTTATCCACCATGTTATCCCAACATCCCAACACTTGTCCAGCTTCATTCTTGTCCAGTTACCTAAATAAAAACCTGACCAGAATATACAGCCTTATCTTTCATACTAATAAGTCTGGAGCAAAGTTCATCACCGTCTGTATTCTTGCTCAATATTTGCCTTTAGGGGAGAACGAGACAAAAATTAAGGTGCCTTGTTCATAAGTTGAAGAGTCAGGTAGTAAAAAAAACTGTGAACATTTTTTCCTCCTTTATATCTTTCTAAGATTAGGAGTAACCTTTTAGATTAGCACAGGCCAACTTGCTGCCTCTTGTTCAATTACTAAGATTCACAGAATTGTAAAAGAAGCTGAACTTGTCATTTAAAAGTATTTGCAATAAAATTCGATTTTGTTTACTTGATGTTAAATACTGATAGTGAAGGAAGTGGCAGCCAATCTTACTCATTTTCCCCCCATACACTAATTAAACATTTTAGTGCAGGTATCAGCATAATTAAAGAATTAGGAAACAATAGGAAGTGCTAGGGATAATTTGTAATATCAGTGCACTGATGCATTGGGTATAGATACTGGAGCTTGATTGGCAGGATTTTATTAAGTTTTGGCAGCACTTAGGTAGACTGGGAGCTCCTTTATGAGGCTTTTGCACATTAATCCAGGCTCCTGTTCTCGTTAACACTGATGAGTGAAGGCAGTTAATTGAATTATGTATGAAGCGGTGCTGATTAAATAATATTTCACTCCCCACTATAGAATTAGCCCTGCTGGATTAACATGCACTGTTGTTTCTGACACTGAATGTCAGAAGGACCTCTTCTCAAGCATAGACTGTGATTCTTCCCCATCTGTTCAGGGGATGTAGCTTCTTTGTTACTATTGGAACCAAATATCCTTCAGCTCTGACATGAGGTCACTTTGGAGAACATGTGTATGTATATATGGTTATTTATTAGCATCTGGGTAACCACATGCAAGAATCCTCCCCAGTGTCTGAGGATATTGCTGTTTAAATCTACCAAGTACTGTGAAAAAGTTCTCATAATTTATCGTTGTATTCTGCTTAAGGTGATTAAAAAGAAAAATAACAAAGGACATCCAAATAAGCCTTAAAAATGAAAGAATTTTCCAACCTGTACATTTCCAAGCTCCTGCGTATATTTTCTGCACTTTTAAAAGTGTAAAACTAGCTGTTATAAAGGCAGAAAACACTCTCCATGGAAATAACATCAAATTTTTCTTTCTTATTTTTATCCCTCATGCCCTCTCATTCTTTGCCTTTTTATTTCTTTCTGATGGTTTTGTTTTGTCATTTATTAAAAATAGAAATTTTCTATACGGGCCTGGATAGTCTAGAGTTTGCTATATAGACTAAACTGTCCTTGAACTTGTGTCAGTCTTCATGGTTCAGTTTCCTAAGTGCTGGGATTATAAACATATGTTGCCATGTCTACATAATTCCTTCTTAATAATATTTAAAATGATATTATTGTGTGTATATATATATATGTGTGTACATGTGTGCCATAGTACATATGGAGGTCAGAGGACAAGACTGTAGAGTTGGTTTCATCCTTTCACCTTTATGTGAGGTCAAGGGACACAATTTATATTGTCAGACACATAGTAAACACTGGACCTGCTGAGCCATCAATATATTAATCTGTGTTTCTGATAGATGATGAGTTTTCATATGCATGGATAGACAAATAGGCAATAAATGGGTACACAGGTATCTAATGCTGTATCATAATTATATAACAGAGATGGAAATGTACAGAAAGGGAAGTGATTGTTCATACATTGAAGAAGTAGGAAAGATTTGAAATTGGAAATTAAAATGGAGTGAGTCTCAAAAGGTAAATGGGAGTTTTCCTGATCCTTCAGAAAGGGGAAAACAGCAGAGACATTTAATTGCACTCAGATGCAGCAACCACTGGGGCTGGACCCATAAACAGTACATGAACATTTTTGTACTCCTATGTTTTGGATGAAATTTGTTAAATTTTCTCCAATGTTTTCCCAACATGATAGTCTATTAATAGTACAATGGAAGAAACATAGATCTGACAAGGGAAAAAATTTTCATATGGTCATGGTTGAGTCATTTCAGGCTTTCATTTCTTCAACAATAATGTGAGGACTTTGGTCTGAATACCTCTATTGCTGGTTTTTAGAAGCTTTGATAGAGAATTGTCCAAGGCAATGACCCATCTTTTTGGTGAATTCATTATGGCTCAGTGTCTGGTTTATAACTGAGTAAGTCCAGATGTTCTGCTTTCTTATTGCCACTAAAAATAGACTTTAATACCTGAATTATACAGATGACAGTTATAACTTTAAAGCAGTGGTTCTCAATCTGTAGCTTGTGGCCCCTTTGAGGGTCGAATGACTCATACAGGGTTCACCCAAGACCATCGCAAAACACAGATATTTACATTACAATTCATAACAGTAGCAAAATTACAGTTATGAAGCAGCAATGGAAATAATTTTATGGTTGGGGGGTCACCACAACAAGAGAAACTGTATTAAAGGGTTGCATAATTAGGAAGGTTGAGAACCACTGCATTAAAACATATAGCTTAATTTTGAGATTTGTAAAACGAATTCCTGGTGTGTCTGGACTCAAAGCAAAGGGACTTGAGAGTCTTAAATGTTTCATGACATCAGGTCTTTGGTGTACCCATCTCTAGAGTTTCTACTGTGGGGTATGATGCATCTTTAGCACGGTTTCTTTTCTAAAACTAGTGTTAAACAGTCACTTTATTTTCTTCTAAGCTCTTTTCAATAATTTTTTCTTCTGTCTCAATATCTATAGTAAATATGTTTTTAAGAGGGTTATTTTTTGAGACAGATTTTCTTTGTGCAACTGAGACCTGGCTGTACTGGAGCTCACTTGGTAGACCAGGATTGCCATGAACTTACAGAAACTCACCTGCCTATGTTTCTTGAGTGCTGGAATTAAAGGTGTGTGCCACCAGGCCCAGCTAAATACATGTTATTTTTAAGCACTGATCCATCACTAGCTCTTCACTACCTTAAGACGCATTTCCAAGATGGCTGTCTATTTCTACTGGTTCATGAATTGATCTGATAATTCCACTTGGGCAGGAAAATGCTATTTCTCCAAGTTCTTAAGGGCTTCTTGTTACTACTAAATTCTATTCCTGAATTCTAAGACAGATAGTAAATTATTGTCTCATGATTTGCCAGATATACATCCTACTAAAGATGCTTGTAGTAAAACCCCAAACATTAATGCAAGTCAGTTAAAAAGAAACAGAATAAAGTTAAGAAGATTTCAGGGTCGTGACTGACACACCAAGTTACCATAGAGGAATGAAACCATGCAACACATTTTATTTCTCAGTTCTTAATCTCTAAAATGCTTAATATATAGCGAATAGTGAGGAGAGGAAAATAAAGCCCAATATCCAGTACTTGGATTATTAGAAAAGCATTCTTCTTTAATTAAATTGTTAATTGCTTTCATGCTGTGCTTCACTTATTAGAAATGAGTAAAAAATACTCAGGGAGTAAAATGCTTGAAACACAAGTGTTGAATTCTCAGCTAAGAATTCCATTTGAATGCCTGGGGATTGTCTTTTTTTAAATGTGTGCAAATGATGATTTATTCAAGTAATTGAAATTTGGTCAATAGCAGAAAATATTGTTCAACCATCACAAATTTTTTATTACTCAACAAGGCAAATAAAAATTTTCATAAAACTTGTACTCAAGCTCATTCTCTAAATAAAATGAATTGGATATGACAAAGAAAAAGTAAATGGAAAGAAGTGTATCTGGGGTTAATTCTAGAAATTTTATTATATCTGAGACAGTGAAATGTTCTTTGTGAAAAGGTTCTCCGTCTCTTCAGGCCTAAGGATGACTCAACTGAGATGGCTAGATTTTCAGAACTCATTTCCTGTGTTATTCTTGCTTTCAATCCTTTCCCATGGCTGCCTTTTAGCAGTGGAGCCAAACTGGGTCAGCTATTGTGTCCCCTCACATATTGCATTTAGTGTTCCCTTAGGAGCTGTCACTTTCTTCTTGAAATAAATTCACCTAAAGAGTCAAAGCCATTTGTCTCAATCAATTTCTCATCATTCTCTCTGGAGTCTTCAGAACTCACCATTACACTGTCAAAAGTGTGTCATCCATGCATTCACTAAAACACAACTATTGAAAGCCTAATAATAATAATAGTGGTTACTATTTACTGAACTCCTCAAATGTGCCTTGCCAGTCATGCTGGGAATTCAGTGATAAACAAAGCATTCTTTTGCCCTTGAGAAGCTCCCTATCAGAAGAGGCAAGTGAGTGTCCCTGTTACAGGAAGAACTGTGTGTTAGTGGAGCCTAACAGGAGAACAGCTCACTCCAGGAAGTGAAGTGAAGTGAGCCTCCCACTGTCTCTATCCATGGTGTCACCACTACCTAGTCAACAATTCAGAGTCATTCCTCTACTTACTTTCACCTTTCCTCATCCAATGGTGATTTCTCTTTTTGATTAATTTTTATTTAAATTAAAAACAATCTTATTTTACATACCAATCCCAGTTCTCTCTCCTGTTCTCCCACTCCCTTCACCATGCCCCCATCCCACCCCTATCCACTATTCAGGGAGGGTCAGGCCTCCCATGGGGGACCATCAACATTTGGGTAATCTCTCTTTTAGACACATCTTGGCATTCCCTTCTTACTCCTAGTGAATTGCTTTGTTAACATCTCCAATATAAGTAACTATAATAAGCTTTTGATCAGTACAGCTGTTTATCTGCAAATTATTTCTATTCTGACCATCACTGTTTCAAAACGATGGCACTGGAATAGACATGTCCACAGGGTCATTGACCTTTCCTTGTTTCCCTGTACATAGCATGTTCTTTATGATGTCTGAAGTTTAAAGCAGGTGCTCTTCTGTGTCATTGATAAATTTACTTTCCTGACAATTTTTTTCTTGCCAATATTTTCATCAAGTCGGTAAAAGAACAAATCATACCATTTGGTGTTTTCAGTACTCCATTCTCTAAGGGCTACAAGATGTATACTCACAACATCTACTTAATAATGCAGGCTACTCCACAAAAAAAGAGAATAAACTTGAGCCTTGAGAGATGGCTTAGCAGCTAAAAGCACAAACGGTTCCATGGACTCTAGTTGAGCTCAATTCTACACAGCCACATAACTGCCCATAACTTGGGATCAAGGGGATTCAATGCCCTCCCCTAGCCTCTGTGACACTGCACCCAGTCATAAACTCACACATGGACAAACATGCATACACATAATCAAAAATAATTAAAAGATGAAACAAAACCATGGCTTTTAAATAATAGTTAAAGACCACACTAGAATTAAGTGCAAAATAATCACACCTGATAAAAACAGCAAGAGAACTTTCAGAAATATATTCAGATATTTTAAAAAACTATTGTTTAATTATTTTATTTCCCTTTTCCATTTCCTCCTTCCAAATATTCCCATGTAACTCCTCTTACTCTCTTTCAAATTCATGGCCTCTTTTTTCTTTAATTGTTGTTACATACATGCATATGTGTAAATACAACTCGATCCATATATATAATAATAGACCCAATGAAACATCTCTTTGCATCAGATAAAGACCATTACAGAAAACCACAACCAACATTTTGAGTTACAAGCAGAGTCATGGAGCCTAATACCAATTTAAGAGCAAACTTAAGTCTCAAAGATATTGTGGAAGAGGAGGTGGAAAGATTCTAAGACCCAGTTGTTGACCAGGGAGTTTGCTGTGAGTTTGTGTTTCCTAGAAATGTCAGAAACTATACCCACAACATCTTACCAACATGTTTTCCTAAATATGACCTGAAAAAGAGTGATACCAATAGACATTTCAATGTGGATGAAGGAAAGCCCATGAGACATCAATTCCTTATGAGCTATGGTCTTCCTCAGGGAGGGGCACACCATTTGCTTATCCAAAATATGCAACTTTTACATAGACAACAGTTACAGCATGGGGTGTAAAAGGGACAGAAATTGTATTACATGTTAAAGCTTCTCATTTCCAATCTACTGTTGTTTCCTAGTTTTCATTAAAATCTGTGCTTCTTGGTTGTTAACCCAGATATTTTTCATTTTTTTTAGAATCTACTTTTTTTCCTGCACAGTGTTTCCCAAATTAGTATTATACATTTGTTGATTATTTTATCTTCTTTCTTGTGTACATTTGTAACCCTAATAATGATAGGGACTACCTTTGTTTAATTCATTCATACATTACCAGCACTAGCTTACCACAGAGCAAGCTTCACTAAATATATGTTGAAGAAAAGAGGTCAGTCAATTTTGCAACATTCTGAATGATCTAAAGTATAAAAAGTAGGTGCATCACTTGGCTTTGTTGTAGGGAGAGGAGCTTGGTCCTGCCTCAACTTGATGTGCCAAGCTTTGTTGACTCCCATGGGAGGCCTGCCCCTTTTTAAACAGATTAGAAAAAGAGGAGGGTAGATGGGAGGTGAAGGGAAGGTATGGGAGGAGAGGAGGGAGGGAAAACTGTGGTTGGTATGTAAAATGAATGAAAAAAATGAATAATATATGTATAGTAGGTGCCAGACAGTTTGCTTCTAAGAGTTTCAGTCTAGACTTAAGAAGTCAAGTATGAGGTCTCATTCAAGGTAGCTATCTCAGTCTGTTTTCCATTACATCAACAAATGATCAATATAATCAACTTTCAAAGAGAAAAAGGTTATTTGGTTCATGTTTTCAGAGGTTTCAGTTCATGATCAGTTGGACCATTGCTTTTTTAAATTAAATTTGTCATGTGTTTTTTCATACCAGCCACATTTCCCCCTCCATCCTCTCCTCCTGTCCCCTTCCCCCCATCTCTGATCTACTGTCCCCATGCATTCCTCCATTCAGTAAGGGGAAGGAAGTCAACAAAGCATGGCATATCAAGTTGAGACAGGACCAAGCCCCTACCCATGTATCAAGGCTGGGTAAGGCATCCTAGCATGGGGAATAGGTTCCAAAAAGCCAACTCATGTACCAGGTACAGATCTTGATCCTACTGATAAGGGTCTTACAAACAGACCAACCTATACAACTGCCACCCACATGCAGACGGCCTCTAACGGGACCACAGCTTGTGAGCTTGGGGAAGAAAGCACACTATGATGGGAAATACAATGATGGAGCAAATCTTTATATTTCTCACTCCAGCAAAAAAGCACAAGAAAGAGGAAAAGTTCCACAATCCTCTTCAAGGATGTTCACCCACTAATGGGGGTGGGGTGGGTGGGTTATAGTAATAGAAGGACAAAAATAAACTGATCTGACAATGAAAGACTCTAATGCCAATCTCAAGGTGACTTTCCCAGTGGGAACTCTGGTGGGACATTATTATATAGTAATTATGGTCATCAAGTAGCAATATTGACTGATGCAATTATCGTTATATCTTCCAAGGTAGAAAATAAGTGGTACTGGATCAAGCCCAATGGGAATGCTTTGGAGGCTCAATTGTTCCTATAGAGTCTGAAAGTTAATTTATGATAAATCTTGTTTTGTGTTTTTATTATTTAAATTAGAAACAAGCTTGTTTCACATGTCAATCCCAGCTCCCTCTCCCTTCCGTCCTCCCCCATCCCCACCAGCCCTCCAGCCCCCACCCAATCCCCACTCTGTTCCCAGGGAGGGTGAGGCCCTCCATGGGGGATCTCCAGAGTCTGTCATTTCATTCAGGGCAGGGCCTAGGCTCCCTCAGAAGAGTCCAGGTGGAGAGAGCATCCCTTATTGTGAGATGGGCAACCAAAGTCCATTTGTATGCCGGGGATAAATATTGATCTACTACCCAAGGCCCCATAGATTGCCTAGGCCTCCTCACTGACACCAACATTCAGAGGGTCTGGATCAGTCCCATGCTGGCCTCTCAGCCATCAGTCTGGGGTCCAGGTCAGCTGTTTCTATGGGTTTCACCAGGCCAGTCTTGACCCCTTTGCTCATCAGTCCTCTTTCTTTGTCACTGGGTTCCAGGAGTTCAGTTAGGTGTTTAGCTTTGGGTGTCTGCCTCTGCTTCCATCAGCCACTGGATGAAGGTTATAGGATGGCATGTAAGGAAGTAGTCGAACTGGCTGTCTTGGAACTCGCTCTGTAGACCAGGCCAGCCTCAAACTCACAGAGATGCCTGCTTCTGCCTCCTAAATTCTGGGATTAAATGTGTGCACCACTACCACGTGGGTGATAAATATTTTATATAAATCAATCAATTAATGTCTTTCATGTGTTTTACCTAATGTTTTCTTAACAAGGACAGTGACTTCATAACTATCTATAACATTGAATGAACAAATTTGTTTCTGCATCACATTAGACATCAGGAAAATATACAAAAAGCAGGAACAGATTATGACTGCCTGTGCCCTTTATGCACTCACCACAGACTACTGCATCTTGGTGAACAAGATTAAAAAGGACTCTACCATATAAACAAACTGCCAAAGAAAAGCCACATGATCATCTCACTAGATGCTGAAAAAGCCTTTGACAAAATCCAGCACCCATTCATGATAAAGGTCCTAGAGAGATCAGGGATAACAGAAACATACCTGAATATAATAAAAGCAATATACAGTAAACCAACAGCTAAAATCAAACTAAATGGAGAGAAACTAAAAGCAATTCCTCTAAAATCAGGAACAAGACAAGGCTGTCCACTCTCTCTATATCTCTTCAATATTGTACTTGAAGTCCTAGCTACAGCAATAAGACAACAAAAGGAGATAAAGGGGATACAAATAGGAAAAGAAGAAGTCGAGCTTTCACTATTTGCAGATGATATGATAGTTTACATAAGTGACCCGAAAAACTCTGCAAGGGAACTCCTAGAGCTGATAAACACCTTCAGCAAAGTGGCAGGATACAAGGTAAACTCAAAAATAAATCAGTGGCCCTATTATATACAGATGATGAAGTGACTGAGAAAGAAATCAGAGAAACCTCACCCTTTACAATAGCCATAAACAGCATCAAATATCTGGGGATAATGTTAACCTAGGAAGTGAAAGACCTGTATATCAAGAACTTTGAGTCTTTAAAGAAAGAAATCAAAGAGGATACCAGAAAATGGAAAGATCTCCCATGCTCTTGGATTGGTAGGATCAACATAATAAAAATGTCAATCTTGCCAAAAGCAGTATACAGATTCAATGCAATCCCTATCAAAATTCCGGCACAATTCTTCACAGACCTGGAAAGAACATTAATAAACTTTATATGGAAAAACAAAAGGCCCAGGATAGCCAAAACAACCCTATACAATAAAGGAACTTCAGGAGGCATCACCATACCTGATTTCAAGCTCTATTATAGAGCTATAGTTCTGAAAATAGCTTGGTATTGGCACAAAAATTGGCAGGTAGACCAATGGAACCGAATTGAAAACCCTGATTTTAACCCACACACCTATGAACACTTGATTTTTGACAAAGTGGCTAAAACTATACAATGGAAAAAAGAAAGCATCTTCAATAAATGGTGCTGGCATAACTGGGTACTGGTATGCAGAAGACTGCAGATAGATCCATGTTTATCGCCTTGTACAAAACTTAAGTCCAAATGGATCAAAGATCCCAACATGAATCCAGCCACACTGAAACTTTTAGAAGAGCAAGTGGGGGATACTCTTCAACGAGTTGGTACAGGAGACCACTTCCTGAACATAACACCAGTGGCACAAACACTGAGATCGACAATTAACAAATGGGACCTCATGAAACTAAAAAGCTTCTGTAAGGCAAAGGACACAGTCAACAAGACAGAAAGGCAGTCCACAGAATGGGAAAAGATATTCACTGACCCCACATCTGACAGAGGGCTGATCTCCAAAATTTACAAAGAACTCAAGAAGCAAGTCTCCAAAACACCAAAAGATCCAATCAAAAGGTGGGGTACAGAACTAAACAGAGAATTCTCAATAGAGGAGGCTAAAATGGCCAAGAGACACTTAAGAAAGTGCTCAACATCCTTAGCCATCAGGGAAATGCAAATCAAAACAACTCTGAGATACCATCTTACTCCTGTCAGAATGGCTAAAATCAAAAACACCGAAGACAATTTATGCTGGAGAGGATGTGGAGAGAGGGGAACACTCCTCCACTGCTGGTGGGAGTGCCAACTTGTACAGCCACTTTGAAAAGCAGTATGGAGATTCCTCAGGAAATGGGAATCAACCTACCACAAGACTCAGCAATTCCACTCTTAGGCATATATCCAAAGGAGGCAAATTCATACAACAAGGGCATCTGCTCCACTATGTTCATAGCAGCATTATTTGTAATAGCCAGAACCTGGAAGCAACCTAGATGCCCCTCAACTGAACAGTGGATAGAGAAAATGTGGTACATTTACACAATGGAGTATTACTCAGCAGAAAAAAACAATGGAATCTTGAAATTCGCAGGTAAATGGATAGCACTGGAAGAAACCATCCTGAGTGAGGTAACCCAGTCACAAAAAGACAAACATGGTATGTACTCACTCATATATGGATTTTAGACATGGATCAGGAGAGTGCCAGTCTGCACTTCCACTGACAGAGAGTCTGGGAAACAGGAAAGAACCTAAAAGATATACATGATACCCAAGAGAAAAGAAATGAGGCAAGATCCTCTGAACAGATGGGGAACACGACGAGGGGTGGGGGGAGGAGGACTTGGGAAATAGAGAGGGGGAGAAGTGGAAGAGAGAGTAGGACATGGAGGAACAGGAAGGTGGACTGGAGGGGTAGGATGGGGGAAGAGGGAATCATAGGTTAGAAGACAGATCAGGCACCATTGTGACCTCTAGTGATCTAAAGGGATGACACCAATTGGCAAGCTAAGCAATAGTGTAGAGACCACCTCGAATGCCTATTCCTGATAGTGAACTTGATGTCTATAACCATCCTGGAGCCTTCATCCAGTGACTGATGGAAGCAGAGGCAAACACCCACAGTTAAATACTGAACAGAACCCAAGGAACCCAGCGACAGAGAGAGAGGAGCAAAGAGCAAATTGGCAAAGAATGGGCTGGCAAAACCAGCAGAGACAGCTGATCCGAACAGGGGAGAGCTCTTGGACCCCAGACCGACAGCTGGGAGGCCAGCATGGAACCAATCCATACCCCCTGAATGTGAGAGTCAATGAGGAGGCCTGGGCTACCTATGGGGTCCTGAGCAGTGGATCAGTGTTAATCCCTCGAATACTAACAGACATCTTGTGTCCATAACACAAAGAGGGTTGCTCTCTCTGCCTGGACTCTTAGGGAAGATCCTGGACCCTACCCTGAATGAAATGATAGACTCTAGATAACCCCTATGTGGAAGGAATTGGCAATAGTGTGGGAGGATGGGGGGGGGATGGTGAGGGGGTGCGGGAGGAGGGGAGGGAGAGGGAACTGGGATTGACATGTAAAACAAGCTATTTAAAAATTTTAAAAAATGTTTAAAAAAAGAAACTAAAGGAAGACAAGGGAATAAATAACTGGAATCAAAAAAAAAAAAAGAGAGGCTACCTTAAACAACTGCCCCTTATAATGAGAATGATGACTACCTTAAATGCCATCCTAGAGCCTTTATCCAGTAGCTGAAGGAAGCAGAAGCAGAGATCCACAGCAAAGCCAAACTCCTGGAATCCAATTTCAGAGAGGGAGGAGTGATGAGCAAAAGGGTGAAGACCATGCTGGGAAAACCCACAGAAACACCTGACCTGAGCAAGTGGGAACTCATGGACCCCAGTCTCACAGCTGGGTAATCAACATAGGACCAAACGAGCCCCCTGAACGTGGGTGTCATTTAGGAACACTGGGAAGTCTATGGGGGCCTCTGGCAGTGGAACCAGGATGTATCCCTAGTGCGGGAGCCCATTTCTCATAGAGGGATACTCTCTTAGCCTGGATACACAGGGGAGAGCCTAGGCCCTGCCCCAAATGACTTGACAGAGTTTAAGATCCCTCATGGAAGTCCTCACCCTCCCTGGGGAGTAGATGGAGGGTGGGATGGGGGTTTGCTGGGGGGTACGGGAGGATGGGAGTGAGAGAGAACTGGGATTGATATGTGAAATAAGATTTTTTTTTTGGTTTTACAAGACAGGGTTTCCAGCCCGGCCTCGAACTCACAGAGATCTGCCTGCCTCTGTTCCCAAGTGGTGGGATTAAAGGCGTGCACCACCACTGCCCAGCTTTTTTTCCTTTTTTAAAATTTAAGTTAGAAACAAGTTTGTTTCACTTGTCAATCCTAGCTCCCTCTCCCTCCCCTCCTCCCCATCCCTCCCCAACAGGTCCCCCAGTCTCCCACTCAATCTCCACTCTGATCCCCAGGTAGGGTGAGGCCCTCCATGGTGGATCTCCAGAGTCTGTTATGTCATCCAGGATAGGGTCTAGGCCCTCCTTCAAGAGTCCAGGCTGAGGGAGAATCCCTCATTGTGGGTTGGGCACTCAAAGTCAGGGAGGAGGCCTAGGTAATCTATGGGGACTTGGGTAGTATTTATCCCTGGCGTATAAATTTATTCAGGGGGTCTGGATCAGTCCTATGCTTTCTACACAGCCATCAAGTCTGGGGTCCAAGAGCTCCCCCTTGTTCACATCAACACTTTCTGTGAGTTAAACCAGACCAGTCTTAACTCCAATTTAAATAAAATTTATACATACATAAAAAGATTAAAAAGTCATGTCATAGGAGACAAGGAAGGAACAATAAAAATGGTGAAATAATTTTGTGCTCAATTACACCTTCTAGCTGCAGGTGCTGTGGCTGCTTTGAGATGAGAGAAAGAGGAGCCAGAAAAGTATGGACCACATGTATCTGTATCTCCTTATTCTTCATTGTGTGAGTCGGTCAAGGACCAATTTAACTTTCCTTTCATTTAACCCTGTCTCTTGGAATTCTTCATCCCATAAAACACCAGCTTCATAAAATTAGAGCACTATCTTGTCTTCCTCTCATGCATTTTCTCGTTTTTATTTTATTCTTTAATCAATTAAAAAACAGAATTCTCAACTCTGACAGTACCTCTTTATACTGTGCATTCCCTTGGACTTTTTCTCTGCATATCCTATCAATTTATTTATACTAATTTACTCTAGTATATGTTATATATATATATGTGTGTGTGTGTGCTGTATATATATTAATATGCATTTCAATTATTTTCTATTGTGCAACATACTACCGGGAAAGGAGCTGGTATTAAAAATCATACTGTGTGGCTTAATTTCACTTCAACGGCATGCCTCTGATGTTAATCAACTTATTTTAGTCACAGAATAATTCTCTGCAATCATCCACTGGTATCAGACAAACCATAAGCTAAAGGTAATCAAATGAGTCTTACAAACCCTTCCCTGTCCCTGCCATATGGAATAGCACATTTCTTCTGCTCCAGATAGACTGGAGCTGAAGCCACTTTCTAAACTGTTCTAGTAGAATTGTAACTGACTCTCTATTACCACTACAAGTAATGGGAATTAATGTAATGGATCATCCAGAATAATGGATAGTCCCAAATCAGTGATACTTGCCATGATAGGATGACAATCTAGGTTTTTATTCTCCTGGAGCCTTATCTTTCTTTTTAATTATGTTTTAATACCCCATAAATGGGCATAGAAAGATAGATACACTGCAGACAGACAGACAGACAGAGAGAGAGAGAGGAAAGATAGAGAGAGAGAAACAAAGGAAGGGCGGGAAGAAGAAAGCCAGACAGACAGAGAGGGGTTAGCATCATTTTAAATATCATGTTTTCTTTGGGGAACTTCAAATACACCTTATGTGCAGTCACTGGGCAGGAAATGCCTTACTCTAACTAACGTAGAAAATCCTACGTGAAAGAACATTGTGGGAGAATATAATTCTGTGCCAAGTTAGAGAAGTGTTCAAGTTTTTTTTTTGGTTTTTCCGAGACAGGGTTTCTCTATATTGTTTTGGAGGCTATCGGTCCAGCCTGGCCTCGAACTCACAGAGATCCGCCTGCCTCTGCCTCCCGAGTGCTGGGATTAAAGGCGTGCGCCACCACTGCCCGGCTCAAGTTTTGATTATTACCTGCTTACTAAAAACTGAGAATATATGTCATACTGATTTAGCTAAGTTGGAGATCATTTTTAGACATTTAGAAAGGGTTCTGTGACAATGTGGAATATGAGAAATATTTTGTGTAAAATTTGGAAGGCAAGAAAGGAGGTGGCCAGCCAGGTCTTTTCATATGGTCGAGATAAGGACAAAACCCAATACACTGTTATAACTCACAGATTGCTGGGTTTTGGCTAGTTCTCATGTAAATGTGGGGCAAGGGCTGGGTTTGCAAGAGTGTCAACCCTTTGGGATGTTGTTCACTTCACAGCATGTAAGATCTGGATATCTGGTCTATGTTCAACTCCTTAAAGAAGAATGTCTGCTTTCTTTGAAGAACCTTCCATTGTTAAGTTGAGCTAAGAAGTGGTGAAAGTCTTATCTGGATGCAGACTATCCTGTGTTCTATCTAATTATTTTGTTTTTGCTTCCATTTCTTAATAATCTTCTGTCCTCTACTGTCTCTTGTGGGGATTTCATGCTGTAGGGAGAGATGCCCAAGAATTTGACTCATACAGGTTCTCTATACAATATCTACAAATGTCAGTCTTTATCTTTTACCTTGTGATACTCATTCTTTCTTTAGAGCTCCTATCAGATATTGCAATTGTTTTGTGATTGAATATAGACACAGATAAATCATAGGAAATTTCCCTTTTATCCAGACTATCATTTATTAATCATAAATGTGTATCTCTGACTCTGTGATAGAAATAATGAGTAAAACTAGATTATATATAGAATAGAATATATGTATAAACTATAAATATTGTATATAGAATAGTTTACAGCATATGTACTACATATAGCATATACAGCATAGAATTAAACTATGTGATTTTACATTTTGTTCACATACCATTCACAAACTATGTAAGTTACATGTAGACAATCATGAACTACAATTAATAGGTGCTGAAGTGTCGCCACTGAACACTAGGTCTTACATAGTGTGAAATGAGCAACAGCTCAAGGAGTCTCCAACCCAGGAATCACTAGTGTGATGAAGGCAAAAGTTGCCAGCAAGTTTTGTGATAAATGATCCAGTGATCCCACACATGTATCTGATAGTCAGACCTTGTAATTTCTTAAAATTTCCCAAAGTCTCGTCTTAAGGAGTTGCTATGAGAAATGAACACATTAGTAACAGATCTAGAGACTTCAGAAGAAGCTTAGAACTTGGGAGTGAGCTTGAGCTAATGGTGATTATTTCTTCTATTTGAGAGAGAGAGAGAGAGTTTTATTTTTTGTTGTCTTTAGTATATCTCTAAGGTAACTTTAAAATGCTATTAATAGGTGTTCTGCTTAACAAGAAATGAGATAGAGTATGTGAATGACGTGCATAAGGTCATTGAAAGTGGTAAACAAGGACTGAGAATCTAATCTGTTGAAATTACATTGGTAAAGCCAGTATGCATGGAGCATAGATATTGATCTACACGCATTAGCCATTTAACTCTCAGAAAAACTCAAAGTCTTATGCAAAATTCTTTTTACAGAATTTTAAACTGATGCTTAAAGGTTAAGAAATTATGTTATCTATATAGGATTATTATTCCTTCAGAAATAAGGAGAGATGTTTGCACAGAAATCATGGATGCTGTCTCCAAGTCTCTCTCTCTCTCTCTCCTTTCCTTCTCTCTCATGCATGTATTCTTCTTGTTATTCCTTTTGTAATTTTGATTTTTATTGAAAATGAATTTTTCATAGGATATATTCTGATCATAGTATCCCCCCAACTCATCCAAGATCCTCTTTACCTCCTTTAACCACATAAATCCATGGTCTTCTCTTTTATTAGCTAACAATCAGGCAACTAAACAAAACAAAAGACAAAACAAACAAGCAGAAAAAAGGAGTCAAAGAAAAAGTACAAGAAACACATGCAGGCTCAGAGACACACTCATGGAAATCCCATAAAAACAAAATTGGAAGCAAATTTAACAATAAAATGCTAAGACGACCCTCCAAAAATATCTCTGAGTTGATATTGTGTCAGTCCATCATGATGGGAAACTTGGCAACATGCAGGTAGACATGGAGCTGAGTCTAAGAGTTCTACATCTTGACATACAGGTAGCAGAAGGAAGCTGTGTACCACACTGGGCATAGCTTGAGCATATGAAATTTCAAAGCCTACCCCCAAAGTGACATACTGCCTACAACATGGCCATACCTCCTGATAATGTCACTCCTTATGAGCCAAGCTTTCAAGCACATGGGTCTGTGGAGGTTATTCTTATTGAAATCACCACACAGAGGGATGTAAGAAGAAACTTTGCAACTTGAGTAGACAAGAAAATACCCAGTGTTTAACTTCAGGGTATAGATGGTTTCCATGTTGTTCTTTAAGCAAAAGGCAGAGAAAGGCCTCCCAACTACCCCGTAGTTTTATCAGCTTTTAACTGCATTTTGGTACTGAGCATATCAAATTAGCATCTATTCTTACTTTCATGACAGGGAAGCTTCTTTCTAAGGAGATGAACCCTTTCCTAACAATATTCAGAGTAGCTGCTTGTAAGGAGGAAAAATACAACATAACACTACACATAAATAAGTTAGCTGTCTTCTACCAGGACAACCATTGAAAATAACAGGCACATCCCAAGGGGCTGCTTCTCAGTTATATTAATAAATCAAAATATCTACTTATGATGATTTATTTGTAGATCTTGATGCTGAAAGCTCATTTATCATTTGCAATGCAATTTGCCCATCTCTACAGATCATAAAAATTCATTGAATTATGCTTGTTCTCATGATATAATTTAATATGTTGTTTTTCAGCACCAGAATAAAACCCCTGATAAGTATATAATTTCCCTATGTTATTTTTCAGCAGTCAATCACAAATAATGCAATGGATATACTTATATGCACACATGTATTTAAGAGTTAATGAAACAAATTTCTCATAGCATCATTTCTTAACTGGAACTCAAACCAAAAGATAAGAAGAAAACAATATAATCTATTTAGGAATCAAAACAACAAAATTTCTAAGTTAATAAGAAAGCTTGTTGTATATTTCTGGAGTAAATGCAATATCTTGAGGATCCCACCCAAACCATAATTTATAACCAACACTGTGGAAGGGATATGTGCATCCATTTTTAGAAGTTAGCAATATAGATTCTCAGCCCAGCCATTCTGTACCTCAAACAATAACACTGTTATAAAATAACATAACATTCAAGATCTGGAATAAATGTGCAATTTTTATATTAAACAATATACTACCAACTTATATTACTGTTGTAGCATTCTATGGACATGATTACATAAATCTTACATAGACAAATCATATTCTATAATAAAAACTTTCTTTTAGTATAAAATTATTAAAATAGTAAACTACTTTTATTTTTAATTTAATGTTAAGATTATTAATGCATATTTAAATTCAAAAATAAAATAATAGTTATATCACTTCCCCTTTTCCTTTATCTCCATCCAACTGTTCTTTTGTGCCTCTTTTTGTTCCCCTCAAATTTATGCACTCTAATTCTTTAGTTGTTATTATTACACTATATATATGTATATATATATATATAATTTCAGAACTGGCCACTTGCTATTGGAAAACCACTTTGGCTAATCACTGTGGAAGACTATTTCTTTTTATCCCAGCATTCCTTAGTTATCTGTAGTTCTTTTTCAAGGGTTTGGGCTCTATGAGGTTTCTCCCTTTCAATTTAATCTCCAAAGAAATTTGTTAACTCTCTTTAGATATCACAAAATCAGCTCAAGAAAAGGTTTTTATTTTTCTCATTTAAATCTTCATCTTGTCTTACAAAGTAAAAACAAAGACTTAGAAAAAACCTCAACAGCTTTAAATTCATTAATGTGTTTTATTTCTATGACATGCTAGTCAGTTATTCTAAAACACGTAACTAAGAATCATTAGAACCTGGACTATGATAACTCCATACTGTGGAGTCTCTACCTTGTCACCTACCCTGTAAAATGTAGTAAAGAACAATATAGTTCATCTGTCAGAATTCCAATGATTCTACAAATACTCTAAGAGGATCATACATCAAAGCCATAAATTTAAATTCTGTGATTCTGTGTCTAAAATAAATGCCAATCTTTGTTATGTCCAACACTGCTGTTGGACCACTGACTATGAATTTACTGGAACCTTGCATTTTTTAATTAGACGTTGATCTTTGGAAACAAATTCTCTAAGCAATGAGTAAATGGACAATTTCCAAGGGTCACTGAGATTAAGAAAAAAAATAAGACAGAAGGACCATCAGAAACACCAAGAGATTAGCTTCCCAACCAGTTCACTATGAGTTTTCAGGCTATACCTCATGATCAACTTTGTCATCAAGCACTGTGGCTATTTAGTGCACTTGGCGAAGAGTATGAACTGTGCATGTTCCATCTGAACTATAAGACTTTGACTGGTTGAGACTGTAGCTGTAAAGGACACTTGACTGACAGACAATTCTGCATCAGATTTCTTAGTACAGCGTAGCTAACATATAAGCTGTTGATTTGTTCTGCTGTCAAGGCAATGATAAACTTTCCAGAAAGATCCGCATATATTTTGGCAAACCCTTAGATTAGGAGAAATCACTCTAAAATACATTGATCTCTTAGCTCTACTTTGGCACTCTTGCTGAATACATGAACCAGCTAGGAAAATGCATATCATAAACTGGATTGAAAGCTTAGCAGTGACAGCACTTTTAATCCCTGTACTCAGGTAAAAGAAGCAAGCAGATCTCTGAGTTTGAGGCCAGCAAGGTCTATAGAGCTAGTTCCAGGACAGCCAGGGCTACACTGTGAAAACCTGTCTTGAAAACCAAATCCAAAACCACAACCACAACTACAACCAAAACCACAACCACAACCTAAACCAAAACCAAGACTGATATGGGAGATAGTTAGCCAAAGAGGTAGGAAAGGTAAGAGTAAATATATTTAAATGGCCAAGGAGAAGAAAGATAAGTTAATTTTCCACAGCTGGCAAATTTTTCATGTTATGCAGAATACCTCAGGTATTATAGCTGATGTCAGACGGTATATTCTCACTGTCACCTGTGAAATAAGGAGAGGACCTAAGAAGAGAAGATGAAGAAGGGCATGTATTCCATAATCCTTGATTTACATCAAAATAATAAGATAGCCCTTGTCTGTCACAGTGGATGGAACTAACAGCTGATACTATTTTGGCTTCCACCTAAACCTGGAGCTCTATGTCAGTGGTTCTCAATCTTCCAAATGCTGTGACCCTTTAATACCTTTCCTAGTGTTGTGGTCACCTCCAACTGTAAAATTATTTTTGATGCTACTTCATAACTGTTATGAGTTATAATGTCAATATTTGTGTTTTCTGATGGTCTTAGGTGATCCCTGTGAATGGTACTCAACCCACTAAAGTGGGTCACAATCCACAGGTTGAGATTCACCCCTCTATGTAGACACAGCTCAGAAATAGTCCATGCAAAAGTAATGATGAAATCAAGATATACAATGTATTCTATTCTGTCTCTTAGTTCCCAAGAACTTGGAACAAGAAAGGAACTGGAGATGACAGAAGAAGGTAAAAACAAACATACAAGCAAACAAACCTGCTATAAATACACTGCACAAATAAGTGAATGATATAAAATACTATGTACTGCTTATAAATCTAACAAATGGTTAAATATTAATTGTCTTGAACAGACTGTATGTGAGAAAAATGCAAATAGTGAAAGATCTATTTCATCACATTATATCCACTATTTCTGTCTGTCCACAGAAGTAACCAGTGCACAGCTTACACAGTGAATTTCCACACAGATGAATTGCCACACAACAGAGCATTTCTTAGTTTTGTAATGCCTTGTATGAATGCGAGCATGCTGTGTTATTCTGAAACTTTCTTTCCATAGACAATTAGTTGAGATATATCACTGTTTATATCTAGTTCATTTATTTTAAGTTCAGACATGTATTCATATATAGATAGCTATTGTAAAAATGTCATCTTTGGGCTCTCTTGGGACCATAAAATCAATATCATTCGAAGATTAGAGTCTTTATTATATTGACCCTTTCCTTTTTTGCACATTGTCACACCCTTTCATTTTGCCTTTTATATATCCAATTCCATGTAAATGTGGGAGACATTGTTGCTAAGGGCCTTTTGCACATATCCCAATAGTTACAGGTTCTGTATAGCATTCTTATAAAATTATTTCAATTCAGTTCCAGTTCTGTAATGCTTGGTATTTTAAACACCTCCATGTCTTCGTATTGATTTTATATGCAATAACTATATTGAGCATTCTTTTAACAGTTGGCTGGAGATTATCCCCAAATTTTCCTATAGATAGTGATAATTTAGTCAAACAGTGACAATCTTTTCTTATTTTCTAGTCATTCTACAGCTTTATTTCTTTTACTTGTTTCTCTATAGCAAGAATCACTAATTAAACACCCATGCAGTGGCTGTACCACTGAACATTTCATCAAATATTTTTAATAGACATGTAATATATTTTTCATCCATTAGCAAGTTCCTGGTAGAAACCATTCAAACAATTAAGGAAACTTTATTTAATAGCTAAATTGATAAGAATTTCATAATGTATTGGATAATAAGGAAATTTTAAATATCTTTCTCTTATTGAAATGACCAAGGTATATTTTTTCTTTAATAAATATAGAGAAATCTGTTGTGGTATTTTTATGTTGAATAGTTCATCTTTCCTGGGGAAAAACATCTCCCCTAAAAATAATAAGTTTTATTTTTGCTGTTTTATTTCATTTAATTTATTGATATTTAAGATTTACATACATAGTTCACATGATTGCTTACTCATCTTTCTACTGTTTTAATCTTATTTGGTATCAAAACCATAAAGTCAATTGAGCAGTATTTCTTATTTTTCCACAATTTTAAAATAGTTTGTGTTACATATAGGTTAGTAAATGTAAGTCCATTTAAACACATTTTATAACAAAATATTTTCATAAAAGTTATGGGTTCAATTTTTGATTATCAGTTTTTTAAGAAAATAGAATCATCATTTCTATTTTTTCTAAGAAATTATCCATCTCCCAAAATTTAAATTTCTGACTCAAATAATATGTCAAAACAGGATTGCTTTCTTTGCTCTCTCTGTAGTGACCATAACTATACTATGATACTATTTGTACAGCGTCTCCTTCTTTCATCACTCCAGCTTGTGCTTTTAATAAAAAAAAGTCTGATTTATTTTTCACATGACTGCTTTTGGTATTATTGGCTACCTCCTGCATGTTTGTTTCCTAATTTCACTACTGTTTCTTTATGGAAGGTTCCAGAGGGAGTCAATAAAATCAATGGTTAAGAAAAGAATATACTATGTATGGGACCAAAATCACAGAGAAAATTCAAGATAAATTTAAATGAGAATGTTCTGGATCTATAAGTTGATAAAATATCATAAGAATTATTTTTTATTGAAGAGATAAGGCTTTAAACAATAATTCCCAGGGAGTTAGGGCACAAGAAGTATCTAATGCATACTTGTGTTTTGTGGGAACAGGGTAAGACTCTAAATAATTTATACATTGGTTAAGTAAGTGTGTTAATAATTCAGAGAAGTTCTCTGTGTGAGCCTTCCTAGCTTCACTTTTTTTTTTGTTTTTTTTCTGCTATTGCAATGTGTCTTAGGGAGAAGAGGGGCTTCAAACATGAATTTCCAGTCTCATCTTGACTAGAATTTCAGGCCAGACAGTACTGGGCTTCTGACCCTTCAGGACCTCTTTTACACTTAATGAAATTTGGAAAGATAATCCCAGTCTCAAGGGCCAGGTGCACCTTAAAAATACACAGTAGCTCTTGGATCTTGCTAAACTACAGCAATGACACAGCTAAATTTAGATTCGAATACAAAGGCTTTCCAAGGTGAGCTTATTTCTTGTTGGTGTTTCCTAGTATTCTTTGCCTTCCCTTAAACAGATTTTGAATAGACAGCATGCTTCTACCTTACTGTGTTTCTGTACTTTCTTTCCTCCCCTGAACCCTCCTAAAATCCTTATCTGAACACTATGCTATGAGCTATAGAAGATGGGAAGTATTTATATGTCTATTACAGAGCCAGTAAATAAACGACCAAATAAATAGTTGAGACTGGAGTTCTCTGTGTAGTCCTGCCTGTCCTGAAAATCACTCTGTAGACCAGCGTGGCCTTCAGCTCAGAGATCTGCCTACCTCTGCCTCCCAAGTGTTGGAGTTAAAAGCATATGCCACCACTTCCTGTTTTTTTAATATTATTTGACAGTGATTTCAAGATATTTTATTTCTTTTATAAGAGGAGTATAAATTGTCTTACACTGGAAGCAATTTGCTTTTGTGGTATGCAGTGTGAATCAAATTATAAATGCTTACTGAATTAATGTAAAGATAAATTAAACATTTTGAATAAATTTTATTGTGTATTCTCTGACAAATTCGTGCAGCATATGTATTGTATATATACTCATTAGTGTAAACCTCACTCTACCTCACCTTTCTCCCACTCCTGTTATCTTCCCTATAATTTTCTTTTTACATTCACAAACTCTTTCTTTTCTGTTTTCTTTTTCTTTTGAGATACACAGAATTTAACCATTTGTGTTAATATGGGTTTGGAAGTATGCACTGGAGCCTGGTGGGCTCCTCAGTGGGTACAAAACTGAAGATAATTCTTTCTCTTACCAGCAGCCAATAGTTGTTTGCTATTTCGTTGTTCATTGTGTCTAATAGAATATTATGAAGAAAATTGCATGCATAGGCCAGGCATGGTGGCACATGCCTTTTTGTGGCAGGTGGATTTTGGAGTTCAAGGCCATCCTGGCCTACAGAATGAGTTCCAGGACAGCCAGGGCCATTACACAGAGAAACTCTGTCTTGAAAAACAAAACAAAGATAAAATCACATGCATAGATGATCATTAGGCATGAAATATTTTATTCTTTCTAGTGACAGATAGCTCCTTGATGGTGATTTTTGTAACATTTCTTCATACTTCTGAAGTCCTCTAAAACAATAGCGATTATAACTTATAAGAGTATTTCTCTTCTGCATTTTTGTTTTGTTTTTTTCGAAACAGTGTTTCTCAGTATTGTTTTGGAAACTGTCATAGAGCTCACTCTATAGACCAGGCTGGCCTCGAACTCACGGAGAACCACCTGCCTCTGCCTCCTGAGTGGTGGGATTAAAGTCATGCACCACCAACGCCCAGCTTCTCTTCGCATTTATAGTTTTGAGATCCCAATGTTTAGAGAGATAAGAAAAATTGTCACTCATAATTCATACTTAAATTAATATGCTAGCATATCTGGAAAGTATTTGTTGCTTATATTTTAATTTTAGAAAAATGCAAGCAAGTGCAGTCTCTCAATTACATTAGCTAAAGCTTAAATGGGGTCCTAAATACAAAGTCCCAAATTCATTCTGTCATAAGATGTATTATTAATACTTAAGTCTAATGGTCAAAGCACCAATGTAAGTTTCACTTAATTTTCTGCGTTGGAATGATGGCTAGCAGAGGCTAGAGTGAGTGAAATTTTCCTACTCTGGATAGGTAGAACCCAGCACCTCTGGTAGGTATTTTGAGGTCAAGAACCTCTTGATAGAGGGTGAGACTAAACAAGCCAACTTAAATTAAGGGATAGAAGCATAGTGAAGGTTAATTTGTCCTCGAAGTGACCTACAGGGTAACAGCCTTCTTTACTATTTCAGGTACATATATGATGCAGTGTACATGTGCTTAATACCATCAGATGTACAGCCCTGGCACATATAGATTGCCCAAAATTGTGTAACAGTCAACCTGTCCATAAGGGTAAGGATCTGCTTCTGGTGGCCATGTCAGAGGGTTAGTAGATGGCAATTGACTTCAGAGGATCAGTCTACCAGGAAACAAACCCTGATGGGTCAATCTTGGATAGGCAAAGCCCTGAGACCACAGACTCCAGAGTGTGTTTTACTTCTGCTGACCCTTTACATGTTTGCCACTGCCATCTTTCTCTGGTACCTGGCATGGTGTGAACGAGTATGGGGGGATCCCCCACTTCCTGTAACATAATGTGTTTAATCTCATGGAAATAGTCCATTCTAATGGGCATTTTTACCTGTGTTTTGAAATGATTTCATCTTAAGATGGACTGTGTCATTGATAATAATAATGTTAGTCTAAACAGAGTTTTGATGATAAAAAACAAAAGAAGGAAGTGTCACACAGTTAAAACACATGAGTTTCCACTGAGGAGTCACATAAACTGTCTTAGGTTAATGATTAAGAAAAACAACTAAGTCCCAGCAGCCCAGCTAGTTTAAATTATTTAATCTAGTTTTGGAGTGCATCATGGCTGAAACAAAGTTTTGAAAAAAAAACTTAAAGTTAGACTAAGATGTTTTTGTCAAACAGTTTTGAGTTGAAAAACCCAAGAAGACAATCTAAAGTTTTAAAAAGACACATAGTGAATGAGCAACTCATTAAGGTCAGGGAGCAAGCACAAAGCAGCACAATTATCTATATCTATATCTATATCTATATCTATATCTATATCTATATCTGTATCTGTATCTGTATCTGTATCTGTATCTGTATCTGTATCTGTATCTGTATCTGTATCTATATCTATATCTGTATCTGTATCTGTATCTGTATCTGTATCTGTATCTGTATCTATATCTATATCTATATCTATATACATATATATATATATATATACATATATACTGATGAATGGGTATGCACCCTAAAGCCTTAAAGTAGAGCTGATTGGCCTGCAGAGAGAGTTCCAGGACAACCTCCAAAACAATACAGAGAAATCCTGTCTTGAAAAACCAAAAAAAAAGGTAGATCTGATTGATTCTTCTTTTCATATATAAGAGTTTTAGATTTGTAATTCCATATAAGATTATCTTTAAAGGTAAGTAATAAAGTGATTGGTCCTTTCTTTGTAACTGCAAAATTCAGCATTTTGCTTACCAAATACTCTTAATTTATAATAAGTTGCTTGGATATGAACGTATCTGGGTTCTTCAGATAATTTTGTTTTCACCTGTAACATGTAAAATGTTTAATCATGTAAGGGATATGGAAAACATGTTGCTTTTTTACTTGTATACCTTGTAATCATTCACTTGAAAATCAGAATATAACCAATTGTAATTATTATATTGCCTGAAAGATTTTTCTGGGTATATAAGCTGTAAGGGAGTGAGTGAAGACAGAGTTAAAATGAGTTAGAAGGAAAACACCAAAAAGGAGAGAATTGACAGAAAACATAAAGAATGAAAGAATAAGGAAGAACATAAGGGTTAGAAGGAGTTAGGAGTAAAACACCAAGAATAAAAATAGAGTTAGAAGGAAAAAATAAAAAAAAATCAGAGAAAGGAAATCACCAGGAAAGTAAAGAGTAGAGAGTGTAAAAGAAGAATGAAGAGAAGATCTGAAGGAAACCATCAAGAGAGTGGGTGTGCTTTTCACAACCCCCTCAAATAAAAAGTCATAGTATGTTCCTACTCTGGATTCCCTTTGTGTCCTGCACTGCTGGAGGCTGGTCCCCAAGGCAGGGGTATTTTGCCCCCATTCTGTCCCTGAGAGTGACTGCTCTATCTGGCTAAACTCTTAAAGAAGTAAGGGCTTTTGGGTCAAATGCTTGCTCAGCCTGCTTCCATTCTGTGGAGTGTATTTTATTCATTTACCCTCTCTTCAAAAGAAATCTGTACTTTCACTACTTATAGACTGCGCTTTGTCCAATTCACTATTCAAGACACAAAGAACATGGACAGCCTGTCATGGTACACCTCCTTCTGGTAACAGGGCCATAGGGATCAAACTTCCTCTCCTCAGTTGGTTGACCAGCTACTAACCTACAAACATCACTTAGCTCTTCTGAGCTTTGCTGCTTGATGGAAATATGAATACGGTAATTCTGACCTTGTCGAGTATTGGTGAGAGTTATAGAGACTATTTGTTGCATGATTCCTAATAACATTTCACAGCTGTAATTTATAGTTTATCTATAGCCAGATATCATGATTATTCATCATGGGATTAATTACGATGATAATGAAGATACATTTTTTAGAATATGACCAGTATTTCCAGGTCTCTAAGGCTCTAGGACCAGTCATGCACAGTGAATAATAACTTGAGTCCCTGCAGAGTAGGCACATACTATGACTTTTTGTCCTCAGGTTCACAAGAATGACAGTGTTCTCTGTTGCAAATACTTTAGGCCATTTCAAAAATTATATTCTCAATGGCCTAGACATTAATCTTTTATAGATAATCATGATAAAGTGGACTAGTCCATCATAAAAAGAAGATAATGCTAAATAATTCCATGCACCTATATTAACCAATATATAAAACATGAAATTCTTTATTAAAGCAAATGAGAAAAATATATTTAAATTGCCAAAAGTACATTTCCCCTTCTTTTTGACTTCCCATACATCAATGATCTGTAATGTGAAATAGCTGTTTTTCAACTTTATAATGGGAAAATAGGTGATATGCTCTAAGAATGAAAACAGAACCTGTGTTTTAAGTGGCATGACCCCGGAAGATCCACAGGATACCACCAGAAGGGTCTGTGCCTTTGTGAAGATGAGATCAGAGAATGGAGAATACACTGATGGAGAAACAGCTGCAACCTCAGGAGGAAAAGATCAGAGCCTCAAAAGAAATGAGCAGCATTACCCCAGATAGCCACCTTGCCACATTCTATTATGGTTTAACATTGTCCTTCAACAAGGAGGCCGAACTGCCTTGAGAACACACAGTATAGAAGGTGAACACACAGCCATGGAGAGGAAGAGGCTGCATCAGGCTGAGAAAAACACCTGACCAGGTAGTCATTTTGTCTCCCAGTCCCAACATACCATGACAGAAGCAGGAATCATTTCATAATAATGTAATTACATCTTAGAAAAACTTCACTGCAGTTCCTCTAGTAAGGACTATGATTCTATCTCAATTTTATAGACAAGAAAAACCGAGAAACAGAAAATCAAGTGCTTGTACTCTTTCTCATAAACTTTCTAGTTGTCACAAGTTCAGTGGGACTTATTTTCAGGTAATGGAATTGAAGTTTCCAAAGAAATGATTTAACAATCATATTGTTGATAGGTAGAAAAACAAAATTTAAATATATATCTATAAATTCAGAGTTGTAGGTTTTGATAAAACAGGTAAGATTGGCAAACTATTAGCCAAACTAAGAAAATGAAAGACAAGACCCAGATTACTAAAATTAGACAAAAAAGAAATACTAGTGAAATACAAAGAATAGCTACTATATATTTTGAAAACTTCTATTCCCCAAATATGAAAAATCAATTTAAAATGGGCAATTTCAAGATATGTATGACCTACCAACACAACATCAAGAGGATGAAGCGAATTAAACAGATCCATAGCAAGCAATGGGAGAGAAGCAGCAATCATCTCAACTATAGAAAAGTACAGGAGTAGACCAAGTCACTGCCAAGACAAAATAACACCAATGCTCTTCTAACTGTTCCATAAGACAGGAATGGAAACATTAATGATCTCCTGTGATGCCAATATTATACCAATGACAAAATCAGAATAGAAGATAACCAAAAACTTCTTTACTAATTTCCATAATAAATACAGACAAGCATTTCTTATAAGATATAATTGCAGCCCAAATTTACAAAAATATTAAATCATACACTATGGTAAAGCTGGTTTCATCTCATTAGTTTTGATAAGTAATCAGAGATAAGATTTTTATAATCCATACCTCACTAGGTATCTCTTCTTCGCCATGGAACTAAAGCTCTCAGGGTCAGAATATTTTAGAAAATCTGAATGCTATTTAACAGATATTCTCATAGACATGGACATATATGTGCAAAATTTTTACATACTTTATAAAGTCCAGAACCTTAAACATGAGACATCTATTCTTCACTGACCCTATGATGACCCACACAGTCCCAGTTACATGTGGTTGGACCATGATACAACTTGAAATGTTTACCTTTTGTTAAAACAACGCAGTGAGCTTAAATGAAAAGGGAGAGTTTTAGCATGAAAGAATCTCAGAGATGGATGAAGTGGAATTGGGTTAGACATGCATGTGATAGTTTGGAGGAGGGAAGAAGGAGAACTACTTATTGAGAAAGCACTGAAGTACCCCTTGCCATGGTCCAGATTCAGCAATACAGAAGACTGGGCTTTCACGTTTCAGGACACAAAGGTACTCAGAGAATATCCATGCAGAACATTCCTGCCTTAAGCCTTCTCAGGATACACAAACTCCTTCTGACTCTGAAATGCAGAATTTGCACTAGATAATTAATTAGGAGCCAAAACAAAAAGTTTGCCATTACAGAAGAAGGCAAACCACCTGGAGAAACATCTACTATTATTTGAACTCTTATAAGTGCCTAGCAAGGCTTGATCATTACAGTCACCATTCCACAAACAGTACATTGAATAGAAATAGCTAATTCTAGCTCCCACACCCCAGGTTCAAGCAATTTAGTGGACTTGAAAATGAGGGTCAGTTTTCTCATTGTCATTATTCTCTTTAATAATGAAAGCATTGGGTTGCAAAAATTATCATCTCCCTCCCTTAGAATTCAGTATAGCTATCTGTTTTAAGATTAGTTGATAAATAATTTTAAAATGCTTTTCTGAATTGACTCTCATGTCAAAAGGCTTCTTTTCCCTGTTTCAGCCCCCATGTATACTGAGAGAGATTTGTTTTGTCTTAATTAGTCAATTTCCACAAACAACTTTGAGCAGATGAAAGCAATTTAAGGATTTTCTTACTGGGAACAATTGAGGAATATACGTCATAGTAAACGCTGATTAAATTGATGTATAGCATGCATACAGGGGACTGCACAGATGGTAATCACATAGTCTGATAGATTTACAAAGCTAGTCCCCCTGTGTACTTTTAAAATCTAGGTCCTATATCAGAATGTAGGTCACCATCCGCACCCTGAAGTCCCAGGCAGAAGTAGGATACGCTGGAGGTATTTCATAGTTATAAAAGTATGGTTTGATTTTCTTACATTGGAGGGGTTCCTCATAGCATTTCTATTCTGTATTGAAAATGTAATATTATTATGGTGAGAATGGATGTTCAATTTTCTAAAACATTTGCTTTTGAGTTGTTAACTCCTTTGGTCTCCCATCTCCCACTGTAACTGTACATTTCTCTATTTTTTGTTTTGCTAGTTTTTGCTGTATTAACTTTGAGACTATGTCCTCAGATGAGTACAAATTTAAAAGTAACTTAACCTCCCAGTAATTTTATGAAGCTATCAATTTATCTCTAATAATAATTGTTGCCTTAATATCTAATTATTTGGTATTAAACTATTTTGGTGTTATATGTTAACACCATTTTATGTTCAATCCTCTTACTTTTTTAAAGTAAAAGTTGAGTATCATTCTTCTTTTAGTTGTTGACTGTATAATAGCAATACATGGTTTCTTGAAACTTCATCCAAAGTAGTTTCTATTTTGTCACTTTCAGAATGGTATTTAGTTCTTAGTAGGATTCATTTCCAACAATTTCCTTCCCCATTTTACATAATTGTTTTGAAGGTATGAAGGTATTTTAATTTTGTACATTCTTTAATTCAAATCCCTGGGACAAACTGGTTAGGTAGACTAGCTGAATTTTTGAGCTTTGGATTCAAGAGAGAGTCCCTGCTTCAATATATGAGGTGTAAAATGATTCAGGATCACACTCAGTGTTAATGTGTCTCTTTCAAACACATGGAAAGGGAAAACACATGAGAACATGAATATGCACCTGTATGTATATACCATACACACATGCATAGTGTTTGTTTGGTTTGTTATCTAGAAATGTCTTTATTTTGGTGTTATAATTAGTATTTTCACATGGCATAGAGTATCAGGATTTCTGTGATTCTAAACTTATAGTAGTTTGGTTGCCTACAAAAGACCTCCACAAATTCAAGTCACTTATCTTTTCATCATGGATTGGGGGAGGGGGGTCACAAGGCCCAACCCTAGCGAAGGAGTTATTGACAGTTGATGGCTACTTGGGGTGGAAGACTCCATTTTCTTCAGAAATGTGGCTGAGGTAGAATGATCACATCCCTGTGGTTGGCTCTTCACCTATTCTCACATGGAATATTTTAATAAAAATAGAAGGACATGGAGCTACAGGAACTTGAAAGGGTCTGGGAGAAGAGGGAGGAAGAAATAGGGCATGGATGTGATCAAAATTCATTATTTCATAGAATTCTTAAGGAACAAACTGAATATATTTTAAAATGTCATTCCTTTTATTCTCCTTTGCATTATTTCTTTGAGATCTGTGACTCTGTTTTACTTTGTTGAATTTGTATTTTTACTTGGTCTTTGTTCAGTTAGGCTGTGATATCCATAGGTAGGGACTTCCTTGTCCTTAATCTGATTGGGGCTTATGCATTTCATGGATCTGCAGTTCATAAACTTCCTAATTTTAGAAGGTTCTTGGCCTTTGTCTCACTTACTATTGCTTCAACTGCCTTCATAGCACTTCTGCCTGGGCTCATGGCTGCTTAGGGCTTTGCAAGCTGACTGTTCTGTGATCTTTTCTCAGTTCATATGAAACTCTTTCATGCATGATATTTTCAGCAGATGGGTCATCCTGATAATGGCTCATCCCCCACAGGCAGAAGGATAAAGGCCTGTCAGAGTTGATAATTATTAACATTCTACCACCCTCAGTCAAGGACTGAACACACAATGTTTATGTTTTTGCTTAGACGTAATCATACATGTGAAATTTAATTTGTGTAAGAAAGTAACAATCTCAGGGCTGATGGTGTAATAGCTCAGGGCTCAGTGGTACATGTTTGCCAAATATATCCCAAGGCCCTACATTTAACCCTCAGATCTGCCAAAGTAAGTGGCTCATCTATTCAATAAAATTTAGAACTCTTTATGTCCCAGTGCCCAGGTTCCTTAAGAAAGAGCGTTAGGCCAGTGTCAGCTTCACTGAGAACACGTGAGTGCTAAAGGAGCTACTGGATCATAAACTGGAGGAAAGAGCTTGAGAAGCATAGGGGAGCGTCAGAATATATACAGCCCCTTCCTCACCCACAGAGGACTCTCAGACTTCCTGCTGAAACAGATGACTTTCTGTCTCCAACTTTCTTAAAATGACAATAATCATGAACAATTATCTACAGGCTGGGAGTGATTGGAAACTATAAATATGCAAAGTGCTTAGAATAGCTTCTAGTTCATAGCAATTGCTTAATAAGTCAGAGCTATGGTAATGGCGATGGTGATAATGATGATGACTGTGGTAGAGACACTGATGATCATAATGATGTTCATGTGAGAAAATAATTTTCATTATTATCAGGAGGAAGAAAGACAGAAGCTGTTGGAGTATAAGACTTAGCATGTTACAGGGCTCACAATCCCTCCCTTCACCTCCTCCTCTGCATTACTCTCTGTTCTATACCCCTTCTGTCTGCCAGTCTGTCTGTCTGTCTGTCTGTCTGTCTGTCTGTCTGTCTGTCTGTGTGTGTGTGTGTGTGTGTGTGTGTATGTGAAGGAAAATTTTATGTGATTGCTTTTCTAAATTTATTTATGTATTTTTATGTGTATGGGTGTTTTTCCTAGTTATATTTGCACCACATGCATGGAGTGCCCTTAGAAGCCAGGAGAAGGCAGAGGATCCCTGACACTGGAGTTATAGGAGGTCATGAGCTGCCATGTGTGTGCTAGAAATCTGATCCAGGTCTTCTACAGGTTCAGCCAGAGCTTTTAACCAGCGAGCCATCTCCCCAGCTCCAACATCCATTGCTTTTAAAATATATTTTACAGTGTAAAGTGATTAAGCTCCCGAGTTTTCTTTGATTACACAGGATAAATTCTTTTTTTTTTTTATTTTTTTATTTTTTATTTTAATTTTAAATAGCTTGTTTCACATGTCAATCCCAGTTCCCTCTCCCTCCCCTCCTCCCGCACTCCCCTTCCACCCTCCCTCCCACCCTATTGCCAAATCCCTCCACATAGGGGATGTCTAAAGTCTATCATTTCACTCTTGGTAGGGTCAAGGCACTCCCCTAAGAGTCCAGGCTGAGAGAGCATCTCTCTTTGTGCCATAGGCACATGAAGACAGATTGTATACCAGGGATAGACACTGATCCACAGCTCAGAGCCCCATAGGTTGCCCAGGCCTTCTCACTGACACTCACATTTGGGGGGTCCAGATCAGTCCCATTCTGGCCTCCCCACTGTCGGTCTGGGGTCCAAGAGCACTCCCCTGTTCAGATCAGCCGTCTCTGCTGGTTTTGCCAGCCCATTCCTTGCCAATTTGCTCATCACTCCTCTCTCTCTGTCACTGGGTTCCTTGGGTTCAGTTCAGTGCTTAGTTGTGTGTTTGCCTCTGCTTCCATCAGTCCCAGGATGAAGGCTCCCGGATAGTTATAGACATCAAGTTCATTATCAGGAATGGGCATTCGAGGTGGTCCTTCCACTATTGCTTAGCTTGCCAATTGATGTTATACCTTTAGATCACTCGAGGTCACTCTGGTGCCTGATCTGTCTTCGATCCTATGATTCCCTCTTCCCCTATTTTACCCCCACCCCCTCAACTTCCTGTTCCCCCATGACCAACTCCCTTCCTCTTTACCCCCTCTACTCTTCCCAGGTCCCACTACCCCCCTCGCCCTGTTCCCCATCCATTCAGAGGATCTTGTCTCCATCCTCTTCTCTTGGGTACTATGCATATATGCATATCTTTTAGGTTCTTTCCTGTTTCCCAGACTCTCTATCTGTGGAAGTGCAGACTGGCACTATCCTGATCCATATTTAAAATCCATATATGAGTGAGTACATACCATGTTTGTCTTTTTGCGACTGGGTTACCTCACTCAGGATGGTTTCTTCCAGTGCTATCCATTTCCCTGCGAATTTCAAGATTCCATTGTTTTTTTCTGCTGAGTAATACTCCATTGTGTAAATGTACCACATTTTCTCTATCCACTCTTCAGTTGAGGGGCATGTAGGTTGCTTCCAGGTTCTGGCTATTACAAACAATGCTGCTATGAACATAGTGGAGCAGATGCCCTTGTTGTATGAACCTGCCTCACACAGGATAAATTCTACATTGAGGAGCCAGAACTCCAGGCAAGTTTTCTTGTGACGTAAGACATAGCTATAGTTTTGACCCATTGTCCCTCATAACTAACAGTGTCAGGGGAAGAAGAAAACTAAATCACTCCCCAACTAGATGATCGTGACCACCTCACAAGGTGAGTGTGCTGAAATGACCATGTGTGGCTGGAATCCCTGAAGAACAACAGGGTGAACTCTTGTCAGCTGCCTCTGTGTTAGCACTACAGAATGGCACCTCTTAGCTTTGGGTGGAACCTTTCCCATAGTGAGTCAGTACTGTGGACCCTGTGGGTAATTTCTGCTTGATGTTGACTACATATGAAACTGGAAAGGTGTTACATTCTCCATAGTTTGGAAGAAGATTCCCAGACCTGAATTGGAAATTCCTTTATTTCATTAGGTGTTCACTTGATTTTCAAAAAAAGAAAAGAAAAACCCGAGTCACTTACTGTCATAGAGCTTGTAGAAGGACTTCATGTCAGTGTTTATGGTTCAGGATGTTAGGATGATTAATAAATGGCATCTCCAAGGAGAAACAACATACATCAGGAGGGACATATTTCTCACTGTGACTTGTGTTAGAAAATATTAATAATAGAAAACAATTTTCCTGAGATTCATTTACTGGAATAGAGTTTTCCTCTTTTTCTTCAAATACACGTCTTTTTAAGGGTATAATTTTAAAAAATCTAGCAATAACTTAAACCAAATGGATAAGTCAACTTAGTGGGAATAGTTAATCAGAATACCGCCAATTCTGTTCACGTACACTTTTCTTTTCCTTGTTTATTTTGAAATAGTTTTGATTGTAGGACAGTGAAAGACACATAAACTAGTAGCCTTTGCAGCAAGTGATAGACAACTGTTTCAAAACAAGCTTGGGGTAAAGAGGCATGTGTTGCTAACAGGGAGGGGTAGACTCCACCCAAGGAGAGCTGAGAATAAGTAAAAGCAGGGGAAACTACAAACCTGGCTAGAGTGTGCTTTTTTATGCTGTTTCATATAGAAAGAAAAATATGGCTACATAAGTAGACATGTATGTATTATAAAGGAAACTACATTTTAAACTGAAGGAACAGAAACCACTTTTGTTTTGTTTTCTCAAGGCGACTGAGGTTATAAATTTGGAAGATATGGGCTCCGATATAAGTTCATCCTCTTCATGAGTAAACTTGAACCAATAAAAGCTGAGGAATGTCTTAGAAACCCTATGTGGTTTGGGGCTAGGTAGAGCAGGGAGATAGAGTTTAGAAAGTCAAATGCAGGTGAGGATCCTGCTTCATCATGAGGTTATTCCAACACACACTTAAGTTAAAATGACATTGGTCTTTGAGTCACTTCTAAACACTGTCGTTTCTCCAGAAATGGGGACTATTATTCTTCTGTTTCACACCAAAATTTTCACTTTCTACTCTGTGGTATCTACCAGTGTTTCCTTTTGCTAGCTGGATTATCTCAGTGATGTCAGGCTTTGAAGGATCCTTGATCAACAAACCTAAATACATTTTTGTGCTATTCTTAATTTTTAAACACTGCCTGACCTTGACAGTAATCCTGCTGAGACTGACACAGAGTACTATCCCAGATATAGGATTCGGAGTTTAAAATCCCAAACCAGGTAGAGTGCTTATCTAGTAATTGAGAAGGCTTGGATTTGATTCCACATAGCCATTGTTCAAGTTGCTTACATACCAGGGCCACAGCTGTTTATCAACTGGAAATACCAAAACACTAACCCTCCTACATTACTGCTTTGGGAGATCATTCTGTAAGGAACAGACTTCATATGGGCCACAGTAAATATCAATCATTTGAACCTGAGTCTTCAAAGGCAAATAAACTGGACCCCAATCACAAATATTCTAAGGAACTTGTAACTTTGCAGTCATCCCAAATTCAAGTATAGAGAGCCATGTGAATGTATTAAAAACATATCTATTCTTTAACTAATTAGATTATAAATAATGTGTATATATCTCATACCACATATTTATACTCAGAGAAAAAGACTTCCTGCTAAGTCTAGAGATTTTATGTCAAGTGAGGGTACCTGCTCATTTGTGTGCAGTGCATTCAGTTTTGTTGGAGTACAGAGTAAAGTCTTGCTCTTTACACCCTAAAATTGAGTGTCCCAGGGCTGACACACAGGATCTGGGTGGAAGAAGCTTTTGTCGACTGAGCAGTAAATCCTGGTTGCCCCCAATGATCACAGGGACAGAGTTTTCGTAATAATTTTGATGTCATTATCCTCCTCCAAAAATGCATGGAAGATTCTGGCCTTTAAAAACAGATTTAAGAGGCTGCATTCATCTTGACATTACCAACCTTTTAAAGATCATGCAGTGGAGCCTACTGACCTTTCAGTTTTAACGATGTGTTGCAAAACAGTTGGAGAACATTAATGGAATGAAATGAGAAGGAGAGAGGACAGAGGAGCAATCCTTGGAGAGGGGAGGCAGGAGCAGAAGAGGGTCTTCAGTTGATAAAGGAAACCTGCTTTACTCCTATGGGAACTGAGGAACTGCAGGAAAATGGAAGCAAAAGGTGTAAGGATTCAATCCCCATATCTGTGATCCAAATATGTGGGTGCACATCAAGGCATGGGTCAAGAGGGAGACACTATCCCTGGGGAGTGGGTGGTGGGTGGGTTGGGGGATTGGTGGGAAGCATGGAAGGATGGGAGGGTGAGGAAATAGGGGGACGGATATGTAATTTTCTATAAAATAAATTTAAAAAGAGGTAGAAATGAATATTTTGCTTCCGAGTAATAATCACTCTAGCTCTCAGACCTGTAAACTCTTTAGTACATTTACTAAGTATACTTTATAAACATACATCATCATTACCATGCATTGCCATAAACTGAGAATGGTACTGGAATGATTCATAATAAATTTCTCTGTACTCCACTGAAGTACATTTGAAATGTTTCCCATGTCATATAGGTTGAAGGTAATAAAATCACTGTAATATGCCTCAGCCAATTTCTTGGTCCTATCATGTACCCACTAAACAGCAGTATCTTCCCCTCACCGTCTCTTTGTCCCAACCTTTCCTTTTGTACTAACTTGTGCAATTCATAAGTCAAGTGGTAGAATACATTAATAGAAAAAATGAAAACAGAGAGCACCTGGATCCTTTGCAGTCTTTGGGGTACAGTAACCCAGATCACATTTTCAATATAACAGAGCAACTGAAACTGGAACCAATCTGAAAAAACACAAGATCTGTCATATGCACAGCAAGCATATGCAATCTTTCATACAAACAAAATGGATTAAGTTAAAAGCACTGAATGTTCGGTTTTCTAAAATCCACGGTGGTTCCTATCAATGTACAAACTGACATGCATAATTCTATGCTGACCCATGACCACTGCAGCTCAGTGCATGCTTTAAAACGAAGACATGGTTAAAAAATATCACAGGGTATGGGATTTTCATAGTAAAGCTAATACTGTGAAAAGAACCACAATACTTATCAGGTAAGTTCATATTTCCACAGCAACCAAAGACTATCACTATCACTTTATTATTATTATTTTCATTCTACAAGGCACCTTTCTTGAAGAGCAATTCCTTTTATGCATGGGTGTACTTGATAGCTCCCTGAGCACTTCTAATCCACCAGGCTTTGCACCATATTCTCATGCTGGAAACACAATGACTTGTTGTAATTATCTCATGAAATTCAACTCTCAACTAAAACTTGAAGTGAAAATAATAATCAGCTTCCTTCTTTTACTTTAGTCATGATTTCATGGTGCCTTGCTCTCGGCAGAGTGCTCCTAAGGAAATGGAATAGGCTGTTGCAGAGAAAGGGTTCTATTCTATTTCCCCTGGCATGGACGATATGGGTCTGAGTCAATTCAGGTCCCGGGGAAAAGAGAATAAAATGTAAAAGACTGAAAACTTTTCTGCTGGAGGAAAAACAGTGGCTGGCTGGCTTGAAATTAGTGATAACTGAACAATGATGGAAGTCAAACACTTCAGTTGAAGATGGTGGTGGTCTAGGGATGACAAATTTGCATGAAAGAAATGGGTGAAGATGAGTTATCAATAAGCTAAAAAAATGTCACTGTAGAGTTAGCATCAGGGTCAGAATTGATCATTATTCAAACAGGGTTGGAAGGGGGGAACATAAACAATTAGCAAGAACGACACACATAAACTATATCCCACTTAGGATCAAAGATACTTGAGGAAGGATCAAAATACATCTGCAAGCAAGGTGGGCTACTAGGAAACAAAGGAGCATTTGGTGGCCGAATCACAAAGGAAAAATAAAACCTTCACATGTTCTTAAGTGGAGTAATAAGAGAATAGTCTGCTTGTAATGAGACAGCCAGTACAAAGATACAAAGTGGTAAATGTGTATACTGAAGTTCATATATTACATAGTCCCCAAACAAACAGAGATGCTGGTCTTAGAAAATACCACAGTTTGATAATATTAAGCACTGATAAGGATATGAATTAGATCCCATAGATAGACATTTGTGACCAAAGTGAAAAACAATACACAACTATCTATGAAAACTAAAGACATATGTACCCCGAATAGAAATAAACCACATGATGTAAACTATCATGCATACCCATGAAGACATTAAGAAGAATGCTGAGTACATGTTGTTTATCAGAGTGAAAAATCGGGAATAATGCAAGTACACATGAAGAGCTGGAAGAAAGGTAGTGGGATAGGATTCCATGGTCCTAGCTGCTCAAACCCACTGTATGAATCAAAGGGAATGAATCTCACATACCCAAGTAGCAGAAGAATAAAATAAGTTGTGGATTGATATGAATACAGGTACAATACTAACAGCATGGATACTAAGCCACAGATTGTGTGTGTGTTTGTGTGTGTGTGTGTGTGTGTGTGTGTGTTTGTGTGTATGTTTGTGTGTGGGCATATTATAAAATTATGTGGAAAAAATCTTACAAAAAGTATTTTAAGTAATGTTGCAATAAATGTGATGAGTAAGATAATATTTATAGATCAAACAAACAAGTAGATATTTTAAAAAAGACAGCTGCCATTTTTTTCACAGCACTGATGAAACTGGCAGATCCTATACTATGTGACATAGCCTAGAAACAGAAAGATAAATACTGCATTATCTGACAGTACTATGTGAAATCCCACAACTGCGTGTTCTCATAGTATGGAATACCAAGCAGCATAGCCAGGCATTGTGACACATGCTTCAGTAGTAGCTCTTGAGAGGCTGGGGAAGGAACATTGCTTGATTCCAGCAGTTCAGAGCTATCCTAGACAATGTATGAGAACTTATCTCAAAAAGAGAAGTACAATAAATTTCTAAAAGAAAAAAGTAACCAAATATGCAGAATCACCAGGTGAAATGATGGTTGATGGGGGCTAGGATTGTAGATAAAAGGGAAGGCATTTATTGAAGATACACATCTGACTTTTTGCAAGAGGGATGGATCATAGAGAGCTACTGTATAGCATAGCTCGGCAGGCTACAGCATTCTGTTGTATATCCAAATAGTAACTCAGAAGACAGATCTGGTATTGTGTTCTTATTCTACATACAAAGTTCATAACAATAATAGACAAAGCAGGGAGAAACTTTAGATGTAGTGGCTAAATGACATCATAGATTATGTTGGTGGTTGCATTGATGTGTATCCCACCTCAATAAATGTTTTTAAAATTGTATTCCTGTGTAGTTTGGGGTATATGCACATGTATATAAGTACTCTCTGAGGTCAGAAGAGGCTTTTGGCTTCCCTGAAGCTGGAGTTACAGGTTTTATGAGTACCAGGAACTGGACTCTGGTGCTTTGTTAAGGGAACAAGAACACTCAACCATAAATCAGTCACTCCACCCCCAATATAGTTCTATGGTGGACATTTTGGGACTGAGGTAGAAACTTAGTGGAATGGAAACTGCCAGAAGTCTATGAGGTACCCAGTTACTCTGTGAAACCATGTTGGCTTTCATGTAAAAACTGAAAACATTAGGCCAAAGAAATTCATAGTAATGGGGGATGCAGAGCCTGAACAGACTATCTGCTGTAACTGGACAAGATTTCCAGTGGGGTGATTGTGACAACAAATAAGCCACTAAACCTTTGATCTGTAATTTGTCTTGCCTGCAAGATGTTCTGAGTTCAAGGTGGCATAGAACTTGTGGGAGTGACCAGCCAATGACTGGTCCAACTTGAGACCCACCCCACAAGAGGGACCCTATCCGTGAAACTGCCTGGAGGGCCAGGAACCAGAGTCTTGATAGCCCAGAAACCTAGGATACAGACAAACACAACCAGTAAGGAGTGGGGGGTTGGGAATTCAATGAAATGATTCCTTACAATACTCTGCCATTCTCATAGGTCAGAGCCTAGCATAATTGTCATCAGAGAGGATTCATATAGCAATTGAAAAGAACAGATGCAGAAACCCAGAACAAAACATTAAGTTGAGCTCAGGGAATCCTGCAGATGAGGGGGAGGAAGGAGTGTAGGAGACAGAAAGGTGAAGGACACCACAAGGAAACAGTGCACAGAATCAACTAATCTGGACTCATAGGGGCTCACAGAGACTGAACCAACAATCACAGAACCTGCATGGATCTGCCTTCGGGCCTCTGCATACATGTTATGGTTATGTAGCTTGGTGTTCTTGTGGGACACCTAATGGTGGGAGAAGGGCCCTTCTCTGGCTCTTTTGCCTGCTTTTGGAGCCCTTTTCTCTTACCAGGTTGCCTGATCCATCCTTAATATGAGTGGAGGTGTCTAGTGTTATTGTAATATGTTATGCCATATTTGATTGATACCCCTTAGAGGTCTGCTCTTTTCTGAGGGGAAATGGATGGAGGAGGAGAGGGAAAGTGGGGGAAGGAACTGGAAGGAGTGGAAGGAAACTGCGGTATGTAATATATGAGAGAAGAATAAATTAAAAGAAGAAACCATCATAGGCATCTGGATAGACAATTTCCCCTAGTGGTTTGTTCTAGGTAGAATAGGGAGAGGACTGAGGAATACAGAGACGCTAAACTTCAGGAAGCTGAGGTTTCCGGAATAGAACTATTGTGCATTACAGGGTACAAGAAGACCGTGCGGAATCCGTGTCCACCTGATTGACAATGCACTATCAGTCGGGACACTCACATGGGGATCTTAGCAACAGAGGGAACTGTACGTGCTTATCATTTAGTAGAATGTCAACAGAAATTTCTGTATAAAACCAGGACTTGAGAAGGACTGGGTCAGTGAGCCCTCAGGCCAGCTCATTGTTCAAATGTTGCTTTGCATGGGACCATTATCCTGAGCCCTTGTCTATGCAGGTTTCTGTGTCCCTCCCCAGGAGTTCCTGATCCAGGAGCTCTTGATTTGCATTTCTAACAAGTCTCCAGGGGCCAATTCTTCTAGGCAGGGACTGAGTTTGGAGAAATCTTTGATGTAATCCAATTTTCCTTTTTTATGCTTCAAGAGAATGAAGACAGAGATATTTCAGTTTTGTAATGTGAGGTCACGTAGCAGGTGAGAGAATTGGAGTTTCATTCAAAATCCTATTTATTCTAAAACTGCATATGAAGTCTCAATTGTATCCTAGATTCTGGGCTAGGCACTGTATGTGAAAAGAGGAATGTGACACATTCCTTGCTTTCCAGGAGATTGCAAGCCTTGTGGACGAAATAGATATATAGTGTGGAATACTCCTGAGGGGATAGGGAACTGTGTGACCACCAAAAAGTATCTGGCTTCTTGACTAAGGTGATCTAAGGTGTCTTAAAGATGGACTTGTCATCAGTAAGGAAAACAAAAAAGTGGATGGGGAAAATTCCAGGCAAATGGAACAACTCCGAGAAGCACAAGCAAAGTAACATAGATAGTAGCATCATGTTGAACTGGTGGGATTGTTGGCTCTGTCCCTAGCTAGAAGTCTGAGCAATCGTGTCACCTACAAGCCTTATTGTCTTCTTCCAAAAGCAAGAGCATCAAAGAATATAGGATTAACATATGGACTGTGTGAAATAATGAATTACAGAGCAACACAACTTACCCTTAATACATATTGGCCATTGTTTATTGTTATTAGTGTTATCATAGCACAATGGCTCATCAGAACATGATTTACTCCCCTCGCCTCCCCTCCTATTTTCCTTTCCCTTATTTTCTTCTTCCTTCATTCCTCCCCTCCCTCCTTCTCTTTTTCCATTCTTCTCCTTCCTTCCTTCATTCTTTCTTACTTTCTTTTTTACTTTTCTTTTTTTTTTTTTTTTTTTTTTTGGTTTTTTGAGACAGGGTTTCTCTGTGGCAGCTGTCCTGGAACTAGCTCTTGTAGACCAGGCTGGTCTCGAACTCACAGAGATACAGCTGCCTCTGCCTCCTGAGTGCTGGGATTAAAGGTGTGAGCCACCAATGCCCTGCCCTTCCTTCTTTCCCCCCTCCTTACCTCCCTCCCTCCCTCCTTCCCTCCCCCCCCCTCTTTCTTCTGATTTGTGAGTTAGGATCATTATGTAGCCAAACTAAAATGACCTTGAACTTCTGACCTTCCTGTGTCTATATCTGAAGTGCTGAGATTATCAACATGCTTCACTTTTGGGGTGCTGAAACTCCAACTCAGGGCTGTTTCCTTCACACTTGGCAAGCACAAACACTGAACCACATCCACTGGGCAGCCCCAATCTTAGCTCTCAATGCAAATGCAACAAACTTTTAGGAGAGTTTAGGCAGAAGAATGCCCTTCCACAGTCTGTATTACAATGAAGGAAGACAGAAAAGCCAAGGATGGGGAGGGCAGGCATCAAAGAAAAAAATGATGAGGTCAATTTTGGAAATAGTTGATATATTTGTAAAGAAAAATTTTGCTATGCAAATTGTGAGTCCTCTAGTTGGAAGCTGAATCTAAGGGAGCAAGATAAATCACCCAGTGACATTGAGTAGAGATAACAGATCACTGAGGGATAGGGAAGGGAGGAGACATGAATAAGTGTCCCAGTAGCTTAACTAGGACTCCAATTAGCAGATGTGGTCAACAATACAAAATAGTCCAGAGATCAAAAACATGAAGAACCGTGGAATGACCAGAAAATGCAATGACAAACTGCTTTTTTACATTTCATATATGGAGGTAAAAGGAAATAGGAGTTAAGTCAATGAGAAATTGCCCTCTATCCCTGCCCCATAATCAAATACAAAACTCTCTTAATAGCCTCAACAGCGTCATGCGGTGGTGGCCCATACCTTTAATCCCAGCACTCGGGAGGCAGAGGCAGGCGGATCTCTGTGAGTTCGAGGCCGGCCTGGACCGACAGCCTCCAAAACAATACAGAGAAACCCTGTCTCGTAAAACAAACAAACAAACAAAAAAGCCTCAACAGCAATGGACCGTTACATGTTTTATCCTAACCTCCCTACAGGGCCTGAGTGGTATCACTGGTGCTAAGTGGTCTGCCCTGAGCATTCTTTAGTGACGACTGCAGCAACTATGTGCACCGTCGGTATTTCCCAAAACACATGGGGTTTTCATTGTTTTTGGTCATTCTCTCCACTTGCTTTGGAATAGTTATGCCTCCCTTAAAGTGATGATCTACTAATGAGAACATTTTACTCTAATCTACAGTTTGAGCCCATAGTCATGCCAGACACTCTTATCTTGCACACCCTCCACTATCCTCTACCTAGGACCCCTCACAGTTCTCCTCACAATCTATGCTCATTCACTTATTTACCTCTTCAGTCTCTGAAGGACCATATGGGTCTCAGTCAGTCCAGGTTCTATCAGTGTTATTGTAGCTAAGTCCCTGGCACATAAAAGTCTAATAGAGCTACTGGAAGAAGGGTTGGAGGAAAAGTATGAGACAAATAATATTCTAAAATCATTGAAGGAAAGTATAAGAATGCTGGTGATGAAGTAATGCATCATGAGTCCCAGGAGACAGACAGAACTGAAATGTGAGATGAGAAGGCAATCAGGGGAGTCACAGGATCCTCCTAAGCACCCTTGGCATCAGTAATGTTATCATTACCGAGCTACTGAAGAGTGTTGCTTCTTTTTCGTGAATGAGGGCACAGCAGCTTTGAGAGGCAGCTAATTTGTTGTGCAAATCAGACAGCACAGAGGAGACAGTGTTGAAATGAATTGGATTTCTGTGGTACCCAGTTACTCTGTGAAACCATGTTGGCTTTCATGTAAAAACTGAAAACATTAGGCCAAAGATGACTTTGAAATGAGAATGAGAACAGACTCAGCATCCTTTCATTGATTCAGGCACTGGGGCAACCACCCTGCTGAAGCAAGAGGCAAACACAAAGCAGTTAAGAGGGCGGGTCAGAATTCATTATTGTGTAGACAGATTGGTAGAATAGGACCCTGCTCGAGGTTTAATAGCCCAGGTGTTGACCTTGACAGATCATCTTGTACAAGCCACTAACACACTTTGAGCCTTCAGGAAGGCCCACTGATAAAGCAGAATAAACAGACACATCTTGTCTCTCCACAGATTGAGATGAGAAATAAAACAGCACCAGTTTTAAGTATTTTGCAAAACAAATTGTATATTCCCTCGGAGGTATTAATTTCAGACCATTGAAATTATTCTTTTCTAGACTCTGAAATATTTTTTCTCTCAAAACTATTGCTCCTCATTTTCTTTTTGCCTTAATCACAGTAATGTGATTGCAATTAAGTCCACGGTATTCTTTCAAGCCTTATACAGAATTAATTTTAAAGAGTTAATCTCCTCCATGAAGTACAAAATAGTGGAGGGCAAGAAAGATAGTTTAAATGGGTAGGGAGTGTGCCACCAAACCTGACATGGGAGTTCAATCCCCGAGACTCTCAACCTGTGGAAGGAGAAAACCAGTTGACTATCTTCTGACATCTACACCAATGGAAATATCAAATAGTTGAGTAAAGGAGATTTTTGTCAAAAGTACCAAAAAATTTGTTTTACCATACATAACATAAAATAATATTCCTTTTCTTTGTCTTGCGTTTTCTTAAATTAGATAAAAGAATGAAACTAAAGACTTTTACATCTTCTGTAATTCATGCATTCCAGAATTATTTACCATCTAGAAGTTGTCATGAGGAAGGAAATACACCTTAATTATTTTGCTTTGTTTCAACATGGTTTTTAGGAGTCTGGATGTGTCTTTATTTCCTTGTTCCAGGGTTGATTCTTGGGAAGAAAATAGTATTAGATATGCCCAATGTGTAAGTGTTCCTGCCATAGCAATGGAATTATCCAGGATGAGTTACCCTCCTCCGTGTGATAGATAAGCACTCCTCTGCCCTGTTGACAGGGACTATTTTAAAAAGCACTTCCTTTTTATGAGCTGGAAACTGACAGGAAATTTCAGATGGAAAGCGACCATTTTAACAACGGGCACTTGCTTTAATTTTGGAGAATGAAACTTACATCGATTTGTTAAAAAAATGATCTGAACCCAGTAAGAATCCTTTCACAGAGCCTAGACAGCTGGATGAGCCAATGCTCTTGTCTTCTACTCCTGTATCAGTGAGGTGGGAAACAAATGTGTTTTAAATTACCTAGAAATTAAATCTCTCCATATTTGAAAAAAAGTTAATACAACCATGAGCTACATTAGTAGAAGAAGCCAAGTTTTCTGTCATGGAAAATAATTGACTTGTTCAGTTTGTATTTAAATTAGAGTATTCATCTCTGGCAATGGCATGCTAAATGTAAAAGCAACACATTATTTTATCAGAAGAATAATGGCTAGCTTGGTGAGAGGGCCTGAAAGTCTTGTGCTCTGTGAAGATTTTAATCCAGTTAAAAATGACTTAAGTGAGTCCTTATAATGGTCATTATTTATTTAGGGAAATAAATTCCTGTTTTCAGGAGGATAGAAAAAATATGTATGTATATGATGCATATGTATATATAGGAGGCATATATACTGAGTTGAATGTCTCAGGGAAAACTTCAAATGGTGAGCATTCTTGTATTAGAAGCAGTGCAGAAAGATCTAATATGGCTGGGTGATTAGTAAGGTTATTTATTATATTAAGATTCAAGTGCTTAAAATTGTTGGAATCATTCTTGGAATTAGTAATATACTGCTTCCACTGGAGGAAATATGACTTTCAAGTCTTATCTGTAAATATGGAACTCTAATGCCAAACCCAACCAAGTCTTACTCTGTTGGCTAATGCTTGTTCTGGACATGTTTGTTTTACATTACTGAGAACTTTTCCTTTAAAGGTTCTTGGACCCTGATTCCTTTCATCTAACAGAGATGTGCTGTCTTCTGTTAAAAACTTTGCATTCTACAACTCAAATGCAGGGAGTGACTGAAGAAACATTCACCAACACAGAATGACTAGGTCAAGATCACCCTTCTACCTGTAGCAAATAGATACTTAGAACAGACAGTTGTGGAAAACAGTGCTTCTTCCCAATGTGAGACAGTGACAGGATGGCTGTGTAGGGCCTTGAGCTCTGAAAGAAAGACAATAGTGAGTGACCATGAGCAGTGCCTGAGCAATGTTTCCAAGCCGGGCACAAACAGGGAATAAACCAGAGTCTATTTCAAAGTCAGAAGAAAAATGGTAGAGAGTGATGTTTACAATCCCCGAGGCTCACCAATGTCTGGAAGTAGTTTGTATGCCCAACAGACTAATTAGAAATGACAAGTAGGGCCCTGAGCTGTGGATCAGTGTCTATCCCTGATATACAAACAGTCTTCGTGTGCCTATAGCACAAAGAGGGATGCTCTCTCAGCCTGGACTCTTAGGGGAGTGCCTGGACCCTACCCAGAGTAAAATGACAGAGTCTGATATCCCCTGTGTGGAAGGATTTGGCAATAGGGTGGGAGGGTGGGGGGAAAGGGGAGTGGGGGAGGAGGGGAGGGAGAGGGAACTGGGATTGACATGTAAAACAAGCTATTTAAAATTTTAAAAAAATTGAAAAAAAAAAGAAATGACAAGTACACAAAACACAGCCTCAGGTAGAATCCTTGGATAAGAATGGCCTCAAGAACAAAGCTACATTAGCCTCAGGAGAGAGTCTGCTCTTGATCTATGTTAATGAAGAAAGATTTCAAGTCATAAAGCCATATTGAGCATTTAGGATAAGATCTAGTACTACATAGGAATAGACCATAATTTATCAATCAAGAAAACTTCAGAATATCCAATAATACTTAAATACTTAAAAGAAAGAAAGCATACAAAAAGAGAAAGAAAGCCTAAATCCAGAGGGAAAAATCAATCAATAGAATCAACGAAATGGATGAAATGAACAGAATCTAAAACAAGTATGGTAACTATTTCCTCTACCTTCAAAGAAGGTAAGGAAATACAAGTAGGATATGAAGAATAATTGATTCATTCTCTCACAGCTTTTAAAAGGTACAGTTGATAAATGTTTGAATATGTTAAAGACCACACTGATTTGATATGCAAATAGAATAGATTTTGAAATAACTGCCACAATTCAGCTAAATAGTGTATCCATTATCTCAATGCTTACAATATACTTAATGAATTTCCAGTATGTAAGACAATATGAACTACAATCACCATGCTGTATATTAAATATGTAGAATTAATTCACTTTATATCTGAACATTTACGTGCTTTGACCAGCATGTCTCTGTGTGCACTGTTGTCCCTACAATCACCATGTGCTCTCTGCTTCTATGAGTTTGACTTTTTTAAGATTTCACATAAAAGTGAATATAATCTAGTTTTTGTATTTCTGGGCCTGGTTTATTCTCTTAGCAAAATGCCTTTCAGTTTTATTTACTGCAAATGGGAATATTATTTTGTTTACTACTGAACAGTATCTCACTGTATGCATACTTATTGTACATACATTCATACATTGCACACACATATACAAATTTTCATCATTTGTCTTTGCCATCTTCTATATGTCTTGGAATTTACCCCGCGAAATGGAAATGTAAAAAGTTTATGAAAAGATCTAGATATGGAAAAGTATCTGATATGGAAAAATTACCACAGAGATGTCTATGGTGGCAGGAACTAGTACTATCAGGAATTAGAGGGCTGAGGAAGGGGACTCAAAAGTTTAGGTAAGGCTGGGCTAAATAGAAAGACCCTATGTCAAAGAATTGACTTCAGAAGAAAAAAACAATGATCTTAAAGAAATTTCAGAAGAAACCATCAAAATTTCACCACACAGAGAAAAGAAAGGACGTTAAAATGGAAAAGAACTTAGAGGGCTTACGATGAAGTAGAAAGTAGCCTAAGACATACGTCACAAGAAACCCAAGGTAGAACAAGTGTAGAAGATTTTGTTCAAAATGTTTTTTCAATTTGTATAAAAATATACATATCTAAGAAGATAGGAAAACTCCTAGTACTCTAATGCAACAAAAACCATGAAGGTTCAACACCATCAAACTGATGAAAAACAGAGGTAAGAAAGAAAATCATACAAATTGCCAGAGAGGGAAAGAAGGGCACAGGGGAATCTACAAAGAATGAAGGACAGCAAATTTCTAAAGACCGTGAAAGCCAGTAGTGCAGAGACTTCTGCATCCCCACGCTTGCTACACATACTGGAGTTTTATTCAGTCATAAAGAGGAATAAAATTTTGTAATTAGTAAGAAATGAAAGTAGCTAGAGATCACCATGCTGAGGATGAATAAATATTGTATGTTAGCTCTCAAATACAGTAGGGAAGTAAATGAAAGTAAAACAGGAATTTTATGAGGAATTTTAGAATGGGCAGACATAAAGGGGTGATAAAAAGGGTTGCAAAGGAGATGAATGCGATCAAAATATGTTATATCCATGTATACAAACATCATAACAAAACTATTCTTTTCAGTTAGCATATGCTAATAAAATTAGAATGAATAGGTTTAGCAATAACAAGATTATGTATGTTAAAATTTCATGTGACACAAAAATATTAAAAAGAGAAAAAAACTAATCAACCTAGATTTTTATTACTAGATAGGAAATACAGTTTATGAATAAAGACTGGCTCAGGAAAATCTTCTGTAGTAAAACCAAGGCTGAAATATTCATTGCCATCAAAAGTATTTAACGGTTTTCTTCAGTCAGGTGGAAGAGGTTAGCCAGGGGAAAGTTACATCATCACAGCTGGAAGAATACCAAAAATGTTAAATATGTAGATAAATATGAGAGATTATTTTCCTTATTTAAAGGATTTATTTCCCTCCTCTTTTCTTTTTTTAAACACAATGTCTCCTTATGTAGATGAGATTGGCCTGAAACTTACTATGTGGTGCTGGGATTACAGTCATGAGTCACCAAGCCTGGCTCATTCATTTTTAATTTCTTTGAAAGACAACTGGAGAGTTACTGTGAAGAGTAAAAAGTAGACCCAGGATATAGAGCACACACAGGAGTAAGAGGTTTGCCATCAGTGTCCCACAGCCAGGAGGTGGGAGACGAAACCATACTTTTCTAAGTTCTCACTAACAGCATAGATTTGAGATTACATCAAGAAAAACAAAATAAAACTGAAAGACGATGCATATGATTCCAGAATTATAATTGGAAAAGATTTCAACACTTGTCTTCCAATGAGTGATATATAATTAATGAGAAAACCTATTAATATATGGAATATTTCAGCAACATTTGCAACTAATGGGCTGCATGTGACATTTGAAAAAACACTGCGTCAAAGAAGAACAGAACACACATTCTTTACACACACTAAGCACACTTCTAAGTAGAGCATTCTGAGACCCAAACAAGCCACACTAATTTCCAGTAGATTAAAAATTCACAAAGGAGACTTTTTCTGCTGTCAGAAATGCACTAGAAATCAGTAGCAGAAATATACCCAGAATATTTTCAAAATATTTTGAACTTTAACAGCATTCTTTTGAGAATCCACAGTTTAAATTGAGGGTAAAAACAAAGGAATTGAGAACTACATTGATTGAGGGAAAATTAAAGGATGACATATTAAAGCTGATGAGCTGCTAAGATATTATGCAGAGAGAAATGTGTGGCCTTGGGTTCTTATATTTAAAAAAAGACTATAAAAAGGTTTTTAGCTTCTATTCAATACAAGTTTATCACAAAAGGAAAGATAAGATAGACCATAATAAAGATGGGAAGTGCTGAGATACAGCTCAGTGATAGTGCATGATTTGTACATAAGAGGTCCCTGTTTCAAACCCAGAATCACTCCCCAAAAGTCTAGAAGAGAATTTAAGGGGAACCACTGAAATAGAAAACCAAAGTTTTGGGGGGAACAATATTTCTAAGAATTGATTCTCTGACAAAGAAGTAAAATTGAGAAACCTCTAGCAAGAATGCAAGGAAAGACAGAGAGAGAAAATTTGCACTAATTACAATTTGTACAAAAAGAAGTTGAGTCTATAGATACTATATACATATATATAGTGAATGATAATTGCTTACATTTTCTTTCATTTATTTTTATTTTCATTTTACGTTTGTGGGGCTTTGAGTGACTTTTCTGGATGTGAATATATTTAACAACTTGGTTGGAAAAGACAAATCCATGAAAATGTAATTTACCAAATTTTGCTCTAGAAGAAAATAGTCTTGTTAATCAGTTAATAGAATTAATTGTTAAAAGTTTTCCTAAAGAAATTATCTAGGTCTATGTTGTGGTTTAAATGTGAAATGTTGCTTATATAGTCATGGGCTTGAACTCTGGTCACATGCATTATTTTGGAAAATTATGGAACATTTAGGAGACAGAGCTTTGTCAATAGGGTCAGGTCTTAAGGATTTATAGGCCCATTTACTCTTTTCTCGATTGACAGGTTGGCCTCATGCTCTTGGCATCATGTCTTCCCTGCCCAATGGATTCTATTCTTAGGGAACTGTAAGACAAAGTAACCTTTTCCTCCTCCAAGCTGCTTTTTTTTTTAGCATGCTTATCATAGCAACAGAATAGTAACCAATACAGTTTGACTGCTTTCACCAGTGAGTATCTATTTACTCTTCAATAAAAGTAGAAGCTAGCAGAGAATTCCTCTCTTCGGTATATGAATCTAAACTGAGCATCACCTGATACCAAAACCAGACAAACACATTATATATAACACAATATACCTCTTAAACATAAATATGAGAATTCTTAACAGAATACCAAGAAATCTAATACATAATATAATATCTTAAGAATAGTATTTCCTGATCAAGAGGAGCTTATACCAGAAATACAAGTTAGTTCAACATCTAAAATTCAACCAGTATAACCCATCGCATTAATAGAATCAAAATAAATTACTATGTGATCTTCTTAATATATGCAACAGTCCATTTCTTAGTAATTAATCAAGAAAAACAAATGCATACTACAATGTCAGCTTTTTATATAGTTGTTCAAAGTAGCTTCATTTCAGATAGGCAAAATCAACACAAAATAGATCAGCAGCCCAAATATCCATCCGTGAATAATTATGATATGGATATAGTCGCTGTATTACTATATAGAGAAATTATTTGTTAATACAGTCAACAACATAAAATGGATAGCCTTGTGACATCATGCTAAGGGGAAAATTCTCCCAAATATTATATACATCTGGTCTTAAAATGAAAATCATGTTGACAGAAAGCAGACTAGTGATTTTCAGAGGTCAAGGAATGGGATCATTTCATCAACTACAACTGGGTCCAGATAAATTTGGAAATTTTATTTTATGAAAATTATATATAAGTAAAAAAGAGCTTACATGATTGAGATTTTAATGTTATACTTTATATAGGTTCAATACAAACTTTCAGTAATACCTTCTTTCCAAAATTCTTACTTTAAAATAAAATCCATATTTTAGTATTATTTTCATGGCATCATAGCTATTAAAATGTTCAGAAATATATAGAAAAGGAAAATTATCCCATCATCCAGAGAAAAACACACTTTATAGTTTTCGGTTTTCCTCCTAGGGTTTTGCTCATATAGTTATGAGAACATATAAAAGAAAATTGAATCATACTGTACATTTGATTTAATATCTTGCTTTTATTACTAAAACTATAAAGTTAAAATATACAGTGTTTATTTTTCTGGTCAAAAACTCAAACTATCTTGGCTTAGAAGTATTGTAACCCTCTTGCTTGCAATTCTCTTTCCAAGTTAACAAATTATAGTTATAAAATTCATGTTGTGTGTAGGAAGTGTAAAATGCATATGTAAGTGTCTATGGTGCCTGCATGTTATTGTGCATGGGGGTTCACATACATACAGGTATGTATAGAGAACATAGTTTGACATCTGGTGTCTCCAATGCTTTCTGCCTTATTTATTAATTTACTCACTTGTTTAGTGATTGATTGATTATTTGCATGCATGGGGACCACAAGCGCCTTTCCCTGCGAGCCATCTTGCTATCTATCTCTACCTTATATTGTGATACAATCTCTCCTTGACCCTAGAGCTCACCAAATCAGCCTGCATGAGCATGTACTGTCCTGCCTCTACCTATCCAGCTGTGCAAAACTATTTATGCAGGTACCACCATGCCACGCTATCTGTGTGGATGCTGGCATTTTAAGTCAGATCATCATGCCTGAGTGGCAAGATTTTTACAGGTAAGTCATCTCCCTAGCCCAGAAAATACGTTTTATAGTGAATAAAAACAAGAGCAAAACACTGAAGAGGTTCAATATGTTCCTATTTAGATAAAAGTAAGCACACTTTCAGATCATGGTTCTCACATATAAGCTAACAACTCCTCCCAATATCACCCAACATAACAAAAAATCAGGGGCTGATACATTAATTTTCCTGAAGCACCTGAAAGAGTCTACTGAGAAGCATCCTCGGAGCATTGCCTGGCTCCAAGACCATCCTATCTGCCGAAGGTTTAACCCTGCAGCCAGTTCCAGGGCATCCTTGCTATTGGACAACGGATGTAATCAATCACTCCACGAGGTGAAAACACTTGGGAGACAGAATCACTCCACGGAAAGAATGAGAGGAAGGGTAGCTATCTGCAGGTAGTGACTGGGTAAGAAAGGAGCCCAGAGGAAAGCCTGCATTTGTTTCTCGATTGTGCAAACACTTTAAGCATAGACTGTTAGTTGGACCTTCCAGGGACCAAAAATATACACGTGACTTCCCCACTAGTGCTTGGCAGTCTAAACCCGTACATTTCTGAATCATGACAGCTGACGTGAATACTATACTGTGTGTGATTTCAGAAAGGAATGCGGTCAGCTTCAATAAAAACAAATCAAGGAATCATAAAAGTGAGTGGAGTCTGGACTCTTTTTTTTGCCATTTTTTCTCTCTTCTTTAAATTTAGAAGCAATCATTTTACATATCAATCCCCCCATTCCCTCTACCACCCATGCCCCCTGCCAACTCCCCTAATCCACCCTGCTTGCTCCCAAGGATAGTGATAGTTTACATTAGAACTTTGAGTCTTTAATTGCCATTTAAAAATTTTTCAATTTCATTTTACTTTCCAACTACAGTTCTCCCTCACACACCTCCTCCTTCCCTGCTTTACCACCCCAAACTCCCCTCAACTCTCCCCCAGCCCATCCCTAGTCCACTCCTCCTCACTGGTAAGGGTTCCCATGAGGAGTCAACACAGTCTGGCAGAATAGGTTGGGGCAGGACCAGGCCCCTCTCCCATGTTTTAAGGCTGGCATCCCACCATAGGAAATGGGCTTCAACAAACTAGCTCATGTACCAGGTTTGTATTGTGGTCTTACTGCCAGGGGCCCCTCAGCTAGTTAAAGCTTCACAACTGTCTCCCACATACAGTGGGCCTAGCTCGGTACCCTGGAGTCTGCACAGTTGTAGGTCTAAAGCTCATGAGTTTCCACAAGCTTTGTTCAGTAGTCTCTGTAGATATCTCCGTCATGATCTTGACTTCCCTTGCTCATATATTCCTTCCATCCTCTCTTTGACTGGATTCCTGGAGTTTGGCGTGGTTCTAGGTTGTGGATCTCTGTGTCTGGTTCCATCAATTACTGGATGAAGGCTCTATGACGATAGTTGGGGTATTCATCAATCTGATGAGTCTGGACTCTTAATGCTGTCAATGCTTTTTTTTTTTTTTTTGAAGGGGAAATCAATCAGATTCCATCAGAGAAAAGAGTCCCAAGGGTCAGGTCATGTAGGAAAAAAATCTAAATATGCTGAAAGGTTCAACAAAGTTGCTGATATGAGCATGCCAAGGACACATTGGAGAACAGTTAATTAGCCTGGGTTGGAGGTAATAGCTCCATACTGGGGAATTATGACTTACAAGCTTGGAAGTTGAACCCAAATTTCAGATTGCTTTGGATACCAGGAAGGGAGTTTAGACAGTACTGTGTAAGAAATGCAAAGCCACTGAAAGGTTTTAATTGAGAAAGTAACAAGATGCTGCTGTGGTTTGAAACTGAGTTGCAGTGGAGAAAATGAGAAAAAAGGAGAAACATACAAATAAGGCAGGAACATATCCTAAGTAACTCTAACTCAGAAATCAGGAAATGTGCCTGGAGTTAGAAAGAGTCAAGGCCTAGAAAGGCAAAGGAGAAAAGACACAATTTCATTCCTTCTTCCCACAGCCACTCAGCATCAAGTTACACTGAAACCACTGGAGGTGACACAGTGCTCACAAGTGGTATGCTGGCATCCTTGAGTGTGAATTCTTGGACCAAACTGCTGGGTTTTACTGCCAACGCTGCCATTTGTTGACCTTGGGTAACTCACTAATCCACATACCTAACTTGCAAAATTTACCTAGCAATCATAATTAATTCATGGGATGGCTGAGGGAAATAATCTGACAGTTGGGGGTTACATCTGGCATAAAGGTTCATAAATGTGTGTTAACCAAAGCCTCATCATGCTGAAGCAGGCCTCTATTAACATGAATTGTCACAGTGAGTGAAAATTTTGTCTCTATCCATATCCTAAGTGTTGCCTTTTGTATGTTATTCATTTCTCTGTGCAATCCTGTTCACTCTGTGGTACATGGATAGAAGGTAAATATATACATCTTCTCAGACTTGTCCTGTCAATGTGATAGTTCCTCTTGAATATTCATAATGGAAAGATTAATATAGTTACAACAGAAGGCTGGATTCTCCCTCCACCTAACACTAATCTATAACTCACCAACTCAGATGAAACACCAGCTTAAAATTCAGCCTCAAATACCACCATCTTTGCTCTTATTTATCCAGCTCTAGACAACACTATAGCTCACATATACTTGATTACAGTCTCCTATCTCATTTCCATTACCATTCTCCACTCTTAAACTTTTCCTTACAGTAGAATCCTATTGAAGAAATGTGCACATTTGCAGAAGAGATACCAGTGCCCCTCGTCAGGCAACGGAGTCTTTTGTTTGAAGTAGAAACAGTCAAGGATAACCAGACGTACAGGGGAAATAAGCTGCAGAAAAGAAAAGCATCATTTCAATTAGTAACTCTGTGTGTTTGTGTATGTGTGTGTGCATACTGTATCTCTGTGTGTGAATGAACATGTATATATGGGTTTGCTGGCCTGCGTGGACGTACGAGTGGAGGACAGAGGAAACACTTGGATGGCTTCCTCAAACATGTCTTTACCTTAGTTTTTGAGACAAATTCTTTCACTGAACTGGAAGCCCTCCTTTCAGTTGGACAGACTGGCCAGCGCTTCCTGGACCTGCCTGTCTCTGGTGACCAGCACTGGGCACAATCGAAGGAGTCTGTCTGTGGTGTGGGTTCTGGGGAGAAAAACTCGGGTCCTCATGCTTGATCTGTAAGCACACTTCCTTAGCTCCTCAACTTGTGTTCTTACAATGATTTGGGGGAAAACAACATATCCATGAAATAAGGAAATAATCATTTGAAGACAAAGCAAGACAAAGACTTATTTTTGATATAAATATATTATAAATACAGTATGTAATGTACTTATATTATAAATATAGTATATATCAAAATGAAGTCCACTTTGTAGACCAGGCTGGCCACAAACCAGCAGAGATCCACCAGTTTTTGCCTCGGAGTGTTTAGATTAGAGGCATGTGCCAACATGGAAAAAAAGGAAGTCAAACTAAAAGAATAACTGAAATCCTTCACAAAAGAATGACTATTGATGAAAGTCAGAGTATTTATATGTTTATGTATAGAAATAAGTAAGACATTTCCTAGAAATCAGTAGAAAAAGACAGAATCAGAAGTTATAAGAGGAAGGGTGAGTAAAAAAAATTTAAGGATAAGAAAATAGAGACATATATTTTAAAACCTGTCTAGAATGACAGGGTAAAAGGACAGAGAAAACAAAAAAATAATAGAAGAAGTTTTCTCTAGAGAGAATTGGATGTTATACTGCTAAATATTTAAGGTCTACAAAGTGTTTGCATTTTTCTGGCCATTTTTTTCTTACCATTATAGTACTATGGACCAATTAAGAAAAGAAATCTGATGTACTCACTCATATATGAATTCTAGACATGGAACAAAAGATTAGAGCCCACAATCCAAACCACCAGAGAAGCTAGGAAACAAGGAGGACCCTAAGAGAGACATGCATGGTCCCCCAAGAGAAGGGGAAAGGGAAAAGATCTCCTGAGAAAATTGGGAGCATGGGGGGAGGGGAGAGAGAGCTAGGAGAAAGAGAAGGGGAGAAGAGGAGGGGAGAGGTGGACATGAGGGAGCAGGAGCGTTGAGTTAAGGGTTAGAACAAAGAAGAGCAAGGTAAGAGATACCATAATAGAGCGAGACATTATAGATATAAAGAGAAATCTGGCACTAGGGAAATTTCCAGAGATATACAAGGATGACACCAACTAATAATCTAAGCAACAGTGGAGAGGCTACCTTAAATGCCATTCCCCAATAATGAGATTGACGACTACCTTTTATGCCATCCTAGAACATTCATTCAGTAGCTAAACATTGAACTGAACTGGATTTCAGAGAGGGAGGAGTGATGAGCAAAGGGGTCAAGACCAGGCAGGTGAAAACCACAGAAACAGCTGACCTGAACAACGGGGAGCTCATGGATACCAGACTGATAGCTGGGAAACCAACATAGGACTGATCCAGACCCCCTGAACGGGAGTGTCATTGAGGAGGCCTTGGCAATCTATGGGGCTTCTGGTAGTAAATGAGTATTTATCCCTAGTAAGAGAATGGACTTTGGGAGCCCATTCCACATAGAGGGATACTCTCTCAGCCTAGACACACAGGGGAGGTCCTAGGCCTTGTCCCAAATGATGTGACAGACTTTGAAGATCCCTCATGGAAGGCCTCACCCTCCTTGGGGAGCAGAAAAGAGATGGGATAGGGGATTAGCAGTGGGTAGGGGAGGAGGGGAGGGAGAGGGAACTGGTGTTGACATGTAAAACAAGCTTGTTTCTAATTTAAATAAAAACAATTAAAAAAAGAAAAATCTTTCCTGTTAAAACCTGGGATTTACAGAGTGGTGGTGGCCAACTTCTTTAATTCCCGCACTTGGGAGGCAGAGGCAGGCAGCTCTCTGTGGGCTAGAGACTAGCCTGGTCTACTAGAACTAGTTCCAGGACAGCCTCCAAAGCCGCAGAGAAATCCTGTACAGAAAAACCAAAAAAATAGGGAAAATAACCCTTGGATTTAAGCATTTTAAATGCAAATAATAATAGCAAAATAGTTATACATTTAGGCACATCCTAGTGACATTTCTAAACTTCCAGGGTTAAAACAATATCATAAGCTATTTTAAAATTATAAAATTTCATCTCAAAAACTAATTTTTGGATTAATATTTACTTTCAACAGCATCCTGTTTCTTATCTGGGACACGTTTTTGAGTTGATCATAGGGCAATGACCAGAAAAACCTAAAAAGGGGGTAATTTTGAAGCTATAATTCTGCTACTAGACAAACTACCATTTAAGTTCAAGGTCAAGTGAAAAGTTCTTAGTCAGTACTCAACTGCCCAGAAATTTCATCTCCCACACATACTCTTTCAGTAAAAACAAAACAAAGTAACAAAAACCAAAAAAGAAAAAAATTACCTATGGAGTTTCAAAAAATTTAAATGAGGTTCAAGAGTATACTACAAAAAAATCAAGAAGAACAGAAATTATCCAAGAAACAAAGCAAAAAAAAAAAAAACAATGTGATATGACAGCTTAGTAACAACTTAGAAACCTGTTAGTCTGCACAGGAGCAGAGGCATATAAGAATGTCTCCAAGAAAACATAGCTGCCATAAAAATGCATGATTAAAAATAGAGTATAAATCTACTACATTACTGATTACTGATATTTCACAGGGCAACATATTTGAAAAAGTAATACAATAAGACATTATAGACATCATTTTTATATTGATGAGGTGAATTAATTAATTAATTTCCTCCTGAATTAACCATAGATATGATATCTTCCTCCAGGAAAAACAAATATAATTAATGTGCATTCTCAGTATAAAATGATTTCAAGGGAGCATGCTTCCTGGCTATTGACGTGTTAGGATATTCTGGGAGGGAACAGCAGAGTCTTCATGGGGAAGGCACACAGCTTCAGATGCTTGTTAGGAGGGTTTGCAAGTGGCTTGGCTTTACCCTGTGAAACTGTGGTCTTCAAGTGAGAGGCAAAACAATCCACAGGCATGAGATGCAGAGCTAGTGTGGAGCTAGTGTGGGAGATTTTCCAGTCACATAAAACAAGTGAGCATGAGTCTGTCTAAGTCACAAGAGGAAGTGCTGGAAAGACGTTTTTTGTTGTTGTTGTTTTGTTTGTTTTTTATTTTTTTATGAAACGAGATGAGGAAACACAGACAGTGCTGACTACAAAGGAGCCCTCCATTCTAGAAATGGTAGGTCTAGAAATGTGTGGTATGTTAGAAAGGAAAACGAAATGTCAGGAAAGGAATCCCAGATGATGGAAGATCGGGCTGAGAAAGGGCCAAAGATGATACCACTTCCTAGTTATAATGGAAAGAGTTCAGTCAACACGACTGTGGGAGGGTCTCTGTAGTAGGCTGTCTATGTAGGTTATATGTCCAGTAGGTTGATGGTAGCGACTCCAATTGAACATCAAGGCAGTTTTCACTTGAATTTATCTGACAGAGATGATGAGTAGTTTTGAAACGATTTATTGTCCAGTTGTATTTCCTCTTGGAGGACCATTTGCTCAGTTCATTAGCCCATTTATAGATTGACAGTTCTTGTGGGGGTGGGTGATTTTTTAGTTCTGTAGTCCCTTACATATCCTAGATATTAACCCCTTGTCTGAATTACAGCTGGCAACAATATTCTCTTACCTAGAGGCTGTCATTCCATTCTGTTGATGGTTTGTTTTGCTGTGAGAGAACTTTTAACTTTCATTTGTTCTCATTTGTCAATTCTTGGGGCTGATTCCTATACTATTGGGTTTCAGTTCCAAAATTCCATGCCTATATTCATGTCCTAAAGTATTTCCTCTATGTTTACCTTTAGAAGTTTCAGTATTTCTGATTTTAATTTAAGGACTTCGATCCAGTTTATTTATTTACACACTTTTTAAACTTATTCTTTGAACATGCCAGGCATATTCAATATATCTTGATCATATCCAATACTCACTCTCTCCCTCCAACTTCCCCAAGGTGTCCCCCAACATATCTTCAACCAAACTTAAGTGTTTTCCTCTCTTTCTTTTTTTTCTTCATATAACTCACTGAGTACAATTAATATTGACCCTCTAAGCATGACTATGGGGCCAACCACTGGGGAATAGGGAACCTACCATGGCCACACCCTCGGGGGAAAAATACTCTCTTCTTTCAACTAACCCTCAACTTTGGATGGCTCCTGAGCTAAGGCTGGACCCTAGAGACTCCTTCCCCTGACTATGCTGCAGTTAAAATTGACTTCATACTGTGCAGATTGAATTAATGCTTGTTTGAGGTGAGAAATTTGCAACTATTCTTTTTATAATTTTATTTAAATTAGAAACAATCTTATTTTCCATATCAATCCCAGTTCCCTCTCACTCCCATCCTCCCATGCTCCTAACCGATACCCCTTCCTATTTCCCATCCACTCCCCAGGGAGGGTGAGGACTTCCATGAGGGATCTTAAAATCTGTCAAGTCACCTTCGGCAGGGTCTAGGCCCTCCCCTGTGTATCTAGGCTAAGAGAATATCCCTCCATGGGAAATGGGCTCCCAAAATTCCATTCGTGTACTAGGGATACATGCTGGTTCCACTGCCAGAGGTCCCATAGACCACCCAGTGCTGCTAGCTGACACTCATGTTTGGGGAGCCTGGTTTGGTCCTATGTTGGTTCCCCAGCTACAAGACTGGGATCTATGAGTTCCCACTTTCTCAGGTCAGCTGTTTCTGCGGGTTTTCCCATCGTGGTCTTGACCCCTTTGTTTGTCACTCCTTCCTCTCTGAAGCTGGATTCCAGGAGTTTGGCTCAGTGCTTAGCTGTGGATCTCTGCTTCTGCTTCCATCAGCTACTGGATGAAGGCTCTAGGATGGTATATAAAGCAGTCATCATTCTCATTATAGGGGAAGGGCATTTAAGGTAGACTCTCTACTATTGCTTAGGTTCCTAGTTGTGGCCATCCTTGTGGATCTCTGTGCAATTTCCTAGTGCCGGATTTTTCTTTGTAGAAGAATGTCCAGCTTTGTCAACACTTGTTTGTTAAAAATGTAATCTTTTTCCCCCAGTACATGTTTTTGACACTTCTGTCAAAAAATTAGGTGTCCATCACTGTTTTTATTTATCTCTAGGCATTTTAGTACAATTCATTGTTCTCCATCTCTGCTTTGCTTCCAGTATCATGCTGTCTTTATCAGTGTGGCTCTTTAGTATGGATTGAGGGGAAGTAATGTGATGCCCTAGGCTTGCTCTTTCTGCTTAGAATTGCTTTGCCTATCCAGGATCCTTTGTGTTTCCACATGAAATTTAGAGTTGTTTTGTACAGTTCTGTGAAGATTGTCATTGGAAATTTTATGGTGATTGCATTGAATCTGTAGATGGCTTTCTGTGCAGATGAATGGCTGATGAAATTGTAGTACATATACACAAGGAAAAATGAAATTTGCCCGAAAATGGATTGAATTGGAAAACATATTAAGTGAGGTAACTCAGGCTCAGACAGACACAGGCTTTTGTTCTCTTTCCCATTGGATCCTAGCTTCTAAATTTTTCAATACGCATATCCAGGTGAGAGTACTTTGGCTAAATACCAGGAAACTAGAATAGGGTCCATGAAATTGAACATAAAGAGGACTTTAGTGGGGGCATGGGAGGTGAGAAAGACAATGGAACAAAGAAAGGGGACACACTGGAGTTGAAAGGTGTACACTATGGAAAGGCAGCAAGGGGATAAGGGAAAGCCTAAGGAGGGGAAACATGAAAAGGTACTAAAACTCCATATGGAAATATAATGCTTTGTAAGGTCATTTTAAAAAAATTGCTGTGAAGGGAAAAGCTCTGACACTTGGCAAGGGCTAGAGACCCAGTTCTGTCCACTAAGGAAGAGGAGAACTGGCAGAATAATTTGGACATGGTATGTAAAAATCATCTGTCACCAGGGGCCTTATAGTGAATTGTTGAGGAGAAAGAAGGACTCCAATCCCAGCCAGTATCACACAAATCTGACACCACAGGCCAGTCCAGATTGAGAAAGGAAGTTGGGTACTCATATTGTCAAATGTTCAAGTAAGGACATTCCTCATTGGATACTTGATGCATAGAAGATTTTGTTGCACGATTTATCTTTTTAACAATGTTATAGAATGCTAGATTACAGAGTTTACAAGTGTTGCCCAGGCATGCTTCCTGACTGGGGATTATGGTCTTTCTGACTTTGATTATCTTTCATCTGACATGAAGGCAAGCCTGAGGTTAAAGCATCCTGTTGAGTCACATTATCACTCAACAACTCAGTGGGCACTATTTACTACCAGAGCACCTCAGTGCAGTTCAATGAAGCCGGGCCTGTGGCTTGTGGAAGCAACTAGGGCATGCCTTTGCAAAAAGAGGACTGATGGATTTTAGGGTATTTGAGAAGCCAGGGCTTTGGGGCCACACCATGGTTATAAACCCATTAAGCTTGATTTACAGCAACCAAGCATTTTTAGTCCAAGGTCATTAAACTGTCAAAGCTCTACTTTTGACTTTTTATTTAGAGGAAAGATACTGAGCCCAAAGTTGTATATAAGACCACACCTAAAATATTTGACCTCAGAATAGACACTTTCAAATAGACTCCCACTAAGCAGCACAAGTATTTTCTGTAGTAAGCACACATAAACAGTCACAATAAAATAATCATTGCTCTTGATCTTTCCTTAGTTTCAGAGCAATTTAAAAACACTTAGACAGCTAAGGTATTATTCACAATAAAATATCCTGCATATGAATGGAAAGTTATCAAAGAAAAATATACACTGCTTTGTGTTTTAAAACAGAAGTACAATAAAAACTGAAAATAGTCACGTGGGATGATACCACTGAAACAATAAAAAAATTCTCATTCTTTGTGTTTATAACCATAATAGTATTTTTGGATATTTTGAATCAAACAATTTAAATTCTGGAATATAAAAAATTATATATGTGGAAATTAAACTTGTTTTCCAGCCAGTAAGCAAAATGAAACCTTTAGGAACTTGCTTTTGGAACAAACACAGGCAGCTGAGCCTCTATATGTTGGAAACTCACTTGTAACTGAGGGTTCCTCCAATTAGTTTCCTAAAGGAAGCATGACCATTTAAGGCATAAGTAACAAAACATGTGCTAACAAGAAGATTATACATACAGTGCTTGACTCAGCAAGGGTATAAAGCAACTGCATAGAGCTTAGACTAACAAGAATCTTCGAGAGAGGAGATTTTATCACTGGAATGTTTAGAATTTCCAGCACCTAAGGATAGCAAAGTGTTAAACTTTAATCAGGCTTCGTTATTTTGACTCAACTTTGTAAAGACAGTGAATAGAATGTACTACTATTACTGTGCCTGTCTTGGCTTACCAGAGCGTATAGGTCCCAAATCTCCAGGAATACATCTCAAGGAGTTGCTTAGCTAGAACCACCTGTATTGAGTGGCCAGACATTACCTTGTGACATCAGAAAAGCTGTATGTCTCAGAAGAACACGTGAAAAAGCCATCATATTGGTTGCTTTTGTCATTGTTGTGACAAAATACCTGTCTGAATCAATGGAAGCAAGGTTTATATTGGCTCACCGTTTCCGGATATGCCCATCAAGGCTAGGAAGGCATAGTGGGTAGGTGCATGAAGCAAGTGGTCACATTGCATCCACAGTCAGAAAAGAGAAGGTAATGAATGCTGGTGCAGTGGGCTTTCTCCTTTTTGTTAGAGGTCCAAGCCTACAGGATGGTGGTACCCACATTTGGCATGGATCTCTGAACCTTTATGAACTCAGTCTAGAAAATGTCTCATATACAAGACCAGAGGTTTGTGTCCCAAGTGATCCCTGATTTTGGCAAGATGACAATCAATATTAGCCATAGCAATCACCATTCAGGAGTATTCATTTAAAGCTAGGAATGAATCTAAACAAACTTGTACTAACATTAAGTATGGAGGTGTATGCATACATTCACTGAAGATGTATATCTACATACAATGTGCTGTCTTTAGAATACATATTTAAGAAGTTCTCTGGAGTAGGAAGATGCATTAGGAACTCAATATAGTGGTAAACTGAGTGAGACTCTTCCCTTTCTGTGTACATTTCTATGATTTAACTATGAACTATGTTTACAAAGGCTCATGCATGGAAGCCTTGATCCCCAGGCAAGTAGTGACATAGAAAGGTGACTGGATTATAAAGACATCAACTTCATCAATGAATTGATTCATTGATTATTTCATTGATAAGTAGGATGTTGACAGGTAGACTCTTTTGCAAGAAGTGGATTGTTTAAAGTGTACTTTAGAAAGGTACATCTGTCTCTCATTCCTTTATTTCCCCCTCTTTCCTTTCCTCTCTTCTCTCTCTCTCTCTCTCTCTCTCTCTCTCTCTCTCTCTCTCTCTCTCTCTCTCTCTCTCTGTCTCTCTGTCTCTCTGTCTCTGTCTCTGTCTCTGTCTCTGTCTCTCTCTCTCTCTCCTTTCTGGGCACTGTAAGATGAATATCTCTCTCCCTCTCTCCCTTCCCCTCCCCTCTCCTTTCCTCTTTCCTCTCTATACCTCTCTCTTTCTCATTTCTCCTCCCTTCTCCCTCTTTTCTATTTTTATCACTCTCTCCCTCCCTCCTCTTTCTCTTCTTTCTGGCCACCATGAGACAAACAGACTTCTTTGCTACATGATTCTTGGTGTCACAAAGGTCTCCCTAGTCACAAGCCCGTTGTGATGGAGACAGGAGACCATGAATACAAACTGCTAAAGCAAGACTCAAAATAGATTTTTTTAAATGTCTATATTTTGTTACAACAACAAAGGCTGATTTCAAACACATGTTAATAGTTACAAGGAATAATTAGCTCTAACAATCCATTTTGCATTTTACAAAACATCTAAAATACAGTTGTCATTGTCTTTATTTTGTAAATGAGTAAAGCAAGACTCTAAGTGGTTTGGTGGTTTCCAAACATCATGGAGTTCTTAGTTGGAGCTCAATGTAAGAATCCAACGTCCTTTCTGTTATTTAGCTCTGAAGTCAAGTGATAATATGGCCCACCTTAGATGGGGTGATAAATAGAAGTTCTTACTACTTGCAAGGAAGTTATCATCTGTCATTCTGTGCTTCAGATTCCATTAGGTTTCATACACCAGTGTTGTTCATTTTCACCTTTTTTACCTGGCAGATGCCTTAACTTTTGATGAGTCCAGTCACAAGAGAATTTGTCTGTCTATGAAAGCTTCTCAAAGACAGAATTAGTTATTTTCTTCTTTATGTGTCCAGTGGATATCATCACACATTGCCTGTCTCCCATACCTTATAAAGCTGAATTATATATCCCTACTGTCAATTGTGCATGCCTGAGACTAGAAGCTGCAGTTTTTTCGAATTTGTATTCCTAGTGTCTAGAAAGGTGTGTGGCACGTAGTATTTTGAACACTATGCATCCAATTTCTGGGATAAAAGGCTGAAATTATTTGTAATTGAGGACCAGTCAATGTAGCATCACCTTTCCAGACAGAAAAGAACGTGCCCATTAAGTTCTTGCTTCCTCTTAGAGATGAGAGATCAGGAATTCAGAAGCAATTACATCATTGACTACACTTCCAAACATCACTATGCAAAGCATAAAATTACCCTGTAAAGAAATCAATATTTTATTTCGTAATGATGCTAATATCTTCCAAGCTAATCATATATCGCATTAGCAAACAGAAAATATTAGCAATAGAATGAATTTTTGCAAGCCATGCTGTTTAATAGCCTGATTTCCTATGTGAGAAAGTCAAAATCCAGAGAGACAATCTCACTTGCTTTTGGTTTCATGTTTGGTCAGTGGGAAAGCCAAGCCTGTAAGCACTTTCTAACAGCCTTTGGTCTTTCTGTGATCTAAAAGGGAGAATAGAAAAACAAATGGAGTTATTTTGGGGAGAGTGAATTTGTGTGCTTCCCTACCCAGTCCATGCAAATGGAACACGTAATGGATAAGACAACAAGATCTCACTTCTTGATTGCACTGACCACTTTCACAGATGGGTCATTCCTTTGACCACACACTACGGTGTAGTTTTTTTGTTTCTTTGTTGTTAATCCCAGATACTATTTTGGAAAGAAATAAAAGCATAATTATCCTCTTTAACAGAAAACAACACAAATAGTTTTGAATTAAAGAAACCTATTTCCTGAAGTTCTGTATTAGGAAGGCCTTTAGAGTAGTCTGGCTAGAGAGACACTAAAGGCCAGTACAAAGAACCTGTGTTCTAGGCCAGCACCACCACTCCACTACTCTACCACCAGAGTTAAACCTCTCATGAGAAAAGCATCACACAATCTCAAATTGAAGGGTGTTCTATCAAGTAACTATGCGGCACATGGCAAAAATAACAGTAAGGAATAGTGAGGAAACAATGAGAGACTATTATTGTCCAGGTGGGACTAAGCAGACATCATGGCTATGCAAAAGGGGTACCCCAAATTGGACAAAAAAGTAATTTTGTTGCAAATATTGGCTATCTAAAACAATCTGTAAATCATTTGATAATTGTATTCTCAAGTTGGTATCTATGTTGTTATAAAAGCATAGTATATAGAAATTTGGGACATAAAGAGTACCTGGAAATTCCTAGCAATACCTTTGTAACATTTTGTCAACCTAAAATTTTCCAAAATAAAATGTTTTTTCTAAAAGATGACAATTATAGAGGGCTCCTCACAGGTAACAAATGACATTCAAATGTTAGCTTATGCCTGTAGAAAAGATAGATTTCTGTTGAATTTTGAGGGGCTTAATCTGTTATGGTACTTACTTATTTAGTCTTCTTAAATAGGACACAAAGGGAACCAAACTATATTATATCCAACAAGCAGTACCTCAATCACATTTCAACAGTCTGGGGTGGAGGAGCACAGCCTGCTAGAACAGTGTACCCCTCTAGACCTGCTTCTACCACTGCACACTGAGTCAGTAATGTCATTTGTCTTACGTTGTCTTCTAATCTGGAAAAAATAATTATAAGAGTGCAAATATGGTATATGTTGAAAGAAGTAAGTGACAATTATATAAATGCACATATGTGTTGTGTGCCATCAGTAATTGTACTGTCATGAGCTTTGGAGATGACATGTCTAGAGACAGAATAATTGTCTTCCCAAGTATCTATACTGTAGTCCTCAAAACTTTGATTGCATTACTTTAGATGGTAAAAGAGACTTCAGGGGTATGATTCTATTAAGATCTTATGATTCATAGATTATTTCAAAGTTATGTAGATGGACTAGATGCAATAAGAATTTTTTTTCATTTTTGCTTGTTTTGAGAAAGTCTTACTGTGTAGGTCACCTAGTTTTGAACTCATTATTATCCTGCCTCAGTGTCCTGAGTGCTGGGATTATAGGGATATGCCACCATGCCTAGCAAGACTTCATATGTGAATTTCAGAGTCTAAGGAGGGATATAATAACACGAGTGAAAGCTAGAGTCATGTGATGGAAAAAGGAATGCTGGGGACTCCAAAAAGTGGGAAAGGATATTGCTTTCCTTCTTTTACTAGTTGCCTTCTTCAGATAGTCTTCAGTAAAAGAAAGGAAAGCAGTATCCTTTCCAAATGATATTAATTCTCCATTCAAGATTTGAAGATACTGTGTCAATGTCTTCTACTTCATTTTCAAATGCCATGCTGTGATCAATATGGATTCTGTTTTCTTTTGAGAAATTCATATGTAGATACAATTCATTTGCTCATATCCACCTCTACACCCCTTCAAATTCTCCTGTGTCTCCATAAATCCCCCTCTCAAATTCATATACCCTCTCCTCTCTGTCTCTCTGTCTCTGTGTCTCTGTGTCTCTGTCTCTCTGTCTCTCTCCCTCTCTGTGTGTGTGTGTGTGTGTTGTCCACTATATTCAGTTAGTGTTGCCTGTATGTACATGTGTATAGGGATGAACACTGGGGGAGAGGACAATTTATCAGGGAGTTCAGTTTTTGAAGAAAAAAACCCCACAAAACTGATCCATCCTCCCTTAGAAATTGTCAACTGCCTGACTAAGGGTGGGGTCAGGTCTGTGAGTCCCTTCTCACATGCTGACTTATTGTCTGGTGTGGTCTTGTGCAGACAACTATAGCTATTGAGAGTTAATGGGTGTAACATTCCTGTCATTTCCGAGTACACAATTTTGTACCAGTCCTCCAAGATAGATGGTCACTCCACCATCAATTATGTTGGGCATCTTAGAAGCAGATTTTGTGGTCTTCTGCACAAAGAAATGAGACCCACAGTGTCTGGCCAAATTCTGAGGTGGCTCCAGTATTCTCAATTTCAATAGCAAATAGCTTTAGACTGAATGATATTTTTTTGATCTGATGGAATTTCAACCTTCCTATTTTTGCTTGCGGCAGGAATGAATAAGTCTTACAGATGTGAATAACACTCTCCATTGACTGAGTTTTCCAAAGGAGCATTACTCTGAATGGGTCTGGTCTTCATTGAGAGAGAGCATAGAACTTCCCAAAGTTCCCAGGCAGAGATTCAAGGTGAGAGAGCTACCTTCCTGTTAGCTTTGAAGCAGTAGTCCATATGAAGGAGAAACCCTCCTGAGTCTAAGCACTCAGCCCTAGAAAGGAAGTAAACTCTTCCAACTCCTTTGGGAGCATGGCTGTAGATGAGCATAAGTCAGAATGATGCCTTCAACACTGTGATCCTCACAGAGGACCCAGCTAAGTCATACTAAAATTCTGAGTCAAAGAATCTGTGAGACAGTAAATATGTGTTGATTACATATTAACATAGCAATTACAGTTAACATAGCAATAGGAACCACTGTGAGTATTGTTTACAACAGGAGGAATGCTGGAGTATGTATGACCAGGAGGCATCTTAGATCAGCAAGAACCTTGTCTGTTTGTTTACCTGCCTGCAATTGTTGAGGAAAGGAGAGCTATTTGTATCACTGGTGTCAAGTCTGAGACTCTTAGACAAAGGAAACAGGCCCTTTGCAAAGCACAGTTAATTAGACTCCAGGATGCTGCTACCACAGGTGGTTGGAGATAATTACATTCATCTAATAGCCTTGAGATTTAAAGACTACCCAGCAAGGAAATGCTAGAAAATAGTGTTCTGGGGGAGTTTACTGTCCAAGATGAGCCATTTGTAGTTGCTTTTAGGGAAAGCACATAGGATGCATAGTGAGCTAATGACACCTCTTAGCTCCTGTTCTGATCACAAATATTACCAGTAGCAACAAGTTCTTCTGGTGATTGCTCTGATGGCCATGGTCTCAGTTTCAGGATCTTGTGGTGATCTCTATATCCCCAGAGAGAAGTAATGGCTCATAACTATTTCTCTGTTCTCCAGTTACTCCCAGGATCTCTATTCAAATATTAAGTATGGAATTTAAGCCTTTCTATGAGTCAGTTTCTGGCCATATCCACTATCAAAGCACCTGGTCTCTGTCACTTCGCACTCACCAGAGTGACCTTTGTTCTGTTTCTCATGTATGTCTTCCCCATGCTTGCCATCACACAGACTTTACTGCCTGGAGGGACTCTCTATGTCCATTTATTAGACTAGTAGTGTCCTGGCTAACTTCTAGTCCTGGCTTGCTCTGACTTTGCAGGCAGGTGCTTCTTGGCTTTTTAGACAATTTTGACCCCTAGTCATAAAATTATTTCCTTGTTAGTTCATTAGTGTAATTTTTCTACTGTTATGAATTGTAATATAAATAAATGATATGCAGGATATCTGATACATGACCACCAAAGGGGTCATGAACCACAGATTGAGAAGCCCTGCCTTAAAGCATGCAGTGTTGGGCCAGCAAAGAAGGCTCCTCAGGTAAAGTACTTACTATGCAGGCCAGATGATCACAGTTTGATCCTCACAACCCACATAAAAGTGCAAGGCTAGAAGGCTCCACAAAATTGTTTATGCCAACACATGCCTACTAACACACACATATGCCTGTATTCATGCTTCTTAAATGCATAATAAAATTGAGAAAAACAGTGATTTCCCTTTGTATTATGTCCTAGAGTTTGTACTGCTATCTATCATTACTATTGTTTATTATTATTATAATAGTCATCACTTCAAGAGCTGAAGAACATCTGTCTGTAGAGTCAGGCCTTTCTTTTTCTATCTTTTTCATTCTTACATGTCTGTTCTAACCCAACTCAACTTGGCAGATGTGGAGTGCCTGATGTAGAGAAGGCCTGTGCTACATCTTGATGATGAAGGACATGAGAGGAGAGGAGAAGCCCTGTCCTTGGGATCTTCATTGTCCCTGCTTTGGCTGCAATCACCTCTTTTCACTTGAATTCTGCAATGCTTCAACCTCTTCCTTTTCTCTTCAGAGCCTTCAGTTTCTAGAGTATCACCCGATGTATGACTTCACGATCAGAACCCCTGCTGCTCTCTAGTCTTAATGTCCAGAGCTCTTTTTGCTCTGGTGAGTCACACACCCTTCAAGGCTCCCAAGCCTTTGCCTTTCTTGCTTCCCTTTCTGAAATTCCATTTCTTTTCCTCCCCTGTAGAGTGGTACTCATCCTCAGTCCCTGGCTCCCCTGGGATGTCCTCCTTTCCTTTTCATTCAGTTGGTAACTCCCAAACACTTTTGAGAGGAGTTCTGGAAAAACTGTAAGATAGTAGACATATAACTGTCTTTCTCCCACTACCTACAGAGTTTGAGATCATGGTAAGCTCTTTAGAAACATATCAAAGAGGCAAATACAACTTTTCCCAGGGACGTCAAGGGAGAGCATCTTGGATCAATGTGCTGAGAGGCTCAGGCCTGGTGACCTGGGTGAGCTAGTATGTGACAGAATCTAAGAGGGATTTGCACCTTCTCCAGTGCTGCATAAGTTTGGGAAAATACATAATCCATGGGTCATGACTTATAGCTTTAAAAGGGAAGCAAGCCCAGATCATTTTGTTTTAGGCAGAAAAAGAGATTTCCTTATGAACTTATCACATGTAGCAGATATTGGGGTGTCCAGAGGCTGCATATTATTTTTATCAAGTGACTCCCCTATTATGTTGAAAATCCCAGAAGTTATACATCATCTTTTTTATGATGGAACATTTCATAGTGTAATGCTTCCTCCTAAGGGAAGATGCTCATTTTTTGTAACATAAGTTTTGGTGATATATTATTTATGATTTATTAAACTTGCTTGAGGATTTAGAAAGCAAAGTCATCCACAAGCCATAGAAGCCAGGCATATGTCTTTAATCCCAGCATCCCGAAGGTAGGTGGTGGTGTTACACACCTTTAATTCTAGGACTCAGGATTAAGAGGTAGACAGATCTCTGTGAGTCCAAGGCTACACAGAACTACACAAGACTGATCCAGTCCTGAAGAGAAAAATCTCACACAAAGATGATCACAGCATCCGGGATCAGACACCTTTAATCCCAGCACTAGGGAGTTATTTAAGACAGGAGCAAGGTCTCAGTATCAGGCATTTATTCCCTAGCCATACTGAAGATTGGAGGCATTTATTCTGCAGTTACATTGAGAATAGGAATGCCCCAGCCCTTTTAGAGGTAAGAACTCTGTGGTAGGATGGTTGCTTTGCTTCTCTGATCTTCAGGTTGAACCCCAGTATCTGTCTCTGGGTCTTTCATTTTTCATGTTACAGTAAGTAGAACATGGATAGGCAGTGTTTGGCACATATTCCAGAAGTGTGTTAAAGACATGTGTGTATTTACACTAAATTAAAAATGTGTTATAATCTGTGATATATTTATAACACACATTTTTATTATTTAATAAATACAATTTAAATGGTACTAAACAAACTTTCTGTTGAATCCCCAACAGCATATTGAGCTAATATTGTTTTTTTCTGTATGAACATATATATCTTACTTATTTTGATCTTGTTAGTTAACAGTTTCACACATTTATGCAATGAAATTTAGTCTTTTCATCTGCCATTCCTCTGCTCAACAACTCTCCCTCTCATTGTAGTCCTTCTTTCCAGAGACACCCTCTCCCAATTTTTTCATGTGCCTTTTGTGTGCACCTCAACAAGTTTAACAAGAGTTAGTTGCTGAGCGTGGGTGGGAGGTTACTGAGTGGAGCTGTGCAACTTATCTGTGGATACACCATTGAATGATACCTACTTCCCCAACAACGTTTAACTGCCTATAGTTTGAGCCCATCAACATTTCATTATGGATGGTGGAGGGGCCATAGTCTTTATTTTATAGTCTTTTTGTTTTTTTAGAAGTTTGTCGTCTATATTAAAACATTTGGTTAAAAAGATAATTGTGTCTGTCTGTTATCTTCAGTGGAATGTAGTTTATGTCTATGACAGGAGCCCTAGCTAGTTTTCCAGAATCCTACTATGACTGGTCCTCCACCACTTAAAAATATATTATCATTCTCCCCATTTCAGAGGTGGTGTCTAAAGCCTATGCAGTGGATGAAAGTACTTTACTTGGGCCTGCATAAACTGTGCATTTTGACCTCTATACTAGGTCTCCCTTGGTTCTGAATTTTAGACAGGCAGAATCCACCACACTAAGGCAGTGTGGATTTCACTCTTCTTTGTCTGTACTGTCAAATATCCCTTATATTCTCCTTGAGGGACACTGAACATTGTCAACCCTTCTTAGCTTCTTCTCTTCTTCAGCCTTGGACACCTGAATCTGGAAAACTGTTTTGCACAAAAAATAACAGAGAATGAGTAAAGAAGTCGATAATCTCACTGAATAAGATGAGTTATGAGGCAATTGCATGGTTCATTGAAACTTCAGGTGGTCCATAAAATATAAAGGTATTATTGGACCAAGCAAGATTGCTCAGCAGACAAAGGTACTTGCTTGAGAACTTGACATTCTAAGCTCAGTCCCCAGAAACTGTGGTGGAAAGGGGGAACCAACTTCTAACATTTATCTTTGTCCTCTATCTACACACCACATAGCATATGTGAGTCCACCAGGGTATTTCTGACCAAGTGTCTAGTAGCATACTGTAGCCATTATATAAGTCATGACTATGATGCTGGCAAAAACAAAAAAACGAAAAAAGGAAATCACCATTGTTGTTGTAGATATTAGGTATTGTATTAGCTGAGTGGAGGATGAATAGTAAAACAAAATCTGGTCTTTGCCTTTTGCCTGACAAACAGAGCCTGCTGAGGTTAAGGCTAATGGAAGGCCTTTATTGAGCTGGTGAACACATGCATACCACACAGGCCGAATCACAATACTCTACACCATCGTCAGCCTTGTGACAGCACTGGTTCTCTGGAACCATGCCTTTATGGTCTATCTTGCTCTTTAGAGTCAGTTCAGTTTGAGCGAGAGCTATGTGCCAGATCCTCTTTATCAGCTCCAAACTGAAGTGTTGCCTAAATGGCCTCAAACTGGTCATTCTGGCATGAAATTAACCTTTTTCTTGCCACAAGTAGTATGAGGCAGAGAGGCAAAATGCTAGTTACAGAAGCACACGTTGCTGTTTAAGGGCATGTCAGTCAGTGGTATATACAATTTAGAAAGCAGAGACTCTCCTCAGTTGCTCTAATTCCACCCTCACTGGTACAAAGAATAAAATGACTAATGTAACTCCTGAGCTTTCATGAGTATAAAAACAGTTTCTCCTGACAAAATACAAATTTTTTATAACGTAGAGAGGGATGCGCCGACTATAAATATCAAATGACTGGTATCGATACCTATTTAAACAGACATAGCACATGTAACTTCCATGGTTGCTATGAGAAACCTGGCCACATGAGGGTGAATTAAATTCAGTCTCTGTGCACACTGGCCTAAAGAACAATGTGCCATGTGCCATAGCACACTTGTGAAGTTAGGAATGTAGACCTCTGAGGCTCTCTAGGAGCCAGCTAGCTTTTTCCAGAGTCACTCACTGTCCTTTACCATGTGTGCCTTCCTCCACTGAAGCAGCCCCAGAAACACTTATTGTTGTCCCGTGACAGAAATGAAAACAGAGGTGCTTAAAGGAATTTCACAAGCTCCCTCTCTTTGTCCAGCTTACATGAAAAGCTCTTCAAAAGAAATAGAAATGTAAAAAGACAGGGCAGTCAGGAATGAACTGGATGACCTGGGGCACCTCACATTTTACCTGTCACCAAGTTCAGAACCATCTGCTTTTTTTTTTTTTTGATCTTCTGTTCTGGGTACCAAAAACCAGTGGTGACCACACACTGAAGCGCTTGAGAGCCTCCTTTCTCTCTCTCACATCTAGTAAGTTAAAAATACTATGGAATATGCTGCCCTTCCATGCCTTTTTTTCCCTTTAAACTCTCACTCTTTCCTTTGCAGGATGGCTTATCATTTTTACAGTTAGTACCAGGTTGTTAATTCCACCTATTATGTAGAGAATAGGATCATTGCAAGAAAGGGAAGTGGGAGAGACAGGGTCCTCTGCTCTTCTGCTCTTCTTCTCAACTTAAGTCATGGTGTGTTTCTGGCTACAGCCTGCCTTTGGTTCTCAGTCTACTGCCCACATGCTGACAGTATCTACACATGACCTGTTATTTTTAGATGTTGTTTGGCCCGATCTGCTGAGTCTTGAGCATGAATGCTGCTGCAATGACATCAGTGACAGCATGCGTCCCAGCAAGCTCCATCGCCATGGTCAGTCTGTTCAAATTTCCTGTTTTATTAATGTTAAGAACAATCCTGCCTCACCTAAACAAGTGTGGGCACAGTCTCTGCTCTCAGTCTTCAATCCTCCTTCTCTTTAGAGGATGCTCCTATTGATGGAGGAACCTGAGGATTACAGGTTTACACAGAAAACTAGGGTGTTACATATATAATAAGCCTTCTCTTAATGTAATAGTCTTCCAGTGCTTGAGATAGGGACTCTTTGACATTCACCAACCAGGTCAGGCCATGCAGCCAATGTGACACTGAAGAAATAATACTGTTGTGCATCCAAATCCTGTTTGTTTTTAAATTATTACTTTACTAATACATAGGAGTTTGAGGTACTGTGTGGTAAACTGAGGAATGTGGTGTTGAGTATTTCTATATCCTTTAAAATATTTAAGGAACAAAGTGATTTGAAATAAACAGATAGAAATAAATATGCATTTACCTGGAACAAAGCTTCCCTGGACCACCTCCTTGTATGCCCACCAGCCTTCATGGATTTTTGGTGAATTCTGTTGAGCTAAAGGAGAAAAAACAAGAAGGTAGATTAAGATGTGGCACAGGAGCCTGTTCCAGCTGTTAAGCAAGAATAGTAAATACCCATGGCATCACTTTTTCCTACTTCAAAGCCACAATCATTAAAAATCCCCTCTTTCATATCCTTCAAATGTACTATTAGCATGTAAATTTCTTGTCATAGGTTTTTATAGTTATCTGGATAATTTAAATTTTTTATTAAAAGACTTTTCATACAATATATTTTGATCATATTCTTTCCTCTTCCTCAACTCCTCCCAGATCCTTTATACCTCCCTATGTATTCAACATCATGTTCTCTCTCCCTCAATAAAGTAAAATATCAATAAGAAAAATAATAACAACAACAAGAGTCTCCCAAACTCAGTGTGGATACTTCCATAAAGCTGTTCACACAGTTGAAGAGGATGATGTACCCCAAACACAGGAGGGCCTGTCTTAGATCAAGGATATATGAGTAGCTGTGCTTTTCTGCTAGAACCTCCAGAAAAGCTCTCAAGGTACTGGTATATTTTTATGGCAGTAAAATAACAATGATTATGTATTGGCTTATTTACGTACCCTCTTCTTGACTTCTACACATGCACATACACACATAGCCACACATACACAGACAGACAGACAGACACACACACACACACACACACACACAAACACACACCACTTGTTGGAATCATATGCATACAAATGTCAAAGAGCATGTAAAACTGTGTTCTTATTTTTAATAAAGTACATTCATATTTTATTTCTCAGTTATATTGAAGAAGACTCAGATGCACCCCACTTGTAATTTGTTTTGACTAAATTAAACATTAAGCCTTTATTTATTGTCTTATTTTTATTTAACCACCCTTTTCAATATCCAAGCTTTGAGATGCATTATTCTGTGTTACAAAGAATGGGCACGGGACATTAGGTTTGAAAACAAGGCTTTGTGTAGACAAAGAACTTGCTAAATCCCTCTTGGTTCCAGATGCACTTGTAATGTTTTTCTCCGCCTATGGGACTGGAAACTTGCAGTTGGTAGAAGCATGGTTGAAGGATAGTTATTGACACAAACAAATAAAAGAGAAGTCCAACCTGAAACTGACAGTGGGGTTCCAGACCTTATAAACATACAGAAGAGTGAGAAAGAACAGATTGGAAGGTCTGGAATGTCAGCAGTTTCAAGTGACTCAGAACAAGTCTAGTGAGTGGATACAGCAACATGCACAGGATTTCCTGTCACTCTGAAATCGCATGAGTTATAGAGTTAAGATGTTTCCATTGCACTCAAAGTCCATGAAGGTATAGCCAGCTCTGGAAAACAGATCGAGAATGGACAAAGACTATACCTCTGTGCTGAGAAAAATGGGTTAGAATTCAGAAAGCATTTTGGTGTCTTTTTCTCTGAACTGCATGAGATACTGCTTCCTTCTGTTTCTCAATACATTGATGGGTCACTGCCACGAAAGCAAGAGGAGATTCCAAAGGCTTAATAATTCATGACATGAATATAGATGATACATAATACAATCAAGCCTAATGGCCATTTTTTCCCTGAAACACTTTGTAACACTTAGCTGTGTGCAGATTAAATATAATTCACAGATAATATAAACTATCAAAACAAATCAAGACTAAACCTTAACATTTTATTAAATGAAACTCAGTCTGGACCCTGCTGATCCTGTAGCCAGCCTGGAAAAGATGTGCATTTCTACAAGTTTCAAAGCATTGGATTTGAACTTCATCTGCCAATTTTGGATCAGAGATAATTCAGGAAAGTTTTCTTTATCTCAGACAGGAATTTCTCAGTCTTATCAAAACTTACAAGTGCTTTATCATATTAAGACTGTTGAGAATGTAAACAAAAAAGTCACCTCCTTTATTTCTCTGAGAGTCCGTTGTTGGTGATTGTAGCAGGGTGCTACCTGATGTGTGTGCTGGGAACTGAACTCACATTCTATAGAAAAATCAGTAAGCACTCTTAAACCACCAAGCCATCTCTCCAGTTTGAAGCTGCAATACATATGTTATATATCAACAAAATTGTTTTAAAAATCATGTCTTTCTCTCTCTTCTAAATCCTCTGAGGTCCTTCTCACCCAACTTTATACTAACCATCTCTCTCATAAACAAACATAAAAAAGTGAAAGCAAAAGCAAAACAAATGAAAACAAGACCAAGCACATACAGAGAGAAAGTGAGAGAGAGAGAGAGAGAGAGAGAGAGAGAGAGAGAGAGAGAGACCGTGCAGAGAGTGAAAGACTTTAGAGCACTCAGTCCTAAATGAGATGTCTTCTTCAAACCCCTCTCATCAAGGTTCAGGGATCTATGATGAAGAGAAAGTGGAAAGATTCTAAGAGCTAGAAGTTACAAGTGACTCCAAGGAAACAATGCCATTGGAATATGACAAGACGGATGCACAAACAAACAAACACCACCAAGAACAATGAAAAAACAGTTCACAATAAAAAAGATGGAATTCATTTTGTGTTGGTCAATTACTGAGCATGGGGTCTGCCATGCAGTATGGCTGATATCCCCAGTGGCACTCCATTTGTAAAAACTGATTTTCCATTTGCCAAAAGTATCAATTGCAAATAGCTTATTTTAGGGGTGGGACGCTGTGTCCACTTCCCTCTCTCAGTGCTGGTACCCCCATCTGCCTTAAACCTATGCATGGCTTGTGCTTGCTGCAAGACTCTGTCAATGCATGTGTGCATCAGTCCTGTTGTGTGCAGAAGGCACTGTCTCCTTGGGGTCCTCCATAACTTCTGGCTTTTAAATCTTTCCTCCTCTTCTTCCTCATACATCTGTGAGCTCTGATGTGAGAGATTTGATGAAGAATCTCATTTAGGACCAAGTGCTCCAAGGTCTCTCACTCTCTGCACACTACCTATCTGCGTGTCTGTGTTTTAAGTCCCATCTATTGCAGGAGGAAACTTCTCTGATGAGAGTTGACTGATGCACTGACGTGAACCCCAATCTAGTGTAGTAGCACCAATGTTTTGCTAGAGTATTTTCACATATTACAAAAGTTCAAAATAAAGCTTTAACTATGTCACAATCAAGAAACTAAAGAAATGTAAATTATCACAATACTGTTTCAATATGTGAAATCTCTTATATAATACACTCTAAAGCATCGATTAGCAAACCACCTCTTAGAAATCTTTAGGGCTCAAGAGCTAAGAATGGTTTGGCATTTTTATGTGCTTGAAAAAAATTAAACAATAGCAATAACTTCTGATATGAAAATTATATAAAATTTCATACTGGAACTTCACATTCAGAGGGCTTGGTTCAGTCCAATGCTGGTTCCCCAGCTTTACAACTTGGGTCCCTATGCTCTCATTAGGTCAAGGCCCCTGTTTCTGTAGGTCTCTCTAGCCGTGCTGACTCGTTTGCTCATCTCTCCTCCCTCTCTACAACTGGATTCCAGGAATATGGCTCAGTGCTTAGCTGTGGGTGTCTGCTTCTGCTTCCATCAGCTACTGGATGAAGTTTCTATGATAGCAATTAAGGTAGTCTTCAATCTCATTATAGGGGAAGGGCAAAAAAGGCGGATTCCCCACTACTGCCTAGATTCTTGGATAGGGTCATCCTTGTAGATCTATGGACATTTCCCTAGTACCAGATTTCTCTTTAACCCTATACTCCCTCTATTAATGTATCTCTTTTCTTGCTCTCCTATATTCTCCCCTTGTGCCAGTCTTCCTGATCCCTCTTGTTCTCTTCCCCCCTCCTCTTTTTCCTCCCTCCCTCCCCTCTCCCCAAGTGCTCCTGATTTGCTTAGGAGTTCTTGTCCCTTTCCCCTTCTTTGGGGGACCATGTATTTCTCTCTACGGGATCTCTAACAGTGGAACCAGTATTTATCCATAGTGTACAAATAGACTTTGGGATCCCATTCCATATGGAATGATACTATTTCAGCCCAGATACATGGAGGAGGACCTAGGCCCTCCCCCAAATGATGTGACAGACTTTGATGATCCTCCATGAAAAGCCTTACTATCCTTGGGGAGCAGGTGGGAGGTGGGTTGGGGAGATGGGAGGGCATGGGAGGATGGGAGGGAGAGGGAACTGGGGGGTTGGCATGTAAAATGATTGTTTATAAAGGAAAAAAAGAAAGAAAAAATAAAAAATTAAACTTCAATGTTCACGAATCATTTTGGCTCACTGTGTTCATTTGCTTATATATTACCCACCAGTTCCTTTCTTTGGCAGTACCATGTCTAATAAGCTGTAAGGGAAGTCTTTTGGCTCAAGAACACTCAAATGTTTCTTCTATTATACCATACTAAAAAAGAGTGCTGGCAGTTAATTTACACATATAAAACTTAAAAAAGAAAGTCAACATAATGAATGTAGCAGTTTAATTGCAGTTGTAATTCCATAAGAAAATTATAAGGAGCATAACGTATAACAAAATATTTTATGCTTCAATATGTATACAGTTGGACATGATACACTTGAACATAAAATGAAGAAATTTGATGATGGATTGAAGCATGTACAAATACTTTCTAAGTGTTGTGTAGGAGGTTTCAGAATCATGGCCTTGCTGACAGAAATAATTTACAAAATAATGAAGAATAAACCTTTCCTTTATTTATGGGCATTTGTGTTGTTAATTAACAGGTTAGTAAAAGTCTGTAATAGATAATTTGTGTTCACATGCAAAGTGGAGCTTGTGGGCTCAGAAAAATAAAACATTTCCCACTCACTTGAATGTCTTCTGGGACATAGGATCATTTATCATTATTTGGAACTGTCTGACATACTAGAGAGCACATATTGTCTATGAGGCCACCACCCCCCTCCTTTGTTGGAGCTAATTGCACCTTTTTCATTACAGCACTCTCAAGAGCCCTCATTAATTTCCAAAATATTTCTCTAGGAATGGTGACACCCTGTTGACAGTCTTTGACCTATGGGACTATTTATAACATTATTTGTGTCTTCCAAATGAGCTGGAGTGAAGCATTATATTGAATGCTGAGCAAAGGACGATGTTTTATCTACATAGATGAAAGAGACACGTCTTACAAAGGGAGAGGATGGCAGCCAATACCCATGCACATCCTTATTCAGGGAGCTAGAATCTTTAAGGAATAATGTGAGGATAGTGAAAGAGAAGTCATAATCCAGGTGGGTGACTGAAGAAAAGAACTAAACTTTGAGCAAAAGAGAAAATAAAACATATGCACAGATAAAGAAAGAAGAACAAAATATAGTCCAGCAGCTCAGCAAGAAGTGGGAGTGCTAAGCTCCAATACAGAATGCCACTTCAGTAGCCTAAGGTGATAGCTGAAGACAGAGAGGGGGCCTCAGAACATCTGTATGCACTATATACTTTGAGCATTATACAATCTAGCAAGGAAATGAGGTAGGGGAAGCAGCCCAAAGGCCAAATACTATGTAGCAGAGAACAAAAGTGTGTGTGGGGGGTGACCCAAATCATAGTTAATGATGGACTCCTCACCGCACAGAATTTCAGTGCAGCCAGAAAGGAATCTTGAGATCCACATACCACAGAGGTGCCAGGGACAGCCTCTCTTCTTGGCACTCAATTGGAACAGTGTCAAGAAGTCAAATGAAAAACTCACTGGGCTAGTGGCTAAGCAACTTCAGAGACAAAAGCCGTTTCCTGCATAACCCATCCTGGCCAACCAAGGGCAGGTGTCAGTGAACTATATTCTGAGGACTGACCTGAAAAATTCCTCTGGCTACAAGGGAGAATCTTTGAGTCAGAACTTCATGGAGTGCCCCATGAAGTAGAAGTCAGATCTGAGCCATAGACTGAGCTACACAAGTGGAGAGAAACTACACCTCATCCCTACCACAACCTAGTCCCATAGAACATCGCAAATACTCCCATTGAAAGAATACGGTGAATTAAAAAATCTAATCAATAACCCAATGCTCTCAGGACTCTTTTCCTCCCAATGGGTTGCCTTGTCCAGCCTCAATAGGAGGACTTTTGTCTTACTGTATCCTGTTTTGTTCTGTTTGGCTGTATTCTCTTGAAGGCCTACTCTTTTCTGGAGAAATGGAGGTGGGGTAGATCTGGGGGAGAGGGGAGGTGGTGAGTCACTGGGAAGAGTGGAAGGGGTAGAAACTGTGGTTGGGATGTATTGTATGAGAGAATCTGTTTACCATAAATAAACTCACAAGGCCTATGTAGACACACAAGAAACATGAAAAATCAAAGAAGAAAGACTCCTCTAAAAATGATCAATTCAGTTGGGTGTGGTGGTGCACGACTTTAATCCCAGCTCTAGGGAGGCAAAGACAGGTGGATCTATGTGTTTGAATGCAGCCTGGTCTACAGAAGGAGTTCTGGAACAGCCAGGACTTCATTGAGAGACCCTGTCTTTAAAAGCCACTCCCCCCCCACACTCACATGCACACAAGTTCCACAGTAATAGATGTGAGTGAATTAGATGAAATATCAGATAAATAATCCAGGAAGAAATGATTATAGCAATTTTGAAAATAATCAGTGAGAACATGGGAAACATTTGAATGAACTCACAGGATGTAAAAGGTAAATTCAGTAAAGAGGGAGAAATTAACAAAATAATAAACTAAAATTTTGAAACTAAAACAATTAATAAGGGCTCAGTAGGCAAGCATAGGGAACTGAGTTCAGATCCCAGCACAAACATAAAAAGCAGGACATAGGTGTACACATGTCTATACCTTTTGTGCTATATGGGGCAGAGATAGAAGAATAGCTGGGGCTTGCTGACTAACACAGAGATACTGTCTCAAAGAATAAAGCAGTTATGGATTTCTTTAGTTGACTGAAAAGAATATGACATATTGAAGAAAAAGATAAATATATCTATCAGGACATGGGGAAAATAAACTAAGATATTTGACAACAGAAGATTGGGAAGAAATTAAATATTACCAAAACAAACTTATGGGATAATTACTGACCTTTCGGAATAATGCTGTATGTCAATGGCCTCAACTCTTTGGTTAAAAGACAGAGACTAGCAATCAGACTAAGACACATGCCCCAACTGTTTGTTGCATATAAGAACATACTGTATTGGCCAAAAAAACTTTAAGGGGAACAGATGGAAAATAAAACACACCAAGTAAATGGAGTTTGAAAGCAAGCAGGTGTAGTCTTGATACCTGAGAAAGTAGACTTCAAACAAAAATTAATCAGAAGAGATAAGGAAGGTCACTTTATATTTATTAAAAGGACCATTCTCCAGGAAGACATAGTAGAGCTGTGGAGATGGCTCACCATTAAAGGCTAAGGTGCCCAACCCAACAGACAGAAAGATATAGTAGGCTACTAAGATGGCTTAGCAGGTACAGGCAATTGGCACCAAACCTAATGACCTGAGTTCCATTTCTGGAGCCTATATAGTAGAGGGAGAAAACTGACTTTCACTGTCCTCTCACCTCTACACATAAGCCAAGGTGCACATGTGCACATACCCATCCCCATACATACATGGATACATGCACTCTAAGAGGAACATGGGTACACACACACAGCCTATATAAAGATCCATCAGCCCGACTGTAAGAAATATTGTAATGCAAAATAAGCATGATGTGAGTGAGCATCATGGAGATCAGAGTACTATTTCCATTACTTGGTTCTCTTCTTTCACCATTGGGTTCCAGAGATCAAAGAGATTGTCAGGCTTAGAGGCAGGTGCCTTTATCCCTGGAGTCATCATGCAAACTTGGAAGCTATATTTGACATGCATTTTGAAGGACCAAATTGACTCTTCAAAAATCAGTTGTCTAGGGTAGAGCTCATCTGATTCCTGTTAATTACAATATATTTACATATATGCAACAAAGATTATACACACACACACACACACACACACACACACACACACACATCTTCCAAATGCTCCTGGATATTGAATGTAGACTCCTGTTGGATGGCAGCAATTTAGAAAGACATTTTAAAGGCATATCATTTAAAGTTTTGCTCCCTGCCACAGGGTTTATTTTAGATGAAACACCTAGAGACGTGCAGGATTCCCATTTAACGCCTCCTGCCAGACTCCAGCAGTCATCTTGTTTGCATCTGATTTCCAGAGAGTGGAGGGTTGATTGAGAATTCCTCAGAGCAAACAGGTGAACAGAGAACAGCCTTGACTCCTCCAGGCTTCTCTGCTCCTCTTTGCCTAGGGATGGCAATCTCTTCACTTAACATACAACCAACCCCTGGGATACATCCAGGTGTCTAATAAGAAAAAACAAGTTGTCCTGACAATAAAAGCTGCCACCACAGACAGATGAAATATTCACAGTCAGGGAAAATACATTTCAATTTTGTTCATTTTTTTTGTTTTTCATGGCAGTTTGAACTTGAGGGTTTCAAAAGAAAACCCAGAGTGTCAAAATTTTAACAGAGGTGGAGTGATCACTGATATTATTCCTTTTTGTACAGACTGAAGACATAGGGGTACATAGACTTTTAAAGTAAAATTTCCTTTCAAAGACCACAGAAAGAATGCCTCAAGCTTTGAAAACTGCCCTTTCTCTGTCCTAAGTGCTGAATTTGCCCCACAGTACAAGAGCAGGGCAGGTAATATGCAAATACATTCACACGACTCTGTGCTAATAACAAAAACCACAGGCCATACTTTTTTGATAGTTGCTTTAAACTTAAAAATATTACTTTTTTGGTCATATGCTTCTGCTCTTTGCTGTAGAATCCACTTTAAGAAGAAAACAAGAATCAATTTTGAAAACTATGGATTTATAACTAATGCATATGGTATTTGATTAACATGTACTTCTGAAATTTGTCACCAGACACTATACCAGATTCAATATGTCTTTGTCCCCACCTCATTTCTGTTGGAATAAAACACAAAAGCTGGGAAATGATGATTCATAAGAATGTTTTTGACATCAGTCAAAAAGAACCTGGAACTCCTTCCTTATCCTCTTTAGTTAGCTATAAAAGAACTCAAGCAGCTTAGCTGACTTAGATTCAGAAAAAATTAAAATACTTTCATGTAGAAATTATAGTGGACTGTTGAGAATATTCAAGACCTAAGGTCAACATTGTATACCGGACATGCAATGTGGGGAAAGACATGGCCCACAAGAGAACAGAGCAGGAACGATGCTTTTATTATGGGAAAGGAGACCTGAATTAAAATCCATCACCAGTCAGAACATATACCACATGCATTAATCATGCTAACTGTAGAAATGAGTATTCCTACTCTGGAAATCAGTAGGTCACATTGCCCTAGATGGTCCATGTTGAGAAAGGATGGAGTTAAATGAATAGAGGAGACATTTAGAACACATGCTACCATGACTACTCGGTTTTAATGTGATAGCATGATCCATGAGAAGTTTTTTCCTAAGAAATTTCTTTTCTTCCTCCAAGGGTATTACTTAAGGAATCATGCTGTCTATTGACAAGGACAATACTGAGTGTTGGAAATTAAAAATAAAATTATCCTGACATTGTATGCATGATACAAAGTTCCATTTTCCAGGACATCACTGTTTTGTCTTTAATGGGCATTTTGCCTTCTATGTGGGAAGCAGGGATACTGATAAGGGCATAGTTCATTACAGGAAACAGTTCACTGTCCCAGAACACTTCAGGGTACCTGTGGACTAGCAGGGATGATTTCCTTCCTCTAGAGCAGTGGTTCTTAATCTATGGGTCGTAACCTCTTTGGGTCACATTAGCTATTATGCATATGAGACATTTACATTATGATTTGTAACAAGAGAAAAGTTACAGCTTTGGGGTATCAGCAAAAATGATTCTAGGGTCACACAGCAATAGGGGGGTTCTAGTGCTCTAGCACTACATCTTTATACAGGCTCCACTCTCCTTTATGTATGTCTGGTACTATGTGTTAGTGTACAATTCAGCATTATGACCTTACTCAATATTTCATCTACTTCTATGTCAGTCTTTCACATTAAATTATAACTTTCTGAAGCACATTGGTGTACTTGATTTTGGAGTCCAGTTAGCAATGTAAAGCTTGGCACATTACACATAATAGGTGAATCCATAATAAATACTTGAGTAAAATTGTATATTATTCGATCTTAGAGTTCAACCTGCACGATCCCTGGGTGATTTTAGTCCATCCAAAGGCTTGTTGGTATGATGCCTATATTTGTACCAGAGAGCATGTAGACAAAAGTGTTTTCAAATTGGTTGACAGGCCCACACCCTCTTGACAGATGGAAAAACACCAGGAGCTGACACCCTGCCTAGGGAAAAGAAAGCCAGTGCAAACCCGTTTTTATTTTACACTGTGTATTTCATTTAGAAGTGAAGGGAGAAATGCCATATCTGGACTGTTTACATTTTTACCATTCCTTATTTTTCTTAGATTTGAAAGACAAGTATAAAGCTCAATTTTTTTCTCTTCACATTCAGAGACTTTGCCTCTCACCATAAAAATGGGATAGAACACTGGGAGCATCAAAGATTTCTACTGGGAGTGACAAAGCAACTGCTCCAAGCAGAGAGAAAAGGCGTGACCTAGAATCACCTTACATGCTGGATGAGTCTCAAGTCAGATGATGTCAAAATTATATTTGTGCTGGGTGGATAAGGAAAAGAAAGAGTCAGTGTGGGACAGCCTGCATGAGATCATGATTAACAGGTCCAAAGGTCACTAGAGTTGAAAATCAATAAGGAAATCTCTAATATGGCTGGTTATTAGCCTGACTTCTAAAATGTGTGTCTTTATTTTTAATAAACACAAATGTTTAAAGTATGAATGAGTCATAAAGATGAAAACAGAGATTCTATTTGAGAACTAAAGATGCAGGGTAGAGCCAGCACAATGGTGATGGCAACTTCCATATGGGGAATGTTAGTAGAGATAAAAAGACTATAATCTGCTCCTGAGGTGGATGAAAGAAAATAAGGTCCATCCTAAAAGACAACTGCTACTTATCAGTTTTATTTTTTGGTGTGGGTATATATATGTTAACAGCTGTTACAGTTACCAGGGAGATAGGAGGTCACAGCCTTTAAGTATAAAGTGAAATTGAGTATTCCATTCAAGAAGACAGTGAGAATTCATAAGAAGATACCAAGTTAGCTGTGGAGTGAGATGAGACCTCAAAAAAGTTAAGATGAGACACACACCAGTGGTTCTTTGACTCATAGATGTATTTAAAGCTACAAATTTCAATGAGGTCACCTAGAAGGACATAAAAATCTGGGCACTCAGACTGGAGCTCTGAGATGTACAAGATTTAGAGGTTGTGTGTGTAGAAAAAAATCAACAAAATGAGATAGAAAAAGATGCCAGTAAGCATGAGGGGGAAAAGTAAATATGAGAAAAAGTCATTGAGAGTACTCTATGCCTTGTGTTTATTTTTATTTCTCTCTCTCTTCTATCTCTGGATTTCTCTCTCTCTCTCTCTCTCTCTCTCTCTCTCTCTCTCTCTCTCTCTCTCTCTCTCTCTCTCTCTCTCAGTCCCTGTCTTTCTTTGTATGTATACTCACATTTTATTTTACATTTTTCTATTTATAGAAAATTACAGTTGTAGTACACATATAATACATATTTAATAAACAATCCTCCTCTGCTATTTTCATCTTGTATTAGTGTAGTATGTTTATTACATCAATGAAGTAGGATTAATTCATTTTTACTAGCTAAAACACATAGTTTATTTGCAACCAACATGTTTGCAACCTATTGTCCTTTCTTTGTTCCAGGATCCCTTATTGTGTTATCTGACATGTTTTCTAAGCTATCTAATGGCTGCAGCAATCTAATTACTTTAAATATTTTAAATTTGTACTACTTGCCTGTTAGTCTAAGTGAATTAGGCCCTTTTCAAGAGTAAATGTTATGTCTTGCTTACCACAAAAGTAGGGATAATAGGCATACTGATGTCAAATAAAAAAAAATTTAGTACACTCAAGAAAGAGAGAGAAAGAAACAAAAAATGCACTTAGAAATGTTCTACAGGATTTAAAAGAACACCCACACTTCAGTCTTTCTCCAGAACTCTATTTTTGAGTTAATTTCTGTGATAGACTATCCTTATAGTTAAAATAACATTGTAAATCAAATGATAACATTAATATAACAAAAAAGAAAATGGACAAAATAGATTAAATTTAATCCATTTAAATGTAGGAGGATGGATATAATTTTCTTTCCCACATCTTTTACACTCATCTATTCTTTTTTTAATGCATCATAATAGCTCTTCTGCCATTGGCCAATTTTCCTTTCTTTTGGTCATGTGGCCCTAGTCACATAATTGACTTCATCAAATTTAGTATTCATTTCCCTTGTTCTTCCGATTTTAGAATCTTTCTTTAAAACATTGATGTCAACATGAGGGCTACATACATGACTTTCTACTACCTAAAATCTGAGTCAACAAACTTTGGGAGGAAAGACATAACCTTGATTGACCAAAGGAGAGTTTAGGAGCCTAAAGAGGACATTTGTGACATTTGTGAATCCATGTACTAAGAAAACTTCAGGAATAGTACCCGAGCCTGGATATGACAAAATAGCTAAGTTCACAAAGCTTGTGTAACAGGATTGTGCCCTTTCTAAAACAAAACCTGAGAAAACCCAGTACTGAATGGGAAAGCAGACACAGTGACTTACTCAATTCAGTCAGCTCAGGTTGGACATAAGGTTACTCACAAGTGTTATTCTTGTTATTATTATTGTTTTATCTTTACATGTCCTATCTGCCCAACACTTCTTTGGCATTTGTGCAGGTGATGATCCACTTAGAGCATGCCAAGCCTGCATTCCATAGCAGGTGCTATCATGCTAGTCTACATAGTAAAGGCAGTGAATTAGGGGCATGTCTGGACAAGTCAAACTAGGATCCCACCGCATAAATAAGTAAGTTTGGAAGAAAATACAGAACTTGAGTTATTTACAGAGCTGAACCCAGAAGACTTGAACATTCTATTGTTTTGATGAGGACAACTCACATTTATATTCATCACCTGGATTTTTTTGTTCAATTTCTCTTCAATATTTCCAGCAACTCACTAACTAGAATATTATTACTACTCTACAGAACTTCTTATAAAAATTGTCTTTGTGCTTGTGTCACATCCCTCAATATTGATTTCTTCCTTCTCATGATTTTTAGTAAGTCACTTGACTTTTCAGAATAAAGAACATCCTTTTGTTTTGGTTTGAGGTTTGGTAGAGACAAATGAAAATATTCTGGACAATGAAATAGTAGGGACATGTGTCAAGTTTCTAGTAAATGATAAAAGGAATTTTGATATATCTCTTCCTCCTTTTAGCAAATTGGAATGTAGAACAGGTGGACATCAAATAGGCATCTCCAACCAGGAATCAACAGAATTACTTCCAGGAAAAAGGGTAGAAGTTTCCAGGCTCTCTCTTCTATATTTACTCACCTCAGTATCCATGACCTTATGATAATGATTGCACTGCTATACTCAGAAGCTTTTCTGTCTCATGCATTTACACTGTCTACACAACAGATCTTAAATATAGGCTCTCAGTATTTGATTATGTCAATTAGAAATTATGATTACCTAGTAGCTAGGCTCTTTGCTTCTCCTATCATCCCTTTTATCACTGTCACACCTACCCCTCTATGAAGGCGCCACAATGTGTCTTGCCTGTCTAGGAAAACACAATGGAAAATGAAAATCTGGCAAGTTGCAGAGTCTTAAGGTATGGGTATTGTCTTTTGTTTTCCCACAATCCAATTCCATAGTCCATTGCATCATTTCTGCAGCAGTGCTCTAATTTTCAAGGTATTATTAATTTCTCAGTTGTCAAGTGACAAAGGGGAAAATAAGAAGGGAGGAAGAAGTTCTTATTCCCAGGTCAATTTATGTAATGGATACACAAGACAAATCAAATATAAATAATTATTGGAGAATGTATCTTCCTTTCTGAGGCTTCATCTAAAAATTAATCTCTGAAGGAACAAGAACACAGGTATTTTAATGCTAGTTTCCTCCAAGCAATGGGTTTTTCTCATATTTCTGAGAATACAGAACATCCTATTTCTGTCATAAATGTTTCACATAGACATATGATTATAAATCCAGGAAATAAAAGCAGATAAACACTCCTTTTACACCAATATAATTTTATCACACAGGTGGGGTAAATATACTCTGGAGGGCACTAGTAAGCCAGTCACAAAAAGACAAACATGAACCTTCATCCAGTGACTGATAGAAGCAGAGGCAGACACCCACAGCTAAACATTGAACTGAACCCCTGGAACCCAGTGACAGAGAGGGAGGAGTGATGAGCAAAGTGGTAAAGAATGGGCTGGTGAAACCAACAGAAACAGCTGACCTGAACAAGGGGAGCTCATGAACCCCAGACTGACAGCTGGGAGGCCAGCATGGGACTGATCCAGACCCCCTGAATGTGGGTGTCAGTGAAGAAGCCTAGACAACCTATTGGGTCCTGGGCAGTAGATCAACATTTATCCATGGCATACAAATGGACTTTGTGTGCCATACCACAAAGAGGGATGCTCTCTCAGCCTGAACCCTCGGGGGAAGAGCCTAGGCCCTGCCATGAATGAAATGACAGACCTGGATATCCCCTATGGGGAAGGGAGTGGGGATTGGGTGGGAGGCTAGGAGGGCTGGTGGGGGTGTGCAGGAGAAGGAGAGGGAGAGAGAGCTGTGATTGACATGTGAAGCAAGCTTGTTTCTAATTTTAAAAATGTAATAAATAATAAAAAACATTCATTTTCTAAAATAATTTAAAAGTTTTGTGGGTAGGGAGAGGAAGAGGATCTGGAAGGACTTGGGGAACAAGAACCTTATAATCAAAAATACATTTAAATTTAAAATTGTTTTAAATAATAAAAAATAACATAATAAAAAATAAAAAGTTTCCAGGTACAGTAGTTGACTATAATATACACCAATGATTAGAGAGAACTTAGTCAACATGACGCTTTCATCATGCTAGCCAGATTTCTTTAGACCATATTTTGTTTGGAAAGTAAGCAAATGCTCTTTCATCATTAGGTTAATACACTGTAATTCTGCAAATCTGCTTCTTTTGAAACATCCCGGATCATCTAATCATGAATTTCAAAGGGTAGACGGAACCATAAACAGAAAGTTCTGCATTTTCTGAGGCATATTCGATGCTCTAATTTTCATGGTCACAAATACAGGGAGATTGAAAGGGTTTGCATGTAAGATATGAATATTGGCCACATCTAACTTTTTGTGACATCAGGATACTATAATACCATGATGCTAAACTTGGTGAGAGCATGACACTGATGGTAGCAATATTTTGACCAGACACAGCTGGCATTATTTGGGGGCTTGAGTTGGATTTGAAGATGTTCTTAGTAGCCAAGAGAATAATAAAAATTTTTCACAGCAATGACACTTAGCGACTAGCACTGCTTTAGCTTAGTCCAACTCTTTTTCATTAATCTTGTTTTATTGTTGGGAAAACCAGAGAAGTTTGAAAACCAGGTCAAGATAAAGACCTTTCTTTCTTACAGTAAGTGGTTAGAACTGAGACTTGAGATCAGGTAGCTTGACTCCAAAATTTGTGTCTTTGACTAATATATGTATTTACTGCCTCCCAAGAATAAAAAGGAGAGAGGCCAGAGAGATAAGTGATTAAGAGAGTACTTACTATTCTTGCAGAGGATCTGCTTCTGGTTTCCAGCACCCATATAATGAATCACAACCACCTTGTAACACTACAGGTCATAGAAAGGTTCTCTTTTGATTTCTGAGGGCTTCTATGTACATGTACACATACACATATATTCAGGTACGTGCACATACACATGAAATAAATATATTTTTTAAAAAAGGAAGAGAGAAAATTCAAGGTTTTCTTTAGGAAATTGAAACCCCAGGGAATAAAGTCAGACTCAAACTAGCAATCAGATTAAGAGGTCACAAATTCCAGACACAGAGTTTAAAATGGGGATTCAGTTGGAAGCAGGAAGAATGTGACAAGTGACTGACACCTGATAGAATAGGTCCAGATATACTCAGAGAAAAGTCTAAAGTTCCCTTCCTTAGACATAATCCTTCTCCCTCTCGTCCATCTTATCATATATATTTAGAGAACTACAGAGATGTTCTTATGAATGAGACTTCATTGAATCTATGGGTAATTTCTTGGAACACATTATGAAAGTGAAATTACCTCAGCCAAATGTGGGAAATAAGTTAAAGCAATGAGAATTCCCATGCTGTCACTACTAAGGCCAGAATTATTTGAAAGCTGGTTCATGAGGAGGAACAAGGACACAAATCACACAGTTAGGAAATAAAGTAAGGTTGGAAGATAAAGATCTTTATTGGTTATCCATAAAATATAAGTAGATCAGCCTCAACTTCTGGTATATGCAGATTCTACTGTGGGATTAAACAAACTGAGTAGTCTATGTTGTATAGCTATGCCTAAAATTAAATGACACAGAAGATGGGAAGCAAATGTTGCTGACAACGTAATGCTAATCTGTTTAAGAACAGCACAATGAATTGTCATAATCATACACACCAATGTTACATAGTAGTTCAAACATGACAAGGAATAGCAAAGTAGACTAACATAAATTGGATGACAGAGCAAGTTGAAAAATGATCCTGACAATATAAAATATGTGGTTTTGTTGTAAATATGTGCATTATAGGATGACTAGCAATGCATATGAAAATCAGCTGGGGAATAAAACAATCTTAGAAAAGAATGGAAAGATAGAAAACCCAGTAAGATGGTTCCTGATGTTTCAGAAGGCAGAATGATTGTCATCCTTCCTAAATGAATATATTTACAATTCAGTAACATCCAGACATTCTTGATATAACTTGAATTATTTTCAAAATTTATATGGAAAATTCCCCAAATATTTAAGAAATGCAGAGACAACTTTATGTGTAGCTAAATTTATGCCTTCCTCCAATAGTATGTACTATTATCATGTACCAATTAAAAATGATGAATTATGGAAAAAAGCATTAATGTCATGTATCTAGTCATACATTAATAAGATATGCTGTGTTATTCTGAAAAAGAAAGAACATTGTCTGGCTTTTTCCTGTACACACATCAAAAATTTTTATAAAGGTATAAAGTTAATTGATAAGCTATTGGTGAGTAGCTGGCAGGTAGATCAATAAGACAGCATAGACATTGCAACATTCCGTATTTGTTAAAAAGACATAACAATTAAAATACTAAAGTTGATGACAAAGAAATGGTTTATTTAGTAGTCACTAAGAGAATTGGCTAAGAATAATAAGGGAAAATTGTTAGCTATCTTTGCCAAAATATAAATTCTAGATTTATTGAAAAGTGAAATGTAAAATGTAAAGAAATGAAGTTAAGACAAAAAATTGGATTCAATCTTGTTGTCCATTAACAGATAGATAATGAAAATTTGGTATATCAAATGGAATACTATTAAGCTCTAAAGAAAAATATAATCAGAAACTTTACAGGAAAGATGGGTGGATTTAGAAAGTATAATATTAATTGAGGTCATGCAATCTCATAAAGAAAAAACCCTGCATGTTCTCCCTCATATGCAGAATCTTGTTAATAATATATGTATATATACAAATAAATGTACATTTGAACTTTATATAATATGTAAAAGAATAAGAAAGGTAATGCATTGGTGGATAAGGAAGGACTGAGTGCAGGCAATGAACATGAGTTATGAAAGAGGAGACACAGCTGGTTGTTTTTGGGGTTCTGATTCTGTGACAGATTTTTCATTTTTGGTGGTATGTAAATGCATAAAATTATATTTGATAGTGAAGGAATAAAATCCAATGTGGAGTTCCCCAGGTTCTATTCCTAATTACTACTCTAACTCTATAGAAGTTCATTAAGTTATAGTCCTTGGGTCTGTTTAATCTTGGTGTGTGATTATTTTTAATTTGTAACAGTTTTTATAATAAAGTTTTAAACATGAATTTTAAAAAGTAAGGTAACATTTTCCCTGAGTCAGAAGAAAAGTAACTTGAATTTAATATAGTTTACCCTCTTCACCTGAACATGCTAATTTATTCATTGAAAGTAGACCAGTAGCCTAATTCTCACAGACCATTCAGAGAAAGGAATGCAGGACATCCTATGAGACATTGTCTTATTTAGGATTTCTAATGTTGTGAATAGATGCCATTACCATGCTATCTGATGCCATTGTCATGCCAACTCTTAAAAGGAAACATTCAACTGGGGCTGGCTTAGAGTTCAGAGGTTTAGTCCATTGTCCTCATGGCAGGAAGCCTGACTGCATTCAGGCAGATTTGTTGCCAGAGAGACAGCTGAGATTTCTACATCTGGTTCATCTGGTTTGACAGGCTGAAAGAAGGAAGAGTGACACTGGGCTTGGCTTGAACATCTGAAACCTCAAAGCCCACCTCCAGTGACAGACTTCCTCCAACAAAGCCAAGCCTCCTAATGATGGCATTCCCTATGAACCTATGAAGACAATTTTTAGTCAAACAATCACAGATATGATTAAGAAACTCTTAAAATTGGATTGTGGGGAATATATATTATTTCTGAAATGGGTTTCCTTGAAGCAAATGAAAGATAAACAAAACCCCTGGAGGAACCAAAGAAAGGTAAGGACTCATGAAATAGCTTCTCAACATACTGTTACTTATAGAAGACAGCATGTTGCTCACTAGGTTTTTATGCTTATCTAGCATGAATGAAGACTTAGGCTTAATTCCTAGCATTGTACAAACTAGGTGTGGCAGTCCAAGCCTGTAACCCAAGCACTAGAGAGATGAAGGTAGGAGAAGCAGAAGATCAAAACTGCTCTTGGCTATGTGAGTAGGAAACCAGCCTAGGCTACATGAAAATTACAATACATAAATGAGAGATGAGAAAATATTGAATAATGAACTGTTAGCTAAGTTCATCATAAGATGCCTGTATGAAGAGACATGCAAGTTTTTGAAGATTAAAGACTGAGAAAATTCTTTTAAAAATTAAGATAAAAGCAACATCTTGAAAAATATAAAAGATGTGGTGCTAATTTTGAGAGGACACAGAGATAAATCTAATCAAATGTTTCATGAGGCTCCCCTTCTCCCCAGTTTTCAGTTTTATAACATAACATTAACTTTCTGAAATGAGTAGGTAAACATGCTATACAAAGTAAAAAGCAAAACAAAATTCCCACTCTGTGCTGAACCTCTCAGCAATCATGACCCATATTTCACCTTAGACCATAACGATGACTTCTCTCTTATGTAGAGAAGTAATGGTTTTCTCCAACATAAATATTTAATTTTCAGCCCGGCGGTTGGGACAAGAAAACTCAAAGGCCACCCAAGTTCCCTGAATATAATTCTTTCTTTCTCACATATTGGTGACTAAGCTCTGGCTGAAAAACTGACTCCATCCCATTCTTAGTTACTCATTTGGTTAATTCATAATAGATACAGGCCAAATCAGTTTAATATCCTTAAGAGTAACTACTAAGGTAAGGAGCTTGGAGAGCTTCTTTAAGCCCTTCTCTCTGGAAACATGTGAACACTTGGGACTCAATTTCATTTTCACACTATAAAGAACAATGAACTCTACAGTGAGGAACCTCATTGTACATGGTGGCTATTTTCCAGGAAATCTCAAATACTGTGAGGGAACCAAAGGCCATCTCCTTGATGTGGGGCTCCCCAGCACAGCATCCCAACGCTTGTTCTGTGCACACTAATGAGATTTCACGAGCCAGGTGGGGAATGGGATAAAAATTGCTTGGCAAGGCAAATTCTACTCGTTCATCTCACAGTCCCACCTGCTTCTGGAGCCTGGTCCACATTTTTCCAGCTGACCCAACACTGTAGTAGGGATAGATTAAATTCTCTTTTTTCCTCTGCGCCTCCTTTCATCTCTGCCTGCCACTTTCTCACAATGCCTCTTGATCCTCATCTGGGTTTATCTGTCACACTGAGTTTCTAGATCTCTAATGTTTCTTTGTTGTTGTTGTTTATGGAAATTGTTTTAAAGGGAAATTTCTGCTATGGAGGCTGAATGTCATTTCACTGTATTTGTTACTATTATACATTATTTAATTCACAACACTCAGCAATCTTAACAGAAGGAAACTGAGGCTCACAGAAGTATTCTAAGGACTATCTATTCACAAAAGGCAGATCAGAGCTGTTTGGGAGGGAATACTAACTCCTTTCTTTATAATACAGACATGGTGATACAGGGCAAGTCATCCAATTCTTACCTGGTAATCCTAAGCATGAGCTGGCCCACAAGTATTAAGACAGCATTCAAATTATTTCCATTTATTACTTTTAAAGTAATTAAATGCATTTAGAAATACATTTTAAAGTAGAATAATGTTAAAGGTAAACATGTCACGTATGTGTGTCATAATACATACGTGTACATCCCTCAAATGAGAGAACATAGAGAAAAGCGGGACCAAGCTGAAAATTGTGGCTTATGCCTGTAATTCTGGAAATCATGAAGCTGAGACAGGATTGCAGTATGTTCGAATCCAGAGTTGACTACACAAACCACTGAGCTCCAGGCCAACCTGAGTTATGAAGTGAGACCCTTATTACAAAGAGTAAAGAAATCATCATACAGTTGGTTTTGCAGGAATAGGTGCTACAGATAAGTTGCTGAATCAATAAATTAACACATTCAACAATACTATCCCCAAATCTTCACTTTAACAAATCTTTCACTCTAGCCAACTAGTGCTTCCTGTCCATGCCATCTGTTTACTGTTTCTGTCTGATCATCTGAGATAGTTCCTCCTGCACAAATGTTATTTACTTCCTGTCTGCAACCATCATCAGTCCAGGAAAACCCTCCTATATTACTATGGTCTGGGACTATCTCTCTCTCTCTCTCTCTCTCTCTCTCTCTCTCTCTCTCTCTCTCTTTCTCTCTCTGTGTGTGTGTGTGTGTCAGGCCAGTGCATCCTTACCTTTGTAATTGGTGTTTTGATTATAACTAATTTTCTTATTGTTGCCTCATCCTCTCATCCTTCCTTGTTGCCAGAAACTGTTGAATGATGAAAAACTTTGTGGATTAACTGCACCTCTCTAACTATAGATGCTTAATTTATTAATATTTGGAGTTCAAGAGATGAATGCTCCTAATTGTGGCTAACTTTTATTGACAAAGTAGGGAATAAATAGAGTTAACTATTGTTCTAATTTCCTCTGTACACTCTGATGCTTTACCTGTATACATGGTGTGGTAGTTGGTTATACCATCAATTTGCCACAAATTAGAATCACCTGCACAGAAAGCCTCTTCTGAAGAACTGCACTAATGGCCTTAACTGACATGGGAAGATCCACTCCCAGGGTGTGAGTCTCCTTTTGGTAGTAGCCCAGATGTAAAAGGGCAGGAGAAAGGTTATTTGCCTTTTGTCTGTTTGGCATTTGCTCTTACCACTGAGTAGATTAACCCTCTGGTTGATGCTTTCCATCCCTTCACTGATACCAGAACCAGCCTTTCCAGGTTGCCATCATTGACTGAAGGCCAGCAGCTCTCCAGGGAACTTCTAGGTTTGTGGTGCCAGAGTAGGACTGCTGAGGAGTTGAGTCTCCTAGGCTAACCAGCTACTGGACTCTCAGCTTCTCCTGTAGGAGACAACTGTTGTGAGCATTTTAACATAAGCTGGGTTAATAAATTATTCTAATGTATATGTATATATTCATCCTATCAGTTCTGTTCCTGAAAAGGCCTCTGACTGATATATGTGCCTCCTTTAACCCTCATTACAAATTGATTATGTGTATTTCATCTCACTTACACATGAGCAAACTGAGTTTCAAAATTACCTCAGGTTTATTTTTCTGGCAAGTAGAGAAGCTGACACAAGGATTCAACTCTTGGTTTACATGGTTATGAAATATAAACATGTTTAAACATCCCTGGTACATATTAATTAAAAATAAGGAATAATTATGACCTCCAACAATGTAAGTGAATCTCACAGATTGTTGACTGAGAAAAAGGGCAAATTCTTAAGTATCTGTTTTCTATTGTTTGAGAAAAACTATCATGTAGTGCAGGCTTGCCTAGAAGTCATTATGTAGCCAAGGGTGACTTTATCTTCTAATTCTCCTACCTCCAACTCCTAAGTGCTGCAATTACAAGGGGTGCTCCTCTGAGCCTAATTATGCAATGTTGGGGATCAATCCCAGAGTTTTGTGCACTCTACCAACCGAGCTACACTTTCAGTCCAGTTCCTAAAACGGAAAATACTCAGTAATAACATTCATATTTCCTCTCCTCTCCTCTCCTCTCCTCTCCTCTCTTCTCCTCTCCTTGCCTCTCCTGTCCTCTCCTTGCCTCTCCTGTCCTCTCATCTCCTCTCCTCTCCTCTAACTCTCTCTCTCTCTCTCTGTGTATATACATATATATATAATACCTATATAATTATGATGTGTACATTTGAAATGTTAAGATTGATGAAAATCAATCAGTTAGGGAAATGGTTGTATTAATGAGGACAGCATGGTGAAAAGAAACAAAACAAAATGTAATTGCAACTATTGCCTTTTGGTGTATGCAAGTTAACATGATGTCTACCTTGTATAATTAAGGTCCAAGGAGATATTGCTTTTCCTCAATGGAGACTCTGATAAGCCTTGCTTGATCAGGAAATTAAACTAGATATCCTGTCATATTTCAAATAAATTTATCACCCCTGACCCGGGGCTTAGTATACTTAATTCTTTGTTCCTTACACAACAACCCCATTTCCATTTTTATAACTGTCTTTGTTGTCATTTCAAAACCATTTTGTATATATGTACAAGCACAACATAAACATGGTAGTAGATGAGCAAAATACTAAGGTCATTACCTGCAAGGTGGAAGAAAAAAGGTAGTGTCTGCTCTTCAGATACGATCAGGAGACAAGACCCAGGCATGCCTGATAGTCCCAGTGTCTTAGTTAGGGTTACTTTTGCCTTGATGAAACACTGTAACCAAGAGCAAACTGAAGAGGAAAGTATTCATTTGGTTTACACTTCTCTATTACTGTTCATCACTGGAGGAAGTCAGGACAGGAACTTACACATGGCAGGAACCTTAAGGCAGGAGCCTATGCAGAGGCTATGGAGGAAAGCTACTTACTGACTTGCTTATAATGACTTGTTTAGCCTGCTTTCTTATTGAACTTAGAACCACCAGCCCAAGGATGGTCCCACCCACAATAGGTTAGTGCCCCCATCAGTTGTTAATTAAGACACCTTACAGCTGAATCTTATGGAGGCAGTTAATTTGAATCAAGGTTCCCTCTCTTCAGATAACTCTAGTTTGTATCAAGTTGATATAAAAGTAGCTTGCATATCCAGTAATCATGAAGTTGAGGCAGGGGGAATATAATTTCTGGATTAAAGTTGGGCTACATAGTGAGATAGAGATTGAAAAAGGGGGACAGAGGAAAGGGGGAAGGGGGAGAGAAGAGAGGGAAGGGAAAGTTGGAGAGGGAGATGGAGAGAGAGAGAGAGAGAGAGAGAGAGAGAGAGAGAGAACAAGTTCATGTCATGTCTTTTATTACCTACAAGCCCAAATCCCTTAATTTGTTGAATCTTTGCCCCATCACTTCTGCAACCCAGGACACTTTTGTTGATGTTGCGGGTGTTATGGATATCTAATGAGACAATTACACAGACATCCTCTGAGCTAGAACATGGTAGAGGAGCTCACCCTGCTGCTAATGTGGGGCCAAAGAAGCAAGTTTGAGTCTCCACCACAGCTCCAGGACCTCACTGCTCTCCATCTGTCATTGTTCCTCTGACCTACTTTTCCTTTCTGAAGCTTGGAAGGTGTTCCCACTAAGGAAACAAGGTCTGCTGTCAGAAAAGTGAGCTTAACAAGAACCTGTGACTGTGTCTTAAGAGACTCGTGGGAACTCATTCCATCAATAGCTTTGGGGTGCCGGTCTTAGGGCATGGACTGGGGTGCTATGTCAGGGACTGAGAAGCCTGAGAGGGAAGCATGCTCACTTTCTTTAGCTCTGCCTCATGCTTGAAGTGATCAGCAGGACCACCAGTGGAGAGATGGCATGGGATCCGTGGTGGCCTCAGTCTTACTCGGTGTTTTGTGTTTGTTCCTTTCATTGCTCCCTTTGATAAATTGTTTTTATTATCTCTGTTAATTCATGTGTGGGGCATGAACACACAACCCTGAGGTTAATAGTCTTATGCTCTACCCACTGAGCTAGCTGGGCAGAATGGCCTTTAATCCCAGAACTTGGGAGGCAGAGACAAGATTTCTCTATGTAACAGCACTTGCTGTCCTGGAACTCACTCTGTAGACTAGGCTGATCTTGAAGTCACAGAGATCTGGCTGCTTCTGTCTCCTTCAGCAAATCCTACAGACATGTGCCACCACAATTGTGAGAGTTTGTTCTTGCTGACAGAAGTTTACCTGGATAATAACCAGGGAACTCAAGTCCCTGGCTCTGTCTTCTATCCATCCTTTGAGGTAATAAGTTACTGTTTTGTGTTTGATCACAGATGAAATAGACAGGAACTGGCTCAGAGGACAGAGTGAGCAATCTTCTATCATCCACCCCATCAGATACCATGGAAATTGGAAATTGGTTTTCTTTATGTATTTTTTTTCAAAGTAGATGACCTAACCTAGGGCCTTATGCTTGCTACACTGAGATATGTTCCCAGAAATATTCCTATTTTTAAAAATTGCCAAGCATGGTGGCCCATGCCTTTAATCCTAGCACTTAGGAGGCAGAGGTAGGCAGATTAATCTCTGTGAATTCTAGACAAGTATGGTCTACAAAGTGAGTCCAGGACAGCCAGGGCTCTATTACACAGAGAATCCCTATCTCAAAAAATATTACATGAGACTCCAAATATTCAGGCAATAATAAAATAGACAATAATGCCACCACCACCTCCTTGCAAGACAAGTTGACATTTTGCTAAATATGGTAAGAGTTCTATCTTTCAACAATGTTTTTAAAGGTTAGACTGATGTTCACTTCTCCATTCTTTCTCTCAATGTCTTCTCTCTGATGAAATCTGCATTTTGAATTTCATGCAAATAATTTACATTCATGCCCTTTTCTCTATCCACAGCTTCAAACTGATATTTGGGTTACTATTAAAGTTACACAACACACATCTTAGCCCTTTTTTGTAACTTGTTTTTATCCTTCACTGGTTAAGCTCCTTCATACATTTAAATTGCTGTATGGCATCTACTGGGTAGATGACCACTGATTTATCCATTCCCCTACTAAGAGTTAGATTCTCTCAATTTTAAGCTATTTTATGTTGCACTACATTAGATATCTGTGTATAGACCTCATTGCTTATGTGCTAGGCTATCTTTACTGAAGAAATATAGGATAAAGAATGAGAAGTCATATTGTTGAATTATAAGGCATGCCTATCCTGACATAAATCAGATATTTCTAATGTGGTCACAACAGTTTAAACCACCACATTTTTGCCCACATCCTTCGGTGCAATCAGTTTTAAAACGTATGCTAATAGGATAGGTTTGAGATTTGATACCACTGCAGTTTTAATCTCTGTTGAATCCCATTGAGGCTGAGAAAATTATTCATTTATTTATGGCAGTTAGAGTTTCTTCATCTTTAGTCAGTCTTGATGAATTATTTATTAAGTTGATTCATTCTGGTTCCATAGAATTGGACCCTTCCTAGCAATACTCATTGCATCTATCTTTGGTTTCCAGAAGTTTCCTCTTTAAGTTGGACTTAACTATCCATTGTTGATATTTCCCGCCAGTACACTGATTTTGAATAAATAGGATGACATGGAAATTGACCTCTCTTTTTGTGGCTAATTTGTACATCTTGTGTTCATTGATTTGTTCCTCACTGGAGTCAGGAAGGACACAGGTCACACCATTAAGGAGACACAGATCTTACAATATACCATCTATCCCTTAAATAGGAAGTGTTTGAATACTTGCCCTGACACAAAGTACTACTCCAAGTTCATGGTAAATAGCAGGGGCAACATCCAATTATTATTACAAGTGACTGATGATAGTGGCCCTAGTGATGTGATGAGAAGGCAAACCTAATTAGATAATTAAGAGAAGAATGCCTGTGAGGACAGAGTCATTGTGGATAGGCAGCTCAAGATGTTTCACCAAGGGAGGAAAGAGAGTAAGGTTTTTCATGGCAGGTCTAAGAACATATCTACATACTAATACAGATGAACTAGTAAAAATGAAAACATGAAGATTTGGGTTGTAATTTCAGAAGCAGAGACCTTGAAAATCTGAAAGAGACTGGGGCTCACATCCAAAGTTTTAGGACTGGGGTATCTGAGTCACAGTCACGCTATCTCCATAGAAATAGGATGAAGTAGAGACAGAATAAATATGCAGAAAGGTTGTTCTGGACACAAGGAGATGTAGAAATTCCCATCTGCCTCAGGTTTATGTGTGTTTCCAATGAAAAAGGCATAACCAGTTCCCAGGAAAAACAGACAAGCCCACAACTGGTGCAATTCTCTAGTTACTAATGAAAAAAAGGGAGAACTCTGAATGAAAATGGCCAATCACTTTATAAATAGACTAGAAGCCGTTTACAATTCCTGAACCATATCCCATCCCACCCCACTTCCGGACCACCATTTCTGACACTTCCTTTATTCTGGTGGTTTGAATGGCCCCTATGGACTCATGTGGTTGAATGCTTGGTCCATAGTTGAATTGTTTGGGAAAGGTGGGGATGTTTGGGCTTGTTGGAGAAGGTGTATCACTGGGAGTAGGTTTTAAGGATTCAAAAGCCCAAGCTAGATCCAGAAATTTCCCCTGCCCCATCTCTCTCCACCTGCTGTCTGAAGATCAGGATGTAAAGCTCTCAGCTACTGTTCCAGGACCACACCTGCCTGTTTTCCAGCATGATGATATTGGACTAAGCCACTAAAATGTAAGCAATCCCCAAATTAAATGCTTTCTTTTATGAGTTGCCTTGGTCGTGGTGTCTTCACAGCAATAGAACAGTGGCTAAGATACTTTGCCTCTCATTTTGTCCAGCTGAGGTCTTACTCATTCTCCAAGTTCCACTAGAATACATCTCCTCTCAGTCTTCCCTGATAGTCACCAATGTCCTTGTCACGGTTACCTCTCTTTCCTACTTTTATTTCTCATTTTCATCAAATTGCTTAGCATATTCACTTCTGAAATAAAGTTTTAGCAAGCTTTTTGAAAGAAAGAAGGATATATTGATTATCCAAAATACTTTCTCTGTTTTATTTTGTGTTCTATCATGGTCCACACATTAACTAACCCATTACCTGAGAATTTTTCTTTTATTTCTAAGTCAATATGGTTTCAAAATCCAGACCTTTAATACATCCTCACAAGATTCTCGTCTCAATGAGGCTGATAAGGGTGAGAACTAAGGCCACCCTTCACATTTGTTGGAATCTTTTGGGTACATACTAATGGCTTACAATAGTGATATACAGTTGAGACCTGAGTCATCTTCTTGACATTTCTGTGAAATATATCTCCAGTGGATTTCTGCATTACAGATGAAATTTTATTAATGGGCATGCACATTATATTTACAATTTTTGTTAGCAGGTAAAAAAAAGATCATCTCTATTCTTTTTTATCTTTTTATATATGTCTGTTTATGTGTATTCACACATGTGAGAGTAGGTACTCACGTGGAATTCATGACAAGTGTCAATCTTCACCTTCTACTTTGAGACAGTGTTTCTTGTTCACTGCTGTGTACTCCAGGCTAGCAAGAGTCTCTGCCTCTGCTTCCTGTCTCACCATAGAATCACTGCAGTTATAGATACATGTTCACTATGGAGACTGACATTACATGTGCTCCCAGGATTCAAACTCCAGTTCTCATGCTTATGTGGTAAGTGCCTTATACACTGAACCATTTCCCTATCCCTCATCTTTATTCTTTAAGGCACACACACAAAACCAAGGATCTCTATAAAAAAGTCACTTGAAGCAAATGTAGTAACAGTACAATGTAGCTCATCTTCTTGTTGGAATCAGACAGCACACCTATTAAGTTATAGGAGCCACAGCTTAAATAGATTTCTAAGCTGCGGGCACCTATAGGAAGGGAATAAATCTTTTGACTTTCCTAGATTCTCATGCTTCTTTTATTACTGGGCCTACATAGTGATTTCTGCTTAGGCAAGTATCTTCAAGTGCATCTCTTTCAACTAACAAAGAATTGTTTTTAACCTTTTCCTACACTGATCAACAAATTACTTACATGTTTATTGAGATATAGTGAGTTGGCCACTTGTCATGCTTTGATCTCTTTACACCTAATTAGTGTTTCTCCAATGCTACCCTGTGAAGTGTGAATTCTTTTCCATGGTACTTAATTCTTAGCTGTTCTTAGAAAGCAGATTAACATTAATTTAAACATATAACATGTAGCACACAGTTTAAATCAGTGGTTCTCAACCTTCCTAATGCTGTGACCCTTTAATACAGTTCTTCATTTTGTTATGATTCCCCAACTATAAAATTATTTTCATTGTTGCTTCATAACTGCCATTTTGCTACTGCTATGAATCATCATGTAACTATCTGATATGCAGATGGTCTTAGGTGACCCCTGTGGAAGAGTCGTTTGACCACCAAACAGGTCACAACTCACAGGCTGACAACCACTGATTTAAACAGTGACATTCTCATGGAGGTCTTATGTAGATATGAACAGATGCTATGAGTTTTTATGTTCAACAGTCATGTCATATCCAGAGGGCCACATTTCATAGCACCTCTCCCCATCTCCTGGCTCCTACATTGTTATGTTGACTCTACCTTGATTTTCCTGGTCCATGGGGTGTAGTGGATGATATAAATATACTTGGATTGCAAGGTCACAAGTTCCCAAGTACTTTATGCATATTTTCATTTGGGTTTAGCCAGCCTCTGGTCTCATAGTTCTACATCCCCATTACTCTACCACCTGCCTGAACACTACTTCTCTCAATAGCCCCACCTCTCTACTATCGTTTTACCTATATTGTAGTATCCTTTTCTCTAAATGCACCCTTCCTTAGGTCAATGGCTCCTTTGCAGTTTCTTAGATTTCATGTTAAGAACTAAAAATCCCAGCAGGAAGAGGGGAAAAGCTCCTAAGGCCCCACTCCTATCTCAGGAGCTATTGAAAAATTATGGCTAAGTGGTGGTGGGGAAGAATGATTTTCCTTTTTTTTTTTGTTTTGTTTTTTTGTTTTTTAGAAGAAGAATTTAATTAGGTTTATGGTTCCAGAAGATTAACCACAATGGTAAAACAAGGTATGATGATGACAGGAAACATTATCTAAACCAACAGAAAGCAGAAAGTTCTACAAGTGTTTTGAAATGTCAAAGCTCTATACCCCCCCACCCCGCTCCCACACACCCACTATGACACACCTCCTCCAAACAGTTTGACCCACTGGGGTCCAAGCATTTAAACATATGAGCCTCTGGGACTGTTCTCTTTCAAACCAACTCATTCATCTCCCTGGCCACCAAAGGCTCTTGGCCACATTATAATACAAAGTGCATTTAGTACAAATTCAAAAATTCTCATAGTCCTTACATTCTGAACATTGTTCAGAAGTCCAAAGTCTTTTTTGAGACTCAAGGTAATCCTTTAATTACCAAAATCACTTAAATCAAAAAGTAAATTAGAAATTTCCAACATACATTAACACAGAATATAGATCACCACTCCAAAAGGGAGTATTAGGGCATAGTGAGGTACAAGATTGAACCCAAAAGTCAAACTTCCAGTCTTATAGCTCCATGTCTGATTTGAAAGGTTTAGATGGTTTCTCCTTCCTGCCTTTGCTTCTTCCAGGCTGGTTCCACACCCTGTATGCAACTCACCTTGCAGATAACTCACAACTCTGAGCTCCCAGCAACTCAGGCTTCACTCCCACAAATTACCACTGTGATATCGCAGGGTCTCTTCCTCTTTCAGGACCTTTATACAGGGACTATGCTGCCACAAATTTTCTGGTGGCAGTGGCTGTCTTTATACTTGGAGGAAGATTCTACAAATCCTTTATTTATCAGTCTTTTGTGACTGTAAAGCAGCACTATGTGGAAGACACTGCAGCCTTTGACTGCCCATGTGGGAAGAACAGCCTTTGGCTGCCCACGTGGGATGAAGCCTAGACCCTCTTAATCACATTTACAGTGACTTTTGTGTTTCTTAGAGCAGAAAATACCCTGGGCCATTTCTTCTCTGGAGCTTTGTTGAGGCTGGAGAGATGGCTTAGTGGCTAAGAGCACTAGCTGCTTGCTCTTCCAGAGGTCCTGAGTTCAATTCCCAGCACCCACATGGCAGCTCACAACTATCTATATTGGGATCCAACGCCCTCTTCTGGCATATAGGCGTACATGCAGAAAGAGCACGCATATATAAATAAATTAAATAAATAAGTCTTCAGCATAAAAAAATACAAAAGGCACAGTTTGAAGGAAAAATGCACCATGGCCAAGGTTTGTCCTGAGAGATAAAGATATTAAGATTAGGCCTGATATGCAGTGGAATAAAAGGCCAGGAGCCCCCATGGGAGAGAGATTTTCTATAGGAATATGACCCCTGGTAGGTTTCTCCTACCACAGTAGATGACATGACACCCATGCATAGAACAGCATTAACTGGACTCAGTGAGTTAAAAATTAACTAATTAGTTAAAACTATAATGGAAGACTTGAAATTGAAAGTGAGTTGTGACAAGTGTTCTTGGGAAGTTAAAGGGGAAATGAAGGTTGATATCATCTGGATACAGTGTATGAGAGTTTATATGTGAAACATTAATTTTAAAAAAGGCCATAAATTTGAAAGGGAGCAAGGTTATATGGAAAGGTTTGAATGGAAGAAAGGAAAAAAATGACATACCTATATTATAATATATAAAATTTTAAATATAATTAATTTCTTAATTTAAAAGAAAATTTCAAAGAATAAATAAAAAAATAAAAACAGGAATACCCAAGGTAAGTTGGTGACATGAAAATGAATGACTTCCCTATTTCCCCTTTTCCTTTCTTCCTGTTACTTGTTTTTCCTTCTCTTTCTTCTCCACTCTTCTCCTCCTTCCCTCCTTCCCCCTTCTCTTGCTTTTCCACTTTCTTTCTCTGCTATGTTTCTTCTCTAGGTGATCTGACTGAACAGCGGCACTCAGTGTTCCCACTGAAGTCAATCCACAGCTCAGTATGCTCTCACAGGGCCATGCCGGTCATCACCTCCTTTGTGAAATTTCAAATGGATTTCTAGTACTTTCTTCATCCTGATCCATCACTCTCTCAGCTCTCAGCTTAAAATCCAAATCAAGATTCTCAAGAACATAGTCTCTCCTCCAGGAAAAGGAGGTTGCTTCCTCAGAAGAAAGCCTGCTCCTGGAAGACCTTTGTCGCCTACACAAGTCCTTGATGTCTCTGTTCCCTGCCTTGCTCTACGTACTAAGCAACTTTGCTCAAAGTTTTCCCTCAAGAAGTATCATATTGTTCAAAAAAAAGCAAAATGGAAAACAGAAGAACACATACACACACACACACACACACTCACACAAATCCGGAATTACTAGACTGAATTAGGCCTTGAGAGTAACCTTAACATTGCCTGATTTGCAAAAATAAACAAATTTTCACTTTAAACTATTTTTTTGTCCATGCCCATGTTAAAACCAAAACATAAGTTTGACTAGTCAAAAGCTGCCACAGAATTGACCTTTCAGCTCAGTCCTAGCGGGATGATCCACATGGGCAATCCATAGCAGTATATAATGAGTTATTGTCCTTGCTTTCCTTCTATGTTTTCTAGAGAAAGACCTTCCTTCTCCTTTAGCTTCTGTTGACACTGCCTTATTAGTTTACTTGCTATCAAATCCACGATTTACTAAAACCTTCTTGTGCCTTGGTTTTTTTTTCTTTATCACTCTTCTTCTCAAGAAGAATATGGATGGGTTGAGGAATTAGATCAGTTGGTGGAGGAGTTGCCCAGCTTGCACAAAACCTTACAGCAATCTCCAGCACTCATAAACCTGGTGTGGTTGTATATGCCTATAACTCTGGCTCTTGAGATGGAGGGAGGAGATCAGGAATTCAGGTCATCACTTCTACTTAGTGAGTATAAGGCCATATTGGGATACATGAGACTGTCATGGAGAAGAAGAAAAAGAAGAAGAAATTGGTAATGGTTGTAAATAAAGTATTCTTAAAATCATTAATAATAAGACCCCAACTGTATGTCCTTCCATATATACCTTCCATTATGTGGCAATCATCACAGAGATTTTCAATATTTGAATTCCCATCTGATCTTGACCACAGTATTCTCACCACTTTATGTTGTCCTTGACTTTAAGCCTTCAGAAATCTAGGGCTCAGCCGAAGATGACCATTGGCATGGCTTACATTTTGAAACTATTAAGAACCTTCTTGGTCTTCATATCATATGACAGACTCTGAAAATCCATCATGGAAGGCCTTACCCTCCCTGGGGAGGGGAGGGGGGAATGGAGGAGGCCCGGGGCAGGAAGGGAGGGAGAGGGAACTGGGAGTAACATGTGCAAAACGTTAAATAAAAATTATTATTAAAAAAGAACCTTCTTGGACTTCTACATAAGAATCCAGAGTGACACCAAGAGTCTGTGCTTATAAATCTATTTCCGCTGATAATCTTTGTTTCTACCTTGAGTGAGACTCACCTGGTATTCAATGAAGAAACACAACATTGTGTGTGTGTGTGTGTGTGTGTGTGTGTGTGTGTGTGTGTGTGTGTGTACTGAAGATGTAACTCTGGGCCTCAGACATAGCTATACATACATTCCATCACCTTATCTTTACAGCTTCTTAATTTGGGTGTCATCATCCCACATGATGTGGTGAAACAGTGACTTTACTTTTACCAATTACTACAGGGTATAACCTTTGCTTTTTACCAAAATGATTCCTGTCAATCGTTTTTCCAATATGTACACTAATTCTAAGATCTGAGAGTCACATGTGTGCTTGTCTGCATATAAATATGCTATTTCACAGTTACCACTATAATCTAATTGCATTCCCATTTTAGGAATCTGATCAATTATTCTCAAGCTAGAGGTTCTATCTTACTTGGAGGGACTCACTGGTTTGTGCCTTCACTCAGACTAATGATCTTAAAATTAGGGATATCAGACCATTGCTATTTTCCCCAATGGAAAATTGACTTGATGATGCACCCTGATTGATGTTGCTTAGATGGATGGTAGAGATCTCAGCTTTGAAGGTTTTCTTTAGCCACAGGATTATAGACTGCTTGGTGGATGACTCACATCAACAAATCAAAGAATGCAGTTCATGACATCTTCCAAGGCTGTCTTGTTTATTCTAGGCAGATAGCTCAGTTTACCCAATGTGACCCAGGGGCCCACTCAGCAGTTGTCCAGTTGACCAGACCTGTTTTCTGGTGTGCATGCTTGCCACATACATCATGCCTCAAATGTTTCCACTCAGGCATTGGTGCCACGCAGACTTGAATTCAAACTCGATTTTTTTCTTTAAGTTCTAAGGCCTTGATCTAATGACCACATTTAACTAAGATTCCATTTGTTAACCATAAAATGGGAACAATTATAAAACATTAATATTTGCCTTAACAGCCAAGTGGAATTCAATAAGATGATGGTAAGGAATGCCGTAGGCAGTTAGCTCATGTTTATTCCTTTTTCTTCCATTGCAAAGAAAGCAAGAGTCTACAGCACTCACCCTGTTTTCTCTGTATCTTACCTTAACAAAGATACCCATGATATTTGCTGGAAGAGGTTTGTCAAAATATGTATTTTCCCCATGTTTAGATGCAGTTCTTTGTAAGATCTCCAGCATTGTCTCCTCCATTTGTGCCTTCTCTGAAAGTTTCTAAGATCGATGAATTCAGATCAGGTAAATTTCCTAGAATACATGATTTTTGAGAAATCCCCTCCCACCATCCTGAGGCTGACTTTGGGCACCTTAATGCTTTGCTTTAGGCAGCCTTGTGTGTTCGTTTTCTCCCCTTTCTTCTTTCCTTTGCACCATCCACATCTGTCTCTGTCTTTGTCTCTCTGTCTCTGTCTCTCTCTCTCTCCCCTCTCTTTCTCTTACTCTCTCTCCTTCCTTGCAGTGTTAAGGATTGAACCCAAGTCCTTGCCCAAATTAGACAACTGTTCTACTACTGAGTCATATTTCCCAGATCCATTGCTATGTTTTTCATTCTACCAATTCACCATCTGCTGCACAAACCAGTTCATTTCTCTCAGTAGCTAAGATATAGTGATATAGTTGCGATTAATTAAAAGAAGAGACCTTTAGGCAACTTTCCTTACTGGAGTGTTTAAAAAGATACAGACTCTGAATGTAACTGAGATAGTTGCACATTCATGTTTATTGCTACACTCTTCAAAATGGCTAACACATTGAATTAACCTAGATGCTCAGCAACAGCTGAACATAGAAAGAAAATATAGCATATACACATAATGGAATTTTATTTGGCCACAAGGAATAAAAAAAAAATTTAGAAGAGTGAATGGAATTAGAGATCATCATGTTAAGTGAAGAGTCTTTTTTGTAAAAAATGTGCATTTAAGACATGAAATCAGACTGTCAGGAAAGGGTAGCAAGGACTAAAGAGGGTAATGTGGTGAATGTGAACAAAGTATATGATGTACATATATGAATTACTGCATATGATGACTATAAGCTTTAAAATATTACAAAAATAAGTTCAGGAGTTCCATCCAAGAATGTTAAAATTAGTTTACTATCCTGGCTGCATGAAAGTCTAGACAACACCTTCAGATCTTCTCACTCAGTTCACATGGGGTGGGGCCAATGGGTAATTGTATAAAGTTCATTCCCAGCTTTCTATGTGATTGGGATAGAACCACTAGAGCAGGGCCTGAGGATCTTTAGTCAAACTCTTAGAGGATCTTTTTAAAAACTGTTTTTATTTTTTGAGGTTATAATATAATTATATCATTTTCTTTTCCTCTTTCCTGCCTCCAAGTGACAAGTATGACATTATAACCCTAAGGATAGATTAGTGGCACACATATTTTGGTAGTAACCAACAGCTCTCCTAAGCAATTCTTGAACATGAAAGTTAAAACAAATCCATTGCTTCCCAGTTAACGCTTACCCCCAGCTCTGGAATGAAATCAAGGCTCAAATGCATATTCTTAACCCTGCTACTTTATTATTTTGAGCAAGATACTTAACTCCTTCCTCACCTATAAACTGAGAATAAGTATGACCTCTTTCACAGAAGCAGAATGTCTATATGGAATCAAAATATCTACATCATTCAGGTCCTGAAAAGATGGCTCAACTGTTAAGAATGATCACTGCTCTTGCAGAGAACCTAGGTTCCATTTCCAGAATTGACATCAGATGTCTCATCACTTCATGTAACTCCAGTTCCAAGGGATCTGGTGCCTTCTGGCCTCTATCCGCACCTGCACACACATAGTGCATATTAAAATCATGCAGCCTCACACACATACACATAGATAAAAGTAACAAAAATCATTAAAGTGAGATTGGTATCATTTAGCACAATATTTGATACAAATCTAGCACTTTTTCTCAAGTGGCAGTTGTGGTTGTGATTGCCATGATTAAGTACTGATTATGCCATTTTTGTGAGTGAACATTTTGTGAGCACAACATATATACACATAATATAGTTCCAGTTCTCCTGCTGTAAGAACATCTCCCAATTCCTCAATGCACAGCATAAAAGGAGTGAAACCTCAGCAAAATGTCATATGGAGTGTTTAGAAGACTTTGCAAATGCTAGTAGCTGTTGGGGCCAATGGGGTGGCCAAATCAATATATTGGCTTGATGCTAAGCTTGATATTCTCAGTTCAATCCTTTGATCTAATATGATAAAACCAACTCTTGCAAGTTGATCTCTGACTTCCACATATGCCCTTTGTCATGCTTATGCATGTATATCTATGCCACTACTATCCCTCCTTGTCTCTGCAATTTGTCCAATGTCCCCAACTCTCCCAAGTTCATGAACTTTTCATCTTTAAGTGTTGCCATATATATACACAATAAATAAATAAGTACCAAAATAAATATAAGATACTTTAAATGATAGCTATTGTAACTACAACAAATGGTAGACTTTCAAGAACAGTTGATAATTCTTGAGTATTTTAATGGTTCTTGTCCAAGAATATAGCCCAATTGGTTCCTTAGTTGAAACCACATATCTTACTAGAACTTATTTCCCCAACTTTGGGTAAAGTGAGCTGGCATTCACCAGGTATTCAGAGATGATTCCCAAATGCACAAATGAGTGAATTTCCAAGGAATTAATATCTACCTCTATGCTGCACACCAATCTTAGCCAAGTCTCAAGACTAAAACTCTTTTCACTATGGAACTATCCATTCCATTGGCAGATGCTGCAAACTTGCTGGTGACTTTAATCAACCGCAGGTCTGATTTATGTTGCCTGTAGAGGGAGCCAGGGAAATAGAACTTTGTAATGCTGATTAGTTTATGGCTGAGCCCTTGAAAATGGAATAGGGAGGAAGAGGTATGTATGAGAAATAACCTAAAAGCACTCCAGCACTCCCTATCACATTTGATATGAGTTCCTTTTACTTTGGTAGAGGACCACATTTTGTTGTTGCTGATATGAAATTTCTACAACTGTTCTGAAAACACAGTCAAGTTCCATGCCAGTCTTCCACTCACAGCATTGGGCCTTGATAGTGACAGAGTAGCCAACTGCCTCCATTTTAGGGGCTTAATGAAATCTTACTGACTATACTATGACTGCAGTACTCCATTAATGAATATAACATACAAAGAAAAACGGGTTTTCCCCATTTAATGGATATTGATTAAAGGGTTTATTTTAAAACATTTAGGCAAAGTTGGTTCCATGTTTTATTTATTCACACCCGTGTTATTGAGAGCCTAACCACTCAAAAAGATTATATTAACTTGTTCGCCCTCTACTGGCCATAACTGGAGTACAACCCTGTTTTTGACCAGGGCCTATAAAAGTGATAATTTTTATAGAACATCCTAGGCTTTGAAGCTCAAACACATTTTCTCAAAGTCAATTATTGAATACTGAGTACTGTAAAGAGACTCATATATACATTAAATCCCAAACTTCTTGATTTCTGTGTGTTAGGCCTCTCAAAACGAGATCTGATTTTAGAAATTTGTGATTGATGAAAAGCATGGCCAGGAGACAGAGTTTATGTGGACTTATACGATAGAAAGGAGACAAGTATGGGTACCTTTTCAGTTGCTAGAGATGACGTGCTGTATGAACTGTGCCTCAATGAGACACTAAGAACCCTAAGGTCTAGTCCTGATTCCCTTTTATTCTTGGGGTTCTTTGGAGTTTGGACATTTTGATTTCTGACTAAAAGTGATACTAAGAGTCATACTAAGAGTGAACGCACAGAAAGGACATGGAGATATTTTCAGAAATATAGTTTCCACTCAGATTCTTTAGTCCACTCTGCTCAGAAAACCTCCCAGAATACAAAGGGTTTATCCCTGTCCTACTTACACCAACATACCTGAAACTAATGTCTCTGCAGGGAAAGTATAAAAAAATATGTCAATTTTTATTGTCTAGAACACGGAGGGGGAAAAAGAAATGCATCAGGAGATTCTAGACACAAACTTTTCTGCAGGTCTTTATAATTTGAAAACAATGAAATGATGAGACCCTTGATGCCCAAGGAAGAACATCCGCCTGTGATTTCCTGATGAGAAACAATTTTGCAGAGCTGACCTGCTGTGTGACCAGCAACCTTTTAACTTCCATTAGTTTGTGTTCTACTTCTTCATCCCTGGGCACAGTTCAAAGGAGACATTTCTCAGACACAGTGACTGCAGAGCAATCCTCCATCCTTGAAACAAATGCTAAGAGCATTTAAGAAACTCAGAGTCAGGACATCTTTTCCAGCATGAGGGAAAACTGAAAATGCCACATAAATCAACGTCAAATTGATTGACCTAGTAATGATCTGACTTAGTGAAAAGTCACAGAGTTTCATGAATGAAAAGAAACTAATAACTTCTTCTACATTTAATTAAGCACTGAGTCTATCAGGCACTTTCAAAGGCACAATTTCATTTGTTTCTTAAGGTGACACTAGAAAGGGGGGTGATGGGAGCATTTTAAAGCTCATTTGTAGATGAGACTGAGGGGATTACATACCTTGCATGCAAAGGCCAAATCACAGGGATAATGACTAGTCCCTTCTGGTAGTTAAAGTATTGCTGTGATGGGCTTTTGAAGAAAAATTCCAGCCACTCTAAAACTATCAAGTCTCTGCCTTGATATGCATGTGTGATATGCATTTCCAAGGATAGCAAACACAAAATATACAATGGTTTACCAGGAGAAAGGACAGAAGAGCAGCAGAGATGAAGAAGACATGTTTACAAATGATTTTGCACCATTTTCCCAATGTATAAGTCATATTAGACAGAGAGATCAGCTCCAACAAAGCACTATGTGGGAGAATCATCACATTTTAGGACCACGATCCCTGCCAGTTCATTGCCCACACAGGAGATTAAACTACTGCAGATTAATCTCTATTTTTTGATGAGGTCTGCTGACAAAATAAAGGATATTAATTCTTAGAGGTGGCAAAACAATGGGAAGGGGTTTAAAGCAGGCCACGTGCAATCCTATGAGCAAATTCTTTAAAAAAACCTATCAGCACTAATTCAAAAATACACTTCCAAGTCTATTGTCCTCCCTATTATTACTCTCCTACATCAGTCACCCAAAAGGTAGGAACAGAGGCAACTAAGATGTCATTTATGACTTCCAGGTGGCCAGCTTCATGAATAGACATTTCTAAGAAGATTCCTCTTTCTTTATGACTATTAAATGATCTGAGATCCTATTCTTCTCACCCTCAGAAACAGAAGGAAGTATACCTCATGCTGTGTTTGGTACCATGCCTATAAACGCATCTGCAACAGGTGCAGAAGGAACTCATCTGAAGTAATTGTGTTCACGTAGATCACTCCCCCAGCCTCATCTATAAGACTGTTTTGTAAATGTAAACCATGAAAAACAACAGTATAGAGACAAGAAAGTCCATAGGGAAAAACTGATATCCGTATGACTTATGTGTAAGCATTTGATAAAACCTCCACCAACAGTTCTACTTTTCAAATGGATGCAAGCACTCTTTCCTCTGAATGCCCATCACCTTCCTTGCATCTCTGGGATAATAGTTTTTTCATGTGTTTTCTCTGCTGATTAAACTATCAGATCCTGTGGGTAGAGTGTGCATGATTATGCATCTTGTTCACCTCTGGCAGAAAGAGGGAATGAAGCGCCTGGAGTCTAAGAGCTCAGGAAGCTGGCCCTTCTTCTATCTGCTAGACTTGTAACACTTAACCTCTTTGAGCCTGTTTCAACAGTGAAACAGTAATTGTAAGGCTCTGGTGAGATAATGCAGGGAAATTGTTTAGCCACTGTCTTGCCCTTAGTAATTGACACAATAGGACTCTGTCTTCACTCGGTCTGTTCAGAGGTAAAATCTGAGACTGGATTTAAGTGTCTGAGATAAAACTAAGGGAGACAGTATGAGATAGAAGGGGACAAGACTAAGGAGGCACGATAGAGCAGAGATAGGAACGGAAACGAATCCAGCTTTAATGGGTATTCTAGATTGCTTCTCTGTTAGTGTGATAAATGGTGGCCAAAACTGACTTGGGGGAGGAAAGGACTTATTTGGCGTACAGGTTACAGTCCACCATCAAAGGAAGCCAGGGTATGAAACGTAGAGGCAGGAACTGAAGCAGAGACCATGGTAAAATATTGTTCACTGGTTGTTTCCCCTGGCTTACTCAGTCAAATTCCTTATAAAACCCAGGACCACTTCACTGGGGATGACACTACCCACAATGGGATGAACCCTCCTACATTACTTACTAATTTAGAAATTGTCCAACAGACCAAATTGATGTAGGCATTTCCTCAATTAAGGGTCTCTCTTCTGAGATGCGTCAGGTTGACAACTGAAGCTAATTATAACAGTAGGCTTTAAGAGAGAGTACCAAAAGATAAATCATTTCAGAGAGTTGGTTTTCTTTTGGAGAGGGCACATCCTTCAATGACTTCCCAACTTCCAAACATGCCTAGCTGGTTGGAAGAAGAGGACACAAACTCTATGGCTAGACATCTCACCTTTGGCCATGGACAAGTCTCTGAAGAGAGCTGGTAGCAGGCCTAGGACCAACATGTAAAAACAATCTTGGCAGGACACCAGCATTATCCACCACTGTATTATTATTGTATTTGCATCATCATATGCCTTCTGGGACTCAATAGAAATGTGTTACATCAAGCTAAATTCAAGGACTAAGGTATGATAGCTTGTAGAACCAGCATGAGCTGCTCATACTTTGTTCATAGGTTCAAAAGCTTTGGCAGTGGCTTTCAGTTTTCTCCCCTTCACTGGTCCTTGTAATTACCAAGACTACACAAGGTTGTAGCACATCCCTAAATTCCCTGGCATGCTGATTATGTCTGAAGCTGACTTAACTGTTAATTTCCTTGCTTTCCTTGTTTCAGAGATTTCCAGCATTAATTACACCTACGCTTACATCCAAATATTTCATTGTGATGCAGATTGTAACTTGTAAGTGCATGAATTATTCTTCGAAGGCTAAAGGAATTAATAATGTTTTACCACTTACTGTGACATGTTTCCAAGCACGTAAGTGACAGATGCACTTTTAAATGATGTACTTTTTCTTCTCTTTGACTTGCAGGGACCCAGATTTGCAGAGACAGGAGATGTGAAAATGCTGCCTTTTGGATCTACTGAGGTTGAACTTGGGTCTCCATCTCCATCAGCAAATGCATGAATAAGTAATGAGCTCATCTTAGTACCCGCTTGAGGAGATTGTATCAGCAGGTTTAACACTCTGAAACAACATTAGGACAAATCCCCAGGCATCAAGAGAAGGAGGGGAGACCTGGGTTAGCTTCTAATAGGATTAGAGAAAGTATTTTGAAAATTGCAAAATACTTTTAAAGGTCAGTGGTTTGTATTAATTCTTCTGACGTCAACTTAATATTCAGTAGTCCTGTTTCCATATTTCCTTCCCTTGAATTAATCAGCTTTTTTCAGAGATATAATTTCTGTTTTTTATCACTGTGGACTAACATATATGAAATCAGTTTGACTAAGGGTCTAGGTCTGGTTCATACTGGTGGGCCTGACCAATGACTTAAAAGTTTTTTACCTTATCATGGTTCAAAGACATTACATGTTGAATAAAACCTCCTGTAAGACTTTAACTTCTGATCTTACATCTGCAATATATGGTACAATACCCTCAGGTGTTGCTGGACAGTGGCAGCTAGCTACAGCTCCCAGCAAACCAACTGATAATGATTTACAGATTGATGTTCTATGATTCTATTGATGTTCTAGGTAACTGAGTTACTTAGCTGTGCTGGCAAATAGTTTAAGTTTATTAAATGTGCCTTTGACTGATCATATTTTTAACTTATAATGATTTTATAGTCCATGGGAAGTAAGGGGAGTCCTTAGTTTCATCTAGTTCTCCTCTCCCCCAGTTTGTACTCAGACAACAAGTGTTAGCAGGTGAGAGGGGAACTTTCATAGTAAGGGACCAAAATATATATGAGAAGAAGACTGGGATCCAGGACATTGTCACAACGTTATAGAAATAGATATGCAACTGCTAACTGCTTAGTCTGAGAAAACTCAATGTAACAAGTAAACTTACTGCCTTACTTCACCAAATTTCATTTTAGATGCATGACAATTATAAAGCCTTTGAAAAAGTAAGAAAAAGCAAAAATTAAAGTTACTATTTGATATGGATAATTATTAGGTTATTAGAATATTTATGTGTAAATCTATATTAATGACAAAACTAGTCTAATTTTTAAATAGCAGTGTGTTTATTTTTGAAGGCATTTTTATTTTTATTTTTAAATTTAAATTAGAAACAAGGTTGCTTCACATGTCAATCCCAGGTCCCTCTCCCTTACCCTCCCCTCCGCCCCTGCCCTCCCACTAACCCCCCCAATAGTCCCTCATTTCCCCATAGTCTATCATTTCATCCAGGGCAGGGCCTAGACCCTCCCTCAAGATGCCAGGGTGAGACTGCATCTCTCATTGTTGGATGGGCACCCAAAGTCCATTTGTATACCAGGGATAAATACTGATCTACTACCCAAGGCCCAATAGATTGCCTAGGCCTCCTCACTGACACCCACATTCAGGGGGATTTGATCAGTCCCATGCTGGATTCCCAGCCATCAGTCTGGAATTCACGAGCTAACCCTTGTCAGGTCAGCTGTTTCTGGGGGTTAAACCAGCCCTAGTCTAATTTTGTAACAGAATGCAGACGAGCTCTAGAATAAGGGTCAGAAAGCCGGTCACTTCTGTTTTTCCATATGTTTCTATACGGTCATTATGAAATGTAGGCATGAACAATAATTTTCTCACTGTTCATTGTTACTTGTACAATATAGCAATAGAGTTGAGTTATCAAGACAAAGACAACCCTGGCTCACAAAGTCAAACATAGTCATAATTTAGCCACTTACATAAGACATTTGCTGCTGGCCATCATGATCTATGACTTTCATCCAAAACTTGAGATGTTGAGGCTAGAGGATCAAGAGTGAAAGCAGGAGAAAAAGTCTTCCCCAGGGAAGAGTGCACCAATTGATTACCCAATACCGGTCATCCCCGAAAACATATATATACAAGTAACATTATGCAGCTTGAGCAAGTTATATAGAGATGGAAAAATACAGAGGAAGAGGAGAAAAAGAAGGAAGTGGCATGAAAGAAGAGAAGGAAAAAATTAAAAGGAGGCAGTGGAAGAAAGGAGGAAGGGGTATGGGGAATGGAAGGGAAATATTTTGTGATGTTGACTTTTGCCTTGGGATTAAATACTGACTCTAGTACTGATACATTGTGGTTTTCTTCTGAAAAAAAAGCAATATTTCCAGGAAGAAACTAACATTATCCAGCACTTTCATAATGAATGGATGAGTTAAAATATGCCAAATAGCAAGAATAGTGCCTCCCATTAATCCACAATCCATATCCATTATCTGTCCTTATCATAAACAGCAACAGATAATCCTTTCCCAATGAGTCACTGGCTCTTGTGCCAACAAAGTAGCTAGATGCTCCTGTCTTTCCCTGTGGGAAAACCTTCTCCATACATCTTCTCTACATACTTAGTGTGAATGCAGACTGACTTTTTTCTAGGCATCTCAAAGTAATCATGCAAAAGGGAAGACATTTTCTCTTTCCCTACTTTAGGCCCAGAAGGTAGCTTCAGTCTAAACCTCAAGCAGAGATGAGAAACCTTTTTCCTTTGCTTCCTGCCAAAAAATTAAAGGCCATCCTAAAAAATCCTTGACAGAATAATGAGTTTGTTTTCTTATTTTTAAAATCACTTAGGGGATCCAAAGATAATCCAGAGACTGCAGTTTACATTACCAGCCCCAACTTCCTTGGAAACCGTATATTTGTTTGCACAGATCCTCTGCTCAAGGTTAGAGGTTAGAGGTCTATGCTCTGAGGGAGGCTTGTAACAGCAGGAGAGGAGATAAATTGAGTGGACATTGTAAATAAGCCATCTCTTTGAAAAATACAAATGGATGAATGGACTACACTTTTGCTGAGTCTCTCTCCTCTGTCTCTCTCTCTCTTTCCCCCTCTTTCTTTGTGTATGTGTGTGTGTGTGTGTGTGTGTGTGTGTGTGTGTGTGTGTGTGTTCAAGTACTGACAGCAAAGTGTGCTAGACACTGCCACGGAGTCATAGAGAAGATCAGTTGCATAAAATTCCCACCCTACGGAATTAATAATCCACTTGGGAGGACAGCAAGTTCATGAAGAGTTAAATCATAAGTAATAAGTTCAAGGACAGTGCAAGACAACAATGGGAAAAATCTGTATGTAGTGAGTAATTAGTTGCTAAATGCTGTCTTTAGAGTTAACATCATAGAAAATTTAGAGAGAATAAGATCCATACAACACTTGAATCCATTGAGCAAAACACAATAGCCCTCCCACTCTTACTAAAGAAAGATTAAAAACATTAAAGCTAACTATGTATTTACATTTCAAATGAGTCGTTTAAAGTGTTTTAGTTTAAGATGAGTATTAATGAATGAGCTTTCCTGGCTCACAATATCAGTTATGTCTTTGGAAAAATGTACACACTAGACCAAAAGGTTCAGATGGACACCAAGATACATGGTATGGTGAAATCTTGAAACAACCCATTGCCAATATAGGAGTATGGGATGGAGCCCTGACATGTGTCAATGAAGAGAATGGGGTGATGTTCTGAACTGTGCAAGGGAGGATGGAGTGGTGTTACCCTGACCTGTGTTAATGAGGAGAAAGAGGTGGTATCCTGAACTATGTCAATGAAGAAGATGAGGTTATGCCCTGATCTGAATCAGTGGAACCAAACTTTGACAGGCTGTAGTAGAACTCACTCAGGAAGCTTTGCTGAGTGTGACCGAATGAACCTGTGGTTCAAATCAAACATTTAGAAAGACCAACCTGACACACCTGCAAAGGAACCTCCTTAACAAAACTTGGTTATCGTGTTCATCACCTCCTGTAGGCATCTTTACTTCTCAGATGTTGGAGGAAAGGGCTTCCTCCCATGTATGTCAAGTTTGAGCATGTGTTTAAATAATTGTAGGTCATCTGAGTTCATCTTTTGGTTACTCCATTATCTTCTTGTACAGACTCCCTAGCATACTGGTGAAAAACATACTTCAAAACCTAATTAGCCAGGGTTCACATTCCAGCTTCATTCTTTCAGTCTTGATAGAGATTTTTATTAGTAATCTCAGCTTTTGTATACTCAATAACAATCCAGTGTGTGTGGGTATGTATTATGTAGATGTGTGTATGTTTGTGTATCTCTCTGTGTGTATAAACAGGTGCATGTATGTATGTGTGTTTGTGTGTACATGCTTGTGTTTACATTATATTGTGTATGTGTATATGAATGTGTATATTTGTGTATGTGTGTGCATACATTCATATGTGTGCTTGTAATAGCTCTGAACTCACAGTGTCTTTTGAGCAAATAAGCAACTATACATGAAGCTTTTAAAACAGTGGTCAGTACTTAGTGATCATTTAATTAAATATAAGCTGTCACATCATGTCATACTTTGTTCTAATTACTTAACCTGCCAGCTACAGGTATAGCTTTGTCTCTTTTTCTGAGACCAATACAAGATGATATAAAAAGCCAAGGTTTACCCACTTGGTAATCCTATTTCTTTGTGTGTCTCACCTTCACAGGACCCAATTATAGTAACTCAGTCCTAACGCTCTATGTAGGTGGTCTGTTTGCTAGATGCAGTGTTTTCACTTATAGATATCTGTTAGTTCAGCCAATATCAGTGTTTCCAAGACCTAGCCTTTGCATTCCACTTCACTCCATCTGCTAATTTCCACCTATGCACGCACTGTGCTTTCCTGCAATCTTGCCTATAGTAGGGTTGCTTAAAAGATGACTGTGTGTTTACCCGGAGATCTCCCATGGTCCTCTTGAACCCCTACCCCCATTCATTTGCGTGTACAGTTCATTGCTTGTCACAACTTTGCTATGTGTGCTTTGTCATCAAGGCAACCTAGATGCTTTCAGAGTTTTCCTCATGGCAGATATCCCCAAAACCTCATCACTCACTGATTCATAGCTGTGGAAGATGGGACAAGTTGCTTCTGAACACTCTCTAAAGCTTCATCTTCTTTGTGTCATCAAGTCTTGCTTAGTTTGATATAAAAATGGTATGACAAGGATGCCATTAAGAACTCCTGAGTGTGCAGTTACTAGCAAATCTGTTGTCAGCATCAAAATGGAGAGAAGACATAAGTGAGAAGGGTTATTAATTTTGAAAAAAAGACGCACAAAATGACTACTGCTTAGCACACAAACTGATGTCACTGTTTAGTATGTAGTGCAAAACAAAGTTGCTGACTAGCTGTTCCATAAATCATTCTCTAAAGCCTAGGTATATGAAGTCATGAATTCATTCCCTAATTCTCAGTAGAAAAATAACTACAGCTTCAACAAGAAGAGGAGCATGGCAAAAACTCTGGGGACAACACATAAAGGCGAATGTCAGCTGTGTTTGTATTGCTCCCCCTACACACAGACAGAGAGTTAAGAGTTAAAATGGAGCTATCCTATAATGGGGCAACAATAACGCTAGTAGGGGAAGCCAAGATTGGAACTCGTGGTCAGAACTAATGCAGAGACCATCAAGTAATGTGGTTTACCGGCTTGCCTCCCATGACTTCTTCAGTTTGTGGTTTTACACAATACAGAACTCCCTGTCCAGGGGTGGCACTGCTTCCCGTGGGTTGGGGCCTTTCACATCAATCATTAATCAACGAGATACCAAAGAGACTAGAATGTAGGGGTGAAGGCTCCATACGCACACCAGATGGACTTCTCTATGTCCAATGAGCTCTGTAGATGTTGTCCTTGGCAACAGTACCTCACTGTCAGCTTCTGGAGAGCTATACTCTATCCCAGAATCAGCCAGAGTTGTTTAGGGATTTCCATGGGACCCCTTTGGCCAACAACCAAACCAAATGCAATCCAGTCTGACCACTGGAAGCCTTACCTGGCTACAAACTATAGTCAGTTCAGACTCTGTATCCTCCATTACTATGTGTCCTTTCTAGGGCTCATAAATTCCAAGAAGTTTCCACTGCACTAGGTTTCCATACCACCCCAAAGTTTCCCAATTCTAGCTACCTCTCACAACACTCTCCATCATCCCTCCCCCACCAAAGTTGATCCCTCCAAGCTCCCATCCCTACTCATCCCCTGTCCACCCACAAAATCTATTCTGTTTCCCCTTCCAAGGGAGTTCCTAGTGCCTCCCCATCTAGAGCTCTCATCTTTACTTAATCTCTCTGAGTTTGTGGGATTGTAACTTGATTATGATTCACTTAACAGTTAATATCCACTTATAAGTGAACACATACCATATTTGTCTTTCTGAGTCTTGGTTACCACACTCATGATAATTTTATTCTAGTTTCATCAACTTGCCTACAAATTTTATGTTGTCACTTTTTAACAGATGAGTAATATGCCATTGTGTAACCATACAGCATTTTCTTTATCCATTCTTTGGTCAAGGGACTTCTAAGTTGTTTTCAGTTTCTGGCTATTATGGACAAAGTCACAGTACACTTTGTTGAGCAAGTGTTCTTATAGTATGATGGAGCATCCTTTGGGTGTATGTCCAAGGCTGGGGCAATGGTGGTATAGAACTTTTGGTAATTGCCAGCAATGTCTGGTTTAACTTGAGACCCACGTCATGAGAGGGAGTCCATGCACTACAGTGGCTAGATGGTCGGGAACCAGAAGCTGGATAGGTCAGAGACCTAGCATAAACCAAAATACAACTGGAAAAAAAATCAGTGAGATCAGTGAGATGATTCGTAATGATACTCTACTATACTCAAAGATGAGTGCCTTGCCCATTTGGCATCAGGATTCTATTGGGTCACTCCCCTTGGAGCTCAGGGAACCCCATAGAAGAGAAGGAGGAAAGACTCATAGGAATTGGAGGATTTCATGAGATCATGACCCACTGAATCAATTAAGCAGGATTCATATGAGCTCACAAGACTGAAGCTGCAAACACACGGCCAGCATGGGTCTGCACAAGGTCCTCTGTGTATATGTTATGACCGTTAGCTTAGTGTTTTGTGACTTCTAACAGTGGGAGCAGGCGTGTCTCTGGCTATTTGCCTGTTCTTGGGATTCATTTCCTCATATTGAGTTGCCTGGTCCAGCTTCCATATGGGTTTTTTTTGCCATATCTTACTGTATCTTGTTTTGTAATGTTTCATTGTTATCTCTTAGAGGCATGCTCTTTTCTGAAGGGAAACAGGGTGAGTGGATCTGGGGGTGAGGGGAAGCAAGAGGAGGTGCAGGAAGGGAAGGGAGGGGAAACTGTGGTAGGGATGGATGTGTTATGTGAGAGAAGAGTCTATTTTAAATTATAAAGAAGAAAGAGAAAAAAGAAAAGAAAAAAGAAAAAGGAAGGAAGGAAGGAATGAGAATGTTCTGGAAGTTGCCTACAAGTTAATTTGATGGGGACATTTTCTCAGTTGAGGTCTCTCTTTGCAGATGAACCTAGCTTGTGTGAGGCTAACAAAATCTAACCACACAAATGGGCTACTTCTTTTGGAGTTGTTGGCCAGTGAGTCTTACAATGAGAGCTCCAAACAATACAAACTATTGCCATTTCTCTTGATTACCCTCCAGATCTTGATGGTAAAACCCTATTGCCAAGGACCCAACATAGTCATAGAACATGAACAAATCAAGTTTGTACTAGCCTGGAAGCTTTATCTACAGTTGCTAGCTTTCAACAGAAAGGTGTATGTATATTTCTGAGGGAAGAATCTTCCTTAGCTGTAAACCATGCAAACTACAATGCAGACTGGCATGAAAAGGATTACTGTAGGGAGAGATCTTACTTACCACACCTGTTTGGTTGTGGTCACAGGTATATAGAACATATAGGTATAAAAGAGCTGGGAGGAAGGAGATGCATGCTGCCCTCCGGGAGGCAACCAGAACCCAAAGAGCCAACGTCTCCTTCCTCCCAGCTCTTTTATCCCCCCTATGTTCTATGTACATGTGATCACACCCAAATGGGCATGGTCAGCACAAAGGGTACATAAGATCTCTCCCTACGGACTACCCTCTGGTGAAATAGTGGCATCAACATCATGATGTTAACCAACCACTGTCTGATTGGATTTAAGCCCTTCTTCACAAGATAAAAATAACATATGACACCATTATCAGGCCAAGAACCTATGGCTAGACAGATCATAGATTCTAGGTTTGATTCTATTGTTGTTATTCTGCTTAATGAATACAGTATTAAACTGATTCCTAATGACTCATCATTATACTGATATATCATCACATCTCTCAACCCTCGTCAGAAAAGTTTCTATCTTCAGGAGATGGTGGTTAACACAGAAATCCACAACTTGTTAAGAATGTGAGAAACCACTGAATTCTCAGGCTTAAATGAAACATGTATACCACCCCTGCCTCCTCCAAAGGCTCAGAAATCATTGGGAAAGGCTAGTGAATAATGGCAGGTAGTTGGAAGGAACAGTGCCATCTGGTCTCTTCAGGATCTGCTGTTTTGTTGTTGAACAAATCAACTATGAGAGAAGAATGAACAAACTGGTAAAAAAAGTTTCTAAAAATGAATAGAAAGGTCATAAGTAGATGGAAAGTAGGCTTAGAGGTCAAAAGATATTGACTGAAGCTTGACAAAATACATTAAAAAATTAGTTATCTGCTAGAATTGTAATTCTTGAATCCTGCAATTCCTGAATTGCAGTGCTATCCGTGGGGTCTCACAGCCTGCAGGAACCTCCCTAGGGTAGATTCATCAAATAGCGATTGAATAAATGGATGAGTGAATAAGTTCCTTACCAGTATTTTTTTTCAAGTGAACTGACTTTAAGGGGCATGAAATTAAGGAAGTATGCCTCTAAGACAGATGTAGATCTTCTATAGAAGCAGGTCCATGGACCTTTTCCTGTGAAAAGCATCTTGTCAAGAAAAGTCATTCAGAGACATTGTGCAGTCCCTCATTTGTTCAGTCATGCCCATTGGAGGTCATGACAGTGATCTGTTGCACAGATTCTTCCTGCAGTTATCCCACCTGAACTTTCCAATCTCTTGCTCCACACACTGTACAATTCTAACCAGACTCTTTGTTTTTACTCCTGTGCCCTATCTTGTACATCTGCCACTCCAACACTCCAGGTTACTCATAGTCCTATGTTTACCCCATCTCTATCCCACCTTCCACATGCTTACAATAATATTTCATGTGGGTAATTTCCTATGCAATTTAGGTCCGTCCTCACAGAACAGTAATAATTGTCATTTGTCTTGTAGTAGGAATAAAGAAACTGAGAACTAGAACATATATATATATATATATGGATATATATGATTCAAAAACTGATCTCCTTTCTCCAAAGTGAACCATTTCTCACTAGCTTTATAAATACACAAAATCACCTCATATTTTTAAAGCCTTTTGTCAGGTATACAACATGTACCTGCTTAAAGCCCAATATGTGAAGTGGCATAGGTCATATAGAAAGGTGTAGAGAGAACCAGAATCCTATAACTTTCTGTACTATGAAATACAACTGTAATTCTTTAGCATGTAATAGTTAGTCCCTTATTCATTATTTTGCTTTCTATGGTTATGATTTTCTGTGAACAACCACAGTGTGAAAATACGAAGCAGAAAACTTCTACAAAAAACAACTTTCTAATTTTTAAACCCCATGTCTTTCTGGGTGGCATAATGGGATCTCACACCATCCCACTCCATCCCATCTGGGACATGACTCATCTCTTTGTCCAGTGTGTCCCGAACGTGTGTACAACCACTCCACTAATCACTTGGCTGCCTCAGTTATCAGACTGATTACTGTGTTATCACAATGGTTGCCTTCAAATAGTTCTTACTTCAATTACCAATGGCCCCAAAGTGGAAGAGGGGTGAAGCTGGCAATTTGGATATGTCAACACAAGAATCTATTGAAGAGTTTGCAAGGTGAAAAGGTGAAGCATGACATAGGCCAGTATATACAAACTGGTTTTATGTGATCTTCAGTGTATGTGGGAATTTCTGATCAAGACCTTCAACATCTGTCTGCTTATGGAGCACTCCTCTCATTCATACAGTGCGCCCAGCTGTGTTGACTTGACAGGATCCACTGCCATCACTTCTTATGACTCTAACTCTTTGCAGATGTTGTTTTCTCTCTAGCACCCTTTACACTCCTCTTGTTTGCAAAGTCTTCACCCTGTGGTACTCAGTCATGCATGACTTAAGCTTTTTCATTGAGAGAGACTTGTTCTCTACCCTGCCCACACATTGTTAACTTTACTTTTTCAGTTTCCTATACTCTCAGGATAAAGTTGAAGTATGCTTTGTGTTCATCAGATGCTTTCATAATCTGACCCTTGTTTATGTTCTTAAGCCTATGATTCCCCATAACCATCCTGGCTTCTAGCTGTAGTCTCTATCTAGGCTGAACAATTATATCTATGCCATAGTTTCTCTTGTTGCTTAGCTTTTGCTCATAGAGCTCCACTATGTCTTTTTTCTGCTCTGTTCAACTCAGTCATCTATGAGATTTCAGCTGAGATGCTACTTTTTTTCAGGAACCCTTTAAGTCATGGCTGATACCCCACTTCCTTACTGCATAAGAATTTATGCTAATATGGTACAGTAGCTAGTGCTTCACTGACAGTGATTGCCTCTCCCAATATTTGCTTAGGTTTTCTATTTTGATATATTCTCTCCTTGTCTCAACAGACAGTCTGTCTTGTTAGAGTTTGTATTGATATGATAAAACACCATATGCAATAGAAACTTGGAGAGGAAGAAATGTATCACATCAACATCTTATAGTTGTCATCCAGGGAAATGAAAGCATGAAGTCAGGGCAGAAAACCAAAGCAGGAAATCAAAGCAGGAACCTGGAGGCAGAAACTGATGCAGAAGTCATGGAGGAGTTTTGCTTACTGGCTTGCTCCTCGTGGCTTTTTCAGTCGGCTTTTTTATACCATGCAGGGCCATCTGCCAAGGGTTGGCACCACCCATGTGAGTTGAACACTCTCGTACCAATCGTTAATTAAGAATATTCCCTACAGACTTGACTACAACCTAGTCTGGTAGGGGCATTTCCTTCCAAGATGACAAAAAAATTAACCAGGACACAGTCTACTATCACATTTTTAAGTTACAGATCCACCTCCATTGCTGCAAACACCACTTTATAAGGGTGCTAATGAAGCTCTTGTCCTTTCCATTCAGCCAACTTCGTTCTTCCAAGAGCTGGGGAGTACTTCCTGTGTGATAGATATTCTTTGAGGCAATGAAAAGAACAGGTGAAACCACATCCCTTCCAAAGTTCTTATTCTAGTTAGGGTGTCAGACCAGAAAAAAGTAGAGAAATATCCAAAAGTATACACACATTTGGTCAGTGCAATGAGGGAAAATGTGGCTGTAATACTGTCCATGTCATACTGAAGAAGACCACTAAGTATAATTAAAACTTGATGTCATAAATTGTACTATAAAATGGCATAAATAATATCTATTCTAAATAACTGAGTTGCTATGAGGCTCTGGAATGGAGAAATAGGGAAGCAGTGTTTGAAAACATATCAAGTCTATGACTTTATTTTGATTATAATTTAGATGTGATGCATCTAAATTCACTTCAAGAGCCATCAGATGACTTTGTAAAAAGTCCACCCATCATCTAGGTATGTAAAAATGAGCAAATGTTGGGCTGACAGCTTTGGTCTTCAAGTGAGCGCTTAGTTAACCTGTCTGTGTGCTGTGCACTTGAACGCTTCGACCTCTGGCATTATTATTTTTCTTTCTACGGTTGAGATAATGGTGATTTTTCTGTCTAAATGTAAATTTTAAATGGGCATTTCCATGCCCGTTTTGGAAACCAAGCTGAGCAAGACTGTCCATCTCACATAATGTTATTTATATTTCCATGCAGCTCATTTTTATTTGGGACATATGTGAATGCCAGCGATGTGTGGGAGAACATTAACTCATTCCCATGAAACTTAGAAACCAAATTTAATTCCGTGACTGCTTACAAAGTTGAAAATAAAAGGCAGTACACTTTTTAAAAACAAGCTTTCTAAAAGACTGGTACATAAAAACTAAGCCAAACCTTTTCTATATTGTATTTGCAAAAGAGTATGTAGCATTTTGAAAGCTGCAATAACGAAATGATAGGTCAAATGGGAGAAAGCACGGGACTCTTTAACTTAAAATTTGTGTGTATTTGTTTGCAATTATACAGTAAGATGCAAATACTTCCTTGTGGTAGTTCAAGGAACACAAAAAGGCTCAAGTACCTTTTACCTACTCCCCTCTCCCATAACACTCTGACCTTGAAGAGTTTATTATTATTGATTAACACTTCTAGACTTTAAAATATGTAATTACAAACAAATTCACATGTTATATAAACATCATGGTATGTATATTTTCTAGAATGCTGTTTTCTTGACATTTTTTCTTCAGACTTCACTATACAGTAATATGAAGTTCTATCATATTCTTTTACAGTGTTGCATGGTTTTATACAATATAGGCCTTTTATAGTTTATCTACCCAATCCTCATCAATGGGCATGTGGACCATTGCCAAAGTCTGCATGTTGTATATGCTTTCTAGTGCATGTTTGACTGAAAGTTGTTATTTTGGCTTTAGAGGCATCCTTTTATTCTCCACTTAAAGTCACTGAAGACATATTCTCCAGCAGCAGAGTACTGACTTATACTTCCTTCAACAGAAACCATTCCAGTTTAAACCGTCTCTAAACGGGACATATAAACTTCATTCTTCTGATCTCTAGGAGTTATGAACAAGTCCTAAGGGATGGAAGGAGTTTTTCAGCCAATGAGTTCTCATACTCATTTTTCTGGAATTAGTTAACACTTCATACTGCTTTGCCTTTTTTAATTTAAGTTTATAGCTGCCCTTAGATTTCTGAAAGCAGATATTATCTGGACCTATAGTTCCTTTGACCTGAAGTAACTCTTTAGAATAAGTATCAACTACTTTCATTAAGTTGCAAAAACTTTGCATGGATACTCAGTTAATTTCCTAAATAATTTTAGGCAGTAACTTTTCAGATTTAACAGATTGGTATGTAGTTCAAGATGGGTGTGAGCCTCTCCATACTCACAATATTTATCCAGTGGAAAAGAAATTTGAATCTCATTTTAATGCTAGTTCAGTAGCTATGGGCCACTGGGTGCCACTACAACCCATCACTCTCTCTTTTGTCTTCGTAAGGTTGCTTTCCTATACATCCTTTGTGTCCTACATTTATTTCCAGTTATAACTTATTTGTTACATAAGGTTTCTATTAGAGACTGTTAGTTCTTAACTGAAAGATGGAGTCACTTTTGTCTATTATGTGTTCAAATAATGTAGTACATCAAATACAGTGGGAACTCAATAAATGCACTTTGAAAGAGAGACATAGTTGCCATTCATCCTCAGAAAATTTCTTCACATCAGTTGAAGATCATTGAGCATCTCTATGCTGAATCTGACAATGACATGCATGAGTGATTGACTATAGGTCTTTCCAGGAGTTAATTCCCAGATCAGAACCTCTGGACATGGGCGGTTCCTAATCACACCTCTGTCATTAGGAACCATCTGTTTTATGGTCCATTGTCTTATGACTCTGCTAGTGCAGGATCTGATAGCAACATGAGTTAACATATCTGGTGCTTTCCTAAGAAATTATTTGCCTATGTGTATCAACTTAAGCCTTATAAAGCTTTCTGCTCCATACCTCCACTCCATTTTCTATTGTTTATTCCAAGTCTTCTTGTTCTTGGTGGGTTTTCTTTCTATTTTTATTGTTTTGTTTTTGATTTATTTATTTTTTGTCCTGTAGCTCAGATTTTGAGGGAAGCCTTATGTGACTGCCTTGCTTTCTTGCCAGTTTCAAGTCTGGACGTCATCTCTTGAATCAGTTCCCAAACCATAATCAGTCAGGTCCTCAAGTGGAGTCATACCTTACCCATGTATAATACCAGCCCCTACGTCTGTAACTTACATCCAGAAACTGTAGATCTAGTTCATCAGAATGCTGCATGGCAATCACTTTAACAAAACAATCACTGTTTTATTGACAGATATAGCCTCTTATCAAGAAAACTCAACCACTATCTCCCTGCTACTTTAGTTCCAGTCTGCTCTACTCATCCTAAAAACCAAACTATCTTTCAAAATTATCACAAAGATTATTAATTTTTCATATTACCTATAATAACATTTAATTTTATGCTGGTTCATTTTGCTTTATGTAATTTACTATTTCCCTTATTAAGGGTGAATGCTTCTTAAAGCAGCAACTGCACTGTCATACTCATTGTAATCATCAGCATCCCAAATATGATTTAACTACTGTGTGCAAAATAGTTCATATGAATCAATTCACTTAATCTTCACAAAGGAATTATGAGACAGATGCTATCATTATTTACCCTTTTAGGTAAGGGAACTAGGTCACTCAGATAAATGACTTGTGCAAAACCCCACAGATACTGTTTGACAAAGAAGGTATGCAAATATATTCTAGAATCTATAAGCTTGAGCACTGAGCTGTCCTTTTCTATGTGATTCTCTTCTAGTACTGAAGTAGGCTGATCATATAATACATATTCCACAATAAACACTACACAGTAAGTACTCAATGAGCTACTTGATATACAACTTGACCCTCCTGGTCCTTCCAGTCTCAGTGAGCACACTCTACAATCATGGCAAGACTCAACTGTGCGTGGTTTAATTATATAAAACAGGCCTCAGAAGGCAGGAAAAGCTATAAACTAGAATAATTTTTACTCACTATTCTGCCCAGTCAAGTAAACAATTAGAGTATAGATGAAACCTCCAGAAAGGAAGTAAATATTTGTAAACACAGTATTTTGGAACTAGTGTTAGGGAGTTACAGTCAAAATAAGTAAGAAACTCAAACAACTCAATAAGAATAAAACAACCTAATTTTAAAATGGACAAATGGACAAATGACCCAAATAACTAGCTCTAAATAGATGAAAAACATTCAATAACGTATTCTCATTAAAGAAACAAAAATTAAAACTACAGGGAGGCCTTATTCCTGCTACAATGACTATTGTCAAAACAGATAAAAGGTAGTAAATGTTGATTAAAATGAATAAAAGAGAAACACTTGCGTTGTGGAATAATCTTTTTGTACACTGTGAAGATGTGTTACAATGACTGGTTTAGTAAAAAGTTGAACAGGCCAATAGTTAGGCAGATTTCTGGGTATAGAGGATGCTGGGAAGAAGGCAGAGATGCCGGGAGACACAGGGCAGGCAGGATGGGCAGTATGAAGATGAGGTAATAAAATCATGATGCAGAAAGCATATTAATAGAAATGTTTTAAGTTATGAGCTAGTTATGAACAAACCTAAGCTAAGGTCAAGCTTTCATAATTAATATAAGTATCCATATCATTTTTGGTGAGCTGGCAGTCCAAAGAAAAGCCTAAGTACATCCTTGGTCACAGATCATGGGGTCAAAATTAGTACAGAATCATATAAAATAGTATGGAGTCTCCTAAACACAACTGAGGCTAGAGTGATCATAAGATCCTGTGATCTCACCTCTGTGTTATAAATATATTGCAATGAAATGAAAGGAGTATGTTGAAGAACCACCTGAATGTTAATGTTCACTGCAGAATTGTCTAGAGTGGCCAAAACATAAGATAACTCTAGTGTCCACCAATAGAAGAATAGATAGAGTGTGTCCTGTACACGTGACAAAAGACTAGCTGCTTTTAAGTAAGGAAGACTTCTATTATCTTCAACAACATGAATTAATGTAGATGATAGTAAGAGAAATAAATCAGGCACACAAGATACAATTTAGTCTAACTTACATGTGGAACCTAAAAGCCAAGAGAATAATGGTTGTCATCAAAGACTGGCGAGTGGAAGTTGGATTCATACTGCTCAAAGAATAGGATTTTGTTTTTAAATTAAATAGTTGGACCAAATTCAAGAGGTTGTACATCATGGTGATTCTATTTGATTGATATATACTTGAAAGCTGATAAGACTGATTTCAAGTGTCTTCATCACAATACAGATCAGTAATATCAGGCAATGCACATGCTAATTAACTTCACTATTCAATGATGTCTACTGCTCCAAAAGATCAGGTCCTACACAGTCCATAGAGGAATATTTTGTCTGATAATAAAGTAACAGACACTGCCACAATAGCTTTAGAACACTAGGGAAGCAGACTCAGGGCAAGATGTTACCAAAGAGTGGGTGGTATTGCAAAGGTACTGATCATGCCAGGCAATGTGGTCCAGATGTGTTGGGGCAGGAAAGCTACGGAAATAGACTTTTGAGAATGAGTGTCTGGACTGGAACTCGATGACATAGAAAGCTTTATTCACTGTGCCACTGTGAAGCTGTGTGGGTCAAGTCCAAGGTGCTCCATGCAGGGAGGAGCACCCTCCTATAAACCTTGGACACTATCATAAATAAGACTGTATCATCTCTGCTTTCCTGCTGTATAAATATGTGGAGCACAGAAAAAAGAATCAAAGGCAGAATGGACTTCCAGACTTCTGCATCTCTTTCTCCAGCTCTAGTAATGAGTCTAGTTGATCTTAGTGAGGTTAATTCATGGGTAATAGAACAAAATTTAGGGAGTACATTTGGCTTTTAGCCTAGCGAGTCCGAGTCTCATTTATAGTTTAGAACAGAAAAACAATATACTATATATAAGACCACCTCATCAGGACCAGGGCATGAGCTAGGGATTAACTTTCATACACAAGTGTCATCTTATGATTTAGTTGAGGTCATGTCTAGGAACACACTGAGAAAGCAACAAAGATGCCTTGGAACAGAGCCTAAAACATGGAATGGGGTGACTTTAATCAGCCCCCTATAAACTGAGTCTGGGGAGTATTCCAGAGAACCATGGACAGCCCACGTCTGAGGGGCAAGTAATGTGACAACAAAGCCCTGATACAGCTGCAGACAGCATAGTCCTGAGCTATACTGCAAGGCACTTCTTCACTGCCCATCCACACTTTATCCTGGGCAAGAGCAAACAGCTGGTGCCATGCCCTTTGCCTAAGGCGGGAACACAGCAGGTGACTAACCCCAGGGAATGGAAACCAAGCTGTCCTGTTGAGCACAGCCCATGGTGCAAACTTCGAAGGAAAGCCTCGGAGCCTCCAGGGTCCTAGCAGTGGGGTACCCATCCTCTGGGCAGGTAGTCTCGATTCACACAGCATGACAGCCATAACATAGCGGGAGATCCACAGAAGGCTTTTAAATGTCTATTTTTTAAAGCGGTTAGCAAGGCAGGAGAGAAGCTGTCAGAGGTCCACAATGAAAAGTTTAATACAGAGAATCAGCAAAGAGGTGAAAGAATAAGAAAAGAAGAGGCAGGAGCAGAAGCAGCTTCAGGGTTTGCGAAAAGCAAAGCAAAATGTGGTAAGAAGGGAACAAATAAAACCAACCTGTCACATGTTAAGACACTTCTCAAGTCAACATTTCTATTTTCCAAGCAGCCATTGAATTTTCAAGAACATTCATTTCCTCCACTAGAAAAGCACAACTCCTTCTTGTGCTTGAAAGTCTGTCCAGAGTTCACCTTCTTGAGACAAAGACCTACAATATGAGGTCTCAGTCCTCATTAGGGCCAATGCTTATAATAGTGTATTTTCAAGTATAGTGCAATGACTATAGGTGATGCATTACAACCATCTCTTACTTCTCAAGACTGTCCATCCTTAGATATGGGACGACTTAAATATGACAGTACTCTCGGTACACCGTTGGTGATAAATTTATAACCTCTTAGTGAAAGTGAAAGTGGATATGACAATAAAGGAGGAAGGGCAGTAGAGAGAGGTGTTTGGATCAAAAGTTAGGGTGTACAGAGGGAAGGGAAAGCAGGAAATGAGACTATTAAAGTATACTGGTATGTCATTTTAGGCGAATGGGACAAGCTAAGGGTTTGCGTCTTATAGCAACTCAGAATAATCAGATGTTATAAAGTAAACTGTTGTTTAAAGCACTGTTTTCTCTGCCTTTGTACAGGTACCCTCTTCTTCAATGTTGTCAGTTTCATATATTTCATCTCTACTTTAAAGTTACATATACACATGTATCCATAATTTAAAGCCAGTAGACCTCAATTTTATCAATAAATATTTCTACAATGACCTTCAATTGGATTCTCAGTACTTTATTGTCAAATTCTACTGTTTTATTACTGTACCTGCTCAACTGTCACTAGGGATAAAGTTTTCTCCAAAAGTTAAGATCTCCTCTTCAAAGCCAATAAAGACTTGTGTTCAGTTGGGTGGTAGGGGAGTATGTCTTTAATTCCAGCACCTGGGAGGCAGGGACAGGTGCATCTTTCTGAGTTTAAGGCCAGTCTGGTCTACAGAGTTATTTCCAGGACAGCAAGGGCTACACAGAGAAACCTGACTTGAAAAAACAAACCAACTAACCAACAAACCAAACAAACAAACAAAAACTTGCATTCAAATCTACTCTCATTAGATTTTAGATTTCTAACTTCAGGTAAATGATTTAGTACCTCTGAATCTTGGCATGTTCAGCTCCACAGGGGGGATTTATGACATGACAGCTAGTGTAGGTTTTAGAGACATATAAACAATGAATGCCAGCTAATCAATGTTAGTCAAAGGTAGCAGTAATAGTAGGTTCATTTTATGGTTTGTATCCATCTTGGGAAAGGGGACTCCCTTTCTTTCCTTTTATTTTAGTTCTCTTATTCGCTCCACAACTCAACATCTCCCTCTTTCCTTCAAGGTATCTCTCATAATTAACTCTTGTATTGAGTTAGTACAAAGTCCATTCTTGGCACAGTAGCTTCTTCTTCCACTGTGCCCTTGCTCCTAAGACACTCCTGCCATCTACATGATCATGAGGCAGAACACAGGTTTCATTTTATCCTTACTCTATGCAATCCACTAGGCTCTTTTGATGATGCGTTAAAACTCTTAATTCTGAGCCAGGCCAGGGGTACATGCCCATAATCCAGCATTTAAGGGGTTAAATCAAGAGTAATGCCTTAAAGTTTCAGGTCAACCATGGCCTACGGTAGTCTCTTACACAAAATAAGGTTCTGATTCTGTACAATGTTCTCTCTATACACTACCAACTTTGTCAGGTGACCTCCACCTTTAAGCTTCCAAGAGCCTGTCTCAGTATCACTGGTATCCTCTTTCTCTCATACCAGCAGTTAATTCTTCATGGTCAATAAAAGCATGACCACATGCATCTGGCAGCAAAGGGCCCACTCATTGCTTTCCACAGCTCTGAGGGCAAATATAAAGCTCATTGACATATTGTTCTGCACAAAGCTTACTTGTTCTGAAGCCATCTTGGCATTATATCAGTCCCATCTTTGCATAGTCTCTTTTCTTTGAACCCAATCTGTAGAGAAATAAACCTTGCCTAAACCTGCTTCAAAACCTAAGTGACTGTCGACTAAGAAGGTCTTTACTGGGGGAGTGGGGATCAGAATGTTGTATATCACTGACATAAAACACTACTTGAAGATGTTTCAAAAATAAAAACAAAAAAAAGCAAAAAAAAAAACTAGGTTGTTGTGTTACAAGAGACCAAGATGGATGGAGGAGCTGGTGCCTAAAAGCACTTCACTTCACTTTTCTAAATGTTCTCTGTCAACACGAAGGGAATGGCTCAGTAAGGCTTAAGTTAGTGGATGCACGATGGAGGAGAATATTTATCTTTGTGCTCTTGAGCTGTAGACTATTCAGCATGAGAAAATACCACCAACTCTGTCTCCTAACATGCCTGGGGCCCTTGGAGCAGGAAGGATTCTGATTTAATGAGCAACATCCACCATCTGTCAACAGGACTGCTGAGCACGACTTACACACATAGCATCTCCTGAAACTCAAGGAGCAGAACTCTTGACTGCCATTTGCACAAGATACAGCTCTGGGCTCAGTGGTCAAGGAATCGTGTGCATGCAAACTGCTCAAGTGAGCAGTCACAGTAATTTTCTACTTTTCTTCCTTCCTTCCTTCCTTCCTTCCTTCCTTCCTTCCTTCCTTCCTTCCTTCCTTCCTTCCTCTCTTCCTTCCTTCTTTCCTCCCTCCCTCCCTTCCCCTCCCCCCTCTCTCTTTCTTGAGACAGGGTTTCTCTGTAGCTTTAGAACCTGTCCTGGAACTTGCTTCGTAGACCAGGCTGGCCTCGAAATCACAGAGATCCTCCAATCTGCTGGGATTAAAGGCATGCACCACCACCACCCAGCTGATGATGGAACAGATCCACACAACTAATATTGGAAAGGAGGTCTATATATTTATTTAGAGAGAGCAATCACTTACACGAATAGCTCTATGGCCTCAGAACCATGGTCAGGATCCAAGAGAGCAAAAGCGTCTACCTGTTCCTTTTTTTATCCCCTGAATCTTCCCACGTACCTGTAACCACGCCCTAAGTGGGCGTGGTCAGCGGCAGGTACCTGGTCTCTTCCTACACCCAGCCACAGTGACTTTCTAATGACAGAGTTTTCAATCGAGACAGCATTTTTTTGTGCGGTTGATGAATCACAGCAGGAGACAGGCTCACAGACTAGAACAGGGTCCTGGAGGATTATCTCTGTGTCCCCTCCCTGATTGATATGCTTTCTAGAAAGACATCACGTGGGTTGATGTAAAGGACACCATTGATCAAAGCACTGGCACAATATGGATGAAGAAGAGGAGAAACAGAAGATCCAGGCTCATGTATATTCCTTATGAAATATGTAAAAAGAACCCAAAAAACAAACACCTGGAGTTATCTAGAATAATGCAGGTATCAGAAAAGTGGTTCCTGTTTTCGTTGTGAAATAATAATCCTCAATCAGACAAATTCTAAAGCATATCCAAATGAAAGACTGCCTCCTTCAAGTCAATCTACATGAAAAGTCACGCAATGTATCATATGTCTATAGCTCATTTTTACCTGAGGAAACTGTAAGTTCACTCTCTATGTGGAGACTGTTTTCTTCACACATCCATCTTTACTCCTTAGTATCAGATATGCCAAGTAGGTAGGCAGGGTGGTAAAGTATATGGACTCAAGACCCAAAATATCCATATGAGTCTCCATAATTTCTAAGCCAGAAATTCTCTCACCTATAAAATGTGGATACTAATTTTTCATACATGGTATTAATAGGATAAACTTATTTAAAATTCTAATTATTATTTTTAATCCCTGTATTGGTTTCTGCCCTAATGCACACGCAGTTTTCAAGTGTCCACTCCAATATGTCTTCAAGTGTAAACTGTTGGAGCTCTTTTTCAGGAATCATCTTGTTCCCAACAATAACGTATTTTTCTTCTTCGGGATAAAAAGCCTTAGCTCGTGTGTGTGCTGTGTGATTTGAAATCTAAAGATGGTATATAGACTTTTTGACTTTTAACTTTTATTCAACATTTTCCACAAAATATGTTTCTGTGCTTGGCACTCAAATCCAGTAAATATTTATTTAATGAATGGAGAATTTATCTAATGAATAGTGAATAAAAAACAACCTGGATAACTATAAGCAATCTTGCAAAGCTGGCTCATCCAACTAGCACTGTGAATCTTAGAACACTCATACCGTGTACAGGTACAATCCGGGTACTGGATGTGGGAGAGGATTCAAACTTCCTTTTAATGCTGTTGCACTAAACATTAGTCATATTTTTCGGTTTTTTCTTTGCTCTCACATTTTAATAACCGGCCCTTTCTGTACTGGATTTTCCTCTTGACACTAGTAGAAAGTACAGAGATTCAAAACTGATAAAAACACAGAGCACATGTGCCTGTGGAATGCTCAGCCGTAAATGGGGCATTAATACCAGACCTCCTCTTCCACATGCTCAAGGAGCGGGGCAGATGAGGACAGCCGCAATAGGACATCTCTCTCATTGCCAAATGAAGCTTCCAGTACCGCAAGTGGGTTATATATAATCAAAATTTATCCAAATGAGTCCCATGGAAACCCCCAAACAACCCAGGCCATTGCCAAAGGCTATTAGTGGGGCTTTATAAACTGATGGTAAATCCCTATTGCTGAAGACAGCACCTATACAACTCATTGAAAATAGAAAAGATAGTCAGGCAGTGGTTGCAAACACCTTTAATCCCAGTACTTGGGAGGCAGAAGCAGGTGGATCTCTGTGAGTTTGAGGCCAGCCTGATCTACAAGATCGAGTTCCAGGGACAGGCTCCAAAGCTACACAGAGAAACCCTGTCTTGAAGCTCCCTTCCCCCCCAAAATTGCCCTGGCATACAAATGGACTTTGGAAGCCCACTCCACATGGAGGAATGCTCTCTCAGTCTGGACATATGGGGGGGGGGACTAGGCCCTGCCCAGGATGATACGACAGACTTTGAAGATTCCCCATGGAAGGCCTCACCCTCCCTGGGGAGCAGAGGGTGGTTGGGGTGATGGTTGGGGAGGTGGGGGGGGCCAGGGTTGGAGAGGAGGGTGAGGGAGCTGGGATTGACATGTCAAGCAAGCTTGTTTCTAATTTAAATAAAAAATAAATAAAGAGTAACTTTAGAAGCTTAAAGCAAATAAGTTTAAATGTTAAGTGAGTATCTAGACACAGTAACAGTATGTATGTGGATTATAAATGTGACTGGATTGGGTAGAAGGATATAAAAAGTCATATTCATGTTATGGTTATTAGAGTACCCTTTAAAAGAATAAACAGTATGGAGATCCCTCAGGAAAATGGGAATAAGTCTACCACAAGACCCAGCAATTCCACTCTTAGGCAGATACCCAAAAGATGCACATTCATACAGCAAGGATGTCTGTTCCACTGTCTTCACAGCAGCATTATTTGTAATAGCCAGAACCTGGAAGCAACCTCGATGTCCCTCAACTGAAGAATGGATAGAGAAAATGTGGTACATTTACACAATGGAGTACTATTCAGCTGAAAAAAAAGATGGAATCTTGAAATTTGCAGGCAAATGGATGGCACTAGAAGAAACCATCCAGAGTGAGGTAACCCAGTCACATAAAGAGAAACATGGTATGTACTCACTCATTTATGGATTTTAGACATGAATCAGGGGAGTGCCAGCATACAATCCCACTGCCAGAGAGTCTAGGAGACAGAACCTTCATCCAGCGATTGATGAAAGCAGAGGCAGATACCCACAGACAAACACTGAACTGAACTCCTGGAATCCAGTGTCAGAAAGAGGGAACTGATGGGCAAAGGAGTTAAGACTGGGCTGGTTTAACCCATAGAAACAGTTGACCTGAACAAGGGGGAGCTCTTGGACTCCAGATTGATGGCTGTGTGGAAAGCATGGGACTGACCCACATGCCCTGAATGTGGGTGTCAGTCAGGAGACCTAGGTATGGGGCCATGGGTAGTACTTATCCCTGGCGTACAAATAGACTTTGAGTGCCCATGCCACAATATGGGAGGCTCTCTCAGCCTGGACTCTTGGGGAGGGCCTAGGCCCTGCCCTGGATGAAATGACAGTCACTGGAGCTCCACCCTGGAGGGCCTCATGCTTCCTGGGGATTGGATTGGAGATTGAGTGGTGTACTGGGGGACATGGTGGGGAGGGCAGGGGATGAGGGGAGGGAGAGGGAACTGGGATTAACATGTGAAACAAGATTGTTTCTAACCTAAAAAAAATAATTATTTAAAGAAAAAGAATAGACAAGTTTTGTGTATATAGTGGGATGTAAAACAAATGTGTGCAGTTAAGCTGAAAATATGAAGGAAAGAATAGAGTATTGAAAATAAAATAATTTTGGTGATGTAATAAAATATGTATAACAGGAAAAAATGAAAAAAAATCAGAGAAGATGACTTGTGCCTACCTAAAGCCATCATCAAATTGTTTTTTTTAAAGGAAAGGATGTGTAGTTGGAAGGAAGATATGACAGGGATGTCCAGGAGAAGTTGGAGGGAAGAGTGGAAGACAGATATGACTGAAGTACATTGTGTGTATACACATATTTAATTATCAATGAATAAATAAAATCTATTTTAAAAGAAATTACTACTCATTTAGTGTCTTCAAATAAGTCAAACTTCCAAGTAGGTCCACAGATCAAAAACCTGAACCATGTTTTACCGACTAAAATGTGTAAGCAGGCCCAAGTTCCTTCTGGAGGCCACAGGTAACAGCATTTTCTGGCCTTTCTCAGACACTGAGATCTTTGGTGTCTCTCACTCATGATGCTCTTCCTTCATCTTTAAGGCACACCAACACCAATTTGACCTTAGCTTCAAGACCTCATAACTCTTTTCCTGAATCTCAACTTCTTGCTTCTGTTGTATAATTGCACTTATGATCACATTTAGTTTACCTAGATGATTTTTAGTCTCCTGGTACCATGTAAAATCATGTATTCAAGGGGTCCTGTCATTAGAGTATGCATAGATGTCTTTAGTAAGCCATGACCCACCCAACGCACTACACACGGAATATGTTATTGACATTTGTGTCCCATCACACTTGCAGGGATCCTGAAGGGAACCTTCTTTTTTGCTGACCCTGCAACTTTTGTTCTTAAGTGACCACGTGAGGAGGCATGTATATCTGTATGGAACCCATTTTCTGGAAATGTTGGTAGCAGAAATCTCCAGATTTTTGGACACCAGGAGCTCCAGGTACCAAGTCACAATATCAATGGGATCTAGTATTTTTTCTGCTTAAAATGGTAGGGACTGAATTGTTTCTAATGCAGTAACTTCTAACCCCCAATTTCCATCCTTTGCCCTCCCTTGGATTCATTTCAAATGGCATAATGAATTAAATTTCTACTTACACTCAACTTGAAAAGGTTTTCTAAATCACAGGTCCTACAAACATAACCCTACTTTCCTCTATCTTTGGAGAGACCAATGAAATGTACTCAACTGGACAAATGAACACTATTGTGTGGCAGCATTTGGGAGCTGTACATTCAGTGAAAAGAATATAAAGATATAAACTGAAGTTATTTAAGCTAACAGTGGGTAGACTATGCCAACCTTTGCAGTAGCGAATATGTAAATACCCTCTACCTATGCTTACGCCATTAAATTTAATTAAACTCTGTTCATCACACTCACAAAGCATGAAACAGAAGAGGAGGAAGAGGTTCAGTGGAAGTTGAGTGGCTAACAGGAGTGAAAACATGACTAAAATTTACTATATACATGTATGAAATTGCCAAATAAATACACACACAAATGTTTTACGAAAAGCTTGGCTAGAACTCTGACTCTAGAAGTGAATAACTGAGTGACTGGACCAGTTATTTAACCCCTTTGAGATTCACTCCCCTATAAAATGTTGATACTCCCACAAGTCAACTTCCAGGAAACATGGGATCAATTGTGATGTAGTGTAAAAGCTCAGACTATAGATTCAAATAGGGCAGAGTTGAAATCTTAGCTCAACCTTTAAAAGACGTATACCTTTTGTTAACTTAAATTAGGCATCTCTCTCTCTCCTCTCAAAATAGGCAAAGTGGCTATTTATTTGTATTTTATGTATGCAAATATGTGAATATGGGGGAGGCACCTATGTACATGTATACATATTCATGTAGAGGCAAGAGGTCAACCCCGGGTGTCTTTCCTTAGGAATGCCATCCACCTTGCTTTTCAGACAGCATGCTTCACTGGCCTTGAACTCACCAAGTAAGATAGTTGATCAGCAAGTTCCAGAAGTGTGTTTCTACTTCCCCAGCACTAGAATTATAAGTGCATGCCTCCCTTGTCTTGCATTTTTACATGGGTACTGAGAATCAAAATCAGGTCCTATGCTTGCAAAGCAAGTGCTTTGATAATTAAGCCACTCCCACCCCTGAACTCTCTGGACTAGTTAATTTTATTTCCAGTTTACAAAGTAGAAAGCAAAAGTGCAGGAGGAAGTCACTTACCTAGAGCCTACTGCCTCGTCAAGAGTGCAGAGTGCAGGTTCAGACTTGGCCTTCAATTACTCTGAGTGCAAAGTATGTGGTTTCTGGGGGCATTTAAACAAATTGCATTCTTTAATAGTCAAAGTTGATCATGAGTTAAAACTGCCTCAAAGGGTTAAAGGATTTAAGGATATAAGGGGGAGAGCTCTTTGTCCAGTGTCTGTTAGCTTCTACTATTTCATAAAAGTGGTTGCTTGGAGCTGGTGTTCAGAGTGAATTGAGAAATTATCAATGGAAGAATAAAATCAACTTCATATTTTCACACTTCCCCATAGCCTTCCCTCAGCAGTCTCTAGCCTTCTGAAAGGCTTGGTAAATGAATCCTGAAAAACCGCTTCTCGTGACAGAGGTCAGAGTCTTGATTGCCACAGAGCAAGGGAGCAAAAAGTCCAAAAGAACAGGAGAATCTGGGAGTGATATAATATTCTATATGCTATGGTGATGGTGGTTAAGGGAACATAGTCTTTTTCCAAGATCTTCACACAGAAGATGAGGTAGTTGTATTTTATTTTATTTATAGTATGCTTCTGTACAACTGTTTTTAATTGCCATATATTCTCTAGAACAAATGTTCACAACAATTCTTTTTCAAAGGGCCTGCCAGCAAATAATTTAGGTTTTCCCATCCATAGGCTCCTTCATGAATACTTGGCTCTTGCATTGTAGTCCACTGTGAGAATAGCCATCGATGAGAGATAAAACAAAAATAAATACATTGCTGTAAATTTTTAGTTATGTTCCAAAATTTTCTTTTATATATTTGTATGTCACTAAGTAGTTTTTGTTACTTTTTTCTTACTACAAAACCATTTTGAAATGAAATGTCACTCGTTCCTTCTTATGAAACAGGCCATGGGCTGGCTCTGGCCATTAGTCTGTCTTCTGCTTGCATCTTCTTTAGATTTAAAAACTCTTTTACTTTAGGATTTCAGTGAACATTCTGAGACTAAGAGGGCAGGAGCTCTGGATGATCAGAGTCCTTCCCAGAACCCATTCTCTCTATGGTCAGCCTAAGCCACTTGACTTTAGTTTCCCCCATGTGTTCAGGAGGAGCCACAATCATTTCCCAGAGCCCCAAAAGAGCTCATTCAACTAGATTCAGTGCAAGTTCAGAGGCTGCCCATGACTTGGGCTGTGAGTCTGGCCTGTCTTGGTCACCAGGGCAAAGGTTTGATTTCTCAGGCTGTTATTTCTCAAAGTGCTCCTTCTCCAGGTGACTCTCCTATTTCTGAATGTGGTTTGCCATTCAGTCTCCAAAGACCAGGGTTAATTTCTTTTTTTTTTTCTTTTTTTTCCAGTTTAAATTTAGATAAGAAACGAGGTTGCTTCACAAGTCAGTTCCAGGTCCCGCTCCCATTCCCTCCCCTCCTCCCGTGCCATCCCCCCAACCCCCCCCCGTTATCCCCTCATTCCCCCAGGGAGGGTGAGGCCCTCCATGGGGGTGTCCATAGTCTGTCATTTCATATAGGGCAGGGCCTAGACCCTTCCCCAAGAGTTCAGGGTGAGAGTGCACCTCACATTGTTCTATGGGAGTCCAAAGTCCATGTGTATACTTGGGATGGGTAGTGATCTGCTGCCCAAGGCTCAATAGGTTCCCTAGGCCTCCTCATTGACACCCAAATTCAGGGGGTATTGATCAGTCCCATGCTGGATTCCCAGGCTGATGCCTGGGATTCAAGAGTTAACCTTTGTCTGGTCAGCTGTTTCTGGGGGTTAAACCAGCCCAGTCTTAATCCCAACCTCTTCCAATAACAAAGCAGGCATCTAGATTCAAATTAGCAGAAAGCAGGAGTTATCTCTTGGATTTCTGATGCTAGTTTGTGCTTGGTAACTTATTCTGGGAGATGAGGTAAAAGCTATCAAACAGTGATAGCATTCTGAGGCTCCTAAAGCCTAAAAAAGCTTTATAAGGTTGAAATATTTAATCTAAAACTTAACCAGTACTTTATTGAAGAAAGTGGACTATCCAGATACTGATTTTATTCTTACATCTCTTGGAAGCAGTTGGATCAATTACTGTTGTTATAGTTTGAACCTGAAGTGTTCCTTTTGGGATCATATTTTGCATGCTTCTTCTCTGACTGACTCCAATTCTGGAGCTTGTGGAATTACTAGGAGGAGCTTAGCTAGAAGAGGGAGGTTATTAAAGGTCAGGCCTTTGAAAGTTTTGCCTGGCTCATGGTTCCTATCACGCCCTCTGTTTCTTGATCTAGCATGATGTGAATAGCCTCCACCACATGCTCCAGTGGCTGTGAACTGTTATTCTCCTCCATACCTTCCCCACTACAACAGACTGCAACCCATCAATACCCCAAGCCTGAAACTGTTTCTGTAACAACTACTTGGAAGGGGGTATTTCCGCATCTTTTTTGTCAAGGGACTGAGACTAAGTACTTTAAGCTATGCAGGCAATATGGTCAACGTTGCAACTTCTTAACTCTGTTCAAAAATACAAAGACTTAGCTGTGATGTAATAACGCTACTAAGCAAGGCAGTGGTCCAGGTCATTGTTTGCTGAGCTCAAGTGATACAGTACAAGGAATTTGGTGAGTCAGGGAAAAAGAACTACAACTTAAATCATCTTGTAGACTTGGAAGGATGTAGGGAAAAAGTACAGTTCTGAACTGAGGAGTAAATTCAATGAGCAGGCTCTACTGACATTTGGGAGACAAAACATATGAACCCTAGATAAATACTGGCCAGGAAAAGCTTTCATCTACTACACGGAGGCAGAGATAGGCTTATTTGAGATGGTGAGACTATCAGGGCATTGAGGTGGTAGCATTCACTAATTTTAGAGAAAAAGAGACATTTTATGGCCATGGAGAATGTGTGGGCTAAGCCCACATGAGAGTCAGGTGTGTCCAAAGTTAAACAACAGAATCTAGAACAAGCAGAGACAGGCATCTTTTACAGGACAGTGACCTGGGACACTGGAGAAAGTGATGTCTGTCTTGAGACTGTGAATGCTTTTTCTCTTCTGTTGTTTTCTTTTTTATAAATACATATATATATATATATACATATACCGTCTGTCTGTCTGTTATCTATTTAATTTGGTGGCAGAGGAAGGAACTAAAAGTTCTAGAAATGTGGTCCCTACAAGCAAAGCAGAGAACCCTCCATGTCTTCAGAGAAGCTGTGGTGGCTTCATCTTACCTGAGATAGGAAGCTACAAACCAGACACATTTGCAAACCGTGATCTGTCTGATCATGGTACTAAGCACCTTACCTCCTAGGTCCTTTAACACTTATGAAAAGTAACTAAGCGAAAGTTATTTTAACCCCATTTTATAGATTAGGATACTAAGATGATGCAGAAATTAACTTCTCCAAAGCCCAACAGCTTCTATGAGACATAGTGTAGGCGTAATCCTACTGCAAAATCATTCTTGGTACAAATGATATGGCTTTTCAATCCACTGAGGAATATTACTGTGTATGCATAAGCAAAACCTTTTAAAACCACCTCTCTAAATCATTTCTCTCCCCAAATTACAGTATTTCTCCTAGTCAAAGTCTCCAATATTATGACCACATTTCATACATTTTTATATCTCTACTAATTATTTTAAGGGCACTAACAATAAAAGATTTTAGGGACAAACAAATGGCTCATTGGGTAAAGATGATTGCTGCACAAAATTAGGGACCTGAATACATTCCCTGTAACTGATCCATACCAACATAGAAGGAGAGAACTAACTTCACAAAGTTGTCCTCTGACCTCCACAGGGGGCATCACACAAGTACTCTTCTCACACATTTCTTGCACACACAGGTTCCCATCCATTAATAAAAATTTTACTGTCGATTTTTAAAAGATTTAAAATTTATAGTTTCATTGTAATTGATCCAACAGAAGCAGAGCGTGTTAGCATAAAATTGTGATTTTTTTCAATGTCATACCCTATGTGTGCATATATTTCACACTATTTTATCTACATGGTTTGTGGATGTGATTTTCTTAACCATGAACAATATATTTATCTCACATAATTTTGAAAACAACCTAAAATATTCATAGCAGATTGGTAATAACACTTTCTTTAAGTTATTTAAAGTTGGGATATATTGGTGTTATTAAAGAATTATTTTTTATTGTTTTTAATAAAGTGTATTTGTGTGGGGAGGTACATGCACATGAGTGCAGATACCTACAAAAAACAGAGGCATCAAATACCTGGAAATACTGGAATCACAGACAGTTTTGAGTCACCTGAAGTGAGTATTGGGTGCCTAATATAGTTCCTCTGCAAGAGGAGTAAGCACTCTTAAACACTGAGCCATCTCTCCATCTCCAATGCTATTAATTTTGGATTTGTGCAGGTAAAAATTCTTTTTAAAAATTAAGATTATGGAAGAAAACTTTGAGATTTGGTAAATAATTGCTAAGAAAATAATGTATCTCCAATGCTATTAATTTTGGATTTGTGCAGGTGAAAATTCTTTTTAAAAATTAAGATTATGGAAGAAAACTTTGAGATTTGGTAAATAATTGCTAAGAAGATAATGTATCAAGGTGATAATATTCTATCAGTGTTACCTGGACCTCATTTGTGTGTCTTTTAAAGCTCTAGGAGATCATTAAATCCTGTGCATCTAACACCAGGATAGTGGGTGTGGGTCTGTCTTCAGCTCTCCTAAGTTCAATCAATTTAAGGGAAACAGGAGTAGAGGTTTAGTGGATTAGTCACAACAGTCCATTAGTCTCTGCATTCTCAGTTGTAATCCAGCCGCTGCCAATGTGATTGGAGGGAAAATCTCACACAAAGCCTGAATGTTCAAAAAATCTCTAAACCAGGTTCCCCAGAGAAATGCTTAGGCCACAGTTGACTTGTCTTTACTTAACATCAACACAAGCAGCATTTATCATCTGTCCTATTTCTTGTTGGTTTTCCTTTTATGCCTTTTTGCTAAATCTTTCCAGCCTAATATTTAAAAATGAACCATGTCACAGTGCCAGCACTAGCCCAGCATTTAATTATCATTTTAAAAACCCTCCTCCCTAGTGAATATTAAACACAAATCAAAGCTATGTTTTCATTTGCAAACCGATTGAAGAAAACATGGTTAAGGTTGCCATGTGCACAAATTAATACTTAGAGAAAACTGGCAGGACTGAGCCATGAATGAAAACAAAGCAGTCAGTTTGCAGTAAAAGTGAGTGACAATCTTGGAGCATGTGAGGTCAAGTATTCTATTTTCTATTGAGAATAAATTGACATATGATATTTAATTTCTTTATTGCTCCAGCCAACAAGTCAACATTAACTAAATATAATAATAATAATAATCAGTACAAAAATTCTTTGAACCAGGGTTCTGTCTCTCCTGCCAAAGTTGGGTTTGTACAGGGTGACAGGACACCAAACACATTAGAAACCTTGATAAGTTTAAATTCTGGGTAAAACTGAAAATGTGTCATCCATTAAATAAACAGAACTAAAGAAAACTGTGGGTTAGACTGTCTCTGAAGATCCTTTTAGGGAAAACTGTGCTTGTCTGCTCTCTTCTTACCTTTAAAATATTTCCCAAACATGCTAGTTTCCCTAAGTGAATCATACTCAACCAACCTTAACTGATTATGTGCTATGCACAGGCATTATACTAAATACTTTCACATGCATTGGCTCATTTATTCCCTGTGTTTTACACAATATTGCCAGATACCTAATTATATCTAAGGTGTCTTTTGTTCTTTAGCTTCCACCATAACAATTAGTAGAAACTTACCATGTACCTTGTGCTGTCTATAGCTCGAGCAGCATGCTAAATTGTAAATGTCAATCTCCTTAACGTCACAGACAGATGCTGCCAACTCTAGTTCACAAAATGAGGTCATGAGACTTAGAGACTTATTCAACATCAGCAGAGTTGAGACAATTAGAAAAAAATAACATACAAAGTTTTCAACAAATACTTTTATGTAGCAGCATTATTCCTCGTGGTCTTTCTAAGAGGCCACAATGTCACCATCCTAAAAATCAAGTTTAGGCTGTTCTCTTATAATTCCTATCTCAAGCTTTCCTATCTAAGAAGTCACTTGTCACTTTTCTGTTTACAGTCCCATGGTTCTGCCTGGGCTGAGGAAATGACCTAATGGGTAAAAGAGCTTGCTACCCAAGCACAAGGACATGGGTTCAAATCCTCAGAACTACTTCAAGTCTAGCCAGGTGGTACACATGTCAGTAATGCTAAAATTCCCATTGGGGAGATGGGAGATGGATATAGGAGAATCACCTGAAGTTTGCAGGCCAGCTAGTCTGGCATATAGAGCAGGAAAACAATAAAAGACTGTATCAAAAAAGTGGAAGGTGAGGACCAGTACTCCAGACTGCCCTCTGACCTGCACACCATGTGTGTCATGGCATGCACATTTCCTCATTCAAACAAACCAACACACACACACACACACACACACACACACACACACACGCACAGCCCCCATCCCCCACCCCATCCCATATGTCCCCACATACACACATAAGAGAGGTCTTCTACACCCTCAATCTTGCTACTTTGGCTTTTTAAGAACTGAAAAAGTTTACTATCAACAAAAACTTTCTGCAAAATCCTCTTAGTACTTTACAGTGCTGAAGTGAGGGCAATAGGATCCTGATTTAAAAGAACAGTAGGAATCAAACCAGTGGTGGGTGATTGACGTCATCACACAGAGTTAGCAGGATAGTAGTAATTATGTCAGGTCCTAACTCCCATCCCAATAATATTTCCTGCAAGCCAGTTTACTCTCTCATCCTCAGTTGCTTAATAAATATATGCACCAGGAATATTACCCAAGTATCAATCTTCTAGACCCAAGGGAGGCATGGAGTCTCACGTGCAGTTTTCTGTCTCTAGTCTGTCTTGAGAATTACAGTAGCATTTTATTATTGTTGTTATTTATTTTTATTTTTTGTTTTTTGTTTTTTTTTATTTTACGAGACAGGGTTTCTCTGTATTGTTTTGGAGGGTATCATTCCAGACCGGCCTCGAACTCACAGAGATCTGTCTGCCTCTGCCTCCCGAGTGCTGGGATTAAAGGCGTGCGCCACCACCGCCCGGCTTTATTTTTATTTTTATTTTTTTAGTTTCATTTTACATTCCAACCTCAATTCTTCCTCCCATCCCTCCTCTTAACCCCTCATCCACTCCTCCTCATGGGTAAGGGCTCCCATGAGGAGTCAACAAAGTCTGGCACATTGAGTCTCTCACACCCTTGCATTAATGCTGACCATGGCATACCACCATAGGAAATGGGCTCCAACAAACTAGCTCATGTATCAGGGTTAGGTGCTGGTCCTATTGCCAGGGGCCCCTCAGATAGTCTAAGTTTCACAACTGTCTCCCACATACTGAGGGTCTAGCTCATGGAGTCTCCAAATCAGTATCCTCTTAATGCCAGAACAAGCCATTTTTGGATAAGAAACCTTTAAGGCATGAGTTATCATTGTTAAATGAACTATGGGAGTTGATAATACTATGAACATACTCTCTCAGCAAATTTGGGTAATCTAGAAACTTATAAGCAGTTTACACATCAGGATATCTTAGAAAAACCAGATGGAATTTCATGTGAGAAATTACAATTTGTTAGAGTTATTTTAAAAAAAATAGTTCAACAGAAGTAATTATCTATAGATATGAAAAGCTAGCAAAAAAGTATAAACTAGAAACAACATGTCACTAAATAATGGAAAATAATTACTGAAAGACACTATTGATGCATAGATTATTATAAAAATATAACAAAAAATATTATTAGCTAAGTAGTGGTTTGAATGAAAATGGACCCCATAGACACATAGGGAGTGGCATAATTGGAAGGTGTGGTCTTGTTGGAGTCAGGCCCAGTGTAGTATTTTTCTCTTCCTGTTGCAGTCCAATCCAGATGTAGACATCTCAGCTACCTCTCTAGAACCATGCCTGCCTGCATGTGGTCAGGTTTTCTGCGATAAATAGCAATGGGTTAACCTCTGAACTATAAGTCAGCCCCAAATAAATGTTTCACTTTATAAGAGCTGATGTGGTCTGGACTGTCTTTACCCATTAGTCCCAAATAAATACACAGAGGCTTATATTAAATATAAACTGTTTGGGCAGTGGCTCAGGCTTCTTATTTGGCTAGCTCTCTTTATTATTAACCCGTTTCTATTTTTCTATGCATCTCCACTTTGTCTTTGCTTACTGGTGATGCCTGGGCCTCTTGCTCTGTTGGCAGCTACATGGCATTTCTTTGGCAGCTCCTTCCTGCCTTCTTCTTCCCAACATTTTTCTAGTTTGGTAGCCCCTCCTATACTTCCTGCCTGGCTACTGGTCAATTAGCGCTTATTCACCAATCAGTAAGAGAAACATGTATGTATTCAAAAATAGCATACAGAAGAATGTCCCCCATCAGCAATAAAACAATAAAACTCTAACTCAGATGTTAACTGCTCTGGCAAACCTTTTGCTCTTTGCTGCTGGGTGCAAAGTTAAGCTACGAGACCCCAAGCTGCCACACATACATGCTGATGTCAGCTGGACAATATATATGAGCAAGAAGCTTCTAAGGGCTATGCTACTGACTTTGGGATTCATCTGAATCCAAGATCAATTTCCTGTGAAGAAGCCACATGAGAAAACCCTTGATACATAAAGATTTTTAAAAACACACACACATTCACGCACGCACGCACACACACACACACACACACACACACACACACACACACATACACACATAAAAGTTGAAAGGTGTAACTTAAACTTTGGTAAATACAAATTTTGTCTATAGGGGGGCAAATATGCTTTCCTACCTTTGTTGACACTCTTACACTGTTGGCATTAAAATAAACCCAGTGATTCACAGCATCAATCAGATTTGTGGCTGCAAAACATTTCTGTAATCGCAGTCTTGTAAGCAACAGAATGAAGAGCATCTCATTTGAATACACAATTAGCCTAAATAGTAGATGTGTAGCACAGCATTCACTCATTAGTTCACTCAACATTTCTTACCCATAATTGTAGCACAATACAGCACTTTACTTGACACAGTCAAGCTCTAGCCCCAGCAACTTCAAAAGTGAGAGAAAGAACATCAAAGGCCACACCCACTCATATCCCCATGGCTGCAGAGGCTGTCATTTTGGCATAGCATTGCATTAATACAAACTAAAAAGCTAAAAAGAACTTCTCCAAAAGAGAAAAATCAGGGATGGGACTTGTTACAGATATGAAAAATCTGCAACTTTCCAACTTTTTATTTTATTCTATGGGGGTTTGTGTCACAGTAGCTGAGAGCTGGGTTATTATGGTGCATTAGATGGCAAGTAGCACATCACTGTTAATACTCAGGGTAAGCAATAGAACAAGAATGTCCTCAGATGCTTTATACCCCAGCTAGCAGTGTAATTTCCAAACATGTACTCCTGGAACCAGAGGCTAACAAAAATAACATTTTGTCTCTAACCTATCCCCTTCCCTATAATTAAAATAGCAAAGAAACAAAACAGAGATTGTTCAAGAGATCCATTTCCACACACTTGCTAAGATCAGTCAAGGAAGGAGGAGAATGTCTGCCCCAAACAGCAGCTCAATATATTACTAAAGCTCCAAGGTTCTTGCCAGTTCTTTTTCTGGTAAGAAGTAGTCATTCTTCTTAACCAAAAGCCAGAGAGTACATGTGATGGCTAACACGGTCATCAACTTGACAAGACTTAGAATCACCTCTGGGGGTGTCTGGGAGGGAGCATTTAAAGACTGGGTTAATTGAGGTGGGAAAGTTCCACCCTGAATAAGGACAGCACTGGCCCACAGGTTGAATTCTCATACTTAATAACAATGACAAAGCAAGCTGGGCAATAGCATTCACTGCTGTCTGGATCCTGGCTGCAGATGTACTGTGACCAGTTACCTCACACTCCTGTTTCTGCGGCATCCACGCTGGGGTGGACTATGCCACTGAACCAAGAACAAAATTAAACCCTTCCCTCCTTAAGTTATTTTTGTCATGTATTTAGATGTGAAAAATAATACTAGAAGTAACATTTTGACATAAACCTGGAAACATTACCATTAGAGTCATTTCCTGTAATTCTCTGTATCAAGGACTGGGGATCTTTCTTTTGAACACTCTAGGAAAGTTTTAATTGAAAGACAGTGAGCTCCCTGATGTACTTACTGTTTCTCTCACTATGGAAAACATGATATATTATGCAATATTCTCTACCAGGGACAGAGAAGACTTAAATAAAGGAACAATACTGAATCCATGAATGCAGTGGTTCATGTCTTTACTGTGATGCCACAGAACACGAAAGAGCTGGAATACATCTACAGCAAATATGAGTGCCTGCTTCAAATAAGGATGATCTGACCAGAAAACCTATGAGTTCAATTTGAGAAAGGAAAATCAAACTATCCAACAGGTTTCTTCTTTTTTTCTAAGTCCTTGCACATTGGGAAACCTACCTGTGTCAGAAGCAAGAGGATAGCTGACACAGTGTTTGATTTGCCTCTCCTCCCTACTGTGTTAATTTTTATCTCTTATTCTCTTATGAAGTTAAGAATTCTAAATCACTCCTTTCTGTTTATTTATGTATTAATTGATTTGTTCACTATTGAGCATCTTCTAAATGTCAGGCTCCGGGCTGGGCAATGGGAAGTGCAAACTACAATGTTTGTATATCATTACATGTATATTCTGCAGGGGCCAAGAACAAGATTTTTGTTCACTACATTTTACCACATGTCTGGACCATTGCCTACCTAAAAGGCAACCTTTTATTAGCTTTTGTTTATGAATGAACAAACATTTTAGACACCGGGAAAAGAAAACAAAGCAGACACCTGCTATAGATATGCTTCCTTATGCATTGATTTCTAGAGCTCTGGGAGTCATTTATTGTTAATACCAACCTCAGAGGAAAGGTCTGGACTCACTTAGTAAGTGCTGTCATCAGTATTACTTTCACTGAGGGTAAAAGGTAGCAGTGTATGTAGTGAGGACACTGAGAGGAGGAGCAGAATAGAAATATGTTGACTCATATCCTCCAGTAAATGTGTTTATTCCAACTCTGACATCACTGCCAAATGTGTTGCAAAGCCAGCAAAACTTGGCACTGGAAAACTGAACTGAAAGTCACAAGCTTCATTTCCTACTGCCAGCCCCTTTAGCCACTGGGCATGAAGTATTGGACAGAGCTAAAGATGAATTCTACATCTGCTGTGACAAAAGTGTCACCTTTCTCAGACCAGGAAGCAAGACATTTGTAGGCTGTCTCCTTCCTAACCATGGATAATATCTCCCTGCCATCTGATGGCTCCTTCATGCAAATGTAATCAACCCCTAAGTCTGGATATCCCATTAACGGCCCAATCTTGCTAATAAAGAGCAATTATGGCAGTCCCAGACTATTTCTTATGACTGGAAGATCCTCCCCCAAACTCTGCATACTGGATATCCTTTAAAGTTATGTTTAAAATTGCTTGAGATGAAAACAGCAAAATGGAAAAAAGAGAAATTTCAATAACATAGCAAATTAGATGATGCCTCAGACATTACAAAACTCAGGGTAGACCAATAGGTTTCTGGCTGTTTCCCCTTAAGTATAGAATCCTAGTAATACACTGCATAAGGGGATTAAACTCTGTAACCTATACTTGACTTTCTTCAAAAGCTTCTGGGAAGCCACCTGGAACAAGAGACAACATTGGAAACTGCTTAGTGATCTCAGTCAAATGGAGCATGGCTAGACCACTACTGCAAGCACTTGTTTGTTTCTATTGAAGTGAATGATCAAACACCACACCCTCCTGGGTCTCACATGGAGACCTTTCTGACATAGAGTGGCCAGTCTTCTCTGTCTTTATTTACAAAATGTCATTGTTACTGAAGTCATACTTCCTGAACGCATTTCCATCCTGACCTTGTCCACACGCTACATTCTCTAGCTGTCATATTACCCTTGTGATACCCACTGAACTCCTGGAGGCCTGTCTTACCTTGCTCTGATTTTGCAGATGGTAGTCCCTATAGTGAGGTATCCACCCCACCTGCACCTGTAGCACTGACCACTCCCAAAAGGGCGTGGTCACAGGTGTGGATATGCCTGGGAGTGAATTTTAAGTCTGGAATCCAGGCAGGTGTCTCTCTCTTGAGTCCAGTTGGGTCACAGGGAGCAAGCCTGTGTGGATCCTTAGAGAGGGAACCTGCGGCGGCCATCTGCTTCTTGTGTAAGTGACTTCTCCCTGAAATAAATTGTATTTAACCTGTATATGAGCCTAGTCCCATGAATCATTACCCATGCCTCTGCAAGTCCCTATGACCAGTACTCCATCTCACCCCTCTGGATTAATCAGCACAAATTTTCCAAGCCAACACTTAATATCAAGACTTGGTATAAGCATCCTTAGGGTACCTACTCTCTTCTTTGTTCTTTCCAAGCTGCAAAATCAGTCAGATATTCATTCTCTGCTCTCACTTTCTTTTTCCTTATTACCAACCATATTTATCACAATGTATTATAAATTACAAATATCTTAAAAATCATCTCTTACTAATTAATAAGTTCATAGAGAGAAATTTTACTATTTTATTTATTTTGACTGATTCCAATTGCCTGGAAAGATTAGTACACTCTCAATAAACTTTGTGACTAGGTGGACAAAGAACACTATTTTCATTTCAGGTTTGTGTATCTGTATCTATCATCTATCTATCTGTCTGTCTGTCTGTCTGTTGTCTGTCTGTCTATCTATCCATCCTTCTATCTATCTATCTATCATCTATCTATCTATCTATCTATCTATCTATCATCTATCTCCCTCTATCCTCTCCATAGTAACTGTACCTTTGAAAGGATACAATGGGTATATAATTTGAAGGATCATAAAAATGTTTTCCCAAGTAAATATAAAATATACTGAAAACAAGATTTATGCACAGTGTAGTCAGGTAAAACTGCTACAGAATGCTGGGTAGTGGCTTGATCATCTCTTTCATGTGAGAGAGGCATGGCCTAAGGCTTTCTTCATGACACAAATGCACATGTAGGTCCCACTTCTTAGCCTTCAACTGATTAACAAATGCAATAATTACTATTCAAGTACAAAATTGAGATATTATCATTTGTTTAATATGTAAATCCCAAGGGTTAAAAACCAAGGTAAGACTGTGTCTCAAGTGTTAGCACATTACACCCATGCCCCTCAAAATGTTCCAAACTGATCTAACTGATTTCAGATAGGATTATTGTTGTTGCTGGTGGTAGTTTGTTTTGTTTCAGACTTGGACTCACTATATAATTCTACCTAGGATTAAAAAAAAGATAACATTATGGGTTCTATCATCAAGAATAAACATGCTAAGAAATGAAGACAAGACAGAGTTTGTTTTCTAGGCTGTTGCTTCCAATATTCAAAGTACAAACATATTTTATTGAGTTGAAAGAAAAATTGATTACATCGTTTTTCCTGAGCTCCTTGTAACAAAAAAAATACTAAGGTCTCCACATCTCATCTCGGCTTCAGAGACCTTCATTGAGACTGCAGGTTAGTTTGTAACCTTAGTTCCAGTCAATTATTCCAACCCCTTGAGTTCATATGCACAGTTCACTGAACTTTTGATATTTTTGCTTTGTGCTATGAACATATTATTATTTCCTTGTAGTTTTCCTCTTCCCTCTTGCCCTTTACTTTGAAATCCCATGTATTTTTCTAGCTCAAATATTTTCATCTTTATAAATCTTTCCCTTTCTTCCTTACATATACTAAGAGCTAACTGCTTTTCCTTCACACTCTCAGAATAGTCTATAAACGTCTGTCATGCAGAATGTTATAAAACACTCAGAACTAGGCATTGTCCATTTTTGTTATATATACATATATATAATATTACATATACATATATATTATATTATATTTTACAGAGAGAATAGCTGAAGGATTACTTGAAATTTATAAAATCATTTTCTGATATTAGTAGCAATGGTTATTATTGATATCAGTTATGATGAAGCATGGTTATTTGTGGGGGATAGCTTCAATTCACTATACAACTACTGCTTGCCAGGCACAAAGGCAGATTGTATGTGTGTTTCTTCAATCTTCACTTTACAGATGAATGAAGGGAGGCCTACTGGATCTTCTTCATTTCTCCAATACTACCTACCAGATAATGACCTACCAGATAGTGGCAGACCAACTTGTTCTTCACATGTTGGCTTTGGTTTGTTTCATAGTTTATACTGATATCTCTCACACACAACTTGTCCCTGGTTATTGTATTCCAGACATTATGCTAGGCATCCAAGCAATCAAGTTTTGTTATTCTTATAGTTTCCCTGTTGTACCTACAGCCCTGAATAGTGTCAACTCCATATTTCTCAACACAGTTAAGAAAGCTCAACTCCTTCTCCATCATAAAATCCTGAATTGAGTACAAAATATGACAAGTATAGAAGTAACCAGAAGTGGTCAATACTAACTTGATAGCCAAGGCAGTTAGCATTGTGAACAAGTATGAAATTATTTCATTCATTGAATTAATGTGATACTACATAACATTAGCATCACATAAGAGAACCAAAAATTGCATTTTACATGGTATTTTCTAGTATTTTAGCTTAATAAGCCTCTTCCTGACACTCCAGTCTCTCAAGGCAAACCTTGTATTTCTGTTGTAGTAGTTGCTGAGCATACACTCACTCGTGCTTTTTTCCTTTTGCTAATGTGATCTATGTTTTATTTATTTCAAACTCTCACATCAACCCAATACTTTTTTTTGTCTGCCACAACAAGCTTTTTTATTTTTAAAATGTATTGTGGGGGATCAAAGCCAGGCATTCATGCTTACAAGGCAAGTACTTAACTGACTGAAGTCCATGCCCTCTAGACTTCAGATTTCATAGATAGTGAAACTGTCCAGTACACGTTGCTGTCCTGGAACTCACTATGGAGACCGGGCTGGCCTCGAACTCGCGGAGATCTGCCTGCCTCTGCCTCCCGGGAGCTAGGATTAAAGGCGTGCACCACCAATGCCCGGCTGTCCAGTACACAAAGGCTATTAAACATAACATCACAGTCGAAACTCCTTTTAGCCCCTGTTGCCTAGTACTTTCTCTTTTATTGCCATGTTTTTCTCACCTATAGTATTTATACCATATATTAGACAATTAGATACCATTCTTACTGCTTTCTAACATTAGATATACTAATGCATTACACGAAAGTACATTTAAGTAATTAATCATTTTCATATCATTTTACCTCACTCCATACTCTCTGTGTGCCTCTCAGTTTTGCTTTTATGGCTGCATTTTAATCTTGACTCATCCAATAATATAGACATTTGAATATATGCAAAGCATGAAGGATGCTTTATAATTTCAGATGTTGTCCCGAACAATATTTTAAAAATAGGCAATGCAAATAAAAATTGTGTTTGACAGGGACAGGAACCCAGGGAAAAGAAGTAGAGGCAATTGCCTATACCATATAGATAACTAGGGTTGGACTTCAGGCGTTTGTCTTCTGATCTGAAATCTCAAATCCAAGTACAACGTATTTAATGGGGGTCATAAGACAAGGTGTTTGGTCCTGGTTACTTCATATGTCAGTCAATCTCTCTTTACCCAAGGGAAGATTTCTCCACCTGGACATTTCTATTCCCCTCTTAGGATTTCCTATTACCTGGTAAGATTCTCTATGCCCACTGCTTGGAGACTTTCATCTAAAACAATGGCTATCTGTCCATGCTTGATTATGACATCACAAAGGAAAATGACTTAAAGGCATTATATTGTTAATGACACAATCAGCCTGTTGGAGTGGGGCTCAGTTTCATTTAATTGAATATCTTATTTCAAGTCATAGTGAATGCATACACAGTTTTCCAGTTTGGAAGAACTTTTAAGAGGAGTCTACACTGATCTACAATATGCAAGAAGGAAGTGGAAAAGCCTGTTGATATTGGCAATAAGCACTACAAAGTGACTAGGTGCAACTTAAGACTTCCTGAGCCACCTCTCACTTAATATTGAGTAAAAGGAGGAGTAGGAAACATTCCTGATGATGCACTAAAATATAATGCTGCTTTTCCTGTTTGCATGAGAATGCCAATCAAAACACAATTCTGATTTGCCCAAGGCTTTCTGTGTTGGCTGATGAGTATGTGTGCACGTGTGTGAGTGTGTGTGTGTGATATATGTAGGTAGATATTCATATGTACATGCATGTTTATGTGCATGTATGTGGATGCCGAGGTCAGCATTGGTTGCTTTCTTCAATGGCTTTCCACCTTATTTTGTTTATTACTTTAATTTTAAATAGCTTGCTTCACATGTCAATCCCAGTTCCCTCCCCCTCCCCTTCTCCAGTACCTCCCATCCCCCTCCAGCCTTCCACCCTATCCCTATTTCCACATAGGGGATATCCAGAGTCTGTCATTTCACTCAGGGCAGGACAGACCATGTCTGTCACTGAGCTCACTGATTCAGGTAACCTGCCTCACCTGTGAGCTCAGGGGATCTACTTGCCTCATTTTCTCACGTGGCAATTACAAATGTATGCTACTGTGCCTGGCTTTTACATGGATGCTGGAGACCTGAACTCAGATACTCATGCGTGTGCAACAAGGACTTTAACAAGAGAGCCATCTCCCCAGGTGATGATTCTTTGTGCTGTTAATGAAGGCAACAGAGAAGAAAGTAAAGTTCTACTCTGTGTGAATCAAATCTATATACAGCTACATTTGTAGAAAATAAACAATAGTTGATATTAGTGTATTCTTCCTAGATGTCACATACTATGTTAAATGGAAAATGATTAAAGAGCATTTACTATCTCATCTAACTCATATAGTAATGTACCACTCTACTACTATTTCTTCTCTATACACAAAAAATTTTAGTTTTAGATTAGAAAAGGCATATTTGCTTATAGTGAATAGTGATTAAAAGATGCTAAAGTACTTGGATAATAGTTTCATTTGTGTGGTGGACAGATTTAAGTCCAACTCAAATGTTGCTGCATTTCTAAATGTGCTGCCTAATTGTCTTAAACTTTTTTCTTCCAAGTTCTTGAAGAGCAACATTCATTTAACATAAATTATCCTTACAGTCAGAGACACCAAAATTTAAAAAATCAAATAAATAGAAAAATAAAACTTGAAAGAAGTCTTGGACTAAAACTTAACGATATACGTATTTTTACTCAGACCTGGATGTGAATTCTCCAAATTTCTGTGGATTTTGGTGGCCCCACCTATAAAATTACCCTCCACATTCTAAGAAGGAACAAATCAAAAAAATCCATATTAAATTTGAAAGGTATGATGGTGTCTCATAATTAAATGGCTATTGCTGTTATCAAGAACAAGCTGGCACACAATGAAGTTAAATATGTGAGGAAATGCAGTACAGCATAAGAATTAAATCAGGCAGCTCTTTTTTGACCAGGAAATTCTCTCCTTCTGATTCTCAGTATTTATTCTCACTGGTCTGAGATGCTTTGGCAGAAAGAGAATGGTCCTCTATCTAGCACAAAGAAAAAGCATATTCATTCTAATTTCTCTCTTCCTACCTCCTTTCTTCTCTTACTTTCAACCTTCTTTCCCCCTTCTTCCCTCCCTGGTCTCTCTACAGATCCCTGCTACCTTACATTTTTAGCCAAATGAGATATTCATTTAATTCCCAGACCATGACATTCCTTTTTAAGCCTTGTTGTGCTTTCACTAACTTGCCAAAATTGGTATAATTCCCCCAGTGGAAGATATGCATGCTCCTTAACACAGCAGCAAGCTAACCCTGGCCAAATGAGCTCTTAGTCCCTTTGCCAACCAAGAACTTCCAAATAGATCAAATTCAGATATCTATATTTTATAGCAGAGAGGAAACTCCTTGGTGTGTGTGTGTGTGTGTGTGTGTGTGTGTGTGTGTGTGTGTGTGTTTGACAGAGGGGGGGTGGAACCTTGGGTCAATAAAATGCCAAGTTACAAAGCCCAGAGTGTTCCTAACAGTAAAGGCTACCAAATGAAATCCCCTACACATACCTTCCATAGGCAGTTACTACCAGTATTTTCCTCCTGCACAATCTTTGTACTGCAGATTTTTACTGGCCTTTCCCAGCCTTATGCTCCTCAATAGTGAAGCCAAGTCTAACAATGCATCATCCTTCACTGTCTGGTAATATAATATGGATTAGCACCCAGGGAAGTGATGGTTTAAGATCGTGAAAAGGTGCCCCCAACACATTTATATTTTAAAATGCATGGTAGTGAATTCTATGACAAGGGTATTTTGTTCCTTTTGGTAAAACTCATCCATGAGTAAATTAAAACTGCAAATCATGGAAACAGAAATGAAAGACCCACTAAGCCCTCTCTGAGGCATAATTATTCAACCTTACTACATCACATTCCAACACATCCTCAGGCTGTCAGATGGGAAGAGAAAAAAGTTGAAGTCCCCAAACTGGCAATTGTGAGTCATGATTATATCACTAATCATAATTTAGACATAAATGAACTTCACTGAATATGCAGTTGTGCTGATAGGAGGAAAAGCCCTTGGCTGTAGAGACAGAATGGGCTTTTGAAGTCAAATGTGTGATGTGTAAATACAAAACTCAGAATACTGCATCTTTGCCTACATATCTTCATGAAGTGCAAATCAATGCAGACCCTAACTGAGCACTTGGAGTGGTAACCTAGTTTTCTGTTTAGCTAATAGCTACAAATTTTGTTTACATTTTTATCCCCCTCATTACGTTGCAATCATCATTTTTAGTAAATACAAGTGAAAGGCCACATACTCCATAGTGCTTCTTATGGGGGTATAAATACCCTTCTCCTTGTGTTTCTATCTGAATAATTTAGCTGCTGACACACCAAATCAAATGCAATCATGACAAGTATCCCACTAGTAACTCTTTCTGAGGCTAAAAACAGACTCCTTCTCAGCTTATTTCCCCATGCCGTTGCTAGGTAAGATTAAGGGTCCAGGCTGGGAACTAACAGGATACTTAAGGAAGGCCAGTCCCTCACTGAATGTTGTATTTTATCCAGTCTCACAGGAACTTAGATGGCTCTTCTGAAAATGATCTATGATGCTAGAAAGAGGTAGTAAAAGTGTATTTTCTAGATAGTGAAATAATATGCAACAAGAGAAAGATGTATAATGTGGTTTTATGAGATGCTACCCTCTCTATCCCTGGGCATAAGACTCAAAAACCCTCATGAGTCACTTCAATATTTATACTGAAAGATACACAATAGAGTAAGAGAATTCCTGTTGTGTGTATGGGAGGAAGTGACCCCAGACTTCCCTTGTCTGGTATGTGGATATAACTCATTGAAGTATTACATTGACATGTTTTTTGGTAGGGTGGCCAAGCTCCAAATATGACTTCACATAACAGATTCCCATTGTTTCTTTAGAGAAGATTGAAATTAAACGGCAGTATTTAGAACTGGGTCCTAAGTAAAGAAAACACAGAAGGATTTTTAATAATCTGATTTAGGGGGTGGAGATGGCTGAAGGCTAAAGAAAGAGACAGGAACCCTGTCTTACTCCAATGCTGCTAAAGTGTGTCTGCTCACAGAGACAGGACTCCTGCTCATCTACCTATGGAGACTTCATGGGAAGTTGGCTCAGTCCCTAATTCTGCAGAGGGAATGCAGACAGAAGGGAGAACCGCAAATGGGCTACACCCTGAGTGCTTAAATGGCAGGTGCAAGGGAAATGGAGTGGGTGCTGGTCAATGGGAGGGGCCAAAGGGCTGGGAAAAGCTCCACAGTTCCCTCAAACCTAAGAGACACATCTTGGAAATGACAGTTCCTCCCAACACACAATACTAAGGAACAGGAAGACACAAGCCCTACCCCAGACATCTCAACACCCTGGATTCTCATTGAAACACACACACACACACACACACACACACACACACACACACACTGGCACAAGTAGCCTCTGATCAGCAATTGAGCCGGCACATCATTGCTACTGGGAATTAAGACGTTAATCTGAAGCAACATTTTAAATACTGTATTGTTTCAGGTGTGTTTGGGGTAGGAAGGCTGAGCCACTGGATTTCAAATACTGCAACACATTTTTCAACATCTGGGGAAGACATAGAGGGCTGCCACATGACTCCAGTCTCTCCTGGTATTCCCCAGTCTCCCATCTTCCTGCAGTCTCTTTAAAGTGTCTAGATACCAGAGCAAGGCTCTGCATCCATTTTGCCAGCCAGGAACCACTGAGTTTGGGAACTTTGGAAGCCCGGGGTTCGGAGTGGGGGTGGGGGTGGGGGAAATGCGGAGGCTCAGATTTCGGCGCCAGAGTTCTCAGCCAGGAAAGCAGTTGAAAATCAACACCCATCTGCCTCTTCTTTTTCAGTCTCCATCCTTCTCCCTTCCAGGACGCCACAAAGATTTTGCCCACATCGGCACACACACGCGCGTGCACACACACACACCCAGAGATTCACACACTCAGGGACACACAAACCAGTGCACACACCCTTGGGTTTAGAAGGTTTTTGATTCCAAAGGCAGCACAGCCACAGAAAGAAAAAGGGCCATGCCACCTCCTCACTTCCCGCCCTAAGTCTACACAGGATAAAACCCCATACATTTCAAATACCACCACGGAACACACCACCCGCCCATGACACCAGCAAGTCCCGTACCTGATATGCAGACGATGAAATTGGCTTGAAGAAGAAAAAGCACCTCCCAGACTATTTCCATCCTCTGATTCTCATTCCAGGTGCATCACTCGACGGGAAAACAGGGGGGGAAGGGGGGAGCCCGACACGGCACACACATACACACACGCACACACTCTCCAGAGAGCGCACACTCGCGCTCCCACCCGACAGCCGGCCAGGGGCAGCCACCCCCAAGATCAATAACGCAGTTTGAATTGTTTCAGCAAATCTCCCCTCAGGCTCTTTGGATGTGCTCCCCAGATGTGCTGACACATGTCCGATGCCTCTTTGCCTCTGAGGTCTCCCCGCTCTTGTGTCTCTGCTCCTCTCACCAACGGTGGAAACAGCACTTGCAGAGACCGCGGCGGTGGTGGCGTCAGCCACCTGAAGCCAGCAACACTGGACTCTTCCTGCAAAACCGAGACCCCGATCCGCCGGGTGCCCCAAGAAGACATAGACAGCAGCCCCCCACCGGGCCGAGCTGTTCAATTCCGGGCTCGCTGCGTCTTCCCGTATGCTAGCTGAGCCCAGGTAGTCCGCGACAAGTTGCCCTCGAAGTCCGCCCCCTTCACCAGGGCATGGTCAGAGGATGGCGGCTAGCTCCGATCCAGTCGGTTCTCCTGCTTCCGGAGGGTGTGGGGAGAGGAGCAGACAGGGCACACAGGAAAAGAAAGAGAAGCGGGGATTATTGCCGGAAAACACCGGCCACCAGCAGCCTCCGTTTACCCTCCCTGCTCCCCAAGTCCGCCAGCCGCCTGCTGCCTCCGAACCGGGTTCAGGCGTGAGACACTGAGCCCAAGGCTGGCCTCCCGGGACTGGGGCGCGTTGGGAGGCTCACTGTCTCCCCACGTTGCACGCGCGCTTTCTGCTTTTCTGCTATTTTCCGGGGCTCCCCAGACCCCGCAGTTGCCTTGCTTCCATCGCCCGCAACTAGCGCCGCCGCCGAGATTTTCCGCAATGCAACTGCAGGGGTCGTTATTTCCTCGCCTACGGATCCCGTCGCTTTCCCACTCGCAGAGGAGGAGGGCAGGTGGGGGCGGGAGCAGGAGGAGGAGGGGGAGGAGAAGGCTCGACCAGGTGAGCGTCCGCGCCTCCACCCGGAGTCCCCACGTCAGCGGGGCCACTAGGCGCCGGGGGGCGGAGGCAAAAGTCCGTCCCGGGTGGGGCGGTGAGGCCATAAGGAGCGAGAGCCGGGCGTCAGCTCTTCAGGCCACCGTGGCCGCTGCCTTGGCCTGGACCCTAGGCATCAGCCTTGGAGCTCCGCCCCTCCCGGCTGCTCCGGTTCCCTTCCAGGAGCTTGGAGTTTCTTTTCTCTTTAAAAGAACTTCGTGGCTGCTCGTTCCGCACAGAAAAGCAGTGCGGGACTCATCCTGAGAGGATTGTGCTGTGCTCTTTCCCTCTGCAGAGGAATTTGAAGGATTTTTTTTTTTTCATAATCCATTCCCTGCCCTCTCCTTTTCGTCCCGCTCCTTCCCCCTCCCCCTCTTTCCTTCTTCCTGTTCTGATGCCAGAAAAAGGCTACTCACCCCACAGTTCTCCTTGCAGGTTCCCAGACCAGGTGCAACTCTTGTCCGCAAGTCCCTCACCTCCCTCCTCTCGCAATCGTCGCTCTAAGATCAGGTTCCAGCGGCGGCCAAGCGCGTCCCTACCAGATTAGCTACTGGAGGATCCGATACCATTGGAAACCCAGGACTCTGGGGAAACGGGTTTCCTTCTTGTTTCTCATCCGCCGTTTTTCTTTAGAGAAGGACTCTAACGCTTTGGTGGCTTTTGCAGGGCGCCGGGATACTCTAGGTCAGGGACACTCCGCAGCTTCCAGGGAAGGAGATTTCCCCAGCAAGCCCGCGCTCGCGCGCGCGCACTCTTGCCCAACGCGCGGCTCTCCCGAGTCCCAAGGGAAGGAGGGGGCGGTGAGAGCACCACCCACCACCCAGGCGGAACCAGAGCCAGCCGGCCCGCAGAAGGTCTAGCCCGGGAAAGGCTGCCTGGGAATGCAGTGCGGATGCAGGGTAAATGCAAGGAAACCCTGCGCTCCGGACTGTTCTCCTAAACGGATTTGGAGCTAACAGGGGAGTAAAAACTGCAGCAGATTTGTGTGTGGCTATCACCGCAGGAGTGGTTGGCGAAAGCCCCAGACCTACCTCTTTTAGGGGTGCTGAAGAAGAGAAGGGCAGGGTAGAGGGAATCCCTGGAAAGATCTGGGATTTCTCGAGGCGCTTGTCCAGATACCGGTGTGACGTTGGGAGGTTTTGCATAAGCGCGGATGGACACACACAACAAACACGCGCACAACCCGCGGGGAATATTTTTGTAGTTTTAAATTTCTGATGCTTAGAAGCCATTTCACTGTAAGCCTCGGTCCAATAAGCATAGAAGGGTGGATAAGTGAAGCGGAAGGGAGGGGGGGACAGGACGTGTTGTTGATCTGCACAGTAGATCCTGTGAACCGTGATTGAGGCGTCCAGACTGCGTGGCATCTAAGGGTGCGGCATAAGAGCCAAAGTAGTTACACCAGAGGGCTCCCCGGGTTCTCGAACCGAGTCTAAGGAATCTAAGATTCTTATGTACTGGGAAGTGGGGCGGTGGGGTGAGGGGTGCTGAGAGAGGAAGGAAAGCTGTTGGCTGACTGCAGGAGCCAGGGTGTGCGGTTCTGCTGCCTCCGGGGATCCTAAAAAAGAACCGCTGGCAGACTTGCCTACTCTTTAAGAAGGAGGTGTGGCCGAAGGGGTTTCTTTCCTTTTTTTTTCTTTCTGAGATGACAGCCAAGGACTCCAGGTGGCCAACACATTAAAAATCGAGGCTCATATAAAATAAATCCATGTTTTTTTAGGTAAAGAACTTTGAGGCTCAGCAGGAAAGACATTGAGACTTGAGAACATTAAAAGATTCAGAGATGGTGAGAATTAGCCCATTTGGGAAACATATGGGGGAGTGTTTGTCTCCGTGCCTTGAAAGTAGACTGCGAGAAAGGGATTTGTGAGCTCAGAGAGAAGAAAGCAGTTTGCCAAACAGGAACAGATTCATCCTAGGGAGAGTTCAGCACCGCGGACAAGGACTCACCTCTGTACTTCCAAGCTGGTTTACTGCCAATAGGACGGCTGGCTCTTTGGAGTCCAAACAAGGTGACTGGGTCTTTATACCACAGTTCATTCATTTGTTAACCGATTATGAAAATATCAAGTGACTAACTTACATATATCAAGCACTGTAGTACAGTTTTGTGGTTTTTAAGAGAAAAGCATAAGGGATGTTTTTCAAAAAGCTTAAAGGCTGTGCCTCTGTCTACATTTTTGCCTTCAAACTAATGAGAGTAAACAATACTTATTCACTATTTTTCCTGCCTAAACCTGTCTTTACCACTGTAAAAGTTTGTTTATCCTTGTTTACAATGTATTTTCACAGAATAAACTCATGAATTTGTTAGTTTAAAACTATATATTGATTAATTTCTATAGACCATGCATTGAAGAATCCCTAGCATGAATTATCTCAATTAGTAACCATTAACATCCTGTCTTAGTATATTTATGCTGTTTTTTAATAAAATACAACAACCCACAAGCTTTATGAATAATTTCTTACAATCCTGGGGGCTGGGAGAAGATCAAGGTTAGGACAATCCCTATTTGGAGGGAGGCCTCTTTCTATGCCCTTATGTAACAGGAGATGGAAGGGCATAACATATTAAACTGCTTTCCCTTGATCCGTTTGTAAAGGTAAACCCCTTCATTCATGAAGGCAGAATCTTTATAACTTAATTATTCCTCTAAAGGCCTACCTTTCATATATGCACATTGATGATTAGTTTTGAAGGGCAGATCCCATATCAGATCCTTGTGAGATAAATAGCTTATGAAACAATCTCTGAGTCACTATGAATCTTTGGTCTTGCAGCTACTAAAAAGTAGTGTAGAGAATATAGCCAGGCAGCCCAAACTTTGACACATGGTTTATAAAATGAAAAGTATCACTGTGGAGAAGGTAATAAGTATGCAGGAAGAGTGTAACTGTTCACATGACACATGCAGAGTCTTATCAATCAAAGATGGGATGAAATTGTGCTGGTAGATTATGTAATTTCAAAGTTATTTACATTAAAATTGAGAGAAAGAAATGATTACTGGCAATTAGGGATGACCCAGAGCATTTCTAATAAGGAATCTAACAACCAATTCTCTTATACTTGCAATCTGGCAATAAATATAAAAGACCCCTAGTGTTTTGATTCCTTTCTAGAATTTTTTGAAAGGAATAACAATAATTTCTTAAGTAGTTTCTAATATTGATATATATGTTTTTAACTGTGAAATTATCTCATTAAATCCAAGTAAAAACTGAGTGAGAAAATATTAAGATCTGTAAATCAGTATACAGTACTCATTATTACCTCTTATTCATAAGTCAATGAAATATAGGATGGGGCTAAAGCTATTTATCTTTAGTACTTTAGAGAATATATTCTCTTATATTTGTAAATTATTAATTGTATATGTGGGTGTGTGTGCAAGCTGGTACCTGAGTGCCCATAGCCCAAAGCATGCATATTTGTTCATGTGAGTGCAGTGCTCTTGAGGGCCAGAAGAGGGCATCAGGTTCCCTTGAGGTGAAGTTATAGGTGCTTGTGAGTCTTTGGATGTGGGTGCTGGAGGCTGAATTTAGGTCTCCTGCAACAGCAGTACTGGGCTTGTAACTACAGAATCATCTTTCCATCTCCTTATATTTACATGTTGATGTCTTTTAAAAAATCTCCCTTTAATACTAGTTTCATATTATCTCATTACTATTTCTTTACATTTCTCCGTTATAAATTCAGCGCAAGTGTTTTTACAAATTGGGAAGGTTCTGAGGAAGCCCAAGCATGAGAAACAACATTAGTTGCCTTGTAGACATTAGAGCTAATACAGTTCCTCTTCCTAGGAGGGGATAATGCTGAATTTCTTTATCTTCTATTTTATTGAACCCAACTAAAACGATGATTCATCTGATTGTTTAAGCTTGTAAGGACTTAACAGGTATTAGGGCACGCTTATTAAAGGCACATGGGATAAGAAAGTGAAGGCAATTTAGCTTCTTTCCTTACTTCTTGCTTTCTTGACTGGCATGCATTTATGAACAAAGAGTTAACCATGTATTTTAGTCTCTACCCCTCCTTCTCCTTGAGACAATGTCATCTATTTTAAACAAACTGGTCTGAAACTCACTCTGTATGTCCTTTTCATTCTTCACGTCATATCTACTACCTTGAGAAAAATAGTGTCAGTGGGCCGAGCTCTGGGAGTCTTCCTAAGAAAGAAAGGAGATATTGTATGGTGTGGGGAGAGTAGTCAATGTCATGACAGAGGAACCTACGGAGACAGTAACTTAAGCTTGTGGGGGCACATTGACTCTGAACCAACAGTTAATGAGCCTGTGTGGGACCGACCTAGGCCCTCTGCATGTGTGTGACAATCGTGTAGCTTGCCCTGTTTGTAAGGGTCCTATCAGTGAGATCAGGACTGGTGCCTGGTGCTTAGCTGGCTTTAGGGAACCTGTCCCCATGCTGGATTTCCTCACCCAACCTTTTTGCAGGGGGATGAGCTCACTCCTACCACAACTTAATATGCCAGACTATTTTCTAGCCCATGGAAGGCCTGCCTCTTTCTATATGGAGACAGAGGAGGAGTAGGTAGATGAAGAAAGGAGTAGATGGGAGTCAGGACTGGGGGAGGGAAGTGGAGAAGAGGAGGGAGGGGAAAATGTGGTTGGTATATAAAATAAAGGAAAATTTTAGTTGAAAAAAAGATTTCGTTCTCTTGCATTTCTGAGGTCAGTCATGATAATCCATGTATGTGGAAAAGAATATTTAGAGCCTACTTTATATACTAACCATCTATACAGCTGATTTTCTAGCTCAGGATTTGGGGGAAACAGCTGGAAAAATATCATTTTAATTTCTCATTCAAATCTTTTTATATAAATTTTTATTTAAATTAGAAGCAATCTTGCTTTACATATCAATCCCAGTTCCCTCTCCCTTCCATCCTTCCATGTCCCACAACCCCCCCCAACCCACCTCCCATCCACTTCCAAGGGAGAGTGAGACCTTCTAGGGGGCATCATCAAAGTCTGTCACATCATTTGGTGTAGGGCCTAGGCCCTCCCCCATATATGTAGGCTGAGAGAGTATTCCTCCACGGAGAATGGACTCCCAAGGTCCATTCGTGCACTAGCAATAAATACTGGTTCCACTTCCAGAGGCCCCATAGACTGCCCAGGCCTCCTAACTGACATCCATGTTCAGGGGGCCTGGTTCCGTCCTATGCTCATCCCCTAGCTATCAAACTGGGGTCCATGAGTTCCCACTTGCTTAAGTCAGCTGTTTGTGAGGGTTCCCTAGCATGGTCTTGACCCTTTTGCTCATCATGCCTCCCTCTCTCCCTCTCTCCAACTGGATTAGTAGGTTCTACTAATCCAGTTGGAGAGATCCTCAGTGCTTAGCTGTGGATCTCTGCTTCAGCTTCCATAAGCTACTGGATGAAGGCACTAGGATGACATTTAAGGTAGTCATCAATCTCATTGTAGGAGAAGGGCATTTAACAGTGTGTGTAAGTATGTGTGTTCACAAATGATTGACCACTTTGTGCAAAATCTAGCAATTGCAGCTTCCTTCTCCTAGATGTCTACACCCTGAGACTGCGCCTACAGAGACCTAAACAAACTAGCCAACACCCTGCTCTCTGTGCTATACATAATGAATGCTCTGAGGCTCCAGGTTGCTATGCAGTCTGGTACATACTCCCCCTTACTCAATATTTTCTATAAATATGTCTGCATGTCTGTCCTTTTTTCATTCTGTCACTGCCTCTGTTAGACCAAGTCTTTGCTATGAGGCTGGGGCATTTAGGGATGGTGTCTTTTTTACATCTGTATGCATGTATTTTGTACCATCTAAAATGATGTATGTCACAATAGCTTTCTTTTCCTTTTCTTTTTTATAGTCTGTTTTTTATTTAAAGTAGAAACAATCTTGCTTCACATGTCAATCCCAGCTCCCTCTCATTCCCCTCCTCAACCCCCTAGCTCCCCACCTAATCCCAACTCCACTCTCCAGGGAGGGTGAGTCCCTTCATGGGATCTCCAAAGTCTGTCATTTCGTGCCAGGACAGGGGTTAGACCCTCCCCCATGTGTCCAGGCTACAATAGCTTTTAAACAAAACATATAAAGACAAAATAAGTATGTATAGTATGATTCCATTTACATGAGATTATCAAAATTATATGTTACTTTACAAAAATATGTGCCAACTGGAACTGGGCTCAGGATACTAGGGAGGGACAAGAGGGAGAGATTACAAAACATTAAAATGAGGCACATAATTGTTATTCTGATTTCATTATGCCAAATTTTCTGATTATATGCTTTAAACATGTTCAGTTTGTTTTATGTCCATTACGCCTTAACATTATCTATCTAAATGGTAATAAATAAACATGATACTAATAAACAGATATATTAACAAACTGTTGGTGGACTAGGCTTAGATTAATTGATTGCACTGTTGCTCTATGTGAACTGTTAGCTACTATTGAATTACTCAGACTTTGACAAATACTGAAAATTGAAAGAGTGGTTGTAATTGGGAAGGCTTTGAATAAAGAAATAAACCTGATACTGTGCCTGAATCTATTTTACTGGTGTTAGATTGCTGTTATAATTATCCTTTGGGTTCAATACACTTTCATTTTACTGACTGGGGTGATTTTTTGGAAGATACTAGAAATTACACTGCCAGTAAGTCTTGGAAAGAGGCCAGTTTGGGGAGAGAAATGAAGACGTGAACGATGAACTTCTGAGTAGGCTGAGCAAGAATTTTGTCTGCATGACTAAGAATGTAGGATTAAGGGGTCTACATTTTTAGGACATGCTTGATGGTGTTGAGAACACTGGATTCTGTAGATTCTGAGATATGTGGGTAGGTAATCAAGGTGTTAGCCATGTGTTAGGTGAGGAGGTACTCTGAAAGTTTCTGATAAAACTGATAATCCATCCTATGATCTAAGAAGAATCCCATCTAAGAACCAGCTAAATGTTAATCTCTCAATGTTATTTCTTGCAATACACTTTGTGAAAATTCCCATGACAGCACTTGTGCTGCAATGATAAGTTATGTGTCAGCGTAACCCAAATCTGTGTTATCAGAAGCAAAAGCAGCTTCTCATGCTATCCCAAAATGCAGGGTAGATTAGACAGTGATGCAGAGCAGATCTGCATCAGAACATAATGCATAATGGGCAGTGATCAAGAATGTTAGGAACACATAGCATGCACAGATAGGTCCCCTCCTGCAGCAACTCTCCACGTATCAAAGAACCTCAAAGGTAAGACTGGATGCCTGAGTCCAGCGTGCAGCTTGTGGACATCAATTGTGAATTAGTCTCCTGCTTCTATTAAGACAAATTGTTACAAACTTGGCAACTTCAATAGATGCTATTATCTGGGAGTTCCTTAAGTCAGAGATCTAAAAGTGAGCATCAAGGGTGTGTTCTTTCAAGAAATTCTGAGTTCCTCAATCCTCAGGTCTTTTTATCCTCAGAGGAGGAGGATTTGGGATATAGATCAGTGGTAGAGTCCTTTTATAGTCTGTTCATCCCCTAGGTTCAAGTCTCCATTACAAACAAAATAAAATAAAATTTATCAATTCTCACATTTGTAATCCATATTTGAGCGATTTGGTGTGAACATCATCATAAGCATATAGATGTAGTTCTCATGAAGAATAGACAATAGGATATGTGAATTAAAAGAAAATGGAAAGTTTGCTACTTTCAACCTCTATCATAATATACTTTGTATTTTTTTCAATAGGGAGTACACGTGGGTTACTGGAAGCTTTGGTTGAGTCAGTCAAGAGGGCAGGAATTTATTTGAGAGGATGAAGCTTGCTTATCTAGAAAAGTGCCAGATGCTAAAATGGACATGTGCCACCAGAACATATTATCATTATCTCTTTGATTAGAGCTTTAGTGACCTCCAGAACTCATCATATTTCTAAAGGAGACTGTCTTCTAATCCATAATTAAATTTGGCATTAAAATAAAATAGTAGGAGTTTCATGCATTTGAAATACTATGATTTATTTTTATTTAAAGTTTTGTATATAAATAATGACCAAGGTATAATACACAGAGATTGTAATATTTGGGTCATCTTTCAGGGCATCATTTTGGTGGTACTGCAATTCACTCTACATTTTCCTTTCTGTCATTGCTGTTAACATCTTTCCACTGAATTTAAAGTAAAATAAAAATGTATTTGTCATAAATAAATAGCAGGCACTCTGTAAATGATGGCTTAAAATAAAAAAGACGTATTTGCTTATATGAATGAGCCCAAATCCCTGGCATTTGAGTCATAGTTTTGATGACTAGTTGTTCACAGATCACTGAGAGAGCACATTAACATACATACGTAGGTGTCCTCTGAGGCTTAGAAAGGACAATGTGGTACATGCTTAGTGTGAAACTTTTCAGCTATAAGAGTAACACTCTGAAGCAAAATGAATGGAACTAGAGATAAGCATAAGGAATGAATTTATTTAGTCTCAGAAGGACAAATATTGTATCTCTTCTCTTGTTTGTTGTTCCTAGATTTTATATAGCTATATAAAATCATGTGTGTATGTATGACATAATGCTGGAAGCAAAAGGGGCAGGGGAAGGAAGGGTTCACATGAGGAATATGATCAACGTCTTCTAAATTCATGTGTTCAAACTTTAAATACACTTTAAATCATGCGCATCCATCCATGGTCTTATTCAATCCCCTCATTTATAAAGCCTCCTTAAACTCCTTCTATTAGAACTGCTGTTTTTGTTGTTATGCAATGCAGTGTGGCACTAAAACAGAAGATAAATGAAATGCATTATATGAAACCATACATCTTAGTAAAAAATATTTTCTTGAATCTGTCTGATTTTTGTCCAACACGGTTTCAGTTGTTTGCTATCATTTGCGTGTGTGTGTGTGTGTGTGTGTGTGTGTGTGTGCGGGTGCACGCATGTACATTATGTACATAAACACATTTACTGTGGAATTTTATCCCAACAGAATTATTTCACTCTTCACAAACCATCTGCAAAACATCATCAGGTTGCAGTTATAGATCAATATAGAGGATTTTAGTTTCGTAATGATTCTCAGGTTTAAAGAAAGGCTTTAATTAGGACAAATATCTGCTCCCATCTCAGCTTGTTTAATTTTGGAGTTAGCAATTAGTGCATTAGGCTTTAAATTATTTTCTAAATATTTTTTGTACATTGCCACTTAATGTTTAGCCCTAACACAACAAACATTGTTTCACTTTTCATATTACACATGAAAGGTACCTTCTGCTTTCTACTTAGAAACTTCTTCATCCTACATTTTAGAGCCCTATGACCTATCCTCCTTCTCTTTCTACTGCTGTCCACTGTACCCCACCATCAAGAGCTTCATTTGAGGTCTCTACTGGCTTACTTAGGAATTCATGCCTGGTACCATTAATTGGAAAAAAAAACAAAATAAAGAAACAACAACAAAAAACCCAATCATCCAAACAAACAAAAAGCAAGTGATTGGCCGGGCCATAGCTCCTAAGGGATAATTTAGCACTGTTATTTTGCTAAATGGTCATAGTATTAAATGAGTCCCACAATTTTTATCTTTACACACAGGTTAGTTCTCTCAGTCCTCGTTAAGGAAGATACTTTTTTGTAGTAGATAGACCTTAATGCAGAGATTTAAAACTGGTCAGCATACCAAGTAACTATGGAATGCTCAGCTTTAAATGGAATAGCTATATCATATACCCTCCCTCAAAGGCTAAGTGATCACTTTAGAGAAGGTGGCAGAGAGACTATAAGGGCTGCAGCAAAACAGTATTGGCCAGACATGACAAACCTGTTGCACATTCAGGAAGTTCTACTGCTAGCTGAAATATTTAGTAATTGATGGCTTCTGGGGGATAGATGGTAAATTTTCTCCGTGGATGTGTCCCCTGAGAGTTTACCCATGCTCAAAGTAGATTTTCCTACACACATGCACTGCAGGCAGCATCAAGTAGTCATATCAGGGTGGGAGGGAAGCACATGAAGTTGAGAGGGAATAGAGACAGGGAATGGGGAATATGTTGGTTAGTTTCCCATCAAGTTTGCACAAGCTGGTGTCGTTTGGAAAGAAGGGCTCTCAATTAAGAAAACGTCCTCATAAAATTTCCCTACAGGCAGGTCTATGGGAAATTTACTTATTGTTAGTTTGGGGTAGGCCAAGTCCACAGGGGATTATGTCTACCCTGGGCAGGTGGTCTTGAGCTGTTTAAAAATGCAGGCCGGCAAGTCAGTAAGAGCATCTCTCCATTACTACTTCAGTTCCTGCCTGCGGGTTGCTGCCTCGATTTTCTATTCTGACTTCTCTCAGTGAGCTGAAAGAAACCCTTTCCTCCCCAATTTGCTTTTGGTCATAGTGTTTTATCACAGCAATAGAAACCCTGAATAAGACAGGAAAGAAATTGGAAGGGGAAAATGAAGTGATGGCAGTGGATTTGATTAAAGCATGTTATATACTTATATGGCATTATCAAACAATAAAAATAACAAAAATATAAAGATAACTCTCAATACAATTTTAATTATTTTTAAATAAAGCTTGAATAAAAAGGAGCAAATTATTTAAATATAATTAAGCTACATAGTAGATATGCTACAGTTTTACTAGAAAACTCTTTAATTACTTTTTTTAATGAAAATGTATTTCTCTTGAAAACACATAGCATTCTGAAAATTTCTTACTTATACTTTGTTCAAGGAAGTGCAGGACAATGAAGACCTTTTGGCCAAACATTTATATAGACTACTAAATACAGTTCTTGAATTTGAGTAACATATAAAGTTTGTAACTTAAACATTTAGTAAATTAAACCATAACATTGTTCAACCATAAAAAGGATTCTGTGAGCCGGGTGGTGGTGGTGCATGCCTTTAATCACAGCACTCGGGAGGCAGAGGCAGGCAGATCTCTGTGAGTTCGAGGCTGGGCTGGACCGACAGCCTCCAAAACAATACAGAGAAACCCTGTCTCGTAAAAACCAATACAAAAAAAAAAAAAAAGGATTCTGTGAGGTCGTGTACTCCACAACCATGCTGCTACTACACACATATGGTTAAACAACCATATTTCTTTGCTCACACTCTCAGTCCTTCATCTTTACATCTTAGCATTGTGGCATACTTCAGGAGACAGGCTCTAAGAGCTATCCTTTTCATGCTTAGCATTCATCATTAATGCTGCTTTGAGATATCATATTTGTCTGTCTTTCATTCAAAACACTGGAGATTTCAGTAAGTGAGACATGGTACAACTGGAAGACTTGAAGAGAAATCCCTCTTTCAAACCAACATACATCCAACTGAATTACTTCCTTCGCAAATGGGTTTTCAAAATTTATATCCAACTTCAACAACAAAAACTTTCTCCTTGATAGAAGAGTTGAGTTACTATGGAAGGTAACCCTCAAAGTTCTGTGTCTATCCTCAGATTTCTGCTAGAAAGAGAAAACTCATTAAACCTAGAGAATCTCTTGCCAGGCAGAACAGGAGAGCAATGGGCAGCTGAAACCTGGAGACAGAGTTAACAACAGGGAAACCACCATAGGAGATTTTAAGAGTACAGCTTTTCTTACAAAAATATGAAGATGCCATTGCCAGGTGTGACAAAACATCCAGGCTGCCTTAAATGTCACATAACTCATCACCGAGGAATGACTCTCATTTCACTAGCTCAAATACTTTTTCTAATGAATATTTTAAGATCTTGAGTTGACTTGACCTGATGCCAAATTTCCTCATAGAGTGGGAAGGATATAAATATTACATCTGAAAATTTATTTCATTTTAATCTCCCACAGATTATTATTTCTTTAGGAACATTCATTTTAAAATGAGCAAGAATTAAAATTTAAAGATATTTTAAATGATTAGTTATTAAAGTAAAATTATGTTCTTTTTATTTGAGGTCACCAAGTTTTCTTACAATAAAATGGAATTCTCTGGTGACCAGTCCTCACTTTATTTCCTTGAAATGAAATGGAAAACAAACTGGTATTATGTCATTTCACTTCATTTTTCTTATTGGATAGAAAATGAGAAGAACCAAGTTGACCAGGGGTGAACTTGTGATGGCTAATCTTGGTTGTCAACTTAATTGCATCTAGAATCTACTGCAACCAAGCTACTGGGTACTCCTGTGAGGGGTTTTCCAAATCAGATTATTTAAAGCAAGAAGATCCATTCTAAACATTAGCTGTACATCTGGTGTCACACAGATGAAAAGATATGGGAGAAGGGAATTTCATGATGATGCTGTATTCATATATGTAGACATATTCTAGAGAGTCTTTCAATATTCCACAATGTATTTCAGGTATTGGAATTTGCTGAAGAAGTCATAAACTGGACATACCCACATCCGGGGTCCTGCTGTGATGATTGAATGAAGCAACGGAAGCTTTTTATTTGTAACAGATAAACATTGGTATCTTTATTTGACTCATTAATAATTAACTGGACCAGGCTCTGATTCTTATATAATTGTACCTTACAAAAACCCACAGTGTAGAAATACTGTGCAAAATGCAAAACACCAATTTTATCATGAGTAATAAAAATTCAATTAAAGTTAGAACAAATGTGTGAGTTAGTAACCCAAGATTAACATAAAGTCATGGAAGTAAATAGATTTTTAGCAAACAGAACAACAAGGGTGTGACAATTTATAAAGCATATTGAAAATCCATCATTGCTTTCCTTGTGCTGGTGAGAAAGGGCCCACATTACATGAGAAAAGAATAATTTTTGATACTTTAATTGTGCTTTATAGCTGGAAATTCCAACAAGGAGGCTGAATGAGAGCTTTCCATACATTGGTAAGTTAAAGCAAACATTTAAGACAGTTTTTTCTCCATGTTCTTTTGGAGAGCTTAGAATTCAGCAGTGATGGCAAAAGTTTCATTCTAGAAGTTGCAAATGACATGGCAGCCACCTGGCCTGTAGACCACCATCTACTTGCTGTTTAACTATGGGCCAAGCCACCTAACATCTCTTATCTTCAAAAGAGCAGAAGCAAAATGGATAACTTAATGATGTCAACTGCTACAAAGCATGTTACAAAGGAGTTAAAAGCGATCAGTAGTTACAGTGTCTTGCACTGTGAGTGGGATTAATAAATGCTGAGCAGGGGCTGAGACCACAGTGTAGCTGATGAATTTACAAAGCTTTATCACATCTTTCCTTTCCCTTCACAAAAAGCAGAATGTGCACATTCAATTAATTTTCTTCTTCAAAGGGAGAACCCTGGGAAGGATTTTTTAAATAACCCTATCAGTTCTCAAAATAGTATTCTGAATTCTTTTAGAAATAAACTCTAAAAGTCATTCCAAATAAAGCAGCTATGTTACAGTCACAATCATTTTTAAAATCATATAGAAAATTTATCAATAAATTTTATCACTTTCTTCAGAGAATTTAAATTGATCAATATTCATATATTCTAAGGAATGGGCCATAGACTTTGAGAGTAAGTTAGAAGAAAACATTTCACAAAAGTGTTTTGAGTAATCATAACATTGGTAAAATACCTGTACTATAGGTCCTTGGCACTGGAGCAGGCTCAATAGTCCATTGAGTTTCATGGGAAGCTGCCTACATAGAGTTAAAGTACTTTCGGCAGCTAAGTCCATCAATGTTTGGCGTTCACATCTGTAGAGAAGAGGGACACGCTACTCTTCATGGTATTCAATTTTACTTTTGATTGTTTATGTATGTCAATTCTACAACAGAGTCTACACTCTGTTTACTTGCATCTTCCATTCCATAACTTCCATCCACCCCAGCTATTTCCATCTCCTCTTTACCCATTTTCTAAGCAGCAGCACTTTAAAAGGGTTTACAAAATGTTTTCATTGTATTCTCTCTGGATCATTTTATTTATTTAATTAATTGACTTATATTACACCCCTACCTCCTCTCCTTCCAGTCCCCCACATCCCCTTTCCATTCCCACTCCCCAATGCACTTCTCCTTGGTTTCTGTTTAGGAAAGGGCAGGTCTCCCATGAGTATTGACAAAACATGGCACACCAAGTTGCAATAAGACTAAACACCTCCCCATGTATTAATGCTGGCAAGGCAACTTAGCATTAGGAATAAGGTCCCAAAAGCTAGTAAAAGAGTTGGAGTCAGCTCCTGTTCACATTTTAGGAGTCCCACAAGAGAACTAAGGTATTCAACTGTAATATATATATGCAGAGTGCCTAGGTCAGTCTCATGCAGGCTCCCTGGTTGTTGGTTCAAAGTCTGTGAACCCCTATGAGCCCAGGTTAGTTGATTTTGTATGTTTTCTTGTGGTGTCCTTGACCCATATGGCTCCTATAATCCTTTCTTCCACTCCCTGAACTCTGCCTAATATTTGGCTGTGTGCCTGCATCTGTTTCCATCAGTTGCTGGATGAAGCCTCTCTGACACAACGGGGCTAGGCATCAGTCTGGTCACAGGAGATGGCCTATCTGCTTTTGCTAGGAGTCTTAGCTTATGTCTTCCTTGTAGAATCCTTGGAGACTCCCTTGTGTCAGGTTATTATCTGACCCATCAATGCCCCCATTTCCAGTAGTCTCTTTTAATACTGTTCCCCTCTATGCCCCTCATGTCAAACCTAAGAGTACTTGAACAGAAGAATGTTTACAACAGATATAAGAGCAAAGATCCATCACATTGCTTCTGGTATGTATGAAAATCATCACTGCATTAGAATTCTGTCTTAAGGAGCAAGAAGAAGCATAGTGGTGGGTGAGGTTAGATGTATAAGTTAATCAAATGCCATCTAACCTTGTACACAGGGGTAGCCTGTTTGTACTCTGTTTCTAAAGTGGTGTGGCAACCATTTGACTTATTTTGCTCAAAAACTTCCTAATTTTGAGACCATGGACTTTGATTTTCATGTAAAATATGACTCAAGTGACAGTGGAATGGGGCTTAGGGTGTGAAGAGTGAGAGACAGCTGTGAGAAGCCACAGTTACAGAACAGGCCAAGAAATGTTGGCATATAGGATTAGGAAAGGTTGTCGGATTTGTGATTTATCTCAAGAGCCTGTCTGTGGGACTTGCTGAAAGATAGTGGGGATGGAGTGAAAAGATTTTGCTGTGGAGTATAGGCAAAGTGGTTTTGAAAACAAAGAATAAACAGATTGAAAAAGTTTTATTGAAATGTGGAAAAGGCGGTTCTGTGACATCTCTGGGAGCCTCAGTATCTTTATACATAAAAATGAAAGAGTTAAATCAAGTGCCTTCTAAAGATCCAGTCAATGAACTGTGTCTGTAAGATTAAACAAAAACTTTTATTTACTCACAGATGCTGTGAACCCACTAGTGACATTGCAGGGGATATTGTTTCACAGGAGTATATAGGGGAAATATTCCTCACAGGAATAATATATAATTCCATTAGAAATTTGCTCAGTGAATTGAAATGTCATTTAAAGTTCACAAGAAGGAAGCACATTTCAATGACCTGACCTAGTAAGACTTGGGGAAGAGGCATTACTTCCCAGTACTAACTACTGACCCTAGTGAAAATGCCTAATCTGGTCATTACACACCACTGTGTACTTCATAGTGGTTTGAGTTCCTTTGGACAAAAGACTCATCTAAAAGCTCAACGGTTGTTGAGTAGGGAAAGAATTTCATGGCGACTGAATTACATGTTATGTCATCATTGATTGACAGCAAAAGTACAAAGATATTCAGCAATGCCTTGAAAGTCTGTTGTGGAAGAATAAAACAAGTGGGAACTTTGATTGTACACTCAGAGTATGTTTGTACCCTACTGATGTTTCAAATGTGTATTTTTTCTCCTTTTGGAAAAAAAGTCTGGATAGGAACCTTAGTTTGGTCCTATTATACCAAGAGCATATAGTACAGATAGGAAAAGGACAACAGCTAAGGTGGAGTGAAAGGCAAACAATGGCACATTTGGTTTCAGTGGGAGAAAGTCTTGGGGCAGACTAGAGGGCACACAATACATGCCACCCCTTCATTTTTCCCTTTAGTATGAGTCATTGAAAAAAGGGAAGAGGGAAGATTATTCCACAAATATTGCCCAATGTCTATTATTAACTTTTAACCCTGTAACATGAGTAATAAAAACTCAGAGGCAGATTTTGGGATTCAAGCTGAAGATCAGAGAAACAAAGCAGCCAAGCCACCAGAGAGATCTTAACCTCTACCAACGGCTGGGGAGGTCCTGTCCTCAGCATGGCTGTAGACTAATTGCCCTGAGACTGAACACTGAATGTCCTGTTCCTATCTTATATACCTCTTTAGTGCTGGGGTTAAAGGCATGAGCTCTGTTTCTCCTTCAGACTAATTAACTCCCATGTAATCCTGGGTGGTCTTGAACTCACAGGGATCCACCTGCCTCTATCTCTTGAGTCCTGGGATTAAAGGTGTACACTAACACTGTTCAGCCTCTATAGATCTAGGGTGGCTGTCTTTGCATTCTGATCTTTAGTGACTTTATTAGATAATAAACAATATATCACCACATAACCCTTTCTGAAGAAAAGGTTAATTTTGATGCTTTCCATTTTCAATCACCTGGATACGCTATTGTGGCGTTATTTTCAGGAGGCATTCTCATTGTTCTTCTGATCACTGCTGTAATGATCAGAGAGGACTCACATGTGTTGCTTGTTGGGAAGACACTAGGCTATTTTTTCCTATAGGTTGAACTTCAGTATACCTTAGGTGCAGTCTCCTGCCTACAGTTTTAAGCAGTATCCAGTTGATCCTGACACAGATGATCTTCAATCCACACCGAAATCACTAATCACTAGATTTCAGGGCAACAGAGTATCTGGCCATGCTCTTTCTTTTATTGTGTTGTAATGCATTTTAGGTGTAAAGGATATTTTGTACGGTTTAGAAACTTAATCCTGCAGAAATTCTCTAGACAGAGGGATGCGATCCCTGAAGCTATATCATTAAACATGCTGACTGGATAAAATGCAAAGTTCAGTCCTACTAGATTTTAAAAATTGCAAAAAGAAAAGCAGGGCAGAGGTGACAATTTTGATTATGGCCAGGAGAATTCCAGGAAATCCTAAGTGGAAAACAGCAGCTTATTTTACACTATCAAAACACCAGACTTTAAAAATGATATGATATCAACTAATGAAACATAAAATATATTTTAACAAGTTTATTTTAATTACTTTCATGTGTATTTAATGTGTGTGTGTGTGTGTGTATGTGTGTGTGTGTGAAGGTATGTGGGTATTTGCATTGTGGGTATACACATTGTAGAGATCTAAGGTCAATGGGTATCTTCTTCTATTACTCAGTGTTTTGTTTACTTAGACAATGTCTGTCTCTATATACATGAAGTTCATTAATTTGAACAAAATGCCTGGCCAGCAAGCCACCCAGATTCTGGGGTTCAGACTCAGGTTCTTTTTGGGGGGGGTTTACGAGACAAGGTTTCTCTTTATTGTTTTGGAGGCTGTCGGTCCAGCCTGGCCTCGAACTCACAGAGATCCGCATGCCTCTGCCTCCCAAGTGCTGGGATTAAAGGCGTGCACCACCACCGCCCGGCCAGACTCAGGTTCTTATTTTCACAGAGAACTTTAACAACTGAGTCACCTCAGAAGATGCTCCAGGGTTTTGTTTTTGACACAAGAGGCTTTAATGTAGCTTGCTTGTGTTGTTTTGTTGTATAGCTGAAATACTTTATTCCATCCATTTTGTCTGTATTTAATTTCTATTGAAGAAAACATGAATTTTTAATGATTTTAGTAAATACTAAACATTACTTTATGCTTAGTTAACTTGGTATTGAAAAGAAGGACATAACATGTAAACAAAACCAAAATGAACAAAATAATTTTTATTTGAAACAAAAGCTAACACAAGAAGCTAATTGGAAGTAACAAAGACTTCATTAATTGTGTATAGCAGTGATTTTAAGTCAGAGTGGATTTCATCAGGTTTTATGTTAATGAATAGTTTTTATTTTTAAATGGATTTTGGTAATCTCCCTCTTATTGTCCTTGAAATGTAATGTATACAGTTACCCATAATACATTCTTGGATTTTGTGCATATTGAGTGTGTTGGCAGCCTGTGTGTGTACCAGAGAAGAGGTTACTAGTATTATGATAAAATAGTCTTAGGAGACAGGGCCTTGGAGAAGGTCATTGAACATCATGATATGCCCCTGACAGAGTTAATGGGCCCCTGAATCCTAAATTTGAGGTGAACAGCTTTCTCTAGAGCAGTGAGTGGTTCTCAACCTTCCTAATGCTGCAACTTTTTAATACTGTTCCTCATGTTTCATTGCTACTTCCCAATTGTAAATTTGCTACTGTTAATAAATCATAATGTAAATATCTGATATGCAGGATGTCTTATATTCGACCCCTGTGAAAGGATCAACCCCAAAGTTGAGAACTGTTCCTTTATAACATACAACCTTCCATTGTACCCCTACACATTCACCAGGGGCCCAAAATAATAGTCACTCTACCATAGCTAGGAGCCTTCAGAATGGGTAAGCCCAAATAAATCTGTTTTAAAATGTTGATTATCTTACATGTTTCCTCACAGTGGATAAATCTGTTTATCATAAGGATTAGACACAATAAATTTCTAATTCTAGTGAAAATTTAAGGTGGCTAAAATTTAACCTAAGATCTTATGTTTTTGGCCTTAATTTCATCACCTCACCAAAAATTTGGGTGTTCAATGCCCAAATTTTTGAAATTTCAGAATTCAGCACAGGCTTGGGATCTAACAATAACAACATTATCACAAATGGGTGCTTGGCAAGATGTAAAAGAAAACATGTAACTGTCCTTCTGATGTATTTTACTAATAACATTGGTAACAAAAATTTTAAAGTTACTAGAAATATATTTTATGTATATGGCTATAACCTCAAATTCAGTACATAGCTTTTTGTTATGATCTTAATTTTAGGAAAATTTATTATCTTAATTTCTAGTTATGTTAAATATTTACTTGATCCCCAAGTTAAGCATATAAAAAAAGTTCAATTTCTTTCTTTAATCTTTATAATATTTCTAAAATATACATAAATTTTTAAATTCATGTATATTTTAAAGAAGCAATGGAATCATATACACACATACACACCACACATTTGCATCATACATATTCATATACACTCACATAAAGAACACACACCACAATCACATACAACTATCACATATTCAGTCACACACACCTAAACTCACATACCCACACACAATTACATACTTGTACACACACACATATTCACACACATACACTCATAAACTAACAGAGATATCACATATGCACACTGACAAACTCATATATGTTATGTACTCTTACACACACACATAATCTCACATACATACTCTCATACACACTCACAAAGACATCACAACACTCACATTCATGCTCTTTCTTTCTCTCTCTTTCTCTCTCTCTCTCTCTCTCTCTCTCACACACACACACACACACAGAGTCACTCACAGACTTATGTGTCATTTTCATCCTTAATCCTAAACCCTTGGTTTTTGTCCTCCTTTAATGATAAAGGATAAAGAACTCCCCTAGTAATGTATACAGGAAATACTGTATTGAGTGCTCAGAGTATTATAAATTCTTATCCATGGTCTGGGTATAGTGATGAATTCCTTTAACCCCAGCACTTGGGAGTCAGTGTCAGGTAGATCTCTGTGAAAAAGCCAGCCTGGTCTATGTAGAGGATTTTAGGCCAACTAGGACAACACAGTGAGACGCTGTCTCAAAGAACCAAACAAAAATTACAAACAACCATAAATACCTCTGTACAACACAAATCGACCTCAAATCACCTATTTCTTTTCAGTGAGGGGCTCATCTTAATACATTCCAGACCTCAGGCATTTTGTAATTAATAAATGAAACTGTATTAGAAAGGACCGAGCCTTATACTAAGAATCATGCCAAGAAATCAAATCCAGTTTGTAGGCACTTTTACAAACACACTTTCTACTTACTATATCCTCCTTATTTTCTTTGGCATTAACAAATATTCACTGGGAACTTCATGCCAGGATTAGGTACACAGGAACACACAGGATGCTCTATTCTGACATAGGAGTCAAAGGGACAGCAGAGGAAACCTGGTGGTCAGCATCTGTGCAGTAATGCTGAGTCCTTTCTCATTCTTCTCCCTAGCTCTTGCCCTTGAGGATCTCAGTGAAGGTAAAGGTCACAGAGGCTGGTAAAGTGGGATCTTTCCAGTGGAATCTGAGAATAGGGTGAAATTGCAGGGGAGACATTTTATAAATATTAACATTTCTCTCCTCAACCCCATATAATTTCCTTCCTGCAGTTCTAAGTGTTACCTCATCGTCTGACTCACACCTTCCTTGTAGCAGTCACACTCTCTGCATTAAGCATAACCCTCTCAGGCTGTCAGCATCCCCATTAGTTTATCATTTTAAACCCTTCCTTTGAACACTTCCCCCCTCCTTCTGCTCTCCCTCCCCTAATGCCTCTGTTTTATAGCTTCCCAGCCATCCCTGCTGTTTACTCTTTTATTCCGATGTAACCAATCCTACTCAGACAAACCCAATTCATTCCAAAAGGAGACTTAATGTGCCATAAAGCTAACAGGGAGATTGCTCTCAAGGTGGGCAATAAGCTGACACAGCACACAGGTAATATTTATACAGCAATCCAACTTCAAGAAATACCAGCCAGTGCACGGCTTGCAAATCACAGGGTAATTATCCGTTTTAGGTCCTTCATCACTGGAGCAGAGCCCTTCATAAGTAAACACAACTTGTGAATGTGAATCTGGATACAAAAGAACAATGAGACAAGGGAAAGACACCTTCTGCACAAAGCTGAAGGAGGGGAGGTGGCCTCTTCTTGTGTCTTTATAGAGACCATAACATCTACTGGACAGTGTCAGGGCCTCTCATCACAGACTGGAACAGGTCTCAATAATGTGGACTGTGGCCTGATATCTAACCCCTGTGTCTTGGTTTTGTTCCACAAAATACAGTAGAAATACTCCTAACTCATGTATTTGTCATGGGGAAACTGCTGATACCACCACTATAGGAATCAGAATTCCTCACATAATATTCCTCATAAAACTAACTATACAACTGCCATGTAACCCAGCATGTCACTGGGTCATATATCCAAATATGATATATGTCACTGATGATCATATATCCAAAGGACTCTATACTCTCTCACAATATACTCATACATCCACATTTTTTACTCCATGTTCTAATTTGCTTTCTGCGGCTAAGTTAAAATATTGAACAAGCCAACATGCGGGGAAAGGGTTTATTTCATCTTACCGCTTGTAGTCCAGCATAAAGGGAAGTCAGGACAGCAACTCCAGACAGGAACTGGAGCAGAGACTTTGGGGGAACACTGACTGCAGGCTAGATCCCCATGGCTTTCTCAACTTTCTTATAGCACCCAGGACCACCTGTCCAGGGGTGGCACTGCCCGCAGTAGACTGAGTCCTCCCACATCAATCATCAATCAAGAAAATGCCCTACAGTCTTGCCTCGAGGCCATGCCTATGTAGACATTTTCTCAATCTAGATGGTCTTTTCTCAGATGACCCTAACTTGTGTCACATTGACAAAACAAAACAAACTGACCAGAACACTCTATTATTCAAAATAGCCTAGATGTCCATAACGAGAAGAATGGATAAAAAAAAACATAAAATACATAGACCACATAATTTTTCTTGGTAATAAAAATGAAATGATGTGTATGTAGCATGAATAATAAAAGCTCAGTGACAGATACTGGGGTTCAAGCTTCAAGCTGAAGATCAGAGAAGCAAAGCAGCCAGCCAATAACTCTAATCTCTACCTCAGGCTGAATTGGGTGATCCTGTCTCCATGAGTCCTCATACTACAATCCTCAGAGGAAATATGCAGACTGCACTGCCCTCCACCAAGCCTCAGACTACAATCCCAGACTGCTATACTCTCCTTAACATGGCTGGATACTAATTCTCACATTAGACCCATTGCTTCTTCCTTATATACCTCTCTAATGCTGGGATTAAAGGCATGAGCACTGTTACTCTTTTAGACTGATTCATTCTCTTGTAGTCCTGGGTAACCTTGAACTCAGAGACATCCATTTGCCTCTGTCTCCTGGGTCCTGGGATTAAAGGTGTGTGCCACCACCACCTAACTTCCATGGCTGTCTAGTGTGTCTGGCTTTGAATTCTGATCTCCAGGCAAGCTTTATTAAATCATAAACAATATAACACCAGAATGATGAAATTTGAAGGAAAATGGATAGATCTGAAAAGTGTTACCTTCAGTGAGTTGACAATCTCGGAAACACAGACTTTGCATGTGCTTTCTTATCTGAAGATCCTAACTTCTAAAGATTTTAATACAAATAAGGGGTTATAGACTTGGAAGCTATGTAGAGTTTTCTAGTGTGTATGATATCTTTACTGCCTAACTTTGAAAACACCTAGAAAAAAAGCATGAATTGAACCTGTGTTCACATCAGTTTTACAGTCTTCCAAGACACCAGGACTTACTCTAAAAACATTGACCAGAGATATTGTGCCACTTCCTCCACTACAGACTTCAAAATAGAGATGAAAATTTAATGTTTGAAGAAAAGAACAAATGAACATCTCATGAGGGTGAAGTTAAATTCAGGACCTTTTATCTCTAGTTTTAACCCTGCGCTAACCATCACAAGCAATAATATCCACGGAGAGGCAGACTATGTGAAGTTCATTTACCACAGCCTTTCACTACATAGGCTCATAGATCTTAATTTTGGATCCAGAAAAATTTGTTTTAAGATATCCATGTTTTTCTTAAACTCAACTATATTATTAAAGTGCATATACAGAAGCAAGCAAGCAAACAAATATGTTTCAACCCTATTAGGTTCTATGTCAAGATCACAAGGGTAATTCTGCTGCATGTTTTTCATATCTTCCCTGCTATTACTCAGCAGAACAGATTCCATCACCTGAAAGAACTCAGGCGTTCAGAAGCAAATACATATTAGAGAAATCCCTGGTGACTATTTCAAGGTGGAGCTGAAGAGATGACTCAGCAGTTAAGAGTACTAACTGCTCTTCCAGAGGAACTGGGTTCAGTTCCATCACTCACAAGGTACACAACCATCTGCAATGCCAGTTCAGGGTACCTGATGCCCTCTTCTGGCCTGTAGGCGCATCATCCATGCACTTCCTTCACATGCGTACTTTCAGGGAAAATACCCATAAACATAAAATAAATTTTAATAATAAATCTCAGTTATTAATTACTAGCTCACATTTATTAATGGTTGCTGTGTGTCAGGCTGTATATAAGAGTTTAGTGTCAGCTCACCCACTCTATCTCAGGTTCATGGGGGTTAGCTATCATCATTGTTCTTATAATACAGATTAGGAAACAGGAGACCAAGGCTAAGTGGCTGCCAGTGCACCAAGCCAGGTTATCTATAGCCAAAGGGCCTAACATGACATGATATTTCCTTTTCTGAAGAGTAAAATATGTGTTCTCGTTTTTGTCAAAGGTCAGAGAAATAACCAAAGATGATAGGTAAAACAGTTTCCAATAGATAATAGCATAAGTTCTCACAGACAGGCTTAACTACTAAAATATAACTATTTCACGAGTCCCTGATTAAATTGGGATTGACAAGAACTCCAACTAAAGCTATGATGTCATAACCATAGTGATTTACAGGTCTAAGGAAATATTTTCTCTCATCTTTCCCTTTTTAGAACTGAGGTAGTCTGTGGATTGAAGTGATGCTTCTAAAGATTAGTGAGTATTAGTGGCAAAGAGAGAATAGAACCTTAACCCCTTAGGCCCTGGTGTTCTTCTATTTTCTTATTAATCTTTTCACTGAGGGATAATGTTCAATAAATCAAGCCATAGTGTACCTGGCTTTGGTACAGATACAGACTCTGAACAAAATAAGTAAGCAACGATTGCTTCCATATTTTAAAAAATATTTGTGCATGTGTATGTGTGTCTGCTTGTCTGTATGTGTACCCAGTTTGTGCAACATCCAGAGATACCTGAAGAGGGTGTCAAATACCCTTGGAAGTGCATTTAGGAGTTGTGAGTTGCCTGATGAGGGTTCTGTGAGCTAAATCCAATATTCTTCAAGAATTGCAAATGCTCTTAACTTCAGAGCCATCTCCTCAGTGTGATAATTTCTACATTAATCTTAAGAAGCCCCATTTGCCAGTTGTGTCCAGTTAAATTGAATTTGAAGGCAGGAATGTTATCACTTGCTAGGAAGAAGAGAATAATGCATGAGTATTTGCTTGAGTGATCTAAAGTGGATTACCCAACTATGGATTTCATGCTTTAGGGAAGAAGGACAAAAGATCTTGCTCAGTTATGTGCCACAGTATGCTCTGTCAATGTCTTTTGGAGATAAAAAAGTGGGTCTAAGTAAAGAAGACTGTATTTACTCTAAGTATCATGAATAAAATACTTAGCTGATTTGGGGATGTTGCATGTATTTACTGTTTATAAATATTCACCATTGTGATTCCATTTCTGCAACACATGCCATCAGAATCCTTCTAGAAGTCATAGCAGTGATGCTGTGGAAGGTAGAATAACAGATTCTTTAAGATGCATCTATAGCTTGAACTTTAAAATCTGTGAATGTATTGATTTGTGTAGGAAAATCCCTTCATAGTTCCAATTAAGGGAATGGACTTAGTGACTGAGGTTGCCTGGGATTATCCAGGTAGGCCCATTTCATACTGTGGAAGAAGGAAACATGAATGCAATTCAGAGAAGCATGGTGGGAGGAAAAATGGAGACTTTCCAAGTATAAAAGAGAAATCATTTTCTGTTTTGGCTTTAATAACGAAAGAGGGCATGATACAAGGAAGTAGGAAAGACCCTGAAATCTGGAAATGGTTTCAGCAAACTGTCAGCAAAGATACAGAGCTCCTAGTCTTAGAACTAGAAGTAAACAAACTTTGACAAAACCTGAATGACTAAGGAATTGAAAATTTCCATACAACCTCTAGAAGCAACATAACCTATTCTTTTTCAGTCTGATAAGACCAAATGTCACATTTCTGACAATGAAACTAAACAATGAATTTGTGCTGTTGTAAGTCATTAAATTTATTGTTATGTGCCATTGTAAAACAAGGAACTATACAAGTTCTCACCTGTAAAGCCTTTTCATATTCTTACTGAATTTCAAAACTGGAAGATGACTTATTAGAGTCATCTATCTTCCCACTCAGGTTTCTTTCCCTATTTACTGGTGTCCCCTTTTCTCAGCTCCACACAACATATATTTTTATGGACAGTTATGACTCGTGTTTCTATGTTTCAGGTGGGGGCAAACATTGTGCTTAGCCTCAATATTTGTCTTTACATAAAAATTATTCAAGTAATTTATATAAAACATAGAACTATGAGACAAATAAAGTTATAGGAATTAAGATATTTCCTAGAGATAGATACAAGCTGCATAGAACTATTTAGAGAAAGACATCTCATTTCCTACTATATCCCAATTGTAGAATCACTCATTGACTAGATCTAATTATCAAGAACACACTGGACACATAGTATTCATTACAGTTTATATGAGTGATTGAGAAAGGCATACAAGTAGGTTTATTAAAGGGAAATCCTGGTCTTATGTTTAGAAGGGGGCAGTTGGATCCTGGGCTGGTGTCCTAGTTAGGGTTACCATTGCTGTGATGACCAGAGCAACTTGGGGAAGAAAGGGTTTATTTAGCTTATGCTTCCACATCATTGTTACTCATTAAAGTAAGTCAGGACAGGAATCCAAAACAGGGAAGAAACCTAGAGAAAGGAGGTGATGCAGAGGCCAGGGTGGGGTGCTGTTTACTCTCTTGCTCCTCATGGCTTGCTCAGCCTGCTTCCTTATAGTACCCAGCACCACCAGTTCAAGGATAGTACCACCCATAAAGGGCTGGACCAACCGTCTCCAATCACTAATTAAGATAATGCCCTACAGGCTTGTCTACAGCCCAATCTTGTGGAAGCATTTACTTAATTGAGGTTATTTCCTCTAGGATGACTCTAGCTTGTATCAGGTTGACATAAAACTAGTCAGCACAGCTGGAAACCAAAAGATATGTTTCTGGGTGTACATCCTTTTCTCTCTAAAACACATCTCTGCATTACTTTTCAACTCATTAAACACAAACAGTGGAAGCATGATCAAGTCCAAAATTATTTCTCACGTGGTGTGTAATTCTTTCTATTACTTTATGAGAGACTATTTTCTTGCCTTGATAAATGCCAATTATGTGTTTATCCAAACATGATTCAATGAGGTCATTCTGTGTATAGATAGCTTTAAATTCCTCTTTAGGAAAGTTGTTATTTTCAATCGGTAGTGGTCATATAACCTTGGCAATGATCATATCTGGTAGGTTAGAAACAGGAACTTTGATATCTGATAGAGGAAGGGATTTCCTCCCCCAGTCTACCTCATATTCTCAAGGATTCTTTAACATGGCTGTTAGTTAGACCTAATGTTTTGTGTGTGAATGCTCCTCTTAGGCAGTCCATATGACTCAGCATGAGCCAAGCAACATAAGAATTTTCTTAGGTATTGAGCACTTAGATAATAGACAAACTTTTTATTTCCTTTGTTCCATACTTATCCCAAATACTTAATTGCTTGATTTCAAATGGTTAATTACTTAGTAGCTTCTTTCACATCACAAAATTGGATAAGCTGCTGTCTTTGAGTCAGTTGCTATAGCTAAGACTCACTTAGTTTTCTGGTGTCTATGTGTGTGTGTGTGTGTGTGTTTATGTGTGATCTGCCTGTGCCCATGCCTCTATCCTCGGAGGTCAGGGTTCTTTGTCAAATGTTGTTCCTTTGTCCATTTCTATTTTATTTTTGGGACATCAGTATGGTAGTTTGAATGTAATTGACCCCCATAAGCTCATAGGAAGTGGCACTATTAGGAGGTATTTTTTTTGGAGTAGGTATGACTTTGTGTGAGGAAGTGTGTCACTGGGGGGTGTGTTTTGAGGTCTCAGTGTGACAGTTTACCTCCTTTTGCTTGCGGAGCAAGATGTTCCTTCTATACTCTTAGCTCCTTCCCCAGCACCATATCTGTCTGCATGCTACCATATCCTACAATGATGACAATAGACTAAATCTCTGAAACTGTAAGCTACCCAGTTAAATGTTTTCCTTTATATAAGAGTTGCTGTGGTTATGCTGTCTCTTCACAGCAATAGAAACTATAACTAAGACAACAATATTTCACTGAACGTGGAATTCATTCACCATTTTCAGCTAAATTGCTGGCTATAGCCCTCAGGATTGACTTGATCTGCCTCTTTCCCACCTGACTCTCTAGTGCTGGGTTGACAGACACATACTGCCATGTATATGCCATGCCACTTTTGTGTGGGTGCTGGGATTCTCACATAGTTCCTCATACTTGAAAACTCCTGACAGTCTGCCCATACTTTCAGCTGAAAGAAGTCAGTCTTTGCTATTTACCACTTATAGTGTCGGGTGATAATCATGTAACCCCAAACCAGTGGCTATCTAACAAAACCCCAGTGTCAGGCTGTTTAGTAACTGTTTCTTTGAATATTGAAACTTTCCATCCTATGGTGGAGCTCTATAAACCAGAAGGGAAACAACTCAAAATAGCTTGAAGTTCCTGAAACTGACCAGATTCTCAAGCCTCCACCTTGCCAGACTAAGCACAAACAAACTGCAAAGACTCCCAGACTGGCCAAGATGCCAAGAAGATTCAGACAAGCTGAGGTGCAAAGAAGACTCTCACACTAGACCAGCTTCCTGGAAGAAGCTGCTGGATCAGCAGATACTAGACCAACAGAACTGCTGGCAGAGGTTTAAACCTCTTGGGGTACCTGTAATGGACATTATCTAGCTGTTGAGCTGCCTGTAGGCTTGCAGTATGTTTCAGGTTCCCAGCTTTGTGAGCTGTCTGCCATCCATGCTCGGATGGGCTTTGGTGATGCATCTGTCTTTGAGTCATTCTGCTCCTGTAAGTTTCCCTTCACTCCCATCACTCTAAGCAACTCTAATAAAACTAGTTGGCTCCCAAAATTGGGTTTTGGTGCTATCTGTATTTGGTCTGTCATGGGTTTCCTATCTATAGTGAAGAGAAGTGTCTGTTATGTCTCCCTGGGAAAAGTTTTGTCTGTCACACACTGGCATGGAACCCCCAACTTTGATCTGGTCAACAGAGTCCAACAGATTTCACAAACCACATAATTTATTGCTTTTGCTCTTATTTTCCTCCTGTAGTTGAAGGTCAGGTACTATTGTTAAAGACACTATATACTTGAACACCGAGTATAGAGGAATCCAGCTGGAACTTACCTGGAAGCCATGTCTCTGAAGGCTAGCTTTTGCAGCATCTGAAGGTGCTATGCCAGCTGTCAAGGGAATGAAGCAAAGCAATTAATAGTTCTACTTAGTTGTTAATCAAAAAATCATCACAATGACCACACAGCAAGATATTGGCAAGGTGCAATAGTGGCACTTTTATCTGCGTGGTAACCAATGGTTGTTTTAATGAATTTCAGGTCATTAAGTTGTATATTATCCTGACCACTATAAAGAATCTGTGGTTTCAATAAATCTAAGGAGTCTCATCTTTCTCAGTTGCACTAAGTTCTCAGATATTACCATTTCAAATACTACATCTTTATTATGTCCTCTATCTGGAAACCCTACTTCATACATGATGGTGATCCTTTTGCCTATACTTTAATATTTTCTTGCCTTTTAATTTCCCATCTTTCATGAAAAGGGGCTTTCTCTTGTATATTTTCAGCTCTCTTCAATTGTGTCCAATTTATCTTTCCATCCATTCATTGAATTCCAACTCAAATGATATCCACATGTGTGGACATGTACACAAGAAGACTCTTGTACATGATGAGTTGTTTCCTCATGCCTTCTTTAATTTTGAGTATGAAAATTCCCTTAGGCCAGTTTTTCTGGGAAAGACTGTAAAGTATGGCTTAGGAATACACTTCTCTAAGATGTTTAATTTTTTTCTTCCTAGAACTTAACTGCAAATTGGGATCAATTCTCATATTCCCTTTCCTGTTTTGAAGTCCATACATCATGCATGTATATAAATTTGACTCGAAATTCAAGTGTGAGGTGGTTTTATAATTCTGAATTTTAAAAGAAGGCCGCTTCCACATTCAGATGCCAGAGACAAGGTTTTTTTGTTATATTTTACTAATATGTTTTATGTGGGAGTCAGTTCTATTTCCCTAGTTCCCATTGGTCCACAATTTTATCTCCTGCAGTTATGAAATAAAGAATATAAAGGATAGATCATCAAGGTTGATGGTACCTTCTGGGGTAGCAGCAACTTCTGTTCATTTCTCTGTTTATATCAAGTCCCTGAGAGTTTTGCTTGCTTTCTCAGGCCCTTAGATGTGAGTTTAGAGAATACTAAACATAGTTTTTTTAGACTTTCTGGGTGTTTAACATAAGTGTTACAGTTCTGAAGGGACTGGTACCCTGGCAGTCAAGATTCAAGGAATACCACAAAGTCATACAGCACAACAAATCTCACACATATTTTTGCGGGTGAAAAACACAGGAGTGTAGGGAGAGATCTCACATACCCACAACACTGACCACGCCCATTTGGGCGTGGTCACAGGTATGTTGGGGTAAGAGAGATAAATGGAAAGAGGAAGGGGCACTGTCCCTCTCTTGTGGTTGTGATCAAGGTTGGAGACCAATAGAGCACTGACCTCAGTTCTGTGTCTCATACAAGTGACTCCCCTGCCCAGTATCCTTGGCATGGCTCGTTTTACACCTTCATAAAAGGGTGGCTGAACTAAGTGGGAGGCAGGCTCCTATAGGGTTTCTTGGGATGGAGTTTTCCAGGGTAGGAACTGGTGGAATTTCAAGCCCTGAGTTTGGGGCCAGCTCAGAGATTGGTGGGATTTCAAGCCCCAGAATTGAACTTGGGTTTTATATTCTATAGTGAAAGGGTTTTATTACTATTTAGTTTCTATTTTTGGCAGAACTAGAAGTCTGAGATATCTACAAATGCATCAATATTGTTATCATTTGAAAAGAAAATTTATTAATTTTCAGTCCTTAAATATAAGTTGATCTTACTTTCTGATGTCAGGTACACAATGTGGGATCTTAATCAAATACCATTATTTTGTTCATTTCTATTGTTTGTTAAAGACAGTTATTTTAAAACTTTGTGTATGTTTCTGTACAAGTGAATGCAATTATCCATAGAGTGAGATGAGAGTTTGGATCCCTTGGAGTTGGGGCTACAGGTGGTTGTGAGCAGCCACATGTAGATTCTGGAGAACAAATCCAAATCTGCTGTAAGAGAAATATCTGCTCTTAACTCCTGAACCATCTCACTAACCCCTCCCCACCCATGTATTTCCTATGACTTGTTGCTTCTCTTAAAGAAAATGAGTAAAATAAAAATAAAAGCTATGCCCTTTAAGCATCAAGTCAGAGTTGTTATTCTCTGTGGTTAGTACCAGGAATCCAGTGCTTCCAGTGTAGGAAAAGCTGCCCCCTCTTTCACAATTCATCAGTTGACTGGTGGGAATTCTGTTCTTCTACCTTCTCAAAAAGCATTTTGAGTGCCTTGTTCTTGCAACTTTAACAGTTTGATTCTCTTTAACCATAGAATTTGAACTTTAGCATTGTGTTTTTATGATTTTCTAAGAATGGATAGAAGTTAAGATTATAATAAATAACATATATAGTTGCCAAAACACTAAAAGCAGGTCTGTCAGTAAAGATGGACAAGTGAATTACACAGGACTCTTTTTTCATATTTCAAAAATACATCTGCTTGATTAAAATGATGGGGTTATAATCATCATCTTGTAAATATGAAAAATAAATGATAAAAACAAATACTTTAAAATTTTATAAACAGCTGTGCCAGAAATTTTAAAAAGGAGTAATTCTATATGTATTTGAGATCTCTTGGTTCATGAAACAATTTCATAGGCTGCGTGCTTTAAATGCTTGCGTATAAACAGTTTCACAGAAACTGGTGTCAAACCCCAGAGCCCTTGTCGTTTTGCAACAGTAACTATGCTTTGTTGTTTTGTTTTATTTTTTCAATACAGAGGAGAAGAAAGAAGGTTCTTTGGGAAATAATTCAGTCTATCTGCTCAAGTATGCCTTATGTAATTCAAGGAAACAGTATAAACTTGGAGGAAATCACAGATATTTTGGGCAAATTTTCAAAAGGTGTATTGAATGCAGATGTTAACTCTACATATAGACATGTTCACAGAGGTAAAACAAAAATCTAAATTTCAGAGACAACAAGGAAAAGTGTGGGAACAGGCATGTATGAGAGGAACCAAACACTGGTTTACAAAAATGATAAACAAACGACAAAGAGACACCACAGTAGACTAACTAGCGTGAATTAAACATAGCTAAAGAGAGAATTAATAGAGTGGACAAAGATGATTGATAAATTAGACTATGATTCATATGAGAGACAAGAAAAAAGAAGAGAAAATAAGATAGAGACTGTGACAAAATAACATAACACCAATATGATTTTAATAGCATTTTAAGAACTGAATACTACTTTAATTTTTTAGAAAGGGGCAGAGTCAGAATTAATTATGATTAAAATTTCAGCTCCCAATAGCATGAGTGTAGCATGAAAAATAAAAGACCCTGTGATAGATATTGGGGTTCAAGCTTCAAGCTGAAGATTAGAAAAGCAAAGTAGCAGGCCACTAAGTCTTACCACTACCTCAGGCTGAATGAGCTGATCCTGCTGCCTCTTCTCAGAATGGCTTAAGAATCCTGAGACTGAATGTCTTCCTATCCTCAATGTGATTCAGAATGAATGCCTTGATACTGACTACTGAAGACCCTGCTCCTATCTTTTATACCCCTCTAATACTGAGCTTAAAGGTGGGAGCTATAATTATCTTTTAGACTAGATTCACTCTTGTGTAGATCTGGGTGGCCTTGGACACCCAGAGTTCTGTCTACCTCTTAATCCTGAGTCCTAGGATTAAAGGTGTTGACCTCTGCCTCCCAGCTTCTGGATGCTGGGATTGAAGGTGTGCAGCAGCACTGTCTGATCTGTATAGCTTGAAGCTGACTTTGCTTTCTGAATCTCAGACAAGCTTTAATGAATCATAGATAATATATCACCACACATGAGTTTGTACTCTTAGGTACCATGTGATAACCTCTCTTGGGTGCTAAGTGAAAGAGTGTCAGAGGGTTGTGGTTGTTTTTCAGAGAGGAACATTTTGGTGACAGTCTCAGAGAAGAACAGACATAAAGATGACATTTCACACCCATATTGAATCTTTATGATTTACAAAAGAAAAAAACTGACTTAGTTCTCACAAGAATCTGTTAAGATTTTTGTAACTTTTTTTCTTCATTTAATACAGATCAATGCAAAAATTTCTGAAAGGAAACCAAATGAAACAATAAATTTTATTTTTATTTAGTGCTACTTATATCTTGTTATGATATTTAATGGCCATAGCCCTCAGTTTTCAGATGATGATTCTGAAGACAATAAAGGTGCTTTGATTCCCAAAATTGCACCCTCTTAGTAACTGAACCTGCTTTGAATAAAGGAATTCTGAGTTTAAATTCTGAAATATTTATTCTACAACACTATTCCCAGTACTCCACATTACTTCATCACAGTCTTGATTAAAACTCTTCTGGGAGGAAACATGATATTTAAAAATACATTTCTGAAAATCATCCATTAAAGTAGCAGTCCCCACCCCCAGGCTGACCCTGATAGAGAGATGGTAAGTAAAGAAATCAGTAAATCCAGGTGAGTCAACATTAGGGCTGCACAGATGCTTCCCACTCAACCTGAACTCACACAAGAAGCCCGGGTCAGTCATCATCCCTTTATTATTCTACATGATAGGAACTCTAGAAATAAGTACTTCATTAAGGTGCTCCTGCACCATTAGGTCATACACACATTACTGCTAGAAATAAAATATTCATAAACAAAGAAATCCTAATCAGTGTATAAGTTAGACATGGGAAGGTCATAGCTTGTAATGGATATATCTACTCCTGGTGTATGAGGAGAGAAATGGCTAGAGAATAGATGATGCGTACAAATTACATCTGCCATATTGTAGTTCTGAGTCTTTAATTCAGTAAATCACATACTTGCCTTCATATCTTTTGCAATAGAAGCACCAATATCATTGCCTGCATGAGTTATTGTGAAGACCAGAAGGGTATATTTTGGCCCTGAGTTTGAGGATACCACTGATCATGGAGAGGAAGGCATGGTAACAGGAGCATGAGACAACCATTCATATTGTATCTACAATCAGGAAGAGGCTGATGAAAACTCACTCATCTAACTTTTTTGTAGTGTAGTCTGGATCCGTAGTCCACAAAATGATGCTACCCACATTAAGATGTAATCTTCCCATCTTAGTTAGCCTAATTTGGTAATTCTTCACTGAAATTCTCAGAGGCTAACCTAATCTAGACTACCCTTAACAGACATGGCCTGTCTCCCAGGTAATTCTAGATCCTGTTAAGTTGACAATCAGTCTTGACCATCACAGCGGTGTGATCTTACCGAGTCTTGGGTTATTTTCTGTCACCTTGACATCAGTTTAATTTTACCAGCAAAGTTGTAGAATATTGAGTTTATGTTTCAATATATTTCTGTTTGGCCTCCAGAAATTCTGAGTTATTCTAAACTCTGTACTTAATACAATACTAGGAAGGGCAGTGGGACCAGGCATGACAGAAACCCCACCTACACTTCAATACAAAACAAAAACAAAAATCATGATTTGAAGTTTTATGAGAAGGATATATTACTATGACATATTTACAGATCCAATATAAATAAGATCAATTTCTAATTAATGATAGAAATTTTACAAATAGTAACAATAAAGGAGTCAAGACTGGGCTGGGGGATCTCCCTGGGGATCAGAGTGGGGACTGGGTGGG